>NC_059178.1:35504031-36221531 GCF_019923935.1 Bubalus bubalis | reverse complement strand
TGACCTCATACTTATTATCACTGTATCTTTTGTAAACGACTCCACTCGATTATTTTTTAAACATGTTTCAAAAGATTCTGTTGTTTAGTTGCTAAGTCATCTCGAACTCTTTGTCACTCTGCGAACTGTACACCAGGCTTCCCTGTCCTTCACTATCTCCTGGAGTTTGCTCAAACTCATGTCCATTGAGTCAGTGATGCTATTTAAACATCTCATCCTCTGCCACCCCTTCTCCTTTTACCTTCAAAAGATGCTAAAAGGAAATAAATAAAAAGATTTGCTTTCATTTTAGAGCTTTTAAAGCATTTTTTTTTTCATAGAGAGCTCTTTTAGCATTTGGTAACTTCAATGAATAAATATATAACTATATATCTCTCTTCTTTTGTGGCTTTTCCTCACAGACAGTGGCTACTGATACGTAGAGGCATGAACTGAAGTATAAGTAAAGGTCCCTTTCTATCGCCCAATTGTGTGTCTCTATGTGTGTATAGGCTCATTAGAAATTTAGACATGCATGAGGGCCTGATGAGCTACCTAGGAGAGGTTCTCACCTATGGAGAGAGACAGGAGGACAAGTCTGGTCTAGGAAACAAAGCACTGACTGTCAGAGAAGCAGAAACAATCATGAATACACCATGTTGTTCATACATAGATCTGTCTCTTGACATACTGATGCATACCCGATTCTATTGGAAAAGGAGGGGTTGAATGTAAAACTGAAATGATATCTTCACTAAAACCTATTGCTGGCAACCTAAAATGTGGCTCCCAGTAGGAAAGAAGAGTGTGACACCTCTTTACAGAAGCCACTATAGACTGTACAGTTTGATGATTCCAGGAGGAGACAGTGGCACATGGCAGAAGGTGATGATCATAATGTAAAAGTGGCTTATCTCTGGAGCAAGCAACACTTGAGGGGGCCAGTGAGGAGAGGAAGAAAGTGGTAGATGTCACGTAATGTTCAGTTGAGCACTTTCAGAAGCATGCAGGAGACATCCTGGGAATCCTGGGTGTTCTAGGCATATCTGGGGTACAAGATAAATTTCACAGGGAAAGGAGGTCCTCTCATAATAGCTGGAAACAAGAACCAGCTGGACAACAGGTGTACCAAAGGTCCGTGTGCAGGGGTGTTCAGGTCTTTTAATCTGTTAGATAAGTCATAAATTAATTGAATGGGTTCAGATATCTCCTGTAGGTCAATAAATACCATACGTGCATCCCCTATAAGCAATAGGCTCATAGGATGGCTGAGAAAGACAGCTATTTATGCAAACAGGCATAGGGTGCCAATGTAATAGAGGAAGTGCTAAAAACTGCACCAGAAACCTTCTGGGTTGTTCTGTGGTCCCATCCTGAGGAAAATGAGTCGAGACTGACAACTTGGAATCTTACCACTTGCATAATATAATCCCCACTGAACTGCCTACACAGGCCCCATACGTTTGCTTACACGCAGTTGTAGTTCTCTAGACCGGTGAGGGGGCAGGTTACTGGCTAGAAGAGTTTTCTTCACTTGCTATCTCAAGTCTAAATATCTGACCAAAATCTTCCTCTCTTCCCTCATCACTTCCAGAGATCCCCTGGAAAAAGGAATGGCTACCCACTGCAGTATTCTTGCCTGGAGAATTCCATGGAGAGAGGAGCCTGGCGGGCTTCAGTCCATATAATCACAAAGAGTCAGACGTGACTAACGTGTGCTCCACTGGACTACTTAACCTTTCTCCAGTTGCTGAGCCTTTTCATTCCTCTACGACTGTGCTCATGTGGTTTCATTCTGTCGCGTTGTCTTTCCCCCAACCCTCGCCTCATTTCTCAGCCTGACAGATTCTTTATTAATCTTTATTTTTTTAATTTATTTATTTTAATTGGAGGTTAATTACTTTACAATATTGTATTGGTTTTGCCATACATCAACATGAATCCACCATCTTTAAAATACATCTCAAAAGGCTTCTTTTCTTTGCAGTATTCCCTGACATCCTAGAAAGAACTACAGTTTCAATATAATTTTTTATTATACTATAGCCATAACTTGGGGCTTGGTTACAGTATTTTACCCACAGTAGAACGACTGTCAAAATTGTGGTCTGTCCTCTCAAACCCTGTTGCTGCTTTATTAACTAAGATTATGGAATATTCAATATCCTCTGTTGGCATTTCATCAATCTTCACAGCATCTTCACAAGGAGTAGATTGCATCTCAGGGAATCACTTTCTTTGCTCATCCATAAGAAACAAATTTTTCATCAAAGTTTTATCACCAGATCGCAGCAATTCAATCACACTTTCAGGCACCACTTCTCATTCTCACCACATCTACAGTTACTTCCCCCACTGAAGTCTTGAAACTCTCAAAATCATTCATAAGAGTTGGAATTAATTTCTTCCAGTTTCTTGTTAATGTTGATATCTTGACCTCATCCCATTGGCGCTAGTGGTAAAGAACTCGCCTGCCAATGCAGGAGACATAAGAGACTCGGGTTCAATCCCTGGGTCAGGAAATCCCTTGGAGACAGAAAAGGCATAAGAAGTTGTGCTCCAGCTGCTATCTCTGAGATGATCTCTTGTAAAATCTTAACAGGGAACACTAACATGTCACTTTAGCCAAGTAAACAGAAATTTATAGTCAGAGTCTGCTGCCAAGGCATTGTACTCTATGATACATGAAAATACCAAGAATATGAAAATAAAGCACTCTATCACCCTCCCATGCCTCTACCCACCTGCCCACAAAATTAAAAAAAAAAGAATGTTTTTAAAAACTTTGATAGATAATGATAGTAAGGTGGCATCAAGGTAAACAGGTAGGTTCAAGCCTGCCTTTTCTTAGCTGTTATTAACTCTGAAACTTGGTCACATTCAGTTCTTCAACACGTTACCCTCGAGTAGCAAATGAGTTCCTTGTATATCTTCCAGAATACTCTAGCTGTTTCTCATTGGCAACAAGAAAAGCCACAGAAAAGGGTCATGTGTCCTTTTGAAGCATAAATTGTGCTAATGTGGAATGATGTATGAAGCTGGTAGATAATTACTCCAGATTCTATTGTATATAAAACCATAGGGTTTCATAGTCTAGCAGAAAGAATCCATAGGGAGGGCAGGGAGATGTTTTACTAGAGAACAAAGTCTGCCATTAAAATAATATGGTTATAGAAGCCAGGTGTATTTGTCATTGAATAAAGAGCTCAGGTTTATTGTTTCTTCTTCTGGGACAAATTTGTCTCTAGTTCTTGGAATAATAGCAGAAATACAGTAGGAATTCTGTGGTAAATATGGAAGAATACTTGGCAAATTTCATTGTGAATATTCTTCTACTCTCAGACTACAGACATTATTGAAGTGCTAAATTTCATTTGGATACATAACATGTAAGCTTCTAAGAATATGGAGAAAATCTGGAGGAGAATCATAAAAAATTACTCATGTTGTGAAAGCAGGCTTAATGTGATCAAACATATGTATTCAGTCTAGAAAGCTAGAGCTTGAGAAAGGGTAGTTATTTTCATATCCATTCATTCAGCAAACCTTCAATCCCTGCCATCTGCTAGGCACTATTTTAGGCATTTGGGATAAACAGACAAAGGAGTAAAACAAACAGTCCAAAAAATCCCTGAGTTATTGGAATTTATAGTCTAGTGGGTAAGAAGATAAGTATAATAAAATAATAAATAAATTGTATATATAAGAAAGTGATAAGTGCGTGGAAAAATTAGAGCAGGGAAAGAGTAATTTAAGAGTGGGGATTTGCCACTGTTAAATAGATGATCAGGATAAATGTACTGAACACATGATTTTTGAGCCCAAGATTTGAGGTAGAAAGGGAGTTGTCCATGCAGATATCTGCAGGAGGAACATCTTAGGTGGAGGAAATACATGGGCAAATATCTTAAAGCAGAAATTCCTTACATAGATTTGAGGGGAAGGAGATAGTGCACGGGACAAATGATGTGGGGCCCCCTTAAAGGCATCAGGAGTAATTTAACTTTTATTCTGTTACATGAAAACAATATTGCAGGGTTGTAAACAGTGATGATGGGATTTGACTTTCATTTTCAAAGGACTCCTTACATTGCAATGTGGAAAATAGACTTTAGAGAGAGAAAAGAGCGACAGACGTTCCATCTAGGAGGTTATTCCAGAAACCCAGGTGAAGGCTCTTGTGCGCTAGTATTAGTATTGGCCCAATGGAGGTGGAGTGGAAAGGGCCAGTCTTCATGCCAGTCCCCAAAAAGGTAATACCAGAGAATGTTCAAACTACCATACGATTGCCTTCATTTCACATGCCAGTAAGATTATCCTTCAAGCTAGGCTTCAGCAGTATGTGAACCAGAACTTCCACATACAGAAGCTGGGTTTAGAAAATGCAGTGGGATCAGAGATCAAATTGCCAACATTCATAGGACCATGGTGAAAGCAAGGGAATTCCAGAAAAACATCTACATCTGCTTCATTGACGACACTAAAACCTTTGACTGTGTAGATCACAACAAACTGTGGAAAATTCTTAAAGAGATGAGGATACCAGACCACCTGACCTGCCTCCTGAGAAAACTGTATGCAGGTCAAGAACAACAGTTAGAACCGTACATGGCACAATGGACTGGTTCAAAGTTGGGAAAGGAGTATGTCAAGGCTGTATGTTGTCACCCTGCTTATTTTACTTATATACAAAGTACATCATGCGAAATGCCAGGCTGGATGACTCACAAGCTGGAATCAAGATTGCCAGGGAGAAATATCAACAGCCTCAGATATACAGATGATACCACTATAATGGCAGAAAGTGAAGAGGAACTGAAGAACCTCTTGATGAGGGTGAAAGAGGAGAGTGAAAAAGCTGGCTTGAAACTCAGCATTCAAAAAATTAAGATCAAGGCATCTGGTCCCATCACTTCATGTCAAATAGAAGGGGAGAAAGTGATAACAGTGACAGACTTTATTTTCTTGGACTCCAAGGCTTCCCAGGTGGGGCAAGTAGTAAAGAATCTGCTTGCAATGCAGGAGACACAAAAGACATGGGTTTGATACTTGGGTTCGGAGGATCCCCTGGAGTAGGAAATAGCACCCCCACTCCAGTATCTTGCCTGGAAAATTTCATGGATAGAGGAGCCTGGTGGGCTACAGTCATGGGGTTGCAAAGAGTCGGATATGAATGAGCATGCATTACAAAGTATATATATTAAAAAAAACTGCAGACGGTGACTGCAAGCATGAAATTAAAAAAATACTTGCTCCTTGGAAGGAAAGCTGTGACAAACCTAGACAAGTGTATTAAAAAGCAGAAACATTACTTTGCCAACAAAGATCTGTATAGTCCAAGCTATGGTTTTTCTAGTAGTCATGTATGGATGTGAGAGTTGGACCATAAAGAAGATTGAGCACTGAAGAATTGACGCTTTCCTGTTGTGGTGTTGGAGAACACTCTTGCGAGTCCCTTGGACCGCAAGGAGATCAAACCAGTCAGTCCTAAAGGAAATCAACCCTAAATATTCATTGGAAGGACTGATGCTGAAGCTGAAGCTCCAATACTCTGGCTGCCTGATGCAAAGAGCTGATTAATTGGACAAGACACTGATGCTGGGAAAGATTGAAGGCACATGCGTGTGTGTGCATGTGCGGGCACATGTGCGCACACATGTGCATGCATGCACACACACACACGCACACATTCAAATGTAAGCTCAGGAGAAAAAGATTAGAGAGCCTTTTATATTGTAATTTAGGAAGCATTTGGAAAAGGAGGATATTAATACTGGAGAATGAATACACAGAAAGTGCTTAGTAAATTGTCAATTGTTTTTAGAATAGAGGATAATAGATGGAAAAAGAAAGAAAGAGATATTTGGGCATAGAATTTATTGAGATGAAAAATTCAGTTAGATAGCACCATTTATACAGCCTTGAATTGGGGATATTAGAGTAGAATGTTTATGTGTCTCTCTTTTTAATAAAGAATTTACTATAAAAGGACATTTTATAGGTGTTCCCTTGTGTCTCAGCTGGTAAAGAATCCGCCTGCAATGCACAAGACCTGGGTTCGATCCCTAGGTTGTAAAGTTCCCCTGGAGAAAGGAAAGGCTACCCACTCCAGTATTCTGGCCTGGAGAAGACTGTAGTCCATGGGGTCACAAAGAATCGGACATGACTGAACAACTTTCACTTCATAAAAGGACATTTTATAAGGGAAGAAAGGGAATATGGTTAAGGAAAATGGAAAGATCTACTCTACTGTTTTTAAAAGGCTCCCTGAGATTCAGTTTTGAACAGGGCGTAGATTGTGACACCTGGAAATAGGCAAGCTTGTACTTACTGGAGTCTGTGAAAAGTAAAATGGGAGAACCTAATTCATCTAACTGAGATCTTGGCATAGTCAAAGTTAATGAAACCTAGGTTTCTTAGCTGACTAAAGTTATAAAATGTGGAAATTTTCAGAAATAAGGTGTCAGACAAGTTCTTTTAATTTTTCCAACTGGAGGTTAGTCAGTCAGTCAGTTAGTTCAGTTGCTCAGTTGTGTCCGACTCTTTGCAACCCCATGAACCGCAGCACGCCAGGCCTCCCTGTCCATCACTAACTCCTGGAGTCCACCCAAACCCATGTCCATTGAGTTGATGCCGTCCAACCATCTCATCCTCTGTCGTCCCCTTCTCCTCCTGCCCTCAATCTTTCCCAGCATCAGGGTCTTTTCAAATGGGTCAGCTCTTCGCAACTGGTGAATAATACCACAAGATCTGTGTTTTAGAATTTTGCCCCTCTTCCAAACTAAAGAATGATACAAATGGCATAGTAATGCAATGTTTATATATTTTAAGTCAAAAGTACCTTAACGTGAAAGGAAGTCATTCATTTTCTGGGTCAAAAGTAAAGTCTATGCCCATGTGGAAGACAGAAACATTTTCAAACTTCTGTTTTTATTTCTACATCCATACACATTATTAATTCTGTTTAGCTCTTTTCACATATGGTGGCCTTCATCTCAAATCTTGCCTCTAAAATTGTACTCTCATAAGCTATATGGCAAAAGCCCATCCAAGTCTGTCATCACTACCACTTTAAAAAGTGCTCGTCAACCCTCAAGTGGAGCGCTCTGCCAGTTACCAGTGCAGAAACGACTCCCGAGATGAGTGGATTGTCTGATTCATCATAGAAACGGCGTGTGTTTGTGTGTGTGTGCGTGCGTGTGTGTGAGTGATACTTCTGAAGGTGGATTTGAAGAGGAACTGGAGACTTTAAAACCTCACCATATGCCCTCATCATTCTGTAAAAACCTCTCCATCTTTGGAATATCAACTCAGCTCATGGGGATTTTTCTTTTTTCTTCTTCATAAGTACACAATCTCTGTTGTTCTAAATCAAAGCAATTCCTGATAGAGAAAGCTTGGACCAGGCCTCTCTGGGGGGCTTGGATATTTTTCCCAGGTCAAACAAGACAAAAATTAATCCTGAACTTTTATATTCAGAAGGGTAAGAAACTGTTTTGTGCCTTAATGCCATCAGGGTTCTTTTTTTAGACCATGGCTTGTGTATGTTCACCTTCTAAAAGGAACTAGCTCAAAGACATGCTCATTTATTACAGCATGAAAGATGATAATATCAAAGAAGATGTTATTTTGGAAGGGTAAAGATGAAGAACTTAAAAAACAGATTAAGAAAAGAATTATAACTTGTTTTTTAATAAAACTGTTTCATGCTGTGTAAAATACATGTTATTTGGGATTTTAAAAACTTGGTAATAAGGGTTGTAAATTTCAGAATTCGATTTCTAAAGAAAAAAACAGCAGCAGTACATATTCTTCTTTGTGAAAGCTACTTTGTTGGCTTAATCTACAAACAGATCTTCATTAAGAAAAATACACACACACCAAGCGAAAACTGCTTATTCAGGGACGCTGCTCACCAAAGGAATTATTCTTTGACTCTGTTTTTAGTTGGGTGTGGGAAGGTAATTTTCCCTCTTGGCTGCAAGCTTGGAGAGGGGCCAAAGTGAACACCCATGTGAACACAAAATAATTAGGAAAGATTCACTCTGAATCAGTATGTTCCCATGAACACGCTGGGATTTTTAAATCTGCTCTGATTGAAATTGCTTAAAATATAGACTTGGGAGTGGGTAAGAAGTGATAAGAGGAAAAAAAACTAAATCAGGAACAGCTAAATATTTGTTCTAGGATAATTAGGATAGATCAAAATGAACATTCAGAAGAAATAATTAGAGCCTTTATTACTTTTCTTATTAATCATCATTTTAAAAGAACAAGAAAAAATTAGTATTATAATTTCTGTCTCACAAATTTCATTTTGTGAGAGCATAGATAAATAAAAAATTCTAGAAAGTTAGATATTCTCAATACTTAGAATAAATAATTCTTTTTTTTCCTAAAGAAAAGAAATCTTATTTCAGTTTTCTATTTATTAATAGACTATGCAAAGTCAAGTTAATAACCACTTGAGGTATTTTCTTTAAGAAATTAAAAATAACTTATTAGAGAACATAACTTTGTTTTTCAACTTTTACAGTTAAAGAATTCTATGGGATTGTTAGAGTATATAATAACATTATTGTATAAAATACTTGTTTGAAAGATGGGACCAACAAAAATTGTTATAGATAGTTGCCTAAAATGTACATGGTATACTTGTCTTCAGTGTTATGAGTAAGAAGTCAAATTGTACCCATCAAGCTTGTTAGTAACACTTCACGTAGCTTTGGGGGGAAAAAAGGTACAACCCAAGCATCATTATTTAATTCATAAGTGCAATTAGTTACAAGGGCTTCACCCACAATTCTTTAAAGTCTTAGTGTATTATTCCAACTAATAACAGTAGAGGTCAATGCTGAAAAGTTGATCTAGTAATAGTATAATTCTGAGAGCTACTTTTCTTGTAATAACAATTACTTGCTCTGATCATGAAAATACGTTGTATGCACATATATTGAAAACAAAACCTCATAGCATTTTTTTCCTTTTGAGAAAAATTCTACTGGCCAAACTTATTTTCAAAATTTTGTATCTCTGTACTTTATACAGCAGGTCCCATCTTTCAAGCAAATGTTGTATGCAATAAAGTTATTACATACTCTAATATTCCCATAAATTCTTTGACTGTAAAAGTTGAAAAAGAAATTTATATTCTCTAATAAGTTATTTTTAATTTCTTGCGTTTATGTTAAAGTAGAACATAGATGTTCTATTTATTAGAACATAGTCAAAAAAAAAAAAAGAACATAGTCGTAGCTGGACTTCCAGAATGACTTTATGGTGCTATATGATAATCTCCCGTGGAGAAAACATGGGGTTCTAAACTCAAAGTTTGGCAGATAAAGAAGAAGTTGGTTTAAAAAGTTCTGATTAGAAGCTACTGAGCCCTTTGGGAATCATTGTTGACTTAAGATAGAGAGACCTCAGCCCTTGTAATCAAGCAAATGACACATCACTGAAATAATCTCAGCTCTCTCACTTGAGAAATATGGAGACAGTCACCAATCAACACCCACTTCTTTAACAGAAATATTGTGTTCATATAATAATAATCGAGGAAGATTTTGAACTGGAAAGATCTGGTACAAATATAAAAATATTGGGTTGTCAACATTCTGCAAACTTAATATATCAGAGTTTTTACCTTAATATTTAGGTATAATCTCTATAATTTTACCATCTGAATATTTTCCCTTTAATTGTCCAGAAATTATTAAATGAGTAAAGTTTACCTTTTATTAGAAACAAAATACAATCTTAAATGCCGTTTTTTATTAAAATTATTTTTTTGTCAAGCTGATCAACTTTTGTTCATTACCTCATATCTGTATATTTTTACATGCTGCAATCATGTTGTGTAAACAATTTTGCATGATAATTTGTACTGAATATGGTTTTTCATTTTTAAAAATATTGTCACACTCCATTTTGTCTTATCAGAATGCTTTAAATAGTTTCATTAAGTCAATATATAGGGGGAGTTGACCTTTTTTATTCTCCTTGATTTCATTTTATTATTGCAGGTGCCCAATTAACAGCCTCGTGAATTTCTTTTTGCTGTCCCAGATGGTTTCCTTAAGATAACCTATATTTAGTTTTCTCTTCCCTCCATGCATACCATTCTTTATAAAAGTCAGTAAACTTTAAGGTAGTATTTTGTTTTATTTTTCAAGTTCACTCTCAATTAGTAGATTAGCTTCTTGAAGGAATGGACTATATGTTGCTGATATTTATATTCTAGATCCCTACCATAGATGCTCAATAACCATCTATTGTATAAATAAATGAGCAAATTTCTGGAAATAGAATAACTATGACATAGATTTCTTCATGATTCTTGGATACATTGTTCCCAAAAGCATGGCATAATTTTAGAGCTACTAACTGTGTTTTCTTGGGCCAGTATCAACTCAGATAGCCATCATTATCATCAAAAATGTTTTTGGACTTCTTATAGGTGTTCATTGGAAGGACTGATGCTGAAGCTGAAACCCCAATACTTTGGCCACCTCATGCGAAGAGTTGACTCATTGGAAAAGACCCTGCTGCTGGGAGGGATTGGGGGCAGGAGGAGAAGGGGACAACAGAGGATGAGATGGCTGGATGGCATCACCGACTCAATGGACATGTGTTTGAGTAAACTCCAGGAGTTGGTGATGGACAGGGAGGCCTGGCATGCTGTGATTCATGGGGTCGCAAAGAGTTGGACACGACTGAGTGACTGAACTGAACTGAACTGATAGGTGTACTATATCATCTCCAGGTTGTTATAATTTATGCTTTGATTATAAGCAAGGATGAACATTTTCCAAGTACTTTTGCAATAATAATTTAAAAATATCTATTTCTTCTCCTTAATGCCAAAATAATATTTTGGGTCAGTGATTTTTTTATCATTTTAAAATAAAATTTTAAAACAATGAGGTGAAGATAACAGTACTGAAAGTGATTTGAAAGTTGCCCTAGTTTCTATACAATTAAATTTAACAATCCTTTAGCAAAACCACTCCCAGAATTTTGAATAGAGTTGCTTAAATTGAAGATCCCACATTATAAAATAAATTTTGCAGAATGAGAAATTGTAAACCTTAGGCTGAGGTTCTACTTCGGTTATGCAGACCTCCAAGTGCTGCTTTCCTGAATGTAGCCTTTACCCACTTATTCACTCTCTCATCTGTCAGCTACTTGAACGGCAGTACAAGACTACATGCTGCATAAAATACTTGCAGCATGAGTGTACACGCTCAGTCGTGTCCAACTCTTTGGGAACCCATGGACTGTAGCCCGCCAGGCTCCTCTGTCCATGGGATTTCCCAGGCAAGAATACTGGTGTGGGTTGCCATGCCTTTTTCCAGGATATCTTCCTGACCCAGGGATCGAACCCGCATCTTTTACATCTCCTGCATTGGCTGGCGGATTCTTTACAACTATGCCACCTGGGAAGCCTGCATAAAATCCTTGACATCCTCTAAATTTCTGTGTCCATTTGTTAACTCACTTTTTTCTAGTCTCTTGGGTTACACTTCCTCCTTCAAGGAATTTTGAATCTGTATTATTTCCTCTACATGAGGTTCCATTCCTTCTCACTTTATTCCTTCAAAGTACTACCTAATTTTCAAGACCCAGCTCATCCTATGCATTTTCCATAAAGTTCCCAACTTCCTCAGTCAGAATTCATCTTTCCCACTTGTATCTCTGTTTTGCTTTGATAACTTTGTTTTCAGCCCTATTTTAAAGCACATACCCTATTCTGTCTTTTGTCACAGGCATAGGATGGTGTCGTGGTTAAAATCATAGTGGCTTTGAATGCCATTTCTACACCACTGCCACCTCGGGCAAGTTTATTCACATCTCTGTGCCTCAGTCTCCTCATCCATAGAAGGGGCCGATAATCGACCCTGCGCCTATGTTGTTAAGGAGGATTAAATGAGATAAGTGTGTGAAGTTCATACACCAAAGACTTAAAATATGTAAGCTGTTATCTTTCTCCTAAATTTGTGAGTTGCTGAAAAAGGGGATTCTATTTTAATGATCTTTGCATCTCTGATAATTGTCACAGAAAATGTCAGGTAGTAATAACATAATAACATTTTAAGCTAGAACAAGTTTTCCAGTGGGTCTCTATTCTGCTTTGGAAAACACCAATGCAGTCTGGATAAATCTGTAAAGGAAAAGATAATCAGATTGATTAAAAGTAAAAGTATTAGGAAGAAACAAAATTGAAAAACTGTATATCCTTGAAAGTGCAGCTTCATTTGATGTGCTTGAATTGAAGAATTGACCCCTCAACTGTTTTTCAAAGTGTTGGTTGATGGGTAAAGTTGGTTTTTTTGGGTAGATTTCTTAAAATAGATTTATTTTCATTTAAAAGATGCTGCATGTAATAGTGGAATCTGAGACACAGATACATCATTTACAAGTGGAATTATCAAGATCTGGGTCCAAGACTCCTCAGCCAGTGTTAAGAGTACATTTCTAAATCCCCATGGTCACCCATCAGAAAAGCTAAAGTAAAAAAATGGAAAAGACTATCAAAGATGTAGATCAATTGTAACTCTCACACATGACAGTTGCAATGTAAATTGGTAGAAACATTTTGGAAAATTGTTTGGCAGTATCTATTAAAACAAATGAACATGTACCTACCCTATGGCTTAGCAATTCCACTTGTTTGATATATACCTATCTTAAATGAATGGATATGTACACTGAAAGACACATATATGAGAATGTTTTCATAGCACTGTTCATAACATCCCCAGATTAGAAGCTGCTCAAGTGTTCATGAATAGTAGAATGGATAATATATTACAGCATATTCATATAATAGACTACTATACAGCAATGAGAATAACCCTTCCAGTCCATAATACCCCCAAATATGTGAATGAAACATACAAACGGAATATCTGAATGGGAGCCAGATACATATGAGAACACATAGCATTATTTCATTTATTCAGAATAAATGAACAAAGCTTAAAAGCAAAAAATAGGCAAAGCTCTGCTGTTAGAACTCAGGCTAGTAGTTACATTTAAAGTCCTTTCTGTTAGTGCTCTAGATCATGATCCAGGAGCTCGTTACATGAGGTGTAATCATATGATAAAAATTCACTGAGTCGTACACCTGTGATAGGTCCACTTTTCAGAGGCACAGTAGGTATACCATGTTTATATTATATGTTCATTGAAAAAGCAATAGGGGCTTCCCTGGTGGTCCAGCAGTTGAGACTTCGCCTTCCAGTGCAGGGGGCACAGGTTCAATCTCTGCTCAGGGAACTAAGACTCCACATGCCTTATGGCCAAAACACCAAAACATAAAATAGAAACAATATTGTAACAAAAACAATAAAGACTAAAAAAATGGTCCACATCAAAGAAAAAACCTTTTAAAAAATAAAAAGTAACTGAACCTTCTCTATGTGTAGAACTTCTTAAAAATTTGCTTATTTTATTTTATTTATTTATTTTTTTTAACTTAACATCACTCATTATCAGAGAAATGCAAATCAAAACCACTATGAGGTACCATTTCACGCCAGTCAGAATGGCTGCGATCCAAAAGTCTACAAGCAATAAATGCTGGAGAGGGTGTGGAGAAAAGGGAACACTCTTACACTGTTGGTGGGAATGCAAACTAGTACAGCCACTATGGAGAACAGTGTGGCGATTCCTTAAAAAACTGGAAATAGAACTGCCTTATGACCCAGCAATTCCACTGCTGGGCATACACACCAAGGAAACCAGAATTGAAAGAGACACATGTACTCCAATGTTCGTCACAGCACTGTTTATAATAGCCAGGATGTGAAAAAATTTGCTTTTATAAAGAACTTTTCGAATCCCTTTACAGCAGGCAGCAAAACACGCTGTGAAGTCCCTTTCCTAAGCCCAGGACTTCTTGGGTCCAAGAGGTATCCACATTTATGCTTCTCCATCTGGAAGACCAACTCTAAGGCTACCTTCCAAGAGTTTGAAGCAAAAAAAAAAAAATAGCCCTTTCCCTAATCTTTAGTGTTCTAACTCAGTCATAGTAGAATCCAGCGGTAAGCTCTAGTGTTTACTCACCCTGTTTAAAGTCTTGGGACCCTTCTTGTAAATGAAATTTCTCTGACACCACAACTGTTTCCAAAGAGGTCAAGAATTCTGGGATGCTTCAGGAATAATTAATATAGAGTATTTTCTCCCAGTATCCAAAACTAAGAGCTTATGTTCCACTCTTGTGTTCTCATTTCCTTGTACTGGAGGTCCATAGAGAAGAGTCAGTATTCCAATGGGAAACTTGCAAATGGGTGGAGGCAATGGATGCCCCACTTCTGATATGACTAACTTGTTCTGTTGTGTGCTGTGTGCTCAGTCATGTTCAACTCTTTGTGACCCTGTGGACTGTAGCCGGTCAGGGTCCTCTGCCCATGGAATTTTCCAGACAAGAAAACTAGAGTGGGTTGCCACTTCCTTACTCCAGGGTATCTTCCAGACCCAGGGATCAAACCCACATTTCTTGCATCTCCTAGCTTGTTCTACACGTAGGCAAAGGAGGAGAGTGATATATGCTTAGGGTGACTCTGCCCTGTCTCTCCTTTCTTGTTCACTTTGGCAAAGAACTGCTTATATTACCTTTATTTTGCTAGAAGGATCAGGAAACAAGAAAATCTGTCTCAAATGCAAAGTACCTAAGATTTTTCCAGGTAGCTAATATAGAATAGTAACACAAATTCCTTCTTGCTAACTTTAATTTCATTATGTGCCTTTAGTTGGGCATCAGAATGAGCTTGATGCTGTCCACAGTTCACTTATGATCACATTCCATGAGATTATGAAGAGTTTAAAACATAATTAGTGTCATTTCTGCTTTCAGTGATAATTAGATTATGTATTTGTTGTTCTTCTCGTGCTTGATATAAAAATCAGCTTGCTGGCTAGAACCAGTGTTTTCACTCGACTTGATTAAGGGCAAAACTGACTTCTTGTACAATAGTCATGGATATTTCTTCTGTTTGGCTCAGATGCGTAATTCTTCTCCACTTAGCAGATGATCTAACCAGCCCTTCCTTCCACTCATGGCAAAATCTTACTGCTTCTTCCACCTTGTTTAATCCCTCAGTCACGTCCAACTCTTTACAACCCCTTGGACTGCAGCACACCAGACTCCTCTGTCCAAGGGATTTCCCAGGCAAGAATACTGGACTGGGTTGCCATTTCCTTCTCCAGGGGAATCTTCTTGATCCAGGGATCGAACCCGTGTCTCCTGTAGGCAGATTTTTTTTTTACCACTGAGCCACCAGGGAAGCCTTTTCCACCATGTTACATTCCAAATTTATTTCCTTCTTACTATTGCAGTCAACAAGAATTTTTTTTTTTTCCTGGCTTCTAGACCTCTTGTCTTTCTTTCCCTCTCTCTGTCATTCCCTAATATTATAATATTGATTTTTTTCTTACTTTCCTCCAAGGCAATTGCTAATTGCATATATGAATGCTTTCACTGTTTCTTGTATTTCAACGTTCATTTCTCACTAATCTCTTTCAAGTTCCTCATACTAGAATCATGCCTATTTTCTCTTCTTTAAACTTCTCTCTTCTGTCACTCATGCTCAAGTGATCTCATTTTGTTTAAAATAGGCTTCTCATTTATTTCTTTAAATCTTTTCTTTATTAAGCCCTGTTTAGCAAAATATAGAAAAAGAATGCACTTCCTCATCTGTATCTATATGTTGTTGGGTGTACTCTATAGAGTTAACTGAGGAGTTTAAGCCAAATATTTTAAGAATTTTTAACTTGCTAGTCCTAAGTATGTAAAAAATAAGATTCATTGGATAAGTTATGTTGGAAATCTTTTGGTTTTAAATTTATAGGGAAACTTCATAGAACTTTCCTTGTCCCTATTCTCTGATGATATCTGGATAAATCATCATTCTAACTGTTGTCCATCACCACCCAGAATCTATGTTATTATTGCTTTTGTGACCTCAAGTCCCAGACCTTGTGTTTTTCTCAAATTTGCCTTGGAGGAAAGCAAGCAAAAAAAAAAAAAACAAAACACAATCAATATTATAATGTTAGGGAATGACAGAGAGAGGGAGAAAAAGAGAAGTGGTCTAGAGGCCAGAAAAAAAACTGTGTTATGCTCACAGAATCATAAACTGCAGAGAAAAGGGACAGAGGCTTAAAAAAAAAGGAGGAGGAGAAAAGATACAACAAATGGAAGAATACTGATATGGAGAAGAGTAAAGGAAGAAGTGGAAAGAAGGCAGAATAAAACCAATGGAGATAAAGAGGAAAGCTTGTTTGGGGAAACTCTAGATGGGGGGAAAAATGCTGAGTTTGCATTTACTGACTTCCAGGGATTTTTCTTTGCTAAAAACCACATGGTCACACGTGGATTAGCTGGCCTACATGTTACCATCTGCCGAGACACAGTATGTCTTTGTACTCATGGCACAAAAGACTTAATTCTCTTTCTAAGAAACATTTGATTGTATGACAGTCTAATTTATACTTGATGAATCCGCCTTAACATTTAGATAGGAGGTTACTGGCAAACACAATAGAATTTAGGAAGGGAGTAACCAACGCCTAGAAGTCAACCAAACAACAACTATGAATGGAGAAGCACATCTCATCTTAAATGAAAAATAACCTGAATCCAGAGGAACTCCACTGATGAATGACACAGCAAAGGATTGTGTGTTGTGTGTGTGTGTGTGAGTCACTCAATCATGTCCAACGCTTGCAACCCCATGGACTATAGTTCACCAGACTCCTGTGCCATGGGATTTTCCAGGCAGGAATACTGGAGTGGGTTGTCATTCCCTTCTCCAGGGGATCACCCAGAGGAATTCCATTGATGAATGACACAGCAAAGGATTAATGGCTGCTATTCCTGAGAAAATGCCAGTTCCTTTTTCAGACATTGTACGAGTGTAGGAGAATTTAGGTACAAGGCAGTGGGGATGGATGGAAAGAACTAGATATTGTAAGATTCTTACCAGAGAACCAGATGTTTCAGCTGTTCCTACAGGCTAACATTTCCCTTGAGATGACTGTGATCTCCTGTGGAGTTACAGGGATGACAGTGATTATCTGGCCATACCTATGAACTCTCTCTTCTTAGAAGAGTCCCTAATGGCAAAGTATAGGTCAGGAAACTTGCCTTTTAATATTAAAGATAACAGTCACAACCATCGATATAGCAAATTATAGCTTCAAAAGTATATCATCAAATAATATTTTCTTGGCAGCCATGAATCTTTATGGGTTTTCATTTAAAATTGTGAATGGAATTGAATAAGTACTTTAAAGCTCAATGTTTAAATTAGAATTTGTCCTCTGATTTACGGGGGCCATTCTTAGTTTCAAGAATCAGAGCCATAATATTCATCATGATTATTTTCCTCATATTTCAAGAAATGTAGAGAAAGAATTGGCATTAAAATTAATTTCCTCTGATTCAAAGTTGAAAATTGGAATATTGAAATGCATCTTTGGCACCTTGTCACTTTGCTAACATTTATTAGTAAGAAAATTAATGTAATATCTCAGGGGACAGAAATTTTCATAGATATATAAGCCCTTAAAAGTATATATTTGTATTTGGGTGATATATATATATTGAGTATTTAGTCTTATATATATATTTGTATTTCTCTGGTCTTCCTGGCATTCACAGGGCTTCCCTGGTGGCTCAGCTGGTAAAGAATCTGCCTGCAATGCGGGAGACCTGGGTTTGATTCCTGGGTTGGGAAGACGCCCTGGAGAAGAGAAAGGCTACTCACCCCAGTATTCTGGCCTGGAGAATTCCATGGACTACATACAGTCCATGGGGTCACAGAGTCGAACATGCCTGAGCAACTTTCACTTTCCCTTTCTTTCATGTATTTGTGCAAGATATATATATATACACCAGAGGTCCCAAACTTCAGAATCTAATGCCTGATGATCTGAGGTGGGGCTGATGTAAAAATAGTAGAAATAAAGTGTAAAATAAATGTAATGTACTTGAATCATCCTGAAACCATCTCCACCCCACCCCCACCCACCCCAGTCTGTGGAAGAATTGCCTTCCACAAAACTGGTCCCTGGTGCTAAAAAGGTTAGGGACAGCAGATATATAGCATATGCTTATATATAGAAGAATAACTTAAAGTATAGACTATAACTAGTAGGAATTCCTTTGAAATCCCATCATGATGGGATTTCAGTACGATGGTTACAGTGACATTGTTTTCATAATTATTAATGGTTTGTAATATTACCAGCCATTTTAAACAGCAAATGTAATAATGCTTCATAAATAAGAGCTTGCAGCAGAAGTTGAGGGCAGGTTTGCTTAGAATGCTGCCACCTTCAGGAAATTTTACCTTATGATAATCTGTGCACGTGATATTGAGGAACATACTCCTGCTTAAGAAGCATTAAACATTCTCTGTGTTCAAATTATAATTTTCATTTACCTGATAACAGAATGTTGAATAGTACTGCTTATATAAAAAAATTCTATTTTGGAAATCATTTGAAATGGGCGAGGTTACTCTATTAAGAAAAAGGAATCATTTTTACTAATAAAAATATAATGTGAATTTTACATACTTTAAAATATTATCCCTGACTTAGCAAAATACATACATTAGTCCAAATGGTTTTATAAATAACTACATAATATTCCTTTAAAGGGATTTAAAATCCTTTAAATCCTTTAAAGGGATTAAATGATAAAACAGTTTACTTACAATTTCTTATGCCTTTAATCCTGTAGCTACTAATATAGTTATGCTTCATTAACTCCATAAGGTGTGCTGAAGAAAATTATGCTGTTATTTCAAAAATCTTCTTTCATGCAATACTGGGTTGAAATATTATTAATTATTTTGAAATATGTTCATGGTCATAGCTCACTACAGTGTAAATCTACCTAAATCTAAGGACCTATAGAATTTTGTAATTGACAATAAACTCCTTAGATTTCCTCAATTCTTACCATGTTTTGAAGACTAAAATCACAGATAAATAATAATGAAAAGGCATTTTTTAAAAACATCTTTCTGTGTATAATAACAATCATATTTATGTTTCTGTGGAAGTAGCATTCTTCCAAAATACTCATTCCTATATAAGAGATATTATCTTATTCTTTTTCAACAAAAAGAATAAATATTAGCCAAAAAGTTCATTCAGGATTTTTCATAAGATGTTATGGGAAAACCTGAATGAAATTTTTGGCCAACTAAGTATTTAATCACTGAAATGATACACTTATTACAAAAGTTAACCATTTTCTCCACTTCACCTCTAAACCCCTCTCTATCTCTTTCCTAAGTATCTTTCTCTTCAATGATATTGATAGAAACATGATGCATATACACAGATGCACACATTCACACACATGCTCATGCACATACATATATGTATACATGCACATATAAATTTTATTTTTGTTTTAATTTTTGTAAAAATTGGATCATATTTTATAAGCATAATACTTGAAATAGATTGTATCACTTAGCAACATATTGGAGATACCCACTCAGATTATTAGGTATTGATAGATTAATTCATTCACATTCATGACTATACAATATTTTATACACACAGAAGAATTATTCTTTATTCAATAATTTTGGGTTTTATTTTTGATTTTTAAATTATCATACAGTATAATTTATTGGTGGGGTGTACAGTTTTTGAATTTGAGATTTGTGTAAAACTGAAATTTACAGGTTACATCAGATTTCAGAACAATTTCATCACCTTCAAAAACTCTCATGCTATCCTTTTATAGTCACATGCTTCCTGTGTGGGCTTCCCAGGTGGGGCTAGTGGTAAAAAAGCAATGCAGGAAACATAATGAGAAGTGGTTCGATCTTTGCGACAGGAAGGTCACCTGGAGAAGGAAATGGCAACCCACTCCAGTATCCTTGCCTGGAGAATCCCATGGACAGAGGAGCCTGGTGAGCTTCAGTCCACGGGGTCGCAAAGAGTCGACCAAAGAGTATGCATGCTTGAGCCTTGCTTCCTGCATCCTAACTCTTTGAAACCATTGAACTGTTCTCAAACTGCTAGTTTAGTTTTTTGGAAAATATTGTATACATGGAGTCATTAATATACACCCTTTGAGACTACAAAAGCTAAAGTGTGATGATTTCTTTCACTTAGCACAATGTCATTGAGATTCAGTCAAGCTGTAGAGTTTATCAATAGTTTGTTCCTTTGATGTGAATTTACAAAAGTTTATTTATCCATTCGAAATTGATGGAGTCTTTGGTTGATGGAGTTTTTATTATTATGAATAAAGATGCTGAATAAACATTCAGGTACAGGTCTTTCAGTGTGAAAATAATTTTTATTTCTCTCCAGTAAAGGATTAATTTTGAAGAAATTGCCCAACTTTTCCAAACTGGCTATACCATTTTGTATTCCAGGAAGCAATATATGAGTGTTCCAGTTGCTCCACATCTTTACCAGCACTTGATGTTGTCGGTATTTTTTATTTTAGTTGTTCCAATAGTTCTGTAGTAGAATTTTACCTTGGCTTTAATTTGCATTTACATAATAGCTAGTGATGGGACTTCCCTGATAGCTCAGGTGGTAAGGAGTCTTCCTGCAATGCAAGAGACCCGGGTTTGATCCCTGGGTCAAGAAGGTCCCTTAGAGAAGGAAATGGCAACCACTCCAGTATTCTTGTCTGGAAAATCCCATGGATGGAGGAGTCTGGTGGGCTACAGTCCACGGGGTAGTGATATTGGTATTGGATATTGATATATTGATATTAATGGCTAGTGATATTGATTATCTTTCCAAGTGCTGTTTGCTATCTGTAGATCCTCTTTGGTGAAGTGTCTGTTTAATTTTTTTGTACATCTTTATATAGGTTTTTAAGTTTTCTTACTGTTGAATTTTGAGAGTTCGTCATATAGTCATGATATAGGTAATTTACTGTATATGTGATTTTGCAAACATTATCTCCCAGGTTGTAGCTTGCCTTTTGACTTTCTTAATAATGTCTTAAACAAAACAAACATTTTTAATTTGGACGAAGTTTAATTCATCATTTTTTTCTTGAGTAGATTGAGTTTTTTGTGTCACTTCTAAGAACATTTTACCTAACCCTGGGTCACAAAGATTAAAAAAATTTTTTTCTAAGTACTCTAAGATTTAAATCTAGGTATATGATCCTGAAAGATGATGCTGTGAAAGTGCTGCACTCAATATGCCAGCAAATTTGGAAAACTCAGCAGTGGCCACAGGACTGGAAAAGGTCAGTTTTCATTCCAATCCCAAAGAAAGGCAATGTCAAAGAATGCTCAAACTACCACACAATTGCACTCATCTCACACGCTAGTAAAGTAATGCTCAAAATTCTCCAAGCCAAGCTCTAGCAATACGTGAACTGTGAACTTCCAGATGTTCAACCTGGTTTTAGAAAAGGCAGAGGAACCAGAGATCAAATTGCCAACATCCGCTGGATCATGGAAAAAGCAAGAGAGTTCCAGAAAAACATCTATTTCTGCTTTATTGACTATGCCAAAGCCTTTGACTGTGTGGATCACAAGAAACTGTGGGAAATTCTGAAAGAGTTGGGAATACCAGACCACCTGACCTGCCTCTTGAGAAACCTATATGCAGGTCAGGAAGCAACAGTTAGAACTGGACATGGAACAACAGACTGGTTCCAAATAGGAAAAGGAATATGTCAAGGCTGTATATTGTCATCCTGCTTATTTAACTTCTATGCAGAGTACATCATGAGAAACGCTGGGCTGGAAGAAACACAAGCTGGAATCAAGATTGCCGGGAGAAATATCAATAACCTCAGATATGCAGATGACACCACTCTTATGGCAGAAAGTGAAGAGGAACTCAAAAGCCTCTTGATGAAAGTGAAAGAGGAGAGTGAAAAAGTTGGCTTAAAACTCAACATTCAGAAAACGAAGATCATGGCATCTGGTCCCATCGGTTCATGGGAAATAGATGGGGAAACAGTGGAAACAGTGTCAGACTTTATTTTTTGGGGCTCCAGAATCACTGCAGATGGTGATTTCAGCCATGAAATTAAAAGACGCTTACTCCTTGGAAGGAAAGTTATGACCAACCTAGATAGCATATTCAAAAGCAGAGACATTACTTTGCCAACAAAGGTCTGTCTAGTCAAGGCTATGGCTTTTCCAGTGGTCATGTATGGATGTGAGAGTTGAACTGTGAAGAAGGCCGAGCACTGAAGAATTGATGCTTTTGAACTGTGGTGTTGGAGAAGACTCTTGAGAGTCCCTTGGACTGCAAGGAGATCCAACCAGCCCATTCTGAAGGAGATCAGCCCTGGGATTTCTTTGGAAGGAATGATGCTAAAGCTGAAACTCCAGTACTTTGGCCACCTCATGCGAAGAGTTGACTCATTGGAAAAGACTCTGATGCTGGGACGGATTGGGGGCAGGAGGAAAAGGGAATGACAGAGGATGAGATGGCTGGACGGTATCACCGACTTGATGGACGTGAGTGTGAGTGAACTCCGGGAGATGGTGATGGACAGGGAGGCCTGGCGTGCTGCGATTCATGGGGTTGCAAAGAGTCAGACACGACTGAGCGACTGAACTGAACTGAACGGATTTATGATCCTTGGCATAATGTATAAGATGTAGGTTGAAGTTCATTTTCTTACCTATAGCTGTCCCATTGTTCTAGCATCATTTCTTGAGAAGATTAACATTTTTTCCAATGAATGACTTTTGCACTGTTGTGGATCTAGTTTTAATTTACATATTTAAGTGTGTGTATATACACATATTATTAAAGATGTACACATATTATTGGGCGTCCCTGGTAGCTTAGATGGTAAAGAATCTGCCTGCAATTCAGGAGACCCTGAGTCAGGAAGATCTCCTGGAGAAGAGAATGACTACCCACTCCAGTATTCTTGCCTAGAGAATTCCATGGATAGAGGAGCCTGGTGGGCTAAAGTCCAAGGGGTTGCAAAGAGTTGGACACAACTGAGCAACTGTGGTGTTGGAGAAGACTCCTGAGAGCCCCTTGGACTGCAAAGAGATCCAACCAGTCCATCCTAAAGGAGACCAGTCCTGGGTGTTCATTGGAAGGACTGATGCTGAGGCTGAAACTCCAATACTTTGGCCACCTCATGCAAAGAGTTGACTCATTGGAAAAGACTCTGATGCTGGGAGGGCTTGGGGGCAGGAGGAAAAGGGGATGACAGAGGATGAGATGGCTGGATGGCATCACTGACTCGATGGACATGAGTTTGAGTGAGGTCTGGGAGTTGGTGATGGACAGGGAGGCCTGGTGTGCTGCGATTCATGGGGTCACAAAGAGTCGGACACGACTGAGCAACTGAACTGAACTGAACTGAGCAACTAACATTTTCACTTCACTACATATATTATTGCAAAGGAGGGTGTAAAAAAAAAATCCTGGTACATATATCCAAAGTTTGTATTTGTGATGGATTGGTTGTAAAGTGAAATTTCCTAATCAAATGGGAGAAATTTTAAAATTTAATAGGTATTAATTAGATGATGTTGTATCCATTCACATACCTATCAGGAATGAGAGAGAATTCCATTACCTGCACATCCTTTTCATTGTTTTGAAAATTTGAATTGCCTATGTTGGCCCTGACGGCTGAAAGGGCCATCAGTGGCCCTTTATGTTTATGTCATGTTTATAAACATAACACAAATGTTTATCATTTGTGGCTTAAATGGTAATCTCTCTGATTTTAATGAAGTTGAGGTTTAATGTTTTTATTGGCCATTTGCATTTTTCTTTCTGTGAACTCTGTTCACATCTGCAGTTGAATGAGCTTTGTAACTGTCCAGAGACAGGAAGTGGTTGTGATTTTGAAGGAGAATCATTTTACCTCTGAGCCCAAGTGTGCTTCTTTGTAAAACTGTAGAAATACTTTTCCCATTCAATTACTGTGAGATTTACATGAAAATCACATATAGGAAATCACTATTTGCTCATCATGTAAAAATAAAAGTATTTAATTGGATTATGATGGATTTTTATTCCAGTTATTAAGATCTCCTTTATTAGAATTTAATCTCTATGTCACACTGACCTTATGGGGTTAAGTATTTATTTCATTTCAATTAACACATGTAGGAAATTTACTTATACATACAAATTTACCTTCATTTAAGAGATGGATGTTCAAAAAGAAAATGGAGAATATTGATTTACATAGAGCAAGATACCAAAGGGGGTCAGGGCATGGAAGTAAGCTGTTGACTCGAAATGAATTTTGGTTTCTTTACTTAATTATTGTGAAACCTTGGGGGAAGTTATCTGAATTCCTTCAACCTTGATTTCTTATTTATGAAATGGGGGGACTATTATGTGCTTCAGTTTTTGTGAAGATTAAATGAGATAAGGAACACAAAGTTCTTAGAAGAGTGTCTAGCATTGAAAATTTCAGAACAAATGTGTCCACAGCCATTTTCTACGTTATATTCAGTTGGTTATAGAAAAATGAATGATCTAGGAGCCTTGTTTTGTACATAGTCTACAGCCAACCTTTAAACATTGGATTACAACTATTTAAGGACTGCACTTGTTTTGTCTGACCAGGTAAACTTTGGGTGTGTTGATACCTTCTAAAGACAGAATATGTGCATACATGTACACATACATCAAGTATGCAGAGGTAGCTCAGTTTTTAAGACAATTTAAGTGTTTTCATTTAATTCTTTACTCATAAAAGTATCTTCTATTTATAAGCAAAGGGAAGAAGCATAAAGTCCCAATTCCAGTTGATCATACTCTGTAAAATACTTTGCAACTTGATTTTTAAAAACTGTATTCATAGGGTAATAAGGATATATATATGAAAACAAAGGTTCTTCAAGAGAAGGATAAATTGATGGATACAAGAGCTAAACACTTTTTACTATGCATGGCCTAGAACACTTTTTTTAAAATCTTGATTGCTTGCTAGGTTTCACAGATATTTTAGGTCTTTTTTTTTTAACCTTGTTAATCATGTTTGTTTTGGTGTTATGTTTGTGTGTGTCCCTGGGTCTCTATTTCAGCGAGTAATTTCTTAATCAACCATAAAATTATGACAATATGGACCTTTGTTGGCAAATTCAAAAGGCATAGTAAGATGTAATAATTTTTATATGGTGACTGTATAGCTCTTGACTGACTTTCTTAGTATTTATAACCTTTTTTCTGATGCCTTATGACTTTTACACACAGTCGTGCCATCTGTGAAGAAAAACCATTTTTACTTCTCTTTTTCCAAACTTCAGGCTTTGTATTTATCTCAAAAATTATTGATCAAAAGAAACCAGGCACCCAACAGTATAGACTTTATAATTTTACTCGTATTGAGCTCATGCAAAGAATATGCAAAATTAATTTTTGATGTTAGAAATCAGAAAAATTCTGGTGATTGGAAAGTGGTTTGGAGAAATTTTCTAGAATGACAGACATGTTCTTCTATACCTTGACCTGGAATTTGGTTAACTGGGTACTATTTCAAAATTCATTGAACTGCACAGTAAGGATTTATGCATTCTCTTCTATGTAAACTACAGGGCAAACAATATCACATTTTGGTTGTATGTTTGTTTTTCATGGGGGGAGATATTGGAATAGTAAAGATTAAGGTAAAGCTTTCCACATGGTTCATTTTGACTCAGGACTCTATCCTTGACTGACTGGAAACAGCAACCCAAAATCTAAACCATGAAACACCCTGTTGGCTGCTATAGTTGAAGATTTATTTTAGATTTTTAGATAATTAAACATCCAGGGGAACACGTGTACACCCGTGGCGGATTCATGTTGATGTAGGGCAAAACCAATACAATATTGTAAAGTAATTAGCCTCCAGTTAAAATAAATAAATTTATATTTTTAAAAAATCCAGTAACCAACTATAGAAGGAGAAATGATCATCTCTGCTGGAATAATAGGGGATGAACCGTTCTGACTTGAAGTCTTGCCCAATATCGAAGTCCTAATGAAAATAAAAGACTCAATTATAATACTTTTAAAATTTAGGACTCATTATGCTGCTGCTGCTAAGTCTCTTCAGTCGTGTCTGACTTTGTATACACAAATATAAATTGATTATTTATATTATATTTGATATAAATATATCAAATATAAATTGATATATTTGATTGTTTTTTGTAATTTGCATTATCAGAGATTACTTTAAAATCATATGGTGGTAAGCAGGCAGTTGCTACATGCATTTGCAAGTAGTATAAATAGGCTGGAGACAGAATATAATTATGTGTGTTTATAAGTGTAAAACATCTAAATGTGGTTGAATAAAATATATACTCAGCGCTGCTCAATGTGCATTCTTTCTCCTGGAATAAGTAAAGTGTGTGAAATAAGTAAAACAAATGTGAGTTACTCTAGTTGAACATTAAGCTGAGTGTAAAAGCCCAGTCCCTGATAAGAGAGGAATGTGGATCTGTTTTTCAGAGTGAGAACTGTTAAGGAGGTGCGGTTAGCTTTGTCAATAGTAACTGTAAATAGCAAATGAAACAGAAAAACAGTGATGAGTTCTAGAACATTTCTTTCAATCTTCTATTTCCACTTTATTTGCCTACAAATTTCCAAAGCTATTAGTTTAAGAATAATGAAATGGAAAAATACATTCCATCTTTTAAAATGTGAAATAAAAGTTTTAAACATTCTTGTAAAAATATCTGATACATAGGTATAAATTTGAATTAAGAGGAAATCATATTCTTCTTTCCTTAAACCAATAGACACACGATGTCATAAGGGTGCCTAACTTCCTATCCTCCTGGCTTTGGACCTGTACAGCCACCCCTTCTGCTGCTCATATGGAATTGTTGCAAAGACTTGAGACTTGAGACTTGAGGAGTCTCTAAAATCCTGGGACATCCGAGATGCCTTGGAAATTCCTCTTGTCCCTTATCTTGGAATTATCTCTTAAGAGTTATGGGTCACTTTGGGCTTTATTATTCCTCAGCCTCTGTGGAATCCTTTTAACAGGAAGCTGGGGGTGGAGGGTGGAAGTCTAGTTAAGCAAAAATCTTTTGAAACCTTGATATGGGAAGACGATATGGTCAAGTTGTGCTTTGTCAAGAATTTGGAACTTCTGGGTTTAGAATATATGCTTAAAATGTGCCTAAGTGTCAAGGGAGAAAATATTTGGAGACTCATTTTGTTTCAAAAACTACCCTCGAATTATGCGGGTACAGTTCAGAGGAGTCAATAAACCTTTCTAGGCTACTGAATAAACAGACCAGGGCAAGGATTTAAATCTAAGTAGTCCCTACTCATTAAAAAAAAAAAAAAAAAAAAAGCATCAGTATTCTTTAAACATGTCTAGTAAAATGACAAAGTGTTTTATGAGAAAAATTAGCAATCTCATGCCCATTTCTTCTGACCTGCCTACCAGGGGCAACCCACTTGCAAGTCTGCTTCTTCTAGGATTTCTTTCAAATTTTAAATATACTCTTAAGTTTAAAAATTGAGGTACAATCCATTAAATTCCTTTATGGAATATGACATGATCATTTAGCTCTTTTTAAAACCAACAAATAGAAAAACAAAACGAAACAGCAACCTGGTTTTGATACAGACATTCCTCTCTCAACGCATGGTCCCGTGCAGCTATGCCATCATTTGGGCTAAGAGGAAAATTCAGAGCTTCCGTTATTCCGTCTGTATTGTTCACAGCTGAATTACACGGCACACTGTGATCCCATTTCCTTTGTGTGTGTGCAGTTTTCCATTTCCTTGGAGTTTGTTAGCAGTCATTTCACTGCTTAGATTTCTATGTACTTTTCATTAAATAATTCCCAGTACTTCCACAGAGCTCTGAAAACCTAGATAATCATTCACCTGGGTGAATGAAAACAACTTTCTTTGTTTATTTGTTCAGTTGTTTTTTTTTTTTTTTAAGCTTCCCTTCTAGGGTATACTCTCTCAGCTCCAGTTTGACCTGCTGTCCTTATCATATTAGCTTTAGGGCTCCACTTCTCTCTTAGTCTTAGCATTTTCTATTCCTTTCTCTTTTGCTGGATCTCTTGTTCCCCAGGTCTCATCTCTTGTTCCAGGTCTCATCCTTTTGCTTCTTAATTTATTCCTTGAAGAGAGCAGCTTCTGAGAAAAGGCACATTGGAAATCATCATTTTGAGACTTGACCTTATGGAAATGTCTTTATTTTACTCTTACACTTAATTGATTGTATGACTAGATACAGAATTCTAGGCAACAAATTAATTCCCCTTCGAATTTCAAATATATTGCTCCATTATCTTCTGGTTTCCAAGATTGTTGTTCAAAATTTTATTTAGTGGGATTTTGGCAAAGAGAATACATATTTGTGTTCAGTCAGTGATATTTAATCCTCTTTATTACACCACACTGATTTCCTTTCTCTCAAATATTTTCGATCTGTTCATGCATGCCTGATTTATTTTTTTAAAAAGGGCAAGAGGTAAAGCATTGATTTGTACTTTCAGTATGTTATTATAACATGAATAATAATTTGTAAAAAATGAAAACAAGTTTTGATAGAGCAGTGTTACAATACAGTTGAAAAAGAAAGTAAAGAGATCAGGAGAGTTCCAGAAAATATCAGAACTTTGGCATTATTGAATATTTTATAACCTTTCTGATTGAGTAGCTATTCCTTTTTTTATTGCTCTTAAATTTAAGATGGAAGCCTAAAAATTGTTTAGCCAGTTCCATAGTTTTGTTCCGATGTTACTGGAACTTTCTAAAACTCAGATTCTTTAAAGACTAATGATAAACATGTGTTACAGAAAGAGTTCCATTGTAAAATCCTTGGTTACGCTTCACCTATGAAACATCATTTTTAGTAATATATCTCTGACATTGAAATTATACCCTTTATGTTTATCTTTGAGCCTTGTAACTGTTCATGAATTCAATTAGCTTAAATTCACAAGCATCAGATCGAATGTAAAGAGATATAGCTTCTGATAGGTCTAGCAATTTCTATTTCTATCTCAACCATAAAGTTTGAAATGTAAGCTTCTTATCTCTCACATTAGCACTTTTCTTTTTATCAGTTCAGTTCAGTTGCTCAGTCGTGTCCGACTCTTTGCGGCCCCATGAATCGCAGCACGCCAGGCCTCCCTTTCTATCACCAACTCCCGGAGTTCACTCAGACTCACGTCCATTGAGTCAGTGATGCCATCCAGCCATCTCATCCTCTGTCGTCCCCTTCTCCACCTGCCCCCAATCTGTCCCAGCATCAGAGTCTTTTCCAATGAGTCAACTCTTCACATGAGGTGGCCAAAGTACTGGAGTTTCAGCTTTAGCATCATTCCTTCCAAAGAAATCCCAGGGCTGATCTCCTTCAGAATGGACTGGTTGGATCTCCTTGCAGTCCAAGGGACTCTCAAGAGTCTTCTACAACACCACAGTTCAAAAGCATCAATTCTTTGGCACTCAGCCTTCTTCACAGTCCAACTCTCACATCCGTACATGACCACAGGAAAAACCATAGCCTTGACTAGACAAACCTTTGTTGGCAAAGTAATGTCTCTGCTTTTGAGTATGCTATCTAGGGTGGACATAACTTTCCTTCCAAGGAGTAAGCGTCTTTTAATTTCATGGCTGCAGTCACCATCTGCAGTGATTTTGGAGCCCAGGAAAATAAAGTCGGACACTGTTTCCCCTGTTTCCCCATCTATTTCCCATGAACCGATGGGACCAGATGCCATGATCTTCGTTTTCTGAATGTTGAGCTTTAAGCCAACTTTTTCACTCTCCACTTTCACTTTCATAAGAGGCTTTTTAGTTCCTCTTCACTTTCTGCCATAAGGGTGGTGTCATCTGCATATCTGAGCTTACTGATATTTCTCCCGGCAATCTTGATTTCAGCTTGTGTTTCTTCCAGTCCAGCGTTTCTCATGATGTACTCTGCATATAAGTTAAATAAGCAGGATGACAACAGACAGCCTTGATGTACTCCTTTTCCTATTTGGAACCAGTCTGTTGTTCCAGGTCCAGTTCTAACTGTTGCTTCCTGACCTGCATACAGATTTCTCAAGAGGCAGGTCAGGTGGTCTGGTATTCCCATCTCTTTCAGAATTTCCCACAGTTTCTTGTGATCCACACAGTCAAAGGCTTTGGCATAGTCAATAAAGCAGAAATAGATGTTTTTCTGGAACTCTCTTAATTCAGAATGTTCATCATGATGAACAATGATGAAAGAGGATGACATTGGATCAAGAATCAGGAGATCCAACACAAGAGAGAAGAAAATGCTCAGGATGCTGGTGAAAGAAAGACCCAATATGATAACTGAATATCCAGCCTTAAGAGCAAACTATTCAGGTCAGAGGAGGATAGAGAACTCTGGTGGGTTTGTCTCCAAGGATTTGTATGGACTAGTGATATATTTGAATGATTTGCATTTCTCCTGGAGATTTCAGGCATGGAAAGTACATACAAATGTCAGTAAACAAAACAGAGAAAAACATGAGATATCAAGCTGTACAAATGTTAAGCTCAGTGTACAGAACATATGTTAGTGTTGACTGTGCATGGTAGACCTAATGGCAACGTGGTTTAAATTTGAATGTAGCAAAGTTGGAAATTGTTCATATGATCTTAAAAATGTAGTCAAGCTTCAGAAGAAATAGTTCATGGTCCTCCTTTGCTTAGATCTTATGTTTTGTGTTCTCTCTGGCCAGCATCACTTTGCCAACAAAGGTGTGTATTGTCAAAGCTATGGTTTTTTCTAGTAGTCATGTACAGATGAACTGGACCATAAAGAAGGCTGAACACGGAAGAATTGATGCTTTCAAACAGTGGTGCTAGAGAAGACTCTTGAGAGTCCCTTGGGGAGCAAGGAGATCAAACCAGTCAATCCTAAGGGAAATCGACCCTGAATATTCATTGAAAGGACTGATGCTGAAGCTAAAGCTCCAATATTTTGGCCACCTGATGTGAAAAGCCAACTCATTGGAAAAGACCCTGATTCTGGGAAAAACTGAGGACAGGAGGGGAAGGGGGCAACAGAGGATGAGATGTTTGGATGGCATCACTCACTCAATGGACATGAGTTTGAGCAAACTCCAGGAGAGTGTGAAGGACAGGGAAGCCTGGTGTGCTGCAGTTTGTGAGGTCACAAAGAGTCGAAAATGACTTAGTGACTGAACAACAGCTACAACTGCCCAGCATACTTTTCCACAGGAAAATTGATTCACTGTTTTAATCATGGAGGTCCTTGCTCAAACATCGCTTCTGTAAGCAATTTACTGAAAATAGCACCTGCAATCACCTCCTCTGCTTCACTCTCTTCATAGGACATATCAATTCCTAAAATTACACTATTTAAAAAACTTTTAATTTTCTGTCTGCTTCTCTGCTGTGTCCCAACACTTAGAACATGGTCTGGCATATGGTAGATGCTCAAGAAAGGCTTTGGAATGAGGAAACCCAGTGGATGGTGAGCTCCTGGAAGCAGAGAATGCCTTGTTCACCTCTGTATCTTCAACTCTTCACCAAGTGTTTATAGTTCTAGGCATTCCAGGAATCTGTGGCAAATGAATGAATGAATGAAATCAAGGGTGAGCCATTCTCTTACAGTGTGTAATAGAAGTATTATGTTGTAACCTTTGGAGTGTTTGCATGATTAAAGAGAAGTCCTCTGTGTAGTAGAATTCAGGATGATTGATGGACTACATTCTGTCCTCCTCTGTGGGGGATCTGAGAGGCAAGCTCTGATGATGTGTGTGTGCTATGTTCCCTCACCCCCAAGACAGTGAGTAAATTCAAAGGAGCATGATTACTAACATGGTTAAAAGGGGATAAGTACACCCCAGGGTCAATGCCAGTTTGCAGTCCCTTTGGAGTTCTGTCTGTGAGAGGTACTCTGCTTCTTCCCTCTCTTCTCTGTATTTGTAGATATTCATGGTTTATACAAAGCTGGCAAAAAAAAAAAAAAAAGAAAGAAAGACAGAATTTTATACATTATCTATGAATAATGTAACCAGAATCCTACTGATTTTTCTTAAAGTAATATGAAAAGAGATGACTACTTTAAGAAGTGGACCATCCCCTGAAAGTATAAACAAGTACAGACAAGCTGTGGGGATACAAACAGTTGTGAAACAGTGAACGAGGGACCAGGGGTGGTGGTGGGGGGACGGGCCAGTGTTGGCATTCTTACTTCTCTGTCTATAAATGTCTCATAATAAGTTAGTTTTATATTTCTATTAGCTAAACGTATTTTCGTTGGCCTTCTTGATAAAGATATGTAACTTTTCTCAGGAATCATGAAAAGAGGAAAAAAGAATCCAAATTCATTGAGATTTAAGAAAACATGGACTGAAAGAGCACTCCAGTGAGCATTTTGATGTTTTTAAGAGCTGAGGGTATGTTCCACCTTTGATCCGGGGGCTCCACTTTGAATCAGCAATGCTGGCAAAACAAGGAATGTAGTTGCCTGTTGGGCTGAAGGCAAGATCCTACCTGTCGTCTCTGGGAACCTTAGCTATGTGGTCTGACTCTCTGATTCAAATAAACTGGATGAGTGAAAAAGAGCTCAGAAATCAGAAAGATTCCCAACCTGGATGTACTAAAGGGTTTTACATATATATACTCACACATACATGTACATATGTGTGTATATATACATGCAGAGAGAGAAAAGCAAAGATAACTTAAATATTCTAAAGTAATCTAATTTAGATGAAGTTCTCATTTACATCAAAATATTTATCACTCTGGATTATTACTGATTATTGTTTAGTTGCTCAGGCATGTCTGACCCTTTGAGACCCCATGGACTGAAGCACGCCTGGCTTCCCTGTCCTTCACCTCTCCCAGAGTTTGCTCAAACTCATGTCCATCACCAACCATGCGTTGGTGATGCTATCCAACCGTCTTGTCCTCTGTTGTCCCCTTCTCCTGTCTTCAATCTTTCCCAGCATCAGGGTCTTTTCTAATGAATCAGCTCTTCCCATCAACTTCAGCATCAGTCCTTCCAATGAATATTCAGGGTTGATTTCCTTTAGGAAATCTGGCTACCCACTCCAGTATTCTTGCCTGGGGAATTCCATGGACAGAGGAGCCTTGCAGGCTCTAGTCTGTGGGGTCCCAATGAGTTGAATATGACTGAGTGACTCTTCTTTCTTCCACTAGTAAATCCCTAGGCTCTATTTTCATTATAGCAATTGAAGTGACCTCTCAAAATATATATACATATATGTGTGTGTGTGTATAACCAGATCACACCATCACACTATTTCAAACCTTCTAATAATAGCGTAGAGAAGAAATATGTCCATCTGTAAATCCTTACATGGCCCAGCCTCTGCTTACCAGTCTGACTTCATTTCATGCCACTTTCCCTGTCATCCACTGCTCTCCAGCTCATCTCACTGTCAACATAGCCAGACTAGCTAGTTTTCTCTAGTTATTAAGGTCTCCATTCAGACACTATTTCTGCAAGGAGGCCTTCTCTGGTCATTCAATCAAGAGACACCAGTCATAATCATAGCACCATATTTGGTTCTCTGTAGAGTACTTATTTCCATTTGCTACTATCCTCGTGTATTTATCTACAGGTGTGGCAGACAGACTTCAGGTACCCCCGTCATCTTCATCTGTATTTACACTTTTGTATAGTCTCCTCCAGGGCTTCCCTGGTGACTCAGTGGTAAAGAATTCATCTGTCAATGCAGGAAACCCAGGTTTGATCCCTGGGGTTGGGAAGATCCCCTGGAGGAGGAAATAGCAACCCAGTCAGTATTTTTGCCTGGGAAATCTCATGAACAGAGAAGCCTGGTGGGCTACAGTCCTTGGGGTCAGAAAGCGTCAGACACGACTTAGGGACTAAACAACATAAATAATCTCCTCCCTTTGAGTATCGGCAGGACCTTTGACTTGCTTCTAGCCAACGGAATGTGGCAAAAGTGATGGGATGTCACCTTTTATTGCAAAGGTGATGGAGTGTCGTCCTGATATTAGGTTACATTATAAAGGATTCCATTTCCTTAGAAGACTTGCTTTAGAGACTTTATCTTTGCTGGCTTTGAAGAAGAAGCTGTTGTGTTTTGAGAAAGCCATGTGGCAAGGAGCAGCAGAAGCTGCTAGCAGCTAATAAACCCTGGAGTTCTATACCTGCAAGAAATAAATGCTGCCAACAACCACATGAGCTTGGAAAAACCCTGAGCTGGGCCTGGTCACTACCTTGATTACAGCTGCGTGAGACTCTAATCAGAGAACCCAGTTAAGCTGTGCTTGGACTTTTGAACCACAGAAATTATGAAATATTAAATGTGTGTTGTTTTGAGCTGCTAAGTGAGTGGTAATTTGTTACACAGCAAGAGAATGTGAAGACACCAGTTTGTTGTCTCTCTCCAGTGGGATATAAACTTCAGCATTCAGAAAAGTACCTGTCACATAGCGTTTAAAAGTACTTGTTGCAGATGGACTTCCCTGGTGGTCCAGTAGTTAAGAATCTGCCTGGCCTGCAGGGGATGTAGGATTAATCCCTGGTCTAGGAAGATTCCACATGTTGCTAGGCAACTAAACCTTTGCGCCTACTGAGCCCTTGGTCTGGAGCCCTCAAGCCACAACGACTGAACAGACACGCGGCAACTACTGAAGCCTCTGAGCTCTACAGCCCCTGCTCCACAGCAAGGGAAGCTGTGCAATGAGATGCCCATGCCCCACGACTAGAGAGTAGCCCCCACTTGCTGCAACTAGAGAAAAACCCTCGTGCAGCAAAAAAGACCCAGCGAAGGCAAAAACTAAAATAAAATAATTAATAATTTAAAAACGATAAAAATATTTGTTGAAGGAATGAATGAAAATAATTGGATTATGAAACATTTAAATGGCAGAGAAATCCCCATGGTAATTTAGTATATGAATATTGAAAAAATGGACCAAAGTGGTGGGGAGGCAGTCGGTACCACAGTGGTCAAAGTATGGGCCTTGAAGTTGAACAAACCTGGATTTCAGCAGTAGGTCTGGTTAGACTGACTCCAAGCAAGTCATCTTCTGATCTTTTGCCTTCTCTTCTCTTAAATGGTGATAATAGTACCTATATTATATATGGTTACGATAATAGATTACGACAAGGATTAAATAAAATACAGTATTTAAGGCCTCAAACGTGACATATCATAGGCACTCAAGAAAATTGTTCTCAAATAATTTTTAAATTATTTCTCACAGCCAAATAGAAATTCTAGATATCATTTGCACATGAAACCATCAATGCATTACTTTGATAAGGATTTTGGAGTTGAAGAGAAGGAAGTCATATTTGCTATAAAGAGGAAAGACAAAGTAATACTTCTGGAGTATGAAGCTATAATTTAGAAGAGCATAAACAGAAACCAAAACACAGTAAAGATTAAGATTTTAAACAACACAGGGACTTAAAATTATCATAAAAATACTTAAGATTTAATGAGAGTGTATACTATGACAGTCACTCCACTCTGTGCTTTAAGTGCATGATTTAATGTTAGCAACTTAGCGACTGAACAACAATAATGTTAGCAACAACACTGGGTTACAATGCTCACTTCACAAGAGAAAATAAAATAGAACTATTAAAAAATGTGAAGTATCCTGTTTTTCCTCAAATCTATATTTCTTGCCCTATTTTTTTTTTTTTTTTTTGCCCTATATCACAGAGAACTACATTTCCCAGGCTTCCTGCTCTCTGGCTTCTAGGAGACATGGCCAATGGGAGGTCTTGGTGGAACATGGGAGGGTGGGAGAAAGGGAGAAAGTAGGTATATCTCTCCTCTTCTCTTTCTGCTTCCTGGGACGTCTCCAGAACAGCTGCTTCTTCTCATTAGTTCTAGCTCCTACCAGATGGGCTTCTCTTCAAGGTCTCAGCTCTACCTGGCATCTCTTCCATGGTTCTAGTTCCTACTAGGCTTCTAAATCCTTGAGAACCCTATGCCCTCCCTCCGGTCCCTCCAGCTATCAGGGAGGAAACTTCTTCCTATTGTTGTTAATCTCTAAATAGCCTTGTAGATGGACTTCTCAGCTCTTTTATCATTTGAGTAACTTTCTACTTAATTTTCTTTATTCAAGAGACTTAAAGTGGTTTCTGTTTCCTGGCTTTATCCTATTGGATTCACATTTCAAATATAAAATTTAAACCTAAAATTCAAATAGTCTTCCAAGCCTGTGCTCTTAACAACTAATCTATAATGTTGATATGAAAAGAAATCAACTCCATCAAGGTCAGAAAAAATGAATATAATTTATGCAACTATTCATGATAGGACCATGGTATAATTACATAGCATTTATAAAATAATATCTGAGACTCTCAAGAATCAATACTAGATTATTTAGCAAGTATTATAGTTCATTTACAAATAATGCTACTTAATTTTTCAACAATAATTAAACATTTTATTTATGAAAGTGAAAGTGAAGTCGCGCAGTAGTGTCCGATTCTTTGCAATGCCATGGACTGCAGCCTACCAGGCTCCTCCATCCATGGGATTTCCCAGGCAAGAGTACTGGAGTGAGATACCACTGTATCCGCAATACAATGCATATAATTTCATGTACAACACGAATTGGATTTTGGTGAATAAAAAATTTAAATATTTGAAAAAAAACCTTCAGTGCTACAATTCTACAAAGTCTTAGTATTACTCCTCCTTATATGATATAAATATGTAAAATCGGAAACATCATATAGTCAATTGACACAGTTGACTCTTTTTTAGGGATGAGTTAAGTTTTGATAAAAGAAGACAGGGAAAATAAACTTACTTTCTGTGATTCAATGGGACTACTACAGTCAAATTGATAAGAATATTTCAAGGCAAAGTCTGTTTATTTTATTGGTATCCCTATTTATAATTGGACTCACAAATCTGCACTTGCATATACTTCAATCCTTGTCTCATTTCTGCCTTGTTTGGCTGCTTGATTTCCTGCTCTACCAGAAATTTCTTCTTTTATCTTTCTTAATACCCTAATCATATTTATTTTAAAATTATTTACAGACTGCTCCTACATGTTCATCTTATCTAGAATAATTACTTTTCTGATTGTTGATTTTGTTTATTGTCTTTCTTACTGCCACGTTTGCTTAAGCATGGGTTTGTTTTGAAATTTTGATTTGTGAACTCACTAAAACACTTATTTATTCTCCCCCTTTCTCCTTATTGACGCTTTTGTGTCTTTTGCAGTTCTGAGATGACTTGGAGGGCATCACATCAAATCAGGGCTTATATTCATGTTTTATGAATCTTCTACTAATCTTGGCAACATGCTGCCCTAGTTACTAAGCTAGGAGATGTGTCAGCCCAGTTACTGACTGCAAAAGTGTGTCCATTCTCCCAGTTTCCCTAGTGACTTTGTATAAGCGTTCACTCTAGGCAGTAGTTTGAACCTTTTAAGGCTCATTTAAAAAGTGGTGGGTATTTCCACTACAACGTGCAAACTTAGGCAATTAACTGGACTCCAGCATTCTACCTCACACTGAGTACTTCTAGCAGCAAAAGTTGTATATCTATAGTTTTAGTATTTATCTTCAAATGTTAGCGCACACGCACACACACACACACACCACATCTTTTTTCCTAAGAAAGTCTAGAGTTATTTTGTAATTTCTATTCTTTTCCAAAGTAAGGCACGAACTCTACTGCAGCATAGCTTTATTAGACTATGTCTAAGAGTCTGTCCATTAGACAATGTCCATATTTCTGTTTACAACTACATTTATCTCTTTTATTTTTTAGCACGTTTGTGTATTTTACTTTCCATTTTAACGAGTATACTTTATATGGTTAGGAACATGACAGTGATAGATGGCAGTGTTCAAAGCATATACTTATCTGGGACTTCCCTGGTGGTCCAGTGGTTAAGACCTTGCCTCCCAGTGCAGCAGGTTCGACCCCTTGTCGGGGGAGCTAAGATCCCACATGCCTTGGAGTCAAAAAATCAAAACATAAAATAGAAACAATGTTGTAACAAATTCAATAAAGCTTTAAAAATGGTCCACATTTTTTAAATCTATTTTTTAAGTAAAATGCTTATTTTGCTATCATAATCATTGTTTAACTCCCCATCATTGTAATATTATTGCCAGGTTAAAGAGTGTGACGAAATTACCACATTTCTACTGGTCTAGCATACAGTTTGTCAAAGGATTTTAGCATTTCCAATGAATAAGTGGAATATCCTTTTAAAAAAAGATTTATTTATATCTTTTAAAATATTTAAGAACATTTAAAAATAATGCTAATAGTATAACATTATTAAATGAAATGTTCAAAAGAAAAAATATTCACTACTCAATATTCTTCCTCTCCTTGATATGGCTAATTTGGTTTATACCCAAATATACCTAGAAAATTAGTGATATTCCTTCAATGTATTCATATTGCAAAACGACTCAATTATTATACATTGTTGGCCATATCTCTCAGTATTAAAGCTTGTGCCAAAATTTCTGGTGTCAAACTTCTGTGCTTTGAGGTGGACTGATTTTTAACAATGACCAAAAATCATTCAGAAAATAAGTTTCTGAATTAGTTCTTTAAGTTAAGTTGAGTGATGCATTTTTAGATGTAAGGAAGTATTTTAGAATAAAAATTATAGTCTATTTGTGACATAAATTGAGTCTACAAATAGTTTTAAAAGAAGTACTTTAAGAAATGCTCTATGCCAGGACTTCCCTAGTAGTCCAGTGGTTAGGATCCACGCTTCCTCTGTGTGTGGGGGGGTGGGGGGCAGGGGGGACTCGGGTTCCATCCCTGGTGGAAGAACTAGGCTCCCATGCTGCACCACATGGCCAAAAAAAAAAAGTTCTATAATGTTCTATGCCATTATTCCAGCTTTCTGAAGCAATTATTTTGATGCAGACATTCATTAAATAGTGTGTGTGTATGATTGGTCACTCAGTCGTGTCTGACTCTTTGTGATCCCATGGACTGTAACCTGCTAGCCTCCTCTGTCCATGGGATATCCCAGGCAAGAATACTGGAGTGGATTGCCATTACTTCCTCCAGGGGATCTTCCCGACCAGGGACTCCAACCTGAGTCTCCTGGTCTCCTGCATGGGCAGGCAGATTCTCCCTATACCACCGTGATAACATCTGAGAGAAAGTGGAAATGAGATCATGTACAAAAGACACACTGGTATTTATTCTTATTATTCCTATCAGTATTCACTACAGTGCTTCTATCTTGCTGCTGCTGCTGCTGCTAAGTTGCTTCAGTCGTGTCTGACTCTGTGTGACCCTATAGACGGCAGCCCACCAGGCTCCGCCGTCCCTGGGATTTTCCAGGCAAGAACACTGGAATGGGTTGCCATTTCTTTATCCAATGCATGAAAGTGAAAAGTGAAAGGGAAGTCGCTCAGTCGTGTCTGACTCTTAGCGACACCATGGACTGCAGCCCACCAGGCTCCTCCGTCCATGGGATTTTCCAGGCAAGAGTACTGGAGTGGGGTGCCATTGCCTTCTCCGCTTCTATCTTAGGTGACATGTTTTGAAAGAGATATAAAGCCGTTAGGACCATTTGTATGAACTTACGTGCTGTTGGAGATTTCAGTCAACATTTTTAAGGAAGAGCTGCTCATTTGTAACACCTAGGTCATATTTCAAGAGAATGTTTAGAATATATCAAAGTGTTAACCAGATTACCATGTTGATTTTCCATATTTTCTTTAGCAAGGATGAGTATCAAATATCTCTGTTTGAAAAGTGGAAAAAGCCTAACAATAGTTGACACCTACACACTCCCACTTACCTACTGTTATGAGAGTAAATGAGTTTTAAATGAGTAAAACAGAAGTAGAAATAAACCTGTAAGTGTGTAATCACTACTCTTACACAATAGCTACACATGCTTGTGGAATTGGATGTGTTTCTCATCATAGGAGGTCTGAGGGCATTGTTTCTTGTACCTGCTCTTTATGGATTAGAAAACAGTGCAGAAGGTGTTTAAAATGTTTGGCTTCTCAGAACACATCAAGAGAAGACTATCTTTCTCTAGTACTGAGGTCACTTCTCACCTGAATGTTTGGCTTGTCTCCACACCCATGAAATCTCATTTTCTCTGCTGGCACTGCCAATTTAAATTTATTTTATGTGTGATATAGACAGATATATGCCAGGTGCTGGACTGAGTCCATTAACACTTCACAGAGGAAGGGAGGTTGTTTTAAATACTTAAATGGCAGTTGGCAGCTCTGATTCTTGACCCTACCTTGGTAAAAAGCCTGGGCTCCGCATTTATAATGCAGACATGCAGACTGAATAAAGGTTAAGTATATTGTGTGTTTTTTTATACTGACTCAACCATAAATATCTGTCATACCTAACCCTAGACTAGACATGAGAAATCTTAGAAATCTGTGATTCTCAGAGGATGATAAGCAGTTGGAACAATTTTCTTTTCTTTAGATAAATTCCATATCAAGTAGACCCTGAAGCCAACTCTAAAAGAAGAAAAAGAAATAAAAAACAGTACAGTCAATCCCCAGGATGATGTCTGTAAAACGTCAGCCTGGAATCCCCAAAACAGTCCCACAGTGTCAGAAACGCACTGTGGTAACACCATTACATCAACTCTCTGAGAATAAATAATCAAGGAGATCAGTGCTGGCTCTTTCTGCAAACACATCCTTTCTGTGAGCAGTGATTCAAGAAGAACATGAAGAAAAAGTACATATCTTGAAAAATGCAGACACTTGCACCATTCTTCTGAAAATACTTCCCTAGAATTCTCCAGAAGTTGCGATGTTGCAATAAAAATGAAACCAGAAAAAGAATGTATAGCTGAGTCACTTTGCTGTACAGTAGTAATTAATGCAACATTGTAATTCAACTGTACTTCAATAAAAAATTTTTAATGAAAAAAATAGCCTGGGCTCCATACAACTTAACTAGTTTTTGGTACGCAAACTAGTTTCTTAGACGTTTTTTTTTCTGTCACGAGCAAGAGAAAAACCAAGACACGTTCCTCAGTTGATTCATCTTAAAGGTGGATAAATCAATGATTTATTTAGAAGAGCTATATCTCTCCCAAGACTGGGGTGATGACATGTGTTGTCAATGCCGTGATAGCAGCTCTTTATATTCCATATCCTATGCATTTTCTGAGGGAGTTAATTTCATGGACTATTTCCAAGTGGCGGAATTCTCATCCTCATTGCTCCTTAAGGCATACAAAACAAACAGTAGAGTCCATAAGGTGTATTTAAAATCTTAATGAACTTCCAATTTTATATATAATTATGATGGCAAAGATTCTTAATTTTTGTAGTTCATAGTCTACAATCCTGTTTCTTTCACAAAATCCTCTAGTTCTTTATTTCTTTCCAGGGCTATTAGGCAAAGCTCATCCCTGTGAGCTGTCTTCCAGCTTAAGTATTGGAGAAGAATCTCAGCTAACCTCCCAGGCTAACAAGCATCTCTCTGCTTGTAATTCTTGCTGCTTTTGCCTCTGACAAAGGTGGTCAAGATCTCTTTACTTCCTGCTTTCTAATCAGATTGTAGCAGTTGGTTGATTAATCTGATGTTTCTCTGAGGCATCAGCTGTCAGCAAAATTTACCCAATCTGACCCATCTTTTCTCTGAGGGTAGCCCTTTTATCTCCTCCTTCTTGTCTTCTTTGGTTCTTTCTTTTTAATGTGGACCATTTGTTAAGTCTTTGTTGAATTTGTTACAATATTGCTTCTGTCGTTTCTGTTGCTGTTTTTTTGGCTGCAAGGCAGGTAGGATCTTAGTTCCCTGCTGCTGCTGCTGCTGCTGCTGCTGCTAAGTCGCTTCAGTCATGTCTGACTCTGTGCGACCCCATAGACGGCAGCCCACCAGGCTACCCCATCCCTGGGATTCTCCAGGCAAGAACACTGGGGTGGGTTGCCATTTCCTTCTCCAATGCATGAAAGTGAAAAGTGAAAGTGAAGTTGCTCAGTCGTGTCCAACTCTTAGCGACCCCATGGACTACAGCCCACCAGGCCCTCTGTCCATGGGATTTTCCAGGCAAGAGTACTGGAGTGGGGTGCCATCACCTTCTCCAACCAGGGATCAAACCCTCACCTCCTGTTGTTTAAATTTAAATTGTGAAAGTCGCTCAGTCGTGGCTGACTCTTTGTGACCCCATGGACTATACAGTCCATGGAATTCTCCAGGCCAGAATACTGGAGTGGGTAGCCTTTACCTTCTCCAGGGGATCTTCCCAACCCTGGGATCGAATCCAGGTTTCCCACATTGCAGGTGGATTCTTTACCAGCTGAGCCACAAGGGAAGCCCAGGAATACAGGAGTGGGTAGCCTATCCCTTCTCCAGTGGATCTTCCCAACCCAGGAATCGAACCAGGGTCTCCTGCATTGCAGGTGGATTCTTTACCAACTGAGCTAAAGTTCATAACCACTGAACCACCAGGGAAGTCCCTGTTTCTCTTTCCTAACTAGAGCAATTTCTAATAGATCTTCAGACATTCAGTATAAAATAAAATAATGTTTAAGTTTTGAAGTGCTTTCCGACGACTTTTTAGGAACTTTTACCAATAAACATAAAAGACTTTTATGTTTTCTTTCTTTTTTTTTTTTTTTTTCAGTTTTCTTTCTTTTTTTTTTTTTTTTTTTACTCTCTTAACATAGGAGTCTTTCTGAAAGTTTGATTTATATGAGTTCCTATTTTGGCCTTCATTCAATCCCTTACCAATTAACCTATAGTTCATTTCATTCTAAACATCTCTTTTTTGGGTTTGCAGTTTCACCCTTCTTAAAACAATTCAGGGATATGTAAAATGCGGTGTTTGATCAGGTAGAATGGATTAAAGAAGGGAGTGCTCTAGATGTTGGTAATGAAGACTGTCATTGTTTGGCAAAGTACAATTTGAGATTCAGCAGTTTCCTTTCCAGTTTAAGAAGCCGCGTCCCAAAAGACAAGTCAAATCATGAGTGCAAAGGAGATGAGAAGCTATTATGTAAGAAATTAAATGTATGTTAGGAACCCTGACAGAGAGATTCCATTTTTGTCCTTTGTTAGACTCTACTGTCAGATAGACTATTACTGTAAATCTTTCACTTTCCTATTATCATTTTACTTCAACTATTATTGCATCCTGGGCCTTTACAGATTACACTGCTGCTTGGCAATTTGCATGTGGTTCTGGTCTTCAGAAACGTGGTTCCTGAATCTGTGTGTTTTTCCACTTCCTACTGCCCTCAGTCCTGCCATATTTCTTCAACAACGTGTGTGTGTGTGTGTTCAGTTGTATCCAACTCTTTGCAACCCCATGGACTGTAGCCCACCAGGCTCCTCCTGTCCGTGGGATTTTTTAGGCAAGAAAACTGGAACGAGTTGCCATTTCCTCCTCCAGGGGATCTCCCTGATCCAGGGATCAAGCCCACATCTCTTGCATCTCCTGCATTGCAGGCAGATTCTGAACCATTGAGCCACCATAAGACTAGCCAAAAGCTAGCCAAGACCATGAGGCTCAGGGTATCACTGCCATTCCTTACTAGAATGGCCTTCTCAGGAACATTAGATTACCTTCATTTCCAGTCCTTTTCTAAAGCTTGTATCTCAAAAACCTGATGCTGACTTCGAATAATCTATTATTAGCCCAGTCTTGTGTTGAGTCTTGTAAGTGTCCCACATGCCGTATGCAAGAACAGGCCAGTAACTGTTCAAGTCTTCTAAGTGTGCATTTGAATCTTACAGAGCATCTTCATATCAAAAGTATTTCTTATTTAATCCTCACAAAACCTCTGTGGGTTGGATAATATCCACACATTACAGATACTTAGCCAGATTCAAGACTGGCAAATGGCCATTTCAGACTCTTACCTTCAGATTCCATTCCAGTGCAAGTGGTGTTCTTTTTTTGTTTGGTTTGTTTCTTTATTATCCAGGGTATCTTTACTTAGCACATTCTTCATAGGCCAAGAAAAATGTAGGAAAGAGAGGAAAAGGGCTATTCCGATAAGTGCAAATTTAGAATGCTGATAGTATGAAAACATAGATATGTTGAAAACATAGTCACTATCCCTTTTTTTTAAGTCCATAATCTATTTGTATTTATTTTTTAAAATTTTATGTACTGACACCCACATATGGCCTTTCTCTAGGTGTGGTGCACAGGCTTCTTGTCGCAATAGCTTCTCTTGTCCTGGAGCACGAGTTCTCGCACGCAGTCTTCTGTAGTTGTGGCATGTGGGCTTAGTTGCCCTGTGGCATGTGGGATCTCCCCAGACCAGGGATCAAACCCATGTCCCCTGTGTTGGCAGGTGGATTTTTAACCACTGGGCCACCAGGGAAGTCCCACCATCCCTTTTAAAAGCATTCTTGGAGAGCTTTTTTTCATACCCTGAAAACCCCCACGATGCATGGCCAACGTCTGATATGGGGAGAGAGCTCAAGGAACAAGCCAGGAAGGCTGCTGTAGTTCTCTGCTCAGAGGAAGTGTGATGTCAATTCCATCTGCCCCACAGTTGGGTGATTGAAGCCCTGGCTCTGTTTTGTGGGGTTTCCCCATCCTGCAGTTCTTGAGCAGGCATACAGTGCTAAAGATAACAAGTGACCCCATCTTCTGTTCATGTCCATGCTTCGTGTGCCAAGTTTACATAAGGAAGTCTTACCTGGCTAACCACAATGACCAGGGTGTAGCATTCCTACCCCTCTGAGCTCACATACCAGGTCTAGTTTCCAGTTTGCTAGATTCTCCTGGAAGTAAGTTATCTGAATTAATGAGTTATAATGCTTTGGGTTTATCAAATGTATTCAAGTCAGTTGTAATGAGGTATTTTAGAAGTCGACTCAGTCCATAGTTGTACTAGCTAAGGACAGTGAGGAAGTCACAGTGAGGAAAACTTGAGTGGTTTTCAAAATACATTGCTTACAGAGCCTCACACTTAGAGATAACTGAAATATAAATGACACATACATACATTATTGTCCACTGCCTCCAGCAGATACCAGCATGTCTTCAGAGACTTTATGAAGACACTAGAGGTTTTAGGGCTGCAGTTCTATAGCCTTAGTGTTTGCCACACTCTCCCAGGAAACATTTAAAACCTGCATTTGTAGAACACTCCAGAGTTGATTCAGATAATTAAAGTCACCTTTAACTATCAAAATCTGTTGATTTCTGTTTGAAGAAAAAGGAGAAATTTAAAACAAAACCAAAGAGCAAAGACATCTTACGGGATTTAACTCTGTTCCTTTCCCTTGCGGTCCTGTCTTCATAGCAGTTCTTACTGCTAGAAATCATCCCATGTACCTATCATATGCATTCCATGAGAGTAGAAATATTCTTTTACTTTGCATTAAATAAACATTCAATGAATAAAAAATGACTTCAGAGAACACTTTTATCCACCCTACTCTTTATGTATTAAAACGTTGAGACCCAGTACATTTAAGTGATTTAAGAATTTTCACAATTAGCAATGAATGAATCTGGATTAAAAAACACCTCTTTTCTGTGTGTTGGTTACTTTCAAGTGGTCACCTACTCAAATACATTCACCCGAATAGTACTTATTGATTGTCAGTCTATCAGGCACCTCATAAAGAAAATGAAATAACATTGTTCTTGCTGCAAGGAATTTATTATCTCATAAGAACAATAAAGCCAATCTACTGAAACTACTCCTTCAAATGATTGCTCTTCCAATGTTAATAAAACCACTGAATCTTTGGCAAATCCATCAACGACACAGCAACTTGGTTCAACACACTTTGGTAAAAAGTCAGTTATATTGTACAGTGTATAGATACTCTTTACGAAATGCACGTACCTATATGTCTATCATATAAGATACTGTTTCGGGTCCTATGGACATATGGTTAGTCTATGACTTTTTGTCTGGAATTACTGGATGGGACTTTTTGTAGGTTCTGACACTGTACAATCTTTTGTCACACAATTCATTGATCCCCTAATGACCACCTTGATGAAAGGTGAGGGGGAGACTCGAATGAACAATGGCTTAAGTTTCCTTTTCTAGGCCCTTAACCAGAGCCTGAATTTGTCAGTCTAATTACCTGAAGAATATACTTGTTAACATAGGGCAGGCATAGTTTCCATGTTGTCAGCAGAACTTTGATGGTATCAAAATAAATGAGTCATGTAATTTGAGCTTTTGAAAGTAGGGTTTGAGAAACTAGAAAGAAGACTTTCAAGACAGGCAGGGGGTGACATGGTGAGGGCTGGTGGGCCTGCGTAGGGGATTCCCTCTCCACCACACATAGTAATTGTGTAGACTGGGACCTAAATCTGGAGCATTAAAGCAAAGGAAGAATTTCCTTTCCTTGGTCAATATTCTGATACACCATGAAACAAACACCTCTACTGTGAATCTTGCAGTCTCACACAGATCAAAGATTTCAAGAGGAGGTGTTGCTGAACAGTTTCATTGCTCAAGGCTAATTATTCATAGGAGAATCCACCCAGGAAAGTTGCTAAACTGGTTTGCTGGCTGTTTGGTGGAGACTTTTAAAGAGACATTGCCACATTTGAACAGAGAACTTTATTTTATGTAAAAATTATACACAGAAGAGAGAAAAGACAAGTATCTATGACAAAATAAACAGGACTTCTTTTAATTTCCAGTCTTTAAAACTATATTTAAAAATGAACTAAAGAGCATGATTTAATTGTTGATCAAACATTCCACTAAAAGGGCATGTTTAAAGTTTCTTTGTGTTTTTAAGACGTGAATACATGGAGAAATGTTGGAAATATGCCATGTATTACTGTGGGAAGATCATGATAAAATATTACTCATTGAAGTTCTGTTTAGAGACTCTACATACAGGCCTATGCACATACTAACCCCAAACAAACTTTCTTATATTGTAAAAACCAAAATATGCATTCTTGATTCCTTCATCATTATTCTTTCTAGAATAAAAATTTTAAGGCAACAAAGAGTTAGGAGGTATATCCTTTTCACAACCACCATTTTCACATAGATTCCTGGGAACTTCAGCAGACATTCTGTGTCCCCAAGTACCTCTTCCCCGGATCTTAAAGGGAGAAATATAATTTTAAAAATACAACCAAGAGTTAACAATTTGACATGATTAATTAATTTATTTAACATACAGAAGTCAATTTTATTTCTATACAATAGCAATGAACACAGGGACATCAAAATTAAAAATACAATTCCATTTATAGCTGCTCAAAAGAAAAAACAAAACACTTATCTTAAATCAGCCAAAACACATATAAAGCTTGTCTGCTGAAACCTACAAAATACTGCTGAAAGTAATCAAAGAAGAGCCAGCTAAATGGAGATTGCATTTATGGTCATAAATTGGAAGATTGCAACATAGCAAAGATGTGAATGCAATTTCTGATCTGATTTAAAGACCTTGGCTTAGTCCCTCTCCAACAGGATTGGCTGCTTCCTCTTGGTCTTCATAGCTCATGATGTCTTTTTTGCCAGTGTCAAGTGTCCAGCATAGAGCCTGAACGAGGAGGGGTCTAGCAAGTGGTTTGTTGAATGAATTACTAACTACATCTAAGGCTGTCTTGAGTTGGGTTTAGTGCATGAATATCTCTGTATGTTTCTATTTATAATGTTTTACAAATATGCATTCTACTGAATATGGCTATGAAGCCTATGGTAGAGTGAGAAATAAAATGAGTTGAGTGATCTAAAAAGGACTTCATGTTACAATACTGTCAATTTCAGATTTAGGTATGTAAACAGGTTTCTTTTTTAACATGCTTAGACATTGTCATAGACTCAAGCAGGAAGACAACAATTTTTTATAATCCAGTACATCAAGGTGCTATACTTTGCATAAATATTATCACATTTAATTGTCACAATGAGTCTGTGAGATACTATTCTGCCAGTTTTGCAGAGATAAAGAAACTGAGGTTGAGAGAAACTCTTTCATCAGTAAAAATACTGTTCAAGCTTAGATCTTTCTGACTCTAAAGACAGTGCCCTTTAAACAAACTAGTTAGCATTTTTAGTGATTCACATCTTAGTATGAATTATTTTATTCAGATATATTTCCTGAATATAACATATCAATCTCCCTGAGAAAGGGGAGGTTTGAAGAAAGGGAAGAGAGGTGAACAGTTTTAAAGAAGGAAGTAAGAATAGAAATCTGGGGTACTTGGTGATGCTTTGTAAAGAGAGCACTACACTTTAGCCACCTGATGTGAAGAGCTGACTCATTTGAAAAGACCCTGATGCTGGGAAAGATTGAAGGCAGGAGGAGAAGGGGACGACAGAGGATGAGATGGTTGGACAGCATCACCAACTCAATGGACATGAGTTGGAGTAAACTCAGAGTTGGTGATGGACAGGGAGGCCTGGCGTGCTGCAGTCCATGAGGTCCCAAAGAATTGGACACGACTGAGCGACTGAACTGAGCTGAACTGTAAAGAGAGCATGAAGTTTCAAGATGCTTGGTATGTTTGTGATTCTATTGAGGTTAAGGAGGGCATCTTGTGGGAAAGAAAGGAAACACTGAGGGGAAGAAAGACATTCTTTTACGATTTTGCCATATTTGATTTTAATAGTGGGAAACAGATCAGCACATCTTTAAATAGGGAAGTGATGCTAAATGCATCCTTGTTTGGGAAATTATTTCTAGTTTATATTAGTTCACTTAAACAAGTGTATATTTTCTTCTCTAAAATTCATTTCATCTGTTCATTCTTTAGTTAGAGCTTACATGAGGAAGTAAATGATGATTAAGAAGAATATGAGTGGGAAAAAAATGTCAGATTTGGAACAGAGGACTGAAATTTTCTTTGCATGGGACCAAGGGCAAGCTGTAGGTCTACTTCAACTCTAGTAACTTGGCTTTTAGAAATGAGAAAGGAGATTCACTCACTCATTCAGTAGGCCTAATGGGGCACAATATAAAGTCCAGATCTCTTTTATGCACATGTGTTTATGAAGAAGCAGTTGTAAGGAATGGATAAAGATGTGGCATATATGTACAATGAAACATTACTCAGCCATTAAAAAGGAATGAAATTGTGCCATTTGCAGAGACATGGATAGATCTATAAAAGAGGAAAATAAATATTATATATTAATGCATATATGTGGGATCTAGAGAAATGGTATGGACAAACCTATTTGCAAGGCAGAAATAGAGACGCAGTTGTAGGGAACAAATGTATGGACACCAAGAAGGGAAGGGGGTGTGTACCATAAATTGGGAGACTGGGATTGACATATATACACTACTGTATAAAATAAATAAGTAATGAGGGCCTGGGGCTTCCCAGGTGGCACCAGTGGTAAAGAATCTGCCTGCCAATGCAGGAGATGCAAGAAACTCCAGTTCAGTCCTTGGGCCGGGAAGATCCCTTGGAGTAGGGAATGGTACCCCATTCCAGTATACTTGCTTGGAAAATTCCATGGACAGAGGAGCCTGTTGGTCTACAGTCCATAGGGCTACAAAGAGTCAGATATGACTGAGCAACTGAGCACACAATGAGAACCTACTTTATAGCACAGGGAACTCTATTCCATGCTCTGTGGTGACCTAAATGGGAAGGCAATCCAAAAAAGGAAATATATGTGCATATATGGGTGATTCTGGTCCCATCACTTCATGGGAAATAGATGGGGAAACAGTGGAAACAGTGTCAGACTTTATTTTTTTGGGCTCCAAAATCACTGCAGATGGTGATTGCAGCCATGAAATTAAAAGACGCTTACTCCTTGGAAGGAAAGTTATGACCAACCTATATAGCATATTCAAAAGCAAAGATATTACTTGACATTACTAGTCAAGGCTATGGTTTTTCCAGTGGTCATGTATGGATGTGAGAGTTGGACTGTGAAGAAAGCTGAGCACTGAAGAATTGATGCCTTTGAACTGTGGTGTTGGAGAAGACTCTTGAGAGTCCCTTGGACTGCAAGGAGATCCAACCAGTCCATTCTGAAGGAGATCAGCCCTGGGATTTCTTTGGAAGGAATGATGCTAAAGCTGAAACTCCAGTGCTTTGGCCACCTCATGCGAAGAGTTGACTCATTGGAAAAGACTCTGATGCTGGGAGGGATTGGGGGCAGGAGGAGAAGGGGATGACAGAGATGAGATGGCTGGATGGCATCACTGACTGGATAGACATGAGTCTGAGGGAACTCCGGGAGTTGGTGATGGAAAGGGAGGCCTGGCGTGCTGTGATTCATGGGGTCGCAAAGAGTCGGACATGACTGAGTGACTGAACTGAACTGATGGATGATTCAGTTTGCTGTATAGCAGAAACTAACACAACATTGTAAAGCAATATACTCTAATAAAATTTTTTTTTAAAAAGAAGCAGTTTTAAGCACCACTCATTACTCAGTAAGTTTTTCTGTTTCTGTAGAACAAATCATAACATAAGAACTACAAATATATGCCAAATTCTAAAAATTGGACTCCTTTCCTACAATTATTAGTCTGTGTCTTATATTAGAGCCTCCAACAGTGTCAATGTGTGCAGAAAATGGATGGTACTTGAAGACATTCCATCAAATGTTACAAACACCAATGGTTAAAAGTCCTGGAAGAAGAGCCTTCCTGGATTCAACTAAGGCTCTAACACTTACAGGTTGTATAACTTCAAGCAAGTTACTAAACATTTCCAAGCCTCAAGTACCTCATCTGTAACATAGGGTGATTATTTTACCAAAGTTGTGAGATTCTTATTAGAAGATTTAAGAGGATGGCCCATGTACTATGCTCCATGTATTGAGCCCTCAGTAAATATTGCCTTCTTTGCCCAGAAATGAATTTTGAGGTTTTAAATGATCTTTGGTGCTTTCCGGGTGGTGCCAATGGTAAAGAACTTGCCTGCCATGCAGGTCAGACATAAGGGACGGAAGGTTTAATCCCTTGGAAGATCCCCCGGAGGAGGGTATGGCAATCCACTCCAGTATTCTTGCCTGGAGACTCCCATGGACAGAAGAGGCTGGAGGGTTACTGTCCATAGTGTCGCAAAGAGTTGGACACGACTGAAGCCACTTAGCACGCATGCACCCACAAATTTTGGTTCATTCTTATAGGTAAAGTTCCTTCAGTAGTTCTGTGTGTGTGTGTGTGTGCACGCGCATGTGTGCGCGAGCTAAGTAGCTTCAATTGTGTCCAACTCTGTGTGACCCTATGGCCCTTAGCCTACCATGCTCCTCTGTCCGTAGGATTCTCCAGGCAAGAATACTGGAGTGGGTTGTTGTGCCCTCCTCCAGGGGATCGTCTTAACCCAGGAATCAAACCCACGTCTCTTAAGTCTAACCTGCATTGGCAGGCGAGTTCTTTACCACCAGCACCACCTGGAAAGCCCCTCAGTAGTTCTACTTCTCCTCCAGTTTCAGTTTCAGTTTAAAATCCAGAGTTTAAACTGAAACCTACACAAACTTTGAGGACAAATTTGATGACAAAACATGGATAGTTTAGTTTGGAGATAAATTAGAATTGACCAAATAGGAACCACTTTCCAACCTTCTATGATTCTTATACAGACACAATAGGTGGAAGTTCACGTGTTCATTAAGGAATAGGACAGGTTTTGTCCATAAAGTTAGACTTGAAAGTGAAAGTTGCTCAGTTGTGTCCGACTCTTTGCGACCTCATGGACTATACAGTTTATGAAATTCTCCAGGCCAGGATATCGGAAAGGGTAGCCTTTCCCTTCTCCAGGGAATCTTCCCAACCAAGGGATCAAACCCAGGTCTCCCACATTGCAGGCAGGTTCGTTACCAACTGAGCTATCGGGGAAGCCCCAGAGTTAGGCTTAAATGTACTTCATTTCAGATGGCTGAAGACTGAGAAATTCTAATAAAGGGAAGAAATTATCCCCCAAAGAATTAATATCCAGAGATACTGCAGTTGACCTTAATATAGGCTCCTGTTAATAAAACAAATATGAGTTTTTGAATCCACAGGAAACATGAAAATCTCCCTTCCATATTTACTCCTCTTCTAAAATATACCAGAAAGTCTCTGGCCTGGGGCCCTCTGCACATGCATTTCTGGCATGAGAAGACCCCCAGGAGAAGAGGGAATCATGAGGACTTGTGCTCTGCTAAAGATTTTATAATCTCCAGTCAAATCTGTGTCATTCTCAATCCAGGCAAACACTAAAAGGGTCTGAGGCTCTACCTGCCTATCCCATTTAAATGCATTATTTACAAGTCTTCAACAACTATTAAAAGGTATTTTAATAGACTAATTTTGTTACATGATGCCAAGTATATTGTTTCAATTGTTGCTGCTAGTTTGGAATGTGATGTTTTATTTATTTTTGCTGTCTCTTTAATTGCCATGTACATTATTCACAAGTTTCATTGCTTCAAAACTCAAGCAATATGTCTTCTTCTGCCATTTGTGCCAACACATCACTATTTGCACTAATGGAAGTAAGAAGACAGTAAATCCAAAAGCTAACTGAGCTTAGTTCTTGTACTAGTTTCTTGAGGCATAAAGTTAGGTTGTTTATTTGAAATCTTTCTTAATTATGCATTTATCATTATAAACTTTCCTATTAGAATTGCTTTTACTGCATCCCATAGGTTTTGTTATATTGTCCTCCTATTTCCATTTCCTTCAAAATATTTCTTGATTTTCCTTTGATTACTTCTTTGACCCATGGGTTAGCCAAGAGCATGTTGTTTAATTTCCACATATTTGTGGATTTTCCAACTTTCTTCTTGTTGATTTCTAATTTCATATCATGTGGTCAGAAAAGGTACTTGTTATGATTTCAGTATTCTTAAATTTATTAACATATGTTTCATGTATTATCAGATAGTCTATTCTGGAGAATGAACTATGTGTACTTGAGAAAAGTGTATATTCTGTTTCTGTTAGGTGATATGTTCTATACATGTCTATTAAGTCCCCTTGTTCGAATATTTGGTTTAAGTTCAATATGTCTTCACTGATTTCTGTTGGGATAATTTAGCCATTGCTAAAAGAGGGGTGCCAAAGCCTTTGACTGTGTGGATCACGGTAAACTGTGGAAAATTCTGAAAGAGATGGGAATACAAGACCACCTGACCTGCCTCTTGAGAAATCTGTATGCAGGTCAGGAAGCAACAGTTAGAACTGGACAAGGAACAACAGACTGGTTCCAAATAGGAAAAGGAGTACGTCAAGGATGTATATTGTCACCCTCCTTATTTAACTTACAGGAAGACTACATCATGAGAAGTGCTGGGCTGGATGAAGCACAAGCTGCAATCAAGATTGCCAGGAGAAACATCAATAATCTCATATATGCAGAAGACACCACCCTTATGGCAGAAAGTGAAGAGGAACTAAAGAGCCTCTTGATGAAAGTGAAAGAGGAGAGTGAAAAAGTTGGCTTAAACCTCAACATTCAGAAAACTAAGATCATGGCATCCGGTCCCATCACTTCATGGGAAATAGATGGGGAAACGGTGGAAACAGTGTCAGACTTTATTTTTTGGGGCTCCAAAATCACTGCAGATGGTGATTGCAGCCATGAAATTAAAAGTGAAAGCTTACTCCTTGGAAGGAAAGTTATGACCAACCTAGATAGCATATTGAAAAGCAGAGACATTACTTTGCCAACAAAGGTCTGTCTAGTCAAGGCAATGGTTTTTCCAGTGGTCATGTATGAATGTGAAAGTTGGACTGTAAACAAAGCTGAGCGCCAAAGAATTGATGCTTTTGAAGTGTGGTGTTGGAGAAGACTCTTGAGAGTCCCTTGGACTGCAAGGAGATCCCACCAGTCCATTCTGAAGGAGATCAGCCCTGGGGTTTCTTTGGAAGGAATGATGCTAAAGCTGAAACTCCAGTACTCTGGCCACCTCATGAGAAGAGTTGACTCATTGGAAAAGACTGTGATGCTGGGAGGGATTGGGGGCAGGAGGAGAAGGGGATGACAGAGGATGAGATGGCTGGATGGCATCACTGACTTGATGGACATGAGTTTGAGTGAAGTCTGGGAGTTGGTGATGGACAGGGAGGCCTGGCGTGCTGTGATTCATTGGGTCCCAAAGAGTCGGACACGACTGAGCGACTAAACTGAACTGAACTGAAAAGAGGGGTATTAAAGCCCCCCTGCTATTATTATATTATTGCCTATTTTTCCCATCAGATTTGTTAATAATTGTTTAATATATGGGGTTTGGATATGGGTATATATCTTAATATATGTTACATTGGTATATATGTTGGTTGCAGATGTATTTACTTGTTATAGCTTTTCTATGAATTAATCCTTTCATCATTATATATTGTTGTAACTTTTGTCTTGTACCAGTTTTTTCTTAAACTGTTTATGTGGGTCTTTCATAGTCTCCTTCCTTTGCTCTCATAATTCAGCCTAAGGGATTAGGAAGTTGGGAAGCAGGTGGTCTGCAGAGGACCTTTGTTCGCTTTAATCTCCAGTGCTGTTTCCTTAGGAAAAATTAAGGTAAAATTTGCTAACAACACCTTGTGAAAACAACAATGAAATAGAATGACTATAATCATAAACGGTTTCATTAATATAGTTCTAATATGCTTTGTGAAACACTGTACTAGTTGTACATTTATTTCTTTTGTACATGGTAATAGCCTAATTGTACAATCTTAGGTCCTTAGGCTAAGAGTCTAGGTTTCATTTTTTCCATGAATATTCAGGGAAAGCTGTTTAGGTTTTATTTGTATAATTTTGATGATTTATTTGCAAGAGAGAATTATTTAACATGAAAAGATACAGTATATGAGAGGAGCAAGTTTTACTCAAGTCCAATTTTTGTATAGGAATCAGAAATTCAAATTTAAGCTATATGAACACTTTCCTAGTGATCCGGTGGCTAAGAATCTGTGCTCCCAATGCAGGGGTCGCAGGTTCAATTCCTAGTCAGGGAACTAGATCCCACATGCTGCAACTGAGCACACATGCTGCAACTACTGACCCGTGCGCTCTAGAGCCGTTAGCAGGAATGAACACCCAACACAGCCAAAATTAAATACATAAATAAATTTAAGATGCATGAAAATCTGCAAAAAGGTGCAATGCACTTTCCCTCTCTTTTTAACACTATTTCTCCTTTTTGTTAATAATTCAGAATCAACATTATGAACAATCATTGTCCTTTTTATATGTACTTAACTCTCCTACTTGACTGTTCAGTTCAGTTCAGTCGCTCAGTCATGTCCGACTCTTTGAGACCCCATGGACTGTAGCCCCCAGGGCTCCCTATCCATCACGAACTCCCGGAGTTTACTCAAACTCATGTCCATTGAGTTGGTGATGCCATTTAATCATCTCATCCTCTGTTGTCCCCTTCTCCTCCTGCCCTCAATCTTTCCCAGCATCAGGGACTTTTCAAATGAATTAATTTTTCACATCAGGTGGCCAAAGTATTGGAGTTTCAGCTTCAGCATCAGTCCTTCCAATGAACATTCAGGACTGATTTCCTTCAGGATGGACTGGCTGGATCTCCTTGCAGTCCAAGGGACTCTCAAGAGTCTTCTCCAACACCACACTTCAAAAGCATCAATTCTTTGGCGCTCAGCTTTCTTCACAGTCCAACTCTTACATCCACACATGACCACAGGAAAAACCATAGCCTTGACTAGACGGACCTTTGTTGGCAAAGTGATGTCTCTGCTTTTTAATATGCTGTCTAAGTTGGTCATAACTTTTCTTCCAAGGAGCAAACGTCTTTGAATTTCATGGCTGCAATCACCATCTGCAGTGATTTTGGAGCCCCCCCAAAATAAAATCTGTCACTGTTTCCACTGTTTCCCCATCTATTTGCCATGACGTGATGGGACCGGATGCCATGATCTTCGTTTTCTGAATGTTGAGCTTTAAGCCAACTTTTTTACTCTCCTCTTTCACTTTCGTCAAGAGGCTCTTTAGTTCTTCTTCCCCTTCTGCCTTAAGGGTGGTGTCATCTGCATATATGAGGTTATTGATATTTCTCCTGGCAATCTTGATTGCAGCTTGTGCTTCATCCAGCCCAGCGTTTCTCATGATGTACTCTTCCTATAAGTTAAATAAGCAGGGTGACAATATACAGCCTTGATGTACTCCTTTCCTGACTTGGAACCAGTCTATTGCTCCTTGTCCAGTTCTAACTGTTGCTTCCTGACCTGTATACAGATTTCTCAAGAGGCAGGTCAGGTGGTCTGGTATTCCCATCTCTTTCAGAATTTCCCACAGTTTATTGTGATGCACACAGTCAAAGGCTTTGGCATAGTCAATAAAGCAGAAATAGATGTTTTTCTGGAACTCTCTTGCTTTTTCTATGATCCAACAGATATTGGCAATTTGATTTATGGTTCCTCTGTCTTTTCTAAATCCAGCTTGAACATCTGGAAGTTCACAGTTCACTTACAGTTGAAGCCTGGATGGAGAATTTTGAGCATTACTTTACTAGCGTGTGAGATGAGTGCAATTGTGCAGTAGTTTGAGCATTCTTTGGCATTGCCTTTCTTAGGGATTGGAATGAAAACTGACCTTTTCCAGTCCTGTGGCCAACTGCTGAGTTTTCCAAATTTGGGGGCATATTGAGTGCAGCACTTTCACAGCATCATCTTTCAGGATTTGAAATAGCTCAACTGGAATCCCATCACCTCCACTAGCTTTGTTCATAATGATGCTTCCTAAGGCCCACTTGACTTTTCATTCTATGATGTCTGGTCTAGGTTGATGATCACACCATCATGATTATCTGGGTCATGAAATTCTTTTTTGTATAGTTCTTCTGTGTATTCTTGCCACATCCTCTTAATATCTTCTGCTTCCATCAGGTCCATACCATTTCTGTCCTTTATTGTGCCCATCTTTGCATGAAATGTTCTCTTGGTATCTCTAATTTTCTTGAAGTGATCCTAATCATTACTGGATTTGAAATCAAATTAATAAAGCTTATCTATACATGAAATTAAAAGATGTTTACTCCTTGGAAGAAAAGTTATGACCAACCTAGATAGAATATTCAAAAGCAGAGACATTACTTTGCCAACAAAGGTCCGTCTAGTCAAGGCTATGGTTTTTCCAGTGGTCATGTATGGATGTGAGAGTTGGACTGTGAAGAAAGCTGAGTGCCGAAGAATTGATGCTTTTGAACTGTGGTGTTGGAGAAGACTCTTGAGAGTCCCTTGGACTGCATGGAGATCCAACCAGTGCATTCTAAAGGAGATCAGCCCTGGGTGTTCTTTGGAAGGAATGATGCTAAAGCTGAAACTCCAGTACTTTGGCCACCTCATGCAAAGAGTTGACTCATTGGAAAAGTCTCTGATGCTGGGAGGGATTGGGGGCAGGAGGAGAAGGGGATGACAGAGGATGAGATGGCTGGATGGCATCACTGACTCAATGGACATGAGTTTGAGTGAACTCCAGGAGATGGTGATGCTGGGAGACAGGGAGGCCTGGCGTGCTGAGATTCATGGGGTCACAAAGAGTCGGACACGACTGAGTGACTGAACTGAACTGAAGTGATACATGTTCAAAGTAAAAGTAAACAGTTTCTGACAGAGTATTCAAGTGAATCTTCAATGCATTAAGTGCCTGTGCTTTAAGTCTATTGATTTTATAACATCCATCCAGTCCACTACTTCATTATTGATCTTCTTCCCATTTCTAGTCAAATAAAGATTCTGATAAAAATATTATTAAATAAAAATTCAGGGAAAGATTTTAAATTTGAATCTTTTTGGAAAGAAATAGGCTCACTTCTTTAAAAGAGTGTGGTATTTCCCCTGATTTTCAAAACAACTTTACTTATAATCTGGCATTCCATAAAAACTATAAATCTATGAATCACTCTGAATTTGACATTCCATTGAATGGGACTTATTCCATTGAGTAAGACCGTATGTGTATGGTCTTATTAGAAAATAAACTACTAAATTTATTTTGAAGCATTTTTATACTCATTTGGCAATTAAATGTCTCACCTAATCCAAAATTTACTTGACTAACTAATATAGGTCACCTTTTCCTTTCTCAGAGAAGTCAGACAAAGCATATATTATTCCCATACATTCACTGCATCATTCTGGCATGTTTGGTTAGGTATGACTCACTGAACAGAAAGGCCATCATTCATTCCTGAAAAGAATACTTGTTTAAACAGAGCATTGTTAATCTTATTTAGTTAAAACAGATAGCTACCTGAATGACTATTCTGCTGTTCTTTTACTGTGCATTTATACTTCTGAGTCATACCTAGGAGTTACAGCATGGGGTCATTATACAATCAGAAATGTAGAGAAAATAATAGAAGTTAAGTGGAAAATAATTTCCCCATGATCGATAAAAAGTAGGTGATATTTTAAGCAATGCATTATTATTTATGATAAAACTACAGGACTATTGTAATTCTCACAAACGTACAGACAGTACAGTATTTTGTAATGTCAGGCAAGTGAATTAACTCTTGGAGATAGTTTTGTCTCACAGTCAAACTGTAAATTTCAGTTAGGAGACTTGAGTTAGAATATCTTTTCCATACCTCCTGGTTATTGTTATTTCTTATACATCTCCAGTTTCACTTTTTTCTTTGGCCAGATGGAGATATTGCAGTGTTTGTTTGTCTTGTTCCAAGAAATTGTTAGAACGAGAACTGTTTATGTGTATAAAATGATCATAAATTCCTCAGACTCGGTGACTTGCCAAGCAGACCAATAGGTAGGGCCTATTGTAAACAAAGCAAAGAAACTGACAAAATGCAGCAGAGTTAAAAGAAAATTGGCTACTCACTGTTGACTTGATTAAATATTTGATATACAAAATATCTGTACTTATATTTCTCAAGTGAAAATGATCTGCCTTGTGGTATTATTGTGATTGCTAATCATAACTAAAACATAACCACAATAAAGCAATAATCAAAGTACCAATGAAAGAAAACAGTTTATGGACTTTTTTTGAACAGCATACAAAGTGTTACTCAAAATTAGTGAAAGGAAAAAACATCTAGCCATATACTAATAAATACTGATTACTTGGCATAACATATATTATTTTTTAAAGTTTTTAAATGATATTAATAAAATGCTGTATATTTTCACTGTGTTATGTTTCTCTCTCAGTTACATATAGTATTAGAATTATATGGCTATTATATATATGTGTTTGTGTGTGCTTAGTCACTCAATTGTGTCTGACTCTTTGCGACCCCTTGGAACTGCAGCCCACCAGGCTCCTCTGTCCATGGGGATTCTCCAGGCAAAAATACTGGAGTGGGTTGTCATGCCCTCCTCCAGGGGATCTTCCCAATCCAGGGATTGAACCTAGGTCTCCCACATTGCAGGCAAATTCTTTACTGACTAAGCCAGCAAGGAATCCCAATGAATACCTACATATTGGTGTGCTGCTGCTGCTGCTAAGTCAGTTCAGACATGTCTGACCCTGTGCGACCCCAGAGACAGCAGCCCACCAGGCTCCCCCATCCCTGGGACTCTCTGGGCAAGAATAGTGGAGTGGGTTGCCATTTTCTTCTCCAACGAGTGAAAGTGAAGTCACTCAGTCGTGTCTGACTCCTAGTGACCCCATGGACTGCAGCCTACCAGGCTCCTGCATCCATGGAATTTTCCAGGCAAGAGTACTATTGATATATATATATATATATATATATATATATATATATATATATAAAAATAAATATAGTTACAACCTTATGGACAGTCGCCTGCCAGGCTCTTCTGTCCATGGGATTTTCCAGGCAAGAATAATGGAGGGGTTGCCATTTCCTCCTCCAGGGAATCTTCCTTACCCAGGGATCAAACCCTTGTCTCATGTGTCTCCTGCATTGCAGGCAGGTTCTTTACCGCTGAGACACTGGGGAAGGCCTAAATATAGTTAGATATAAATAGATATATATAAAATGTATGTGACATGATGATTCAGTGGGAAAAAGTATTTATTTATTTAATCAATAAAAATTTATTACATGTATAATGGGTGCCAGGAAATACACTAAGATCAACACAATTCTTGCCCTTACATTAGGTTTATTTTTTAACCAGGAGAAACATTGTACAAATAGAAAACTAAGTAATAGCTTAGAAATAATTTTTTAGAACTGGTTTAGGAAAGCACCAGAGTAAGAGAAGAAAGTGTGGAAAATAAAAGCATTCTAAAAGTTTCTTTTTCCGTGTAGGAGATAGACAAATTGTTGGGGGAAGTATAAGAATTTAAAAAATTCAAATTAATAATAGAGAAATATTAATTTATCAGTGACTCTTAAAAATAGAAAGCTAACCATAGGGCATAAGAGGAAGAGAGTGCCTACTTGTGGTCATGTGACTAAGTTATCATCAGTGGATTGTATAGAAGTGACATGAAAAATCTCTGCTATAAATTAAAGAAAAAGTGGTTTTCCTCTTCCTGCAAGCTGAATACAAACATGTTCACATGCCAGTTTTAGCCATAAAGTTAGGAATAAAATCTGAGATGTGATGAAACAATAGAATGGAAGGAACCTGGCTACCTCGACAGCTACATGGAGCAGAGTTACCTTGGAAAACGGAATCATCTATTTGGGGACTGTTATGTTACATATGAAAGAAATAAATGGTTATTTTAATAAAGCCACTGTATTTGGGAGTCTCTGTATGACTACAGCTTAGTTTTGCCATAACAGAGAAATTAGTACTAAAAGTGAGGTGCAGCCGCTACAAAAACAGATGCAATATTGGCCTGAACATACAGCAAGGGTATACATATAGTAGACTGCGAAGATGGTTACCATTGTTCATGCTGTGGAAACATTTGGTAAAAGTATTGATATTACATGCGATCGTTTGCAGGACAAATTTCCCACTGAGCTTGCACTTTTAGGTGAGGTAGTTGGAAACTTCTGGCATGATAAACTGAGAATGATGGTTACAACACAGGAGACAGAAAACAGAAATGCTCAAGACTAAAGAAGTACAAAAACAAAAAACTGTGAGTGAGGTTATTGGAGCATGCAATACGCTGTAAGCAAACAAATCTTTGCAAAAGCAAAACAAATACTCTATAAGCAAAAAACACAGATTACTGTGTTTTTAAGGGATTGTGTTACTAAATTAGCCATCACCCTAGCCTGCAAAGCCCAGACTTCAAGGTCTGAAGCAGTCCTGAAGGAATGCATACTCTCCAGCATTCACTGAAGAGTTACCATAGAGTATTAGAGACATGGGGGCTTCCCAGGAAGCTCAGGGGTAAAGAATTTGCCTGCCAGTGCAGGAGACGCAAGAGTTCTATCCCTGGGTCTGAAAGACCCCCTAGAGAAGGAGATGGCAACCCACTCCAGTATTCTTGCCTGGAGAATCCCATGGACAGAGGAGCCTGGCAGGCTACAGTCTATGTGGTCACAAAGAGTTGGACACAACTCAGCAACTGAGCACATGTGCACACACACATTCAGTTCAGTTCAGTCGCTCAGTCATGTCCCACTCTTTGCGACCCCATTGACTGCAGCACGCCAGGCCTCCCTGTCCATCATCAACTCACCGAGTTTACTCAAACTCATGTCCATTGAGTCGATGCCATCCAATCATCTCATCCTCTGTCATCCCCTTCTCCTGCCTTCAATCTTTCCCAGCATTAGGGTATTTTCAAACGAGTCAGTTCTTCACAACAGGTGGCTGAAGTATTGGAGTTTCAGCTTCAGCATCAGTCCTTCCAATGAATATCCAGGAATGATTTCCTTTAGGATGGACTGGTGGGATCTCCTTGCAGTCCAAGGGACTCTCAAGAGTCTTCTCCAACACCATGGTTCAAAAGCATCAACTCTTTGGTGCTCAGCTTTCTTTATAGTCCAACTCTCACATCCATACGTGACTACTGGAAAAACCATAGCCTTGACTAGATGGACCTTTGTTGGCAAAGTAATGTCTCTGCTTTTTAATATGCTATCTTGGTTGGTCATAACTTTCCTTCCAAGGAGTAAGTGTCTTTTAATTTCATGGCTGCAGTCACCAGCTGCAGTGATTTTGGAGCCCCCAAAAATAAAGTCTGACACTGTTTCCACTGTTTCCCCATCTATTTCCCATGAAGTGATGGGACCAGATGCCATGATCTTCGTTTTCTGAATGTTGAGCTTTAAGCCCACTTTTTCACTCTCCACTTTCACTTTCATCAAGAGGCTTTTAGTTCCTCTTCACTTTCTGCCATAAGGGTGGTGTCATCTGCATATCTGAGCTTACTGATATTTCTCCTGGCAATCTTGATTCCAGCTTGTGTTTCTTCCAGTCTAGCATTTCTCATGATGAACTCTGCATAGAAGTTAAATAAGCAGGGTGACAATAGACAGCCTTGACGTACTCCTTTTCCTATTTGGAACCAGTCTGTTGTTCCATGTCATTTACCTGGGGCCAAACTATGGTGGAGGTAATGAAGATAATGGTGACCTCCCTCAAAAGATCCCAGGCATATACTGCTACAGTCCATGCCCCCAGCCCTGCAGCAGGCCACCACTGACCCTTGCCTTCACTGGAGACTCCTGGACACCCAGGCAATCTCCTGTGGGGTCACTGTTCCTTTCTCCTGGGTTCTGGTGCACATGGCTCTGTTGTGCCCTCCAAGAGTCTATTTCCCAGTCCTATGTAAGTTCTGACAGCTCTATAGTGGGGTTAATGGCAACCTCCTCCAAGAGGATTATGCCATACCCACACCCAGAGCCCCTATTCCTGTGGCAGACCACTGCCAACCGTACCTCCACAGGAGACGTTCAAACACAGTTCTGTCTCAGTCTCTGTGGGGCCCCTGGGTCCTGGTGCACACAAGGTTTGTTTGAGCCCTCTGAGCATCTCTGGCAGAAAGGGGTTTGATTCTAAATGGGAATCCGTCCCTCCTACCGTCTTGCTGGGGCTTCTCCTTTGCCCTTGGACGTGGGGTATCTCCTCACAGCCGCTCCAGTACCTACCGTCTTACTGGGTAGACATGGGGTACAACATTTTTTTTTTACCTTGGGCATGGAGTATCTCTTCACGGCTGCTCCAGGGAAGTGCAGGCGCCGCTCCTGACCTTGGACTTGGGGTATCTCCTCTCGGCCACTCACTGCTCCAGCGCTGCGCGGCCGCCCCTCACTGCTTCAGCACATGTTAGAGACGTGAAACAGCTCTCAGAAGGCAAAGCCAGTAAGCACATTGAACAGAAGAGCTGCTCTCAGAGAGCAGAACCAGGGACAGCCAGATGGACCACAAAGGACCTCCACTGTCAGCAGAGAGGGATAAACAGCTCCTTTTAAGCAGAGTAAAAGTTGCACTAGACCATTGTTTCCAGTGTGCTCTCAAATGTTCCTTTTCCAAAATGGAGATTCTATTGCAGTCAACAGTGTACCTGCTCCTCTACTGTTTATTTAGGGGTGGGGGGTATGGAAGAGAGAGAATATGTTGACTTGATGAAGAGGATTGTACTTCAATCAGAGATCCTGGACTTTAAGCTGGATGAAATAACTGCATCAGATGTTAAGACTCTCTCCCTTAGAAAGGAGATGAGTGTGTTCTAATTATGGAAAGAAGTTTATATCTAGTGGGGTGGCTAGAGCCAGAGATAGCTAGTGAAAGTGTAGTGAAATTGTTATTTGCTCAGTTACGTCCGATTCTCTGTGACTGCTAGGCTCCTCTGCCCATGGACTTCTCCAGGCAAGAATACTGGAGTGGGTTGCTATTTCCACCTTCAGGGGATCTTCCGGACCCAGGGATCAAACCCAGGTCTCCTGCACTGCAGGTAGATTCCCTCTGAAAGCAGGAAATGAATCTCACAGGTGAAAGTTACCCTCCAAGTACCAGGAGAGAGAGAGGCAGAGTTAGAGAATTATCTTATCGCCAGAGATGGAGAATTCAGAGTCAAGAAGGCTGTATAAACAAACTTTGTTACTTCTTCACTAATTTATTACCCCAACACAAACTTCTTGTCTTATCAGTTCTTAACAAATGTATTGTTTCTTTGTCTAAAAGGCATAAAAACTGCCTGCTTTGGTCACTTCTTTGAGTCTCACATTTTTTGATGAGCATCTGTGCATACAAAATTAAATTTGTTTTTTTCCTATGAATCTATCTTATGTCAATTTGTCAACCAGCAAAAAAACCTAGCAGGGAAGAAAGGAAAAGCTTTCCTCCTCTACAATGACAAAACAAAATCAAGAGACAAACAGATCTAATGAAATGTTTGCAATGTGTCTGAGGTATGAAGTATTAACAGAATTAATAAAAAGAACTCCACAATTAATTTTTTAAAAAGGAAAAAGTAACTAAATTAGCAAAGGATATGAATGAACAATTCCTCAAAGAAGAAATACAAATTACCCATAAATATATGAAGAAATGTCTCAAAGTCAATAGTAGTTAAGGAAACAAAAATTAAGGAACAATGAGATGTCATTTTTCATCTATTGGGCAAAAATTTTAAAGAATAGCAATTTCCAGTTTTGGCAGCTTAAAAAAAAATGATGAATTTATGGAATGCTACTATTTCTTTGGAAAGTATCTTGGCACTACCTATTAAAGTTTCTTAAATGCAGTGTTCTTTGACACATGATTCTAACTCCTTGAAAGTGTATCTGTTGAGACAGGTTAAGTTATAATGCATATTCAGATAGATATGCCAGAAGCTTAAGCCAATAGAGGTTTATTAGGGCTCCATAGCAGTATAGGTGGACTGGGAAGATTGCTGATTGTAGTCACTTAAAGATCCAGGCTAAGGGGCTTCCCTGGTGGCTCAGTGGTAAAGAAACCATCTGCCAATGCAGGAGACACAAGTTCGATCCCTGATCTGGGAAGGTCCCACATGGTGGGGATCAACTAAGCCTGTGTGCCACGACTATTGTGCTCTAGAGCCCGAGAGCTGCAACTACGGAAGCCTGCGTGCCCTAGAATGCGTGCTCTGCAACAAGAGACGCCATCACAATGAGAAGCCTGTGCACTGCAATTAGAGCGGCCTCTGCTCAACACAACTAGAGAAAACCTGCACCTGCGCAGCAATGAAGACCCAGCACAGCTCAAAATTTAAAAATAAATAAATAAAAGTACTTAAAAAAACAAAGACCCAGGCTAAGAGGGGCTAGTTCTCAAGAAGTGACATCCATCACCTTTGCTCACAGTTGATTGGCTGAAGATGCCATGTGATCATGCCTAACCAAAAAAGACCCAGGAAGGACAGTGCTACTATATGCCAAGAAGAGAGCCTTTGTGATGATACTTTAAGAATCCATTCTATAGAAATTTATCTGCCTGCAAAACAAACAATGGTACATTCATATGATGGAATAACTGTGTGTGTGTGAGTCACTCAGTCATGTCTGACTTTTTGCCATCCCATGGACTGTAACAGCTCACCAGCCTCCTCTGTCCATGGAATTCTCCAGGCAAGAATACTGGAGTGAGTTGCCATTTCCTTCTCTAGGGGATCTTCCTGACTCAGGGATCAAACCCAGGTCTCCTGTATTGCAGGCAGATTCTTTACCATCTGAGCAACCAGGAAGCCTAAGAAAATACTACTCAGCCATAAATAGGAACAGACTTGGTACACACAAGCAGCATAGTTGAACCTTGAAAGCATTTGCTAAGTGAAAGAAGTCAAACCCCCAAAACTATATACAATAGAATTCCATTTATATGACATTCTGATAAAGGCAAAACTATAGAATGGAGAGGATTTCCTTGGTGGCTCAGTGGTAGAGAACCTGCCTGCCAATGCAGGAGATGCAGGTTCGATCCCTGCGTCTGGAAGATCCCCTGGAGAAAGAAATGGCAACCCACTCCAATATTCTTGCCTGGAGAATTCCATGGACAGAGGAACCTGGTGGGCTACAGTCTATGGGGTTGCAAAAGAGTTGGACATGACTTAGCAACTAAACACAATAACAAATAGCACAGGATGGAGAACTTATCAGTGGATAAGGATTGGAAGTGGGAGGAAGAACTCCCTGCGAAGAGGCAAGATAAGGAAACTTGGGGAGAGAGAGTGATGGAACTGTTTCCTGGGATGATTTTGATGGCGGATATGATTCAATGTATTTGTCAAAAGGCTTAGAACTAATCATCGCAGAAAGCAAAATTTACTGTGTGTAAGTTTAAAAACACATTAAAAAATAAAGAGATGAATTGTTTTTGTTTCTGTACACAGACTTTGCTATCAGAGTAGTTTTTAGTGTGGGTGATGTTTAGCAAGTATACAATATGTACATTTCAAATTTGTTCTTACTTTTCTTTTTTAACTTTTGGCTTCACCCCACAGCATGTGGGATCTTAATGCCTGGACCAGGGACTGAACCCACATCCCCTGCATTGGAAGTCTGAGTCTTAATCACTGGACTGAAGAGGGAGTCCCCTATTCTTACTCTTAAATTTCTAAATGATTCCAAGTTGAAATTCCAAGAGAGTGCCTTCTCAAGTGGCCCTACCTTTCAGAGAACACTAAATTAAAATGTGAATGAATAGGACTTAGCCAGATTCTTTATAATGTGTGTTATAATATTTGCTAATTAAAAAAAATAATTGTTTCTTACTTAACATTTGAATTAATCCTTTTCTTCTTCCTCACAAATATCCATTGTCACTCTCTCCCCATCTTTTTACAAGGCATCAGATTGTTCATTCACTAAGGAATCCTTGTGGGAGTGTTAAAGAACTATGAGGTATGTTCCGGGTGACTATCCCTTGCTAAATAATTTGCATAATTACATGGTTTAACTATTCAGTTTACCTTACCTTGCTCTCCAAAGGAATAATAATGGTAATTTTTATTATAATCAGCTTTATTCATATTTATAATAACTCCTCTGAAATATTCCCTCAATTATTTGAATGATGTACATACAAAAAGAATGAATAAAATAATGGAAGTTTTAAGCACCATGGGAGCTATTTTTCAACAAGTATTCATTTTGGATTCAGTATTCATATATTGTAACACATTTTCATTGATCAATAGCCTTGAAATATTTTAGTCACTAGCCCAAGTTCACCAATGTTCATGCAAATATTTCATTTAAAGTGTAGAGGAGGTTAATGACAGGAGCTTGAGATGGGACTCTTTCTTTCCTAATTCATAACATATTATTGTTACCAATAAGCATTGACAGGAAAACCCTGTAGCAACTATTTAAAGGCAAAGAAAATCATAAACTATGAAAATGGATTCCAAATATGCTGGTAAGTTTCTGACTGACTGAAGCATAAAATGGTTCTCTTTTTAATGTAGAATCTAGGATTTAATCTTTAGACTCAACAAGCAGTTTTTCGTTGCTCTGTTGGGTTTTTTTGACCTCACCCCTTTGCATGTGGGATCTTAGCTCCCCAACCAGGGATTGAACCTGTGCATCCTGCGTTGGAAAGGCAGAGTTAACCATTCGACCATCAGGGAAGTTCCTCAACATGCAAATTTTAGAAATGAGACATGGATGGTGAAAGCAAAAAATGTGTATTTGCTCAATTCATTTTGGTAGGTGTACCAGGTTATGTCAGTAGCACCAAAAGTTTATCATCTCAAGATTAGGGATAAATTGGGTTAAAGCAAAATTTCAATCTTTCTAGGTCAAATGTTCTCTTTGCTGTTCCCTCTTTGCATCACAGGCACCTTCTCATTCACTTAGATTCAAAGCCACACTCTCTCTGACTCATTCTTTTTACTACCTCCTTCACCACCACCCCGATTTCTCACTAAGTTGCCCCAGTCCTCTCTCTGCAGTATCTTCTAAATGAACCTGTTTCTTGTGAGTGCTCTTTCCGCCACTACAAAACTTATGGCCCTCAGTAGTTCTCATCTCTCTGCCTGAAGCTGAGTCTTGGTTTCCTGCCCAATATCTCTTTCTGTGGAATCAGGTCCTTTATAGACATTTTAGTCCTGATCCTCAATCTGTCTGTGTGGTTGGTCTCTGTTTCCAAGCCCTTCCTGTGATATTTTATGACTACTTTAGGTAAATATGGCAACACGTGGGCCAGATCTCATTTTATGAAGGTTTTTTTTTGGTCAAGGCCAGGGTGAGACTTTTGCCTTATTCAAGTGGCGGAGAAAAGATACTCATTTTTTTTTTTTTTAAGTAGGAAGATACTGACTTTATTTATTTATTTATTTTTAAGTAAGAAGGATATGCAGTAGCACGAAGACTGGATTTGGAGAGAGAGACTGAACAATCAGAATCAGAAGAACATTGGGGTACTCTGTTGTTGTTGCTTGGTCTCTAAGTCATGTCTGACTTTTCTCAACCCCTTGGACTATAGCCCACCAGACTCCTCTGCCCATGGGATTTCCTAGGCAAGAATACTGGCATGGGTTGCCATTTCCTCCTCCAGGGGATCTTCCTGACACAGGGATTGAACCCATGTCTTCTGCACTGGTGGGTTGATTCTTTACCACTGAGCCACCAGAGAAGCTCTTTGGGATAGTTTAGGAGAAAGGTAATGAAGGTCTGAGCTAGGGTAGTTACAGTGAGAAGGAAAAAGAGACCAACTATAAAAAGTGTTAAATAGATACAAGGTATAGGATTCTAGCAAGGATTGTTTAAGGAAGGTGATGAATAAGGAGAAATCATCCATGACTATGTGATTTGTGGTGTTAAGTGATGAAGAGGGTGGAGATGCTGGTAATGGGTGGAGGGAAGATCAGATGTTGGTGGCATTAGGAAGGCTATACATTCAGAGAGACTGGGTTTGCACCTGTTTCTGGTACTTAATTCCATATAACAAATATCTATCTTCATTTCTTTCTGTCTTATTTTGAACATCTCTATTATTGTCGTTGAGTTGCTAAGTTGTGTCCAACTCTTTTCGATACATTGGACTGCAGCATGCCAGGCTTCCCTGCCCTTCATTATCTCCTGGAGTTCGCTCAAATTCATGTCCATTGAGTCAGTAATCTGTGAATGGTGACTGCAGCCATGAAATAAGAAGATGATTGCTTCTTGGCAGGAAATCTATGACAAACCTAGACAGTGTGTTGAAAAGCAGAGACATCACTCTGCTGACAAAGGTCTATATAGTCAAGGCTATGGTCTTCCCAGTGGCCACATATGGTTGTGAGAGCTGGGCCATAAAGAAGGCAGAGCACCAAAGAACTGATGCCTTCAAACTGTGGCGCTGGAGAAGGCTCCTGAGAGTCCCTTGGACAGCAAAAAGATCAAACCAGTCAGTCTTAAGGGAAATCAGTCCTGAACATTCATTGGAAGAACTGATGTTGAAGCTCCAGTGTTTTGGTCATCTGATGTCAACAGCCAGCTCATTGAAAAAGTCCCTGATGCTGGGAAAGATTGAGGGCAGGAGGAGAAGAGGGCATCACAGGATGACATGGCTGGATGCTCAGTGGGTGGTGAGGGACAGGGAGGCCTGGCGTCCATGGGGTCGCAAAGCATTGACAAGACTGGGTGACTGAACAATAACAGTGCCATCCAACCATCTTATCCTCTCTCACCCCCTTCTCTTCCTTTACATCCCTATGGTGGTTTAGCCACTAAGTTGTGTCCGACTCTTGCAATCCCATGGACTATAGCCTGCCAGGCTTCTCTGTCCATGGGATTCTCACCCGAGAATACTGGAGTGGGTTGCCATTTCCTTCTCCAGAGGATCTTCCCAACCCAGGAATCAAACCGGAGTCTCCTGCATTGCAGGCAAATTCTTTACCGACTGAGCTATAAGGAAAGCACATCTCTATAATGGAATAAAAATACCTACCTAAACAGGGTGCTTATGAGGACTGAGTGAGTAACTACATGAAAGGCATCTGCCACACAATGAGTTCTAGACCAATACATGGAAGTTATTATTATTATTGTTATTAGATGGTTACTGTAAGGAAATAAGAGCCATCCTAATTGTATGTGGTTGTCTATCTGCACTGGAATGGACGTGATATAGCGTTTATAGGAGGCATTGCCTCATGACTGGGGAAGCTGGATTGACTAGTTGAGTCCAGCCATCCATGCTCGCCAAGTTGATCTGTCCTTGGGAAGAGTCGTCCAGGAGGTTTCCTCAGTTGATCCGGTTTGCTGGTGAGTTGAAGTAATTTGGAAAGAATCCAAGATGAGAAGGGAAATTCAGGGAGACAGGCTGAAGAATCTAGGTGAGAACTATCTGCGGAGCAGTGAAGGAGAACCCCTTAATGGGAGGCTTCATTAAGGTAGAAGTGGGGGTGGGGTGGGTGGGAGGTGGGTGTGGGGGTTGAGAGTCGGGCGAAGAGGATCTGCTGGAGTCAGAGTTAGTGCAGTAGACAGGGTGTGGCGTGTGAGCCCGGAGCTGCAGAGGTGCAATCACCCTCAAAATCGGGAGGTGCCGGGGAAGGGCGGCCGGGGGTGGGGCTGGGGTGGGGAGGTGGAGACATGGGAGGGGCAGGATTGGGAAGGGACAAATGGGAAATTGCTGGGCTTGGTGGGGTGGGACTCTCCCAATAAATCATCTGCAGTGGCTCCAATTGGCTTGAGTGTTTTTTTCTCTGGCGGCTCTATTATCAGGGCCCTGCTTTCTTACTCTGTTGTCTTTAATCAGTCATGACTCACCCAGGCAGCCAGAAGGCTTCACGCCGCTGGCGGGGTGAGTGGCCCAGAGCAGCTGAGTCTATTTCGCTTGAGCAAACACAGGATTGCACGTCTCTGGGACACGGAGGATGGTATTGGGAAAGGGACAGACCTGATATCGGGGTGGGACAGAATTATTACTTGAATTAATCATATTTAAAAAATGTGTTGCTCATGAAATGATGCACATACCTAAGTAGTATCTGGGGGTTTTATGATGAAAATGTTTGTATTTAGTATTTATAGCACTATGTGGTTGAAGTGTAAGAAATAGGAAAGAAGAGAAGAGAGAACCTCTCTGGGGTGAAGAGCGAAGCTTTGGTATAAACTGGAAGTGAAAAAGTGAATGTGTCAGTTGATCAGTCATGTCCAGTTCTTTGTGACGCCATGAACTGGAGCCTGCCAAGCTCCTCCGTCCCTGCGATTCTCCAGGCAAGAATACTGGAGTATATAGCCATTCCCTTCTCCAGGGGATCTTCCCAACCCAGGGATCGAACCGGTCTCCTGTATTGCAGACAGATTCTTTATCATCTGACCCACCAGGGATGCCCAATATAAGCTTAGAACCGAGTTCAAATCCCAGCTCCTTCACTTAGCCATGTGGCTCTAGAGACAAGTTGCTTAACTCCTTTAGAGGTTCTTTTCCTCACCTGTAGAAAGTGAAAAGTGATACCTATGAAGAGGTGTTATGGGGATTAAATAATGTAGCATAGCCAGACACAGTGCCTAAAAAATGACAGCTCTTGCTACTAAGTTTTACCTTAGATGCTTTTTCTTACCAGTTCTCTCAGATGTCCTTTCAAAGTCATTGAGACAGGAGTGTGATTCCAGTTTCACAGGGGAAGGGTATGTGTCTACACTGGTTATACTATTTGCTGGAATCACAGAGCTGTCTGGTAGCAAGGCTATCACCAAAGTTCGAACCTTTTGACTTGCAAGCCCAGTGCCCTTTGCATATACAATGTACAGACACAAGCAACTAGGAATCAGGACAGCTGCTCAGTATTTACTCAGCTTGACTTCTTAGTAGGATGTGAAAATTATCACATGTTCCACTGCCAGGAAAGGAAGTTGTTGAGGCTGAGTTGGGGGTGGCCATTTGGGCTCCACGAGCTTTTTATAGATTCTCTATCCCTGGAGGATCTGAACATCCAGAACAATTTCCCTGCTTCACTTGCAAAGGATGAGGGTGGGTGGGGGGGCCTCAGGAGATATGTCTATAATAGAGGCGCCAAAGACCGGCAATTGTGGGAGGAAGTAGGGGTGGGCTGAAGGTGTGGCAGCCTTTCTTGCAGCATCGATAATTGTTTTGAAAAGCAGACAGTTGCCTGGAGGAATGGAACACGGGTCTCCTTTTCAGGAAGTCTGCACTGGAGTTGCTAATGGGTGCTACCAATGCCAGCTCACTGCTTTGCTGCCTTGGCCCTTCCCACCCCCTGCCCTCCTCCCCCTCCCCCCACCCCCTGCCCTCCTCCCCCTCCCCCCAACCCATCCCTCCTACATGCTCCACCCCCTCCCCCTCAGTGTTGTTTACTTATCGGACCACCCCCGCTAAGACCCCTCCTCTGAGACAGGGCTCACAGCTTCCCAGTTCAGCACTGTGTCCCCTCATCCTAACTCCAGGTCCAGCAAACAGCTGTGCAGGCTCTCCATAAATATTTGTTGAAAGGGAAAAAGTATGCTCAGAAGTATAATTCTACAGTTTGCGAAGGCAATTTCTCAGGGGAAAAAAATGGCATTTATGAGCAGAGCTTTCCAGCAAATTGTATTCAGCCATAATACTACAAGCATGCGTATAATTATCTCTGTATTTCTTGTTTTTGCATGATACTAATTATTTCTGCAAGATCTGAGTGTTTGCACCAATGTGCAAAAATGAGCACTCTTAAACATGACAGTAGATGGCTCCTGTTTAAAAATTCTGACAGTTACATTCTAGAGTTTAAGGACTTGATTTGGGATCTTCTGTTTTAGAAACAATATATTGTGGAAAGTGAAAGGAAATATTTTACTTCAAAAAAGGAGAATACGAGCATTTTCTAAGCATAAATTCAATGAACACTGTGTTTGGTCTATACATGATAACATTTACAAATAATTTCAAGACATGTTAAGAAACTGATTTAAAAAGGAAACAGGTAGGTAAACTTAGGGCGAAGTGCCTTTCCTGGTTATAGAATATACATTTCCCTAAAATATTCATAATTTGTCACTGTAGATGATTTTACTTTAGAAAAGTATATTTTTAAGACAGTGTGTCTGGAATATTACATCTAGTGCGTCAACACTGCTTTCTCTTGCTGTGTATTCTGTATTTTTACGATATCATACGTTCTCACGTGGGGAAGCAATAAAGGCGTTTTTCTCTGCCAAACTATAGGTCAAGGCTAATGCAAACAAACTGTCAACTTTTATAGAAGAGGCTTCCTAAAGTTTGCAGAGTGTAAAGTTCCAAGACAAACCCCATGGTATCTAGGTGAGGCCTTTTGATACGGATAGAAATCTCTAGGAAGGCATTATGGAATCCCTCAATTATAATGATTGAACCACCACCACCGCCAAGCTGAGAAGTTGCAAAATGCAATAAAGTTATTCCAGATTGTCTCAGCCAGCAATCAGGACTTTCGCCTGCATTTAGTGCAACCTTGGAAGACTAGTGGGGCAAGTCTCAACATGGAGGAGGTATGGGCTTGGGTGCTTAAGAATTTCATATAGATGGGTTTGCATAGAAATCATCACTAGCAGGGGAATTTACTTGTAAGTCCAGTGGTTAAGACTCTGTGCTGTCAATGCAGGGGGCACGGGTTCAATCCCTGGTCAGGGAACTAAGATCTCCCATTCCATGTGGTGTGGCCAAAAGACTAAAAAAGAAGAAGAAAGAAAGGACAGGAAAGAAATCATCACTAGCAGGACACCTGGGAGAGACCTGGAGGCTTATGGCTGCTCATTGTTCAGAAAATGGGCACAGGCACCGAGCCGGCAATATAACCTGCATTCCTCCATGTAAATGTTAATCACACACCTCAGTCTTGCACTTTATTATTAAATTCTGACACATACATTCCATACATGTGTCAGACGTTTTAGATTTTATATAGACCAAAAGTTTTGCTTTGGAAAGGATTTTTACAGGGTGAGGTACATTTAGTAAATGTGTACTTTAATTTTGACCAAAGTACTAATTTCATGCCTCAGGATGGGTTTAAATGTGCCAACAGGATCGTTTTTGCTTGGTGCAAGAGGTGGCCTGTTTCTTTGACCCGCCAACCCTGAATTTGTCCCCACTTTGTGAGCTGTGAAATGAAGTCAGTCACTGATGAAAGGAACAAGAGAAGTTGGAGTCTTGGAAGAAAATCAAGTTTTATCTGCTTGTATCAATCTAAAAGTCCAGTGTCCCATTTCTGAGCTCTTCAAAGCAGGGAGACATTTGGATTTGAAGAATAAAAGACCCAAAAGAGAGAAAAGGATGAGGTGGTGGTATCAGAGCTGCTTTAACGTCAAGAGAGGAAATCTTAGATCTGTACTGCAGGGTCAGTGGGCCAGGGAGAACACTTGGAAAGGAATTGTCTCTGTTTTCTTTGACATGCAATATTATATTAGTTTCAGTTATACAACATAATGATTTGATGTTTGTAAGTATTGCACAAGCGATCACCCCAATAAGTCTAGTTAACATATGTCACTGTACATAGTTATAAATTTTTTTTTTCTTATGATATGTTCCATTCAGGCCTTAAATGACGAGTCTACAATCTCATTCATAACCTCTTGACTTTCTTGGGTGTCGTCTTAGAGCCAGGCCGCCTCTCCTGGACCCTGCCTCTGCCCCGTTCTCCTACCCAGGTCCTGCTTCACATGTGTCCTTCTGCAGCTCACTGGAGTTGTCTCTCTGAGGGCAGTGTATTGCCAGGGTCCAAAGGTAGGTTTGCAATAGGGAAAGTGACTCTTGTTGAATGACTCTAAGGGAAGTGACTTTGACTTTCATTCAAAGTAAATGAAAAAGTGGAGGCAGAGGAACCAAGATCTTGTAGACTTTACTTTGATGAAGCTATTAGGGTGAAGAATCCACCTGTCAAAGCAGGAGACACAAGGGATGCAGGTTCGATCCCTGGGTCAGGAAGATCCCCTGGAGGAGGAAGTAATAACCTGCTCCAGTATTCTTACTTGGAAAATCCCACGGACAGAGAAGCCTGATGGGCTACAGTCTATGGGGTCGCAAAGAGTTGGGCACAACTGAGCGACTGAGCACACACAACACTCTAAATAAAACTCATGACTATTTCTCTTTTTTATTGTCCATTGTGGAACTGATATCTATATAATAGCATTTATTAGCAAAGGAATGGAAGTGGGTTATTCAGGGTGCAAGAGAGTAAAGGTGGAAATAATCACCAAAGTTTAAGAAATGGTTTGTAATACTGCCCCCTGAAAGTCTAGCAGTCCCTATTTAGTATTTAATCCAGAACCATTAACCAATGGAATGGAATGAAAAGTAAATATGCTCAGAGTTCAATTGAAGGGCATAAGAGAGCAAAGCAAACATTCAGACCATTTTATCACAGGTAATATTTTTAGGTTGAAGGCAATCTAAGCAAGGTAAGATTCTGTACTTCTAAAACAGGATGTTTCTTTTGAGTGGTAGTATCTTCATCTGTAGTTTGTGAGTTGTATCTCTTCCCAGGATGAAATGTGAGGGAGAGACCAAAGGAAGAAAAGCAGACATATGTTTCAGTTGAGAGTATGCCAAATACAGTGATTCAGGGCGTCCTAATCAAACAGGCATGAGATCTCACTGAAAAAGAAAAGTTTACTCCACCCATCCTGGAAACTGTTCTTTGCCTAAGCTCAGCATACTGACAACCACTTTCTAGACATGTCACCAAGTTGTTCTGGATTGGCAAGGAAATTATATGAAAATGCTGACCAAGTCAGCTTAAGTCATTATATGACTTTACTGCTGGCTCTTGTGATGGATTCAGCTCTGAGTATGGATTTTTTTTTAAATTCAACAACTAATCTCATTTACGTATGGCTTTTTGATTTGCTCTACATTTTTCTCTACAATTTTATTTGAGCCATACACTTTTGAAAAAAATTGTAAATATGCTTCTACTTGCATTTCTCTTTAATTCTGTAGGATTACATAGGTTAAGAAAATTTACGACTTAAAGGTTTAAGAATCATGTCATCTATACCTCTCATTTTATAGGTGAGCAAAATAGAGGCCATATCTACTGCCACATAGGATTGGATTTTTGCTAATACTCTGATTTTTAAGAACAGCATTCTTTTGTGAGTTATATAAAATGAATACACTGCAAATTATTACTAATGAAATCTGTGGAAAGATTAGTCATTTGAGTTTACATTTATGGTTTCCCCAAGATGGCAGTGCTTCTGAATCACCTGAGAAATCAGAAAAACAAAGCAAGAAAATAAACAGCTAAAGGAGCCAACACAGACCAACTGACTCAGGTTGGTAAGGCTGGACCCAGGCCCTAGTATATGATGAAAAAACTCTCCGGGTGTTGCTAAAGTGATGAATACGGATCCACTGTTTGAGAAACAGAGGATGTTGAACAGCCAACGCTTTGCTTTCCAAGGTGATTCAGCAGAAGGTTGGATACGACAGCTAAAGTATCTGGCTACTTAAGGAGTGCAACTGTAAAATTTTAGTCTGGTGAAACTCCAATAATTTCCAGTTTCAAGCTGATTCTTTCCAGGATCCTTGTCATCACTGTGTCATTTCTAGCTTCGGTAAGAGAACCTCTGAGCTTAATGAACAGGCATGTCCACTTAATTTTCACCAAGGCATTTACAACTGACTCTATCACCAAAATGAATCTTGGAATATTTTAAACTGAGAACTCAGTGTTTGGATTAAATTCTGAATAAATAATCCAATAGGAATTAATGAATGGTGCATTTTAAAAAATAATAGTATAAGGATGTCTGTGGTTGATTGATGTCTAAGAAAAACATAAAAAAAAAAACCAGAAACCACAGCATCTTAGGCCAAATAATTGACTTAATGACATTAGGCAAAATCACAGACCAAGCTTGACGTGTAGAACAGTGGTCCCTAACCTTTTTGGCACCAAGGACTGGTTTTGTGGAAGACAATTTTTCCACGGACTGGTTTGGGGGGGTGGTGGGAGATGGTTTCCGGATGATTCAAGTGCATCACAGTTATTTGTGCACTTTATTTCTATTCGTATTACATTGTGATATAATGAAATAATTATGCAACTCACCATATTGCAGAACCAGTGGGAGCCCTGAGCTTGTTTTCCTGCAACTAGTCCCATCCAGGCATAATGGGAGATGCTGACAGCAGGGTTTGTGTTTATGAGAATCTCATGCCACCCTTGATCCGACAGGAGAGGGAGCTTAGGTAGTAATGTGAGTGATGGGGAGCAGCTGTAAATACAGATGAAACTTCACTAGCTGGCAGCTGCTCGTGCAACCTGGTTCCTAAAAGTCCATGGGTCGACTGGTACCGATCCATGCCCCAGGGGCTGGGGACAGATAGTGTAAGGAATATATTTCACATAGGATTTTATAAACCCCAGTTTTCTAAGGTCTTTTCCATTTGTTTCCTAACTGTGCCCCTGCTCATCACTTCAATGAGCTACATAATTAAAAGACCAAGAAAGATGTTTCTAATGGTGTCATAGTTTGATGATTCAAATAGGCTTCCAAAGACAGTCATTAGTTATAGGGGACAACTATAGCCTTCTCCCCTTAACACTTTTCCACTTTCCTGGGAGCAACACATCTGTTCTTCTGAAAATTCATCTTCCTATCCTTTTAAGCCATGCTTTCAGAGGGTGGTATTAATCATAATATTCTCACTAAGCCACAGGGGTTGACACATGGCTTAAGAATATCTGCACAGGTCTCCTTGGGATTGATTAAAATTGGAGTTAAGAGAAAAAAGCCTTCTCACCTCTGCTGGTGAAGGCACGAGACCATCTTCTGAGGAAGAATGTGAAGGCAAAGGGAGGGGCTGGAAATAGGGTAGGAGGCCTGGCAGGGCTGGAGTCTTTGTCCTATCATCCCATGAGTCTCCTACCCAACTTGTTCACCCTGCTTCTTTGTTTTGGTGAATCAATACATTTTTATTTTTGGCTTCAAAACCAGTTTGGACTCCATGTGTGTAATTCGCAGCCAAAAGAGTTTTAAAACAAAAATTCAGAATATCCTTAGGATTTAGGGAAAATTCACATTATTTGACTTTCTCATAGAATGCACTTGTTGAGTACAGAGGATGGCAGAGACAAATATATTGCTGGCTGTTCTCACATAAGTTTTCACTGCTGGCTATTCTCCGGAAAGATAAGAAGCTCAAAACAGCAACAAAAGTCAAGAGAGGAACAGTACATATGAGAGTAGATTTCAATAGTTATTACTAAATGTATATTTTGTATTTTGCATAAGTGCAAGTACTTACACACTTCAATTTCCTATAGACTAAATTTAATGCCATATTTTGTATTATTATTTTTCAAAAATATTTGGCCATACCTGCAGCATATGGGATCTTAGTTCCCTGACCAGGAATTGAACCTGCACCTCTTACACTGAAAGTTCACAACTTGAAGGTTCATATGTAGAAGACTTACTGTAATTAGAAGGTTCTTTCTTATGTTTAGTTGAGATTAATCTGAACTGAAGTTTTGGCCCCATCTGATAGTTGGGCCTCTGTCCTCTGCAGGCAGATATATCTGAAGTCTTGTTGGAGTTTCTAAGCTCCTATCTTCTCATCTTCAATTCAGCTCAGTCGCTCAGTCGTGTCTGATTCTTTGTGACCCCATGGACTGCAGCATGCCAGGCGTCCCAGTCCATCACCAACTCCCAGAGTTTACACAAACTCATGTCCATTGAGTTGGTGATGCCATCCAACCATCTCATCCTCTGTCATCTCCTTCTCCTCCTGCCCTCAATCTTTCCCAGCATCAGGGTCTTTTCCAATGAGTCAGTTCTTCGCATCAGGTGGCCAGAGTATTGGAATTTCAGCTTCAGCATCAGTCCTTCCAATGAATATTCAGGACTGATTTCCTTTAGGATGGACTGGTTGGATCTCCTTGCAGTCCAATGTTCCTCCAAAAAAGGAGTGTTAGGGACCTTGAGAATTCTTGCAATTGTCAGAAAATTGCTGTGCCACTGAGGACTTGATAAGGTGAAGAAGATGCTTCAACTCTTCATTTCTTTAGAATAGAATGGTTCTTAGAAATTTCTTTTGATGTGATAAAGGGAAAAGGGAAATGAATAAACTGAGAATGAATAGACTGAGATGTGACCTTCTTGAGATATGCCAAGCCCTTCGAGGAGGGTGTGTAAAAGTGGGGGGAAGGAGGCACTTTACTTGTATTAGTGCATTTAAGCCTCATAACAACAATGTAAAGTAGATTACATTATTCATATTCTTTATGAGAAACTTAAGAATTAGGAAGGATAAGCAGAGCTGAACATTCTCTCTTTACTCGTTGAGGCTGTCTATTTCCTTTCTTCTAAAGAAAGATCTTTATGTGTAGAACTATGCACTGAGGTTGAAGTGATCTTAGTGATCATATATGTTCTTACCTAATCCAGAACACTTTTGAAGTTGATGGATATTAATGTTATTATCTTGCGATAATGGGTAGAGACTAGGACTGTCTGAGGGTTCTGGAACTTGGGGTCACCATAACATAAAGTCACTTCTAAGCCACCAAGAAGTCCTGGCCAGGGCACTGTAGGTTAGGGACTTGATTGTAGTAATTCCATCTTTCGTTTCTAACTTTCATGGGACCATCTCCATGCACATTATGAGAAAATATCTTCTTATATCAACATCCACTCAAGAAGTTAAGTGTTTTAATTTGTCCAAGGGATACATTTTCACCTAAATCTGCTTGAGTTCCCAACAAAATTCCAAATAAAAAAAAGCTTCTCTAAGTCTCCCAGGACAGTGGTTGGGATCGAATTCAGTTCTGCCTGTCATGGTTCCAGCTCACTTTGGGCCTCTCTTTCACTGGGTTTCCCAAGGGTTGAACACGTTGGAGCTGTTTCCTAGCCCTTTTCTCTGTCCTGTACAATTGCTATCAGTACACATCTCAGGAAAAGGTGAAATTAGTATTTATAGAATCCATTTGAGATTCCTGATGAAAGATGATTTCATTATATTATTATCATCAACAGACACTGGAATTGTATCCTTAGGGTTATTTGTGACACTCTCTCAACATGAACGCCATCTGAAGCAATGAACCTCAAATATCCACTTGGTAGCATCTTCTAATGACTTTCATTATTTTGCATCAGCAAATGCTTAGTCAATTCATAATGAGAAACGCTCTGTGTGATCGTTACTTAACAAGAAACTAAAACTTGTTCTGCGTGCACAGATAGACTGAATCATATTTTGAATTGGGATAAGCACTAAGAATACAAGTAGAAACTTGTTCAATTATATGCCTTGGAAGACCCAACTCTCAAACAGAAGTAGACTCTGAAGTTGTCAGCATTATCCCAAATGATTCAAGATTGGATAAGCCAAATTAATAGAATCTTGTCCAGTTTCACTTCATGCCTGTGTGTGTATGCATGCTAAGTCGCTTCAGTTGGTCCAACTCTGTGTGTCCCTATGGACTGTGCTCTCTTTCAAAACTAACAAGTCTCACAGGGAGCTCAAATCTGGTGCTCTGTGATAACCTAGTGGTTCAGGGTTGGATGGAGTGGAAGGTGGAAGGGAGGTTCAAGAAGGGGGAGACATACGCCTAGAGCTGATTCATGTTGATAGATGGCAGAAGCTAACACAATATTGTAAAGCAATCATCCTCCAATTAAAAACAAATAAAATTTTAAAAAAAGTATATCTTAAAAGGAATGCTATCACTTTATGTTGAAGAATAAGCTGAAGATGATTATATTCTATCTAGTTATTATGCAAATTAAAGATGTAAAATTATAAAATTCAATGTGGAAAATGATTTGCTCTTCAGTTGATCTCTTTTTCTTAGCTCCCATAAATGTGCAGATTTGGAGCATCGTTCTTTGGCTCAGTTATATTTAGGATGATCTGAAGTGTCCTGGTACTAGATTAAATGGTAGAATTATATACTGCTTAATGTAGCAACAGACATTTATGTTTATGGACATTTTTTTATTGCTTGGCATTTGAAAATACATTTTAATCCACAAAATCAACATCAGAATACTTGATCCCAAGGATGTACTGTGAGACACGTAACACAGTCATTTCTTAGAGAAGTGACAAAAGATGCCTTAGACCACCTATGTGAGTGTGGTGTGCTCATTCGTGTCTGACTCTTTGCGACCCCATGGACTGAGCCGGCCAGGCTCCTCTGTCCATGGGATTTGCCAGGCAAGAATACTGGAGGGGGTTGCCATTTCCTTCTCCATTAGAGCAACTACAAATACTCAGTTCAGTTCAGTTCAGTCGCTCAGTCGTGTCCGACTCTTTGCGACCCCATGAACTGCAGCACACCAGGCCTCCCTGTCCATTACAAACTCCCGGAGTTCACTCAGACTCACTTCCATTGAGTCAGTGATGCCATCCAGCCATCTCATCCTCTGTCATCCCCTTCGCCTCTTGCCCCCAATCCCTCCCAGCATCAGAGTCTTTTCCAATGAGTCAACTCTTTGCATGAGGTGGCCAAAGTATTGGAGTTTCAGCTTTAGCATCATTCTTTCCAAAGAAATCCCAGGGCTGATCTCCTTCAGAATGGACTGGTTGGATCTCCTTGCAGTCCAAGGGACTCTCAAGAGCCTTCTCCAACACCACAGTTCAAAAGCATCAATTCTTCGGCGCTCAGCCTTCTTCCTAGTCCAACTCTCACATCCATACATGACCACAGGAAAAACCATAGCCTTGACTAGATGGACCTTTGTTGGCAAAGTAATGTCTCTGCTTTTGAATATGCTATCTAGGTTGGTCATGACTTTCCTTCCAAGGAGTAAGCGTCTTTTAATTTCATGGCTGCAGTCACCAGCTGCAGTGATTTTGGAGCCCAAAAAAATAAAGTCTGACACTGTTTCCACTGTTTCCCCATCTATTTTCTAGTAAAATAAATTATAATAGGAGACTAATGGATTTTTGATTTTGTAAAGTTCTTTACCTATAGATTTGTTAAGGTTAGGTTAGTTATACTAATCTTTTTGAGGTATATCTTTGGCTCTCTTTCATAGGAAAAGAGATTTTTTTGCATTTTCCAATCTGTTATTTGCTACATCAAGGGAACACTTGAGTTCTAAGGTGAACAGGCTCATTGTTTATGTTGGGGTTCTGCACCCAGGAGGGCTTCCCTAGTGGCTCGGTGGTAAAGAACTCACCTGCCAATGTGAGATGTGGGTTCGATCCCTAGGTCAGAAGGGTCCCCTGGAGAAGAGAATGGTACCCACTCCAGTATTCTTGCTTGGAGTATCCCATGGAGAGAGGAGCCTGGCCGGCTACAGTCCATGGGGTCACAAAGAGTCGAACACAACTGAAATGACTTAGCACACAAGTGCCCAGGACTGTAGAATCTAGGTAAAGGGACCCACTTTGCAGTTATTTCAGTGCTTAGACACTCAGTCGTGTCCGACTCTTTGTAACCCTATGGACTATAGCCCGCCAGGCTCCCCTGCCCAAGAAGATTCTCCTGGCAAGAATACTGGAGTGGGTTGCCACGCCCTCCTCCAGGAGATCTTCCTGACCCAGGTACCGAACCCAGGTCTCCTGAAATGCAGGCAGATTCTTTACCATCTGAGCCACCAGGGAAGCCCCACTGCTAACCAACATGAAAAACTCACCCACAAAAAGCGGTCAAGCAGTAGTTTGCAACCTGTAGTTTGAAATCCTGCCTGTGGTTCTTGCTAAAAGTGCATTTTCCTTGATTCCGCCCCCTCCCCCCACCCCAGGACACAGTCATCTGATCTGGAACCAGATCAGGAATATCAGGTTTACTGAGCACCTGGGTGTTTCCCAATGCTTGTAATCTAGATGCCACTGGAGAACACGCCTGCGGGTTACCAGTGACTAGAACAGCAGCTGGAAATACAAGATGGGTGTGGCTAAGGCAGCAACAGAATGTTTCTCATAGCCTGGTCCAGCCAGGGTGGAGATCTGCAGGGATAGAACCAAAACTGTAACATTTCCTTTTCTGCCATTTCGCTTCCTTTTCTATCAGCTCCTCCCCCAAACCCACCCCACAGGCCCTTCAGATGAGACCCAATTTCTCTTCAATTTTCTAGGATGATAACTGCTAGGAATTTACAGTAAATTCCTTCCAAAGGAAGTGCTTTCACCATAAGAGGATACTCGTGAAACATATTCCTCATCAACTGCTCCACTATTTATTAGAGAAGTTTTGTGTAATGGTTGAAGCCAGGATTGCTGGCTTGGTGTTCAGTCGCTCAGTCATGTCCAACTCTTTGTGACCCCATGGACTGCAGCACGCCAGGCTTCCGTGTCCATCACCAACTCCTGGAGTTTGCTCAAACTTATGTACATTGAGTCAGTGATGCCTTCCAACCATCTCATCCTCTGTCGTCCCCTTCTCCTCCTGCCTTCAATCTTTCCCAACATCAGGGTCTTTTCAAATGAGTCAGTTCTTTGCATCAGGTAGCCAAAGTTTAAAATAGCACAAAGAAAATGTTAAGGTGGAAAAAGTTTTACTTATTATTTGTTATATTTAAGTCAGTGGACCAGTTTTCTGGGCCTAAATACCTGGTGTGAAACAAGTAAGGTTTTGAGTCTTGGATTTAAGGAAAGAAGTGTTCTTTTCACTAATCTTTAGGAACCATTGGCTCCTCTCTATAAACATAAATAAATCCATACTTAGGCATGATAACCAGCTTAAAGAAGGCAGGGGAGAACTGTGAAAATAAGTGAGATATCTGTGAATGAAGCTGAGTGTCTCCTATCAGTGTGTAAAACAGTAATAAAGAATCATTTCAAAAGATAGGCAGAAAGGCATTTGACAGAATTTGGCAGCTTTTCCTAATAACCTCACTGTAATATTTTTAACTGAGGAAGATAAATACATTTCCTTAACTTTAGCTAAATTCGCTCAGCTTAATCTGTGAACTCATATTTGTCTGTTGTATTGCCTCATCCATGTCTCTACTGGTGGTTGACCATCCTTAGGAGGTTATCTTGGCATCTGACACCAGACCTTTGCCTTAGGAGAAAAAATGCCCTTGTTCAATGATATACTTTGATAAGTTTGTTGACATGAAGTGAGGACTTGAAGTAAAGACTGGGAAGAGTTAAGGAAACAAACCCCAAAAATGGATAAACCATTCTACATTAGAAGTAAACCGGAATTTAGAGGGGAATAGAGAAGAGATCAGAGCAGAAAATAGAAAAGGAAAGAATAGAAAGCAGAGAATAGAGAGAGGGAATTCAGGCATGACCATATGGGTTGGAGCCAGAGAATGACAAAAGCTATCAGGCATTTGAGTAAATCCCAGGATTTTAAGAAGAAGCATTTTTTAATCTTGTAATGTTTTGTCTTCTTGTTTTTGCTTCCTAGCTTCTCCTACCCACTCCCTCATCTCTCCAAACCTCCAGGAAACCCTGGTGTGCCTGTGAAGTTCTGTCAGGGGTAGCACTGTGGTCAGTAAAAGGCTGGGACAATGTGGCTGACTGGACACTGACTCACAGAAAGCGTGGCCAGGGAGCTCCACGTGCTGAAGAGCAGAAAAGCACTGGCAACCTGTGGATCAGCGGAGGGGTGTGGAGGCGCAGCTTCAGGGTCACCCTGACTCAGGAGGGGGCAGTGCCACCTTCTTCCTTCCCAATTTGATCAATTTTGTAGATCCATAATATTCCAACAATGGACGGAGGAGCCTGGTAGGCTGCAGTCCATAGGGTTGCTAAGAGTCAGACAGGACTGAGTGACTTCACTTTCACTTTTCACTTTCATGCATTGGAGAAGGAAATGGCAACCCACTCCAGTGTTCTTGCCTGGAGAATCCCAGGGACGGGGGAGCCTGATGGGCTGCTGTCTATGGGATCACAAAGAGTCGGACACGACTGATGTGACTTAGCAGCAGCAGCAGCAGCAATATTCCAACAAGTATCAGTTCAGTTCAGTTCAGTTCAGTCGCTCAGTCGTGTCCGACTCTATGCGACCCCATGAATTGCAGCACGCCAGGCCTCCCTGTCCATCACCAACTCCCGGAGTTCACTCACACTCATGTCCATCGAGTCAGTGATGCCATCCAACCATCTCATCCTCTGTCGTCCCCTTCTCCTCCTGCCCCCAATCCCTCCCAGCATCAGAGTCTTTTCCAATGAGTCAACTCTTTGCACGAGGTGGCCAAAGTACTGGAGTTTCAGCTTCAGCATCATTCCTTCCAAAGAAATCCCAGGGCTGATCTCCTTCAGAATGGACTGGTTGGATCTCCTTGCAGTCCAAGGGACTCTCAAGAGTCTTCTCCAACACCACAGTTCAAAAGCATACAAGTATAATATCCACAACAGAGAAAGAGATAGAAAATTAGAAAAATTGGAAGGGAATAGAGAAAAATTATTGCTGTTTGCACATAACATTTTAGTCAACATATTGATGGTGGTGGTTTAGTCGCTAAGTCATGTCTGACTCTTGTGATCCCATGGACTGTAGCCTGCCAGACTCCTCTGTCCATGGGATTCTTCAGGCAAAATACTGGAGTGGGTTGCCATTTCCTTCTCCAGGGGATCTTCCTGACCCAGGAATCAAACCCCGGTCTCCTGCATTGCAGGCAATCAACATATTACCGTGCGTGAAATTAGTAAACAACCAAAAGAAAGTTGTGTATTGGTGCTTCATGGGAACCTCTGTGAAACGCATCTTTATAATTTATTTTTTAGAAACATTTATAGTAGGCTGACTACAGTTCCAATGTAGAATACAGGTTTACTCATTCTTATAAATTCTTTTGCCTTGTTTATAGGGCTTGAGTTTAACCCTCAAGGTATTGTGAACTCTAAATACAGGGTCTTGCTAAGTCGAAATGAATGCCCAGAAACTAAGCAACACCAGCTAGTATTTCCATCTTAGTGGACAGTGGAAAAAATAATAAAAAATATATTTGTTAAAAGGGATGATAAGGAAGAGGAATATGTAAATCAATATATTTGGGATATAAATGATGATTAAAATCTCTCTCACACACACACAGATGCACACACACACAGGATCCAGGAGATACCTGTGTGTGAAATAGACAAAGGAGCTCTTCCTTTTCGCACATACAGCTTCACACCAGGGTATACAGTTGATGTGAGGAGACCACGTCAGCTTCCACCTCCCACTCACCCTTCCCCAGGTCCCTCTACTCAGAGATCAACCCAAACAAATATATGCAGCAGATTTGTGGAAAGAGAACTTAAAAGTAACCATAAGAATAAAATATAGTATGGTTAGAGATGACTTGAATAAGATATATGCATCATCCATATGAAAAAAATTCAAAACATTACTGATACATATAAAATAATAAATCGAGAGTCTTAGCTTGTGACTAAATTGGAAGATTAAATATTTTAAACACATCAACTGTTCATGCAAATATTGACAGATTTTGGAAACTCCAACTAAAATACTGTGTTCTGAAGCAGAAGCTCTGGTGAATGTAAAAGGTGTTTTTTAGATTAGAAAACTCTTAAAAATTTTTTTATTGATTAATTTATTTTTTATTAGAGGATAATTGGTTTTCAGTATTTTTTAATTTCTATTTTAATTTTTTTATTATGAGTGAATCTGAAATTTATTTATTAGTTTACTTTAAAATGATTTTCATTGGAGTATAGTTGATTTACAATGCTGTGTTTCAGGTATACAGCAAAGTGAGTCAGTTATAAATATACATATATCCACTGATTTTTAGATTCTTTTCCCATATAGGTTATTATAGAGTACTGAGTGGGCTTCCCTGATGGTTCAAGCAGGTAAAGAATCTGCCTGCAATACAGGAGACACGGGTTTGATCCTTGGGTTGAGAAGATCCCCTAGAGGAGGAAATGGCAACCCATTCCAGTATTCTTGCCTGAAAAAAGCCCATGGACAAGGTCACAAAGAATCAGTCGCAACTGAATGATTAAACAGGTAGAACAGACAGAGAACTGAGTGCAGTTCCCTGTGCTTTACAGTGAGTCCTTACCAGTTATCTATTTTATTTTACTCACTATTGACCCTTAATTGACCACAACACAATTCCTCAGAAATATTCATCCCCTTCAGCTCTCCAGGTCTCTATAACTGCCTTCGAAATGGAGAAATCATATAAGCAGTAGGGAAAGGAGGAAGGAGGCTGAAAGGGTGAGTGTTTATGACAAATAGATCGACACTCTTCGGATGATATGATGGAGGAAATGCTGGCAGGGGGGTCTAGATGTCATTGCCTACTTTTGCTTCTATTATCACTATTACCATCTTCTTTCATTCTGAATTTCTCCAGTCTTCTAATCTTATTTTTTTGACAACTCTGACCAGTTAGCCTAGCCATTCATCCCCACCCAGGAGTTCATGAATATCCCTGATTCAGGCTCCTTCTTCCTCTACACAAAGTGAAAAACCAAGTACACTGCTCTTGGCCTTGCCCTTTGGGAGGATCTCCCTTCACCAGCGCGGCCACCCCTGAGTGGGGCTGTAACGTGGCCACAGTCCTCCTACAACTGGCTCTGACATACGGTGCTGACTCAGCTGTGAGCCGGGAGCTTTTATTTCTAATCTTGTTTTTGTTTTTGCCCTGCTTCATCTGTGGACCATAATTAATGCCCATGAGGTTATCTGTGTTAGTTGAGAAAGAGACAAGAATACAAAGGAAATAGGTGCCACAAGAGTCAGGGCCACCTAATCATATCATGTACTTGTGTCTTCTGGGCCTTCTTGGGACCCATCCCAAAATTTCAATTTCCATCAGGTAATAAAATTTTCATGTTCTCACAGGTAAGACCAAGGTCTTATTTCTAGGTTATTGATGGAAAGACTCAGTTGCAGGGTCCTTCCTCAAAGAGATCCAATTTACCCTTCAATGAATGGACTCTGGGTCTATAAGCTCTCTTACATCTGAAAACTGGATGACGGACCATGCATTTTCTGTCCTGATGACTACCAGTCTTTTGCTTACCATCTTTTGATGAAGCAGTATTTTGACTGATTATCTACTTCCACTCTGAGAACACCACAAACTGTGGTCCATTACCACAAATACCAGTTTCTCCAGACCTTAATAACTGTCATTCCAGCCTTGCCACTCATTGTAATAACTGTGTCAAACTTACCTCTGGCCTCTGCCATGCTGGAATGTCATTACCATAGAGGTAATGGTGGCAGCTTTTTTGCATTTCTTTTCCATGGGGATGGTCTTGATCCCTGTCTCCTGTACAATGTCACGACCTCATTCCATAGCTCATCAGGCACTCTATCTATCAGATCTAGGCCCTTAAATCTATTCCTCACTTCCACTGTATAATCATAAGGGATTTGATTTAGGTCATACCTGAATGGTCTAGTGGTTTTCCCTACTTTCTTCAATTTAAGTCTGAATTTGGCAATAAGGAGTTCATGGTCTGAGCCACAGTAAGCTCCTGATCTTGTTTTTGCCGACTGTATAGAGCTTCTCCATCTTTGGCTGCAAAGAATATAATCAATCTGATTTCGGTGTTGACCATCTGGTGATATCCATGTATAGAGTCTTCTCTTGTGTTGTTGGAAGAGGGTGTTTGTTATGACCAGTGCATTTTCTTGACAAAACTCTATTAGTCTTTGCCCTGCTTCATTCCATATTCCAAGGCCAAATTTGCCTGTTACTCCAGGTGTTTCTTGACTTCCTACTTTTGCATTCCAGTTCCCTATAATGAAAAGGACATCTTTTTGGGTGTTAGTTCTAGAAGGTCTTGTAGGTCTTCATAGAACCGTTCAACTTCAGCTTCTTCAGCATTACTGGTTGGGGCATAGACTTGGATTACTGTGATACCGAATGGATTGCCTTGGAAACTAACAGAGATCATTCTGTCATTTTTGAGATTGCATCCAAGTACTGCATTTCGGACTCTTTTGTTGACCATGATGGCTACTCCATTTCTTCTGAGAGATTCCTGCCCTCAGTAGTAGATATAATGGTCATCTGAGTTAAATTCACCCATCCAGTCCATTTGAGTTCGCTGATTCCTAGAATGTCGACATTCACTCTTGCCATCTCTTGTTTGACCACTTCCAATTTGCCTTGATTCATGGACCTGACATTCCATTTGCATTTCCTATGCAATATTGCTCTTTACAGCATCGGACCTTGCTTCTATCACCAGTCACATCCACAGCTGGGTATTCTTTTTGCTTTGGCTCCATCCCTTCATTCTTTCTGGAGTTATTTCTCCACTGATCTCCAGTAGCATATTGGGCACCTACCAACGTGGGGAGTTTCTCTTTCAGTATCCTATCATTTTGCCTTTTCATACTATTCATGGGGTTCTCAAGGCAAGAATACTGAAGTGGTTTGCCATTCCCTTCTCCAGTGGACCACATTCTTTCCCCATGGAAAAGAAATGCAAAAAAGCAAAATGGCTGTCTGGGGAGGCCTTACAAATAGCTGTGAAAAGAAGAGAAGTGAAAAGCAAAGGAGAAAAGGAAAGATATAAACATCTGAATGCAGACTTCCAAAGAATAGCAAGAGATAAGAAAGCCTTCTTCAGCGATCAATGCAAATAAATAGAGGAAAACAACAGAATGGGAAAGACTAGAGATCTCTTCAAGAAAATCAGAGATACCAAAGGAACATTTCATGCAAAGATGAGCTTGATAAAGGACAGAAATGGCATGGACCTAACAGAAGCACAAGATATTAAGAAGAGGTGGCAAGAATACACAGAAGAACTGTACAAAAAAGATCTTCACGACCCAGATAATCATGATGGTGTAATCACTGACCTAGAGCCAGACATCCTGGAATGTGAAGTCAAGTGGGCCTTAGAAAGCATCACTATGAACAAAGCTAGTGGAGGTGATGGAATTCCAGTTGAGCTATTCCAAATCCTGAAAGATGATGCTGTGAAAGTGCTGCACTCAATATGCCAGCAAATTTGGAAAACTCAGCAGTGGCCACAGGACTGAAAAAGGTCAGTTTTCATTCCAATCCCAAAGAAAGGCAATGCCAAAGAATGCTCAACCTACCGCACAATTGCACTCATCTCACACGCTAGTAAAGTAATGCTCAAAATTCTCCAAGCCAGGCTTCAGCAATATGTGAACCGTGAACTTCCTGATGTTCAAGCTGGTTTTAGAAAAGGCAGAGGAACCAGAGATCAAATTGCCAACATCTGCTGGATCAGGGAAAAAGCAAGAGAGTGTCCAGAAAAACATCTATTTCTGCTTTATTGACTATGCCAAAGCCTTTGACTGTGTGGATCGCAATCAACTGTGGAAAATTCTGAAAGAGATGGGAATACCAGACCACCTGATCTGCCTCTTGAGAAATTTGTATGCAGGTCAGGAAGCAACAGTTAGAACTGGACATGGAACAACAGACTGGTTCCAAATAGGAAAAGGAGTTCGTCAAGGCTGTATATTGTCACCCTGTTTATTTAACTTATATGCAGAGTACATCATGAGAAATGCTGGACTGGAAGAAACACAAGCTGGAATCAAGATTGCCGGGAGAAATATCAATAACCTCAGATATGCAGATGACCCCACCCTTATGGCAGAAAGTGAAGAGGAACTCAAAAGCCTCTTGATGAAAGTGAAAGTGGAGAGTGAAAAAGTTGGCTTAAAGCTCAACATTCAGAAAATGAAGATCATGGCATCTGGTCCCATCACCTCCTGGGAAATAGATGGGGAAACAGTGGAAATAGTGTCAGACTTTATTTTTCTGGGCTCCAAAATCACTACAGATGGTGACTGCAGCCATGAAATTAAAAGACGCTTACTCCTTGGAAGGAAAGTTATGACCAAACTAGATAGCATATTCAAAAGCAGAGACATTACTTTGCCAACAAAGGTCCACCTAGTCAAGGCTATGGTTTTTCCAGTGGTCATGTATGGATGTGACAGTTGGACTGTGAAGAAGGCTGAGCGCCGAAGAATTGATGCTTTTGAACTGTGGTGTTGGAGAAGACTCTTGAGAGTCCCTTGGACTGCAAGGAGATCCAACCAGTCCATTCTGAAGGAGATCAGCCCTGGGATTTCTTTGGAAGGAATGATGCTAAAGCTGAAACTCCAGTACTTTGGCCACCTCATGCGAAGAATTGACTCATTGGAAAAGACTCTGATGCTGGGAGGGATTGGGGGCAGGAGGAGAAGGGGACGACAGAGGATGAGATGGCTGGATGGCATCACTGACTCGATGGAAGTGAGTCTGAGGGAACTGTGGGAGTTGGTGATGGACAGAGAGGCCTGGCGTGCTGCGATTCATGGGGTCGCAAAGAGTCGGACACAACTGAGGGACTGATCTGATCTGATCTGATCTGAATGGTGGCAGCATCTATTACAGTAAACTCCAGTCTCAAAGATGCCAGTATCCTTGTACCAGTGCAGTCCTTATCTCCTTGTTTAAGTAGTGCCATGTAGGCCTTGGGACTTCCCAGATGGCGCTAGTGGTAAAGAATCCACCTGCCAATGCAGGAGACATAAGAGATGCAGGTTTGATCCCTGGGTCAGGAAGATCCCCTGGAGGAGGGCATGGCAACCCACTCCAGTATTCTTGCCTGGAGAATCCTACGGACAGAGGAGCCTGGTGGGCTACAGTCCATGGGGTCTCAAAGAGTTGGACATGATTGGGCATGAGCACCATGTAGGCCTTCTCAAGGACATAATCAGATAGTGGATTCTACCATCTCACATAACACATTCATGAAAATATTCCCACCTCCCAAACCTTCTAATCCTCGAACTTCAACATTGCCACTTCATTTACTGTTGGTCACTTCCATATCAAAATTCCAGGGAATATTCTCAGCAGCATATTAGGAATGGCTCCAACTATTCTTGCAGACATTAAATCCTGAGGCACAAAGGAATATTCTCATATCAAATAATTCTTCCTTGAGTGAAGTAGCAAAAGTGTTTGTTGCTCAGTCGTGTCTGACTCCTTGCGACCCCATGGACTGTAGCCCACCAGCCTCTTCTGTCCATGAAATTTTCCAGGCAACAGTACTGGAGCGGGTAGCCATTCCCTTCTCCAGAGGATCTTCCTGACCCAGGGATTGAACCTGGGTCTCCAGCATTTCAGGCAGATTCTTTACAGTCTGAGCCTTTCTTAACCAGCTTTATATCCTACCTTCTAAAGCCCAACATCTACTCCTACATGTGATCTCAAAGTTCCTACCAGTATAGACAGACAAGCTCTTTCAGTTCCTTTGGTGTATAAGCTATTTCTCCCCAAAGCAGAGATTGTATTTCTCCATAAAGCCCTGTGAGACCTGTGATACTCAATCATATATGTCAACTTGGCTAGGTTATGGTGTCAGTTGTTTGGCCAAACACCAGTCTAGATGTTGTTGTGAAGGTATATTTTAGTTGTAAATTGTCAGTAGACTTGAAATAAAGCATATTACCCTCCACAATATGGGCAACCCTCATCCAATCCATTGAAGGACTTAAGAGTGAAGACAAAGTTTCCTTGAAAGAAATTCTCCTCAAGACTGCAACATAAAAATCCTCACCTGAGTTTCTAGTTTGTTCTTCAGCAGGTTTTGGACTCATGTTGAACACTTTCATAAATTTTCAGCTTGCTGGCCTGCTGTATAGATTTCCAGGTTGGCAGACCTCACAATCATCCAGACCAATTCCTTAAAATAGTCCTCTTTTTCTCTTTCAATCTGCATACACACACACACACACACACACACACACACACACACCCAGTGTTTGATATATATTTTTTCTGTTGGTTCTGATTCTCTGAAAACTCTAACCCCAAACCCAAACTTGATAATAGGTTTGAAGGCAATGAGAAGAAAATGGGTAGATTTGGAAAGAGAATGCTTATTCCCAGGAAGGCCCATTCATCTTAAAGTTTTTTCTTCTAGGGATAGTATATTGTCTATTGTCTTGGCTTGGGTTCTCTTAGAAGCAGAGCCTGAGGCAATGTAGACTCTTAAACTCAGTTTATTTATTTGAGAAGTAACCCCAAGAAGACTGAGTAAAGGGTGGGAGAGAGAAAAATAGGGAAAGAAGAACCAGTACACGGGGACATTACTGGGTTGATCAACACTGTAGGTGACTGGCCCTCAATCCCATGTCAATTTCTGAGAGGCCTTATGAAATGTCCCTGAAAACTTTTGAGAATAAAAGGGAGAACTACTTCTCCAGCAGTTTGTGTCCTCTGTTGTTTAAGATTTTGCATACTTGGGCATCATGTGTATTTGCTTTTGTTGTTCCATCACTAAGGCATATCCTAATCTCTGCAACCCCATCGACTGCAGCATGCCAGGCTTCCCTGTCCTTCACTATCTTCCAGAGTTTGCTCAAATTCATGTCCATTGAGTTGGTGATGCTATCTAACCATCTCATCCTCTGCCACCCTCTTCTCCTTTTACCTTCAATCTTTCCTAGCATCAGGGTATTTTACAATGGGTTCACTCTTCACATCAAGTGGCCAAAGTATTGGAGCTTCAGCTTTAGCATCAGTCCTTCCAATGAATATTCAGGGTTGATTTCCTTTAGGATTGACTGGTTTGATCTCCTTGCTGTCCAAGGGATTCTCAAGGCTCTTCTCCAGTACCACAGTTCGAAAGCATCAATTCTTTGGTGCTCAGCCTTCTCTTGTCCAACTTTCACATCTGTACATGACTACTGCAAAAACCATAGCTTTGACTATACAGAGCTTTGTCAGCAAAGTGATGTCTCTGCTTTTTAATATGCTGTGTTTGTCATGGCTTTCCTTCCAAGGAGCAAGTGTCTTTTAATTTTGTGTGTATTTCAGTTCAGTTCAGTTCAGTTCAGTTCAGTCGCTCAGTTGTGTCCAGCTCTTTGTGACTCCATGAATCACAGCACGCCAGGCCTCCCTGTCTATCACCAACTCCCGCAGTTCACTGAGACTCACGTCCATCGAGTCAGTGATGCCATCCAGCCATCTCATCCTCTGTCGTCCCCTTCTCCTCCTGCCCCCAATCCCTCCCAGCATCAGAGTCTTTTCCAATGAGTCAACTCTTCGCATGAGGTGGCCAAAGCACTGGAGTTTCAGCTTTAGCATCATTTCTTCCAAAGAAATCCCAGGGCTGATCTCCCTCAGAATGGACTGGTTGGATCTCCTTGCAGTCCAAGGGACTCTCAAGCGTCTTCTCCAGCACCACAGTTCAAAAGCATCAATTCTTCGGCGCTCAGCTTTCTTCACAGTCCAACTCTCACATCCATACATGACCACTGGAAAAACCATAGTCTTGACTAGATGGACCTTTGTTGGCAAAGTAATGTCTCTGCTTTTTAATATGCTATCTAGGTTAGTCATAACTTTCCTTCCAAGGAGTAAGCGTCTTTTAATTTCATGGCTGCAGTCACCATCTGCAGTGATTTTGGAGCCCCAAAAATAAAGTCTGACACTGTTTCCACTGTTTCCCCATCTATTTCCCATGAAGTGATGGGACCAGATGCCATGATCTTTGTTTTCTGAATGTTGAGCTTTAAGCCAACTTTTTCACTCTCCTCTTTCACTTTCATCAAGAGGCTTTTGAGTTCCTCTTCACTCTCTGCCATAAGGGTGGTGTCATCTGCATATCTGAGGTTATTGATATTTCTCCCGGCAATCTTGATTCCAGCTTGTGTTTCTTCCAGTCCAGCATTTCTCATGATGTACTCTGCATAGAAGTTAAATAAGCAGGGTGACAATATACATCCTTGACGTACTCCTTTTCCTATTTGGAACCAGTCTGTTGTTCCATGTCCAGTTCTAACTGTTGCTTCCTGACCTGCATATAGGTTTCTCAAGAGGCAGGTCAGGTGGTCTGGTATTCCCATCTCTTTCAGAATTTTCCACAGTTTATTGTGATCCACACAGTCAACGGCTTTAGCATAGTCAATGAATCCCATAATGAACCTTGGAGCTTGTCACCCAGAGCCACTGGAGGGGTAAGATAGTAACCCAAACATTCTGTTCTCTGACTTTAACCAATCTTAAGACTCCCTTTCTTACTTTTACTTTACCAGTTTTCCAACTTGTAATATTTTTCTCCCCAATTTCTAACCTTTGATTCTTACATTTTGTCCATTCCACAGGGCTCTACTACTTTCAGGTAGGTTCAACTCTTATCTCCATGATTTGCTGGCTCTCTGACCTTGAACTCTCTAGGCCTCAGTTTTCTTGTCTATAAAAATGGGATAATAACAGCACCAACTTTATAAAATTGTTATGAGTATGGTTTGAGATAATGCACGTAGAGCATTTAGCAAGGTCTAATACATAGAAAACAGTCAATAAATGACAGCTAGTATGACTATGATGGTAATTATAATAATGACGGAGGCATTCGTCCAGCTCAGGTACTACAGTTCATCACATCATTTACTCTCTCACCTTTTGACCCTTGGGTTTCTGCTGGTCCTAACCAATAAATGTCAAATTTGAATTTATGTTCTCTTCATCTTAGTTGGACTTTTCAAGTATAATTACCAAAAAAGGATGATTAGGGCTCATACTTATTCACCTTCTTAAGCTTTAGCTATTTTTTCTACACAGTCATATTGTGCCTGCTCAGTCAAGTCCAACTCTTTGCTACCCCATGGACTGTAACCCACTAGGCTCCTCTGTCCATGGGATTTCCCAGGCAGAATACTGGAGGGGGTTGCCATTTCCTCCTCCAAGGGATCTTCCCAACCCAGGGATCAAACTTGCCTCTCCTGCATTGCAGGCAGATTCTTTACTGCTGAGCCATCAGGGAAGACCTTTCTAGACAGTGGTCATTGCAAAGGCTTGCCCTTTGCAGTTGACTTTCATTCTCACTTTTTTTTTTTTTGGAGTGATGTTTTTAATTATTTTGAACAGAAGCTTAAATCAAGACGAGGACCTCAAAACCATCCTCTATGGCATCTTCATCCATTTGCCCCTCCTTTCCTTGAAGCTCGGAAGGCACTCTGTATCATTATCTAAATCTAAGAGTTCAACAGTTGGTCTTGCTTCATTGATCAACGAACCTGTGGCTACCCACATGTGCCAGTCAGTGTATGAGACCCTGTCCCAAGAACGCTCTGTAACCCACGGACTGCTGGCTTTCCATCTCTGCTCTGCCACTTTCTACTAGTGTAATATTTGGGGAGCTATTTGGCTACTGGATTTCTCAGCTTAACCTCTATGAAAATAATAATAATTATCACATTGGGTGGTTGTGAGAAGAAGTTAATGTCTGTGAAGTGCTCAGAACAGGACCTAGAACATCATATGAGCTATATTAGCAATAGTTATTATTGGAACCTCCCTAACAGTCCACTGGTTAAGACTTCATCCACACTCCCAATTCAGGGGATGCATGTTCAATCCCTAGTTGGGGAACTAAGATCCCTCATGCCCCACAGTGAGGCCAAAAAATGCAAGCTATTACTCTTCTTGATGCAGGGAATGAGAGACTTCGTGGGAGGCAATGCAACGGTGAGGGATCCCCTCTCCCTGCCTTCTGGCATGTGAGCTAGGAGTTTTGACTCCCTTTCCTGGGGATTTGATGCTTGAGCAAGGGAAACAGAGGCTGGGAAGATATTCCTGGCTGTATCAGAGGCTTTGAAAGCCTGTGAGGGTGACAGTGTTGTGTCCCGCCACAGCAGGGGCCATCCTAGGCAGAGGCATCCTGTAACAGGGTCTTCCCTGTGTTTTCTCAGAGTGATGTCTCCCTGGCTCTTCCCAGTTTTCTGGACCTGGTTCATTAGCTTCTGTGCTGATTCTGTCATGTATGTCTTATTACTTCATCAAATTCCTTTTCTCTGATATTAACTGGTGTTCATTTCTCTTGTCTGAAGCCAGGAATCCTGACAGCTTACAGGGATCACTCCTGAATCTTAAAACTCCCTCTTCCTTTGGGAAGACAGCTTTCCTTTGTTATTGTTCAGTCACTCATTTGTGTCCAACTCTTTGCGGCCTCATGGACTGAAGCACGCCAGGCTTCTCTGTCCTTCACTATCTCCCAGCGTTTGCTCAAACTCATGCCCATTGAGTCGGTGATGCCATCCAACCATCTCATCCTCTTTCGTCCCCTTCTTCTCCTGCCCTCAATCTCTCCCAGCATCAGGGTCTTTTCCAATGAGTCGGCTCTTTACATCAAGTGGCCAAAGTATTGGAGTTTCAGCATCAGTCCTTCCAATGAATATTCAGGGTTGATTTCCTTTAGGACTGATGGGTTTGATCTCCTTGCTGTCCAAAGGACTCTCAAGAGTCTTCAGCACCACAGTTCAAAAGCATCAGGTCTTTGACAGCCTAAATTCATTTCTAAGAAATGAATGTAATGCATGGGACATACTGTATGTTCCACCCTCGATCTCTTGGCACCTCTTGCCTTCTCTTGTTTCTTTCCCAGATCTGCATGTTTCCTGGCTGACTTAATACAGATACAAAGAGCATCTTGCCTCCTGATCGTACAGTTTTTTGCCATGTCCCCTTCATTTCCCCACCACACAGGTTTGAAGTGACTTTAAGTCCTGAATAAATTATTGCTCAGAAAATGTCATTTTAATTTTATAGTATTTAAAACACACTGGCAGGGATTATAAGCAGAATGTAAATATGGATACTTGCATGTTGTACATGGAGGATAATTGGGAGTTTATATCTTATGTTGTTATATTATCTTTAATAGCCTTGTAGTTTATAACAGTAGGAGTCATCTTTTTGAAGGAAATTCTCCCAAGAAGCCTAGCAGCTACTTTATTGGAATGATTTCCTAAATAAGTTTCTTAAGAATATTGTTTGACTCTATTTATTAATGCAATTCCACTAAGTTGCTAAGCTAAAACTAGAGTTTAATATCTAATATCCTCAATAAAATAAAAAGAAATCAAATGATTTTTATTAAAATGTTCTCTCTCATACAAATGAAGAGGTCAAAAATGAAAACAAAAACAGAAACTCTGCAACCTTATATCAGGATTCTGTTTGCTGTGAAATGTACTTGCCTTTAGATTTATATATGAATATTTGAGGGACTCCCCCGGTGGCCCAGTGGTGAAGACTTATCTTTCCAATGCAGGAGTTAGGGGCTTGATTCCTAGTCAGGGAGCTAAGATATCACATGCTTCCCAACTCACAAACCAAAGAGAAACAATGTTGTAACAAATTCAATATTTAATCCAGGTGACTGCAAATTTCACAGGTTCAGCAATTCATGTGCAGGAAAGTGTTTTAACTCAAAGTACACAAGCGTAAGAGGCAAACCTACCCTTTAAAAGACTAAATGGCTAAATGACATTACCTATTATGCTGAATGGGGTTTTCCTGGTGGCTCAGACTGTAAAGAATCCACATGCAATTTAGGAGACTCAGGTTTGATCCCTGGGTCGGAAAGATCCCCTGGATGAGGGCATGGCAACCCACTGCGGTATTCTTGCCTGGAGAATTCCATGGACAGAGGAGTCTGGTGGGGTACAGTCCATGGGGTCGCAAAGAGTCAGACATGACTGAAGTGACTTAGCATGAGCACATAATGCTAAATGAGAGCATTATTCCAGGAGCTCAGCCAGGTTTCCGATCCCTCCTCTTCCTTTCTCTTCTATCTTTACTTCTCTCCTTTTTATGCTTGCAAATAATTTATTTACTTATTTGGCTGTGCTGGCATGTGGGATCTTCGATCTTTGTTGCAGCATGTGGGATCATTCGAACTCTTAGTTGCAGCGTGTGGGATCTAGTTCTCTGACCAGGGATGGAACCTGGGCCCCCTGCATTAGAAGCACAGAGGGAACCACCAGGGAAGTCCGCTGCTTGAAAAGAATTTTTAGGACTCTGTAGACTTTTCGGCAAGGAATTCCAAACTCAGAATACAAAAGCCTGTTAATTTTTCCTAAAGGGACAAGAGAAATAGTCTCTTCATCATACGCTTTTTTTCCCCCCTCCAGGGAAACCCCAGCACCAAGGGAAGGGACAAAAATCTGTGTGCTGGATGCTGCTGGACTCTGTGGATACGATGATCAGCAAGACTCCTGGGGCCTTGCCCTGATGGAGGGCACATTCTAATGGAGAAGATAGACAAAGAGACAAGAATAGATGAGATACAGTATACGATCGTAATGACTGCTAGGAAGGAAACAAAGAAGGGACTGGCAGAGAAAGTCATTGGGATCGTGGGGTCTGCTCTCAGGTGGCCAGGAGAAGCTCTCTGAGAGGAAGATATGAGCTGATTCATGGCTTCCCAGGTGGTAAGGAATCCACCTGCAAAGCAGGAGACTCAGGTTGGATTCCTGGGTCAGGAGGATCCCCCAGAGAAGGAAATGGCAACCCGCTCCAGTTTCTTGCTTGGGAAATCCTATAGACAGAGGAGCCTGGTGGGCTACAGTCCATGGGGTCGCAAAAGAGTGGGACACGACTGAGTGACTATACTACCACCACCATGGAAAGGGGGATGAACCAGGAGTGAACTAACTGCTGAGGAGAAATTCCAGACAGAGGGATAGGGCGTGGCTAAGTCAAGGCAAGAATGACGACTTACCTGTGTGGTCCATGGGGACCAATTAATTTCTTAACACCTGATCCTGTCATTTTCTTTTTTATTCAACAAAAATGTATTTGTTTCTCTGTGGGAGGCATAATTCTAGCCAATGGGATTAAACAGTCCCTGAACAGAAAGAATTTATTGTCTAAGAAGGAAAACTTGCCAGTCAACTGGAAATGACTAATCAGAGTAAAAGGAGGCTTTCTATGAGAAGCATACCTAGTACCAATTCACGAGGGGGTAAAGAACCAGGAAAGGTTTGCCTACACAGGTAACATCCATGCAGACATCTGGGCATAAGGGGAATTATATGTCATTAACGGGGCATGAAACACAGGGGGTGTGATTGTCTCCTTTCATTGGATTGGAAGAGTTGAATAAATGACTTCAACATCTCTGTGGTTGAATTGTGTTCCCCCCATATTCATATGGGCTTCCCCAGTGACTCAGCAGTAAAGAATCTACCTGCAATGCAGGAGCTGCAGGGAACGTGGGTTGATCCCTGGGTCAGGAAGATCGTCTGGAGGAGCACATGGCAACCGACTCCAGTATTCTTACCTGGAGAATCCATGGACAGAGGAGCCTGGTGAGCTATAGTCCATAGGGTCACAAAGAGTCAGACATGACTGAAGCGACTTAGCACGCACAGGAATATTTATATGCTGAGGACTGGTACCTCAGAATGTGACCTTCTGTGGGATCAGGGTCATAGCATCTGCCCATTAGCTAAAATGAGGCTATTATTATGGGCCCTAATCCAATGTGACTGGTATCTTATAAAAAAAAGGGGACATTTGGACACAGGGATACATAAAAAGGGAAGGTAATGTGAAGGGACATGTGAAAAGACAGTCATCTCTAATCCAGGGAGACAGGACTGGAACAGATCCTTCTCCCTGGAAAAAACACTTTGCTCACATCTTGCAAACAATGAGATTATAAATTTCTGTTGTTTAAGTCACCTGGTTTGTGATATTTTGTTACAGCAGCCCTACTAAGCTAATATAAACATAAACTAGGAAATACCTACGTGATTGTCTTAAATGAAAGGAATATATGGAAATGAACACACAGAAAGTATACGTGTTATGCATATGCGCTCATTTGTGTCCAACTCTTTTCAACCTCAATGGACTGTAGCCCACCAGACTCCTCTGTCCATGGAATTTTCCAGGCAAGAATATTGGAGTAGGTTGCCATTTACTTCTCAAGGGGATCTTCCTGACCCAGGAATTGAACCCAAGTCTCTTGAATTTCCTGCACGGGCAGGAAGATTCTTTACCATTGCACCATCTGGGAAGCCACAGAATGTATATATATTCACCTATAACTTGGTAAGCTATCCTCAAATTGCACACATACAAAAAAATGTTACACCTTTGGGAGAAAATATTTGTGAAAGATGTATCTGATAAAAGACTGGCAGCCAAAAATATACAAAGAATGTTTCAAAATTCAGCAGTAAAAAAAAACAAGTCAACTAAAAAATGGGCCAAAGAACTCGAGTCCTCATCAAATATGATGTGTATGTGTGTGTGTGTATGTGTGTGTGTGAGTCACTCAGTCCTGTCCAACTCTTTGCAACCCCATGGACTGTAGCCTGCCAGGCTCCTCTGTCCACAGGATTCTCCAAGCAAGAATACTGGAGTGGGTTGCCATTCCCTTCTCCAGATGATATACAGATGGCAAATAAGCATATGAAAATATGCTTCACATCATGTCATCAGGGAAATGCAAACTGAAATAACAATGAGATACCACTGCACACCTATGGCACCCCACTCCAGTACTCTTGCCTGGAAAATCCCATGGACAGAGGATCCTGGAGAGCTGCAGTCCATGGGGTCGCTGAGGGTTGGACACGACTGAGCGACTTCACTTTCACTTTTCACTTTCATGCATTGGAGAAGGAAATGGCAACCCACCCCAGTGTTCTTGCCTGGAGAATCCCAGGGACGGGGGAGCCTGGTGGGCTGCCGTCTATGGGTCGCACAGAGTCAGACACGACTGAAGTGACTTAGCAGCAGCAGCAGCAGCATACCTATTAGAACGGCTAAAATCTGGAACACTGACACCACTAAATGCTGACAAGGATGTGGAATAAAAGGAAAACAAAATGATACAGCTGTTTTAAAGGCAGCTTGACAGTTTCTTTCCCAGGTGGCCCAGCTGTAAAGAACCAGTCTGCCAAAGCAGGAGCCACAGGTTCGATCCCTGTGTCAGGAAGATCCCCTGGAGAAGAAAATGGCAACCCACTCCAGTATTCTTGCCTGGAAAATCTCATGGACAGAGGAGCCTGGCAGGCTACAGTCCTTAGCATTGCACAGAGTCTGACGCAACTGAAGTGACTGAGCATGCATAAATGTTCTTGCCTGGAAAATCCCTTGGACAAAGGAACCTGGTGGGGTACAGTCCATGGGTTGCAAAGAGTCTGACACAACTGAGTGACTAAACAACAACAACAAGCATACTCATGTGATCCAGCAATTGTATCTCTGTATTTACCTAAGAGAACCGAAAATTTATGTCCACCCAAAAACCTGCCCACAGATGTGTATAGCATTTTTATTCACCATTGCCAAAACTTAGAAGAAACCAAGATGTCCTTCAGCAGTCGAATGGACTCACAAATTGCAATACATTCAGACAATGGACTATTAATTAGTACTATAAAGAAATGAGCTGTCAAGTCATGAAGACAATGAAGAAACTTAAACATATTACTAAATGAAAGAAGCCAATTTGCAAAGGTTCCATACTGTGTAATTTCAACTATATGACATTCTGGAAAAGGCAAAATTGTGGAGACAGTAAAATGATCAGTGGTCCGCAAAGGTTGGGGTGGGGAGGAAGGATGAATAGGTGGAACACAGCCTAATTTTAGGGTAGGTAAACTATTCTGTACAATACTGTAATGGAGGCTACATGCACATTCACCAAACCCATACAGTATATACCCAGAAATAAACTCTAATGTGAACTCTGGACATTGGATAACAATGATGTATCAGTATTCCATCAGTTGTAATAAATGTTCCATTCTGGTGGGGATGTTGCAAATAGGGGAAGCTACAATGTGTGGGGGTAGGAGGTATGTGGGAACTCTTTGTCCTTTCCTCTCATTGTTGTTGTGACCCTAAACCTGCTCTAAAAATAAGGTCGGGGCTTCCCTGGTGGTCCAGTGATTAAGACTCCACATTTCTAATGCACAGGGTGTAGGTTCAAGCCCTGACTGTAGAACTGCTGCTGCTGCTGCTAAGTCGCTTCAGTCGTGTCCGACTCTTTGCGACCCCATAGACGGCAGCCCATCAGGCTCCCCCGTCCCTGGGATTCTCCAGGCAAGAACACTGGGGTGGGTTGCCATTTCCTTCTCCAATGCATGAAAGTGAAAAGTGAAAGTGAAGTCGCTCAGTCGTGTCCAACCCTCAGCGACCCCATGGACTGCAGCTCTCCAGGATCCTCTGTCCATGGGATTTTCCAGGCAAGAGTACTGGAGTGGGGTGCCATTGTCTTCTCCGGACTGTAGAACTAGGATCCCACATTTCACACAACCAAAAAAAACTTTTAAAAAAAGATTTACTTTAAAAAATGCTGTACTTTGTTTCATAGAGCCCTTTAATTAGAATATATGAAAGCGAGCTAAATCTTCCTAATTTGGTAAATACAAAGCATGACATTTCTCTTGACTGTTGAAAGAAAACCTTTATAGGTAAATCTGCAGCTTTGTATCTTGTTCTTGATAATTACATTAGTTCTATGTTTTATTGCATAAGTAACACTTGGGATTCACAACCAGTCTAAACTGGAAATTTTAAAGAAACATATTTTTTTTAAAAGAAAGTTTTCTCCAATAATATTGATCTTAGCCATGAGCCACTTTTCATTTATTTTAATGTTCATTGGACCTTATTAAAATTAAAGAAGAAAATTTTCTCTACAAGGCTGAGTAATGAAAATAAAGAGAAAATTCTTAAATAGCAAGTAGATATTTGTATACATAGGGTAGCATGTGTGTGTGCATGCACGCTTAGTCATGTCTGACTCTGCAACCCTATAGACTGTAGCCTGCCAGTCTCCTCTGTCCATGGAATTTCCCGGCAAGAATACTGGAGTGAGTTGCTATGTATGCTCTGGTTTAAATTGTTTGGGGAATGAGTGAGATGTCCTCAGAGATTTTAAACACTCAGAATATGCATGTAAGTAAATCCACTTTTTCTTCCTCTCTACCTTCCCTTTCTCTATTTAAAAATTAATACATGAAATGACAAGAGGAAGAAATAGACTCATTTCTTTGTCATCATCAAAACATGCAGAAGTGCCCCAAATTTGCTACCTTTTATTTTAAATTTCTAAAGATATCCACAGATTGGACGAAAGGCATTTCTTGTGAAAAGTTTGTTAGTTCTTGTTAGAGGAGGATTCTCTTAGCTTATTTAGATTGGCCAGTGGTCCTCACTCTTGGCAGCACATTAAAATCACCTGGAAGGATATCTTTGGTTTCTTTGTTTATTTAAGTATCTGAGCTCAAATCCCAGAGATTTGGATTTAATTGGCTTGGGGTGGGGCCCAGACATCAATAATTTTTTTTTTTTTTTTTGACTTTATAACTGGTTGCAGTTGAGAACCCCTGACCCAAGCAGTGTTTCTCCTCCTTGGCTAATCATCAGAATCACCAGGGCAACTATTAAAAATGTAGCTTCCTTGGTCATTCCCTCAAGAATCTGATTCCTTAAGTCTGAAGTGGACCAAAGGAATCTGTGCTTTTAACAAGCACCCTGGGTGTTTTGATAATCAGCCAAGTTTGAGAAACACAGGAGAAGTCCAATAAAAATGCTTAACAAGCTCAACTGGTCTGTTTTTTGTTTGATGACAAAATTCCCTCCAATCCATCTTACTGCTGCCTCTCGTTGAAAAAACAAAGTTTTTCTTTTAAAATTTTCTACCTTTTCCTTGCGTATGTGTTTGTGCACATGTATTTGGTTTAACTAACCATCCATCCCTTTCAGAGCATTCAAGGACCAATTCGAATATTCATTTTATGCACACACAGTCGCAGATGCCCACAACATAAATAAAACCAAATAGCGGCAAAATATTTGTGTATTTTTAATCACTCTAAACACTGGGAAGAGTTTTTTAAATGATATTTTTCTTTAGGGAAAATTGCTTTGCAATCAGATGCTACTTTCTTCACTGACTGAATCACCATGTTCTATCCACATGAATTTGGGATTCTTAAATGACATTCTTAGAGTCTGACATTGAATATAGAATGCATACAATCAAGCACTTTCCTTCAATTTCCTTCAAGTCCCCCCTGTCAGAACACCTCGTCCTCATCCTCCTTTGGGAGGTAACACCTGGAGTCTCATCTGGTAAAGAAATCTCCCTCCAGTGCAGGAGACCTGCGTTCAGTCCCTGGGTTGGGAAGATCCCCTGGAAAAGGGAATGGCAACCCACTCCAGTATTCTGGCCTGGAGAATTCGATGAACAGAGGAGCCTGGCAAGCTGCAGTCCATGGAATCACAGAGAAATCGACTAACACTTTCATCACTAACTGGGGTTGGGAAGGAAGCTCCATTCTGCTGACTAGACTTTTCAAGTGACTCTGCCCAGTGAGATTCTGCAAAAGGTGTTTCTTGTTAGACAGGTGCCTTTCAGCCAGGACTCAAATTGCAACGAAGTTTCTGGGGTGGGGTGAGAAGGAAGTAATTCCATCTATATTTTCATAGTTTAAATGTTATAAGCAGCATTCTAATTTACAGTATCTATTAAGCACATTTGTACTTCTTAAATCAGCATGGAGTTCTAGAAGTATGGATTTCACAGAGAAAGACTTCTTTGGAACTTGTATTCAGAAAATAAACCTCAAGTTTATTGAGGTTTCAAGCTTGCTGCTTCAAGCATACTAGGATTTCCAGACTTAACAAACCAACAAAAATGAATAGAACAGCATCATCACCAATGAAAATAATGACAAAATAAAGGGGCAAGAACCCACAGAGTTTCTTTTTCTATTTTCCTTTTTTGCTGAACTCTTTGCTTTTACCTGCAGCTGTTTTTCACTTGAATCTTCAGGCCCTCTGTAGTTAGATTTTTTACTTAGACACCAATATGTTTATTTTGTTTTAATTCTTTACAAGAAAGTGAAACATATTGATATATTTTCTTTCACTTTTTTCCCCCCTCACAATTGGAAATAGAGTAAGACTGTCCTAGTCTAAAAATAAAACAAATAGAATAAATAATCAATGTTATCCCTGGAAGAAACACAAGCTGGAATCAAGATTGCCAGGAGAAATATCAATAACCTCAGATATGCAGATGACACTACCCTTATGGCAGAAAGTGAAGACGAACTAAAAAGCCTCTTGATGAAAGTGAAAGAAGAGAGTGAAAAAGTTGGCTTAAAGCTCAACATTCAGAAAACGAAGATCATGGTATCCGGTCCCACCACTTCATGGGAAATAGATGGGGAAACAGTGGAAACAGTGTCAGACTTTATTTTGGGGGCTCCAAAATCACTGCAGATGGTGATTGCAGCCATGAAATTAAAAGACGCTTACTCCTTGGAAGGAAAGTTATGACCAACCTAGATAGCATATTCAAAAGCAGAGACATTACTTTGCCAACAAAGGTCCGTCTAGTCAAGGCTATGGTTTTTCCTGTGGTCATGTATGGATGTGAGAGTTGGACTGTGAAGAAGGCTGAGTGCTGAAGAATTGATGCTTTTGAACTGTGGTGTTGGAGAAGACTCTTGAGAGTCCCTTGGACTGCAAGGAGATCCAACCAGTCCATTCTGAAGGAGATCAGCCCTGGGATTTCTTTCGAGGGAATGATGCTGAAGCTGAAACTCCAGTACTTTGACCACCTCCTGCAAAGAGCTGACTCATTGGAAAAGACTCTGATGCTGGGAGGGATTGGGGGCAAGAGGAGAAGGGGACGACAGAGGATGAGATGGCTGGATGGCATCACTGACTCGATGGACATGAGTCTGGGTGAACTCCGGGAGTTGGTGATGGACAAGGAGGCCTGGCGTGCTGCGATTCATGGGGTCGCAAAGAGTTGGACATGACTGAGCGACTGAACTGAACTAAACTGGTCCCTGTTGGTTGTTAAACAACCAGTTCTCCATAACAATATATTTTTGAAAAAAGGTTGATTTAGAGCCTATGATGTTTGCCATGGGGTAAATACCCACACCATTGTTGATTTCAAGCTACCAACGTGATGTCTCTGAGAGCAGATTTTGGAAGAGATGTGCATAGTCGGGTATAAAGAACCAGGACACGCGCCTTCCGTGCATCCCTGGCGGGAATGTTATGAGCATTTATTCATTTAATTTAATCCATTATAACCTAATAAAGTGGAAGAAGAAACTTAAAATCAATTGGTCTAGCTACTTACTAGCCATGTGAACTCAGGCAAGGAACTTCATTCTCTCTGATCCTTAGTCCTTCTGACTAATGTATTTAAAGCTTTCTCTATAACCATCTCCTTTTGAATGTTATCTGCTTCTCAGCATGTTTCAAAACAAGTGTAAAGTATGTCATGTTGCTAGCATGTACTTTGAAATGATGTAATGAAAATGGCACTTTTACTGCAATTTAATCATGAGAAAAATATCAGACAAGTCCCATAGGACACACAGTCTCTGACTAGTACTCTTTAAAACTGTCAAGGTCATTGAAAGCAAGGACAATGTAAGAGACTACTACGGTCAAGAAGAATGTAAGAAGACGCACTTACTGAATGTTATATAACATCAGCCTCCTGATGGGAGGCTGGAACAGAAAAAGGAATCAAAATAAAAGCTAAAGAAAAATCTGAATAAAGTATGGACTTTAGTTAATAATGTATCAATCTTGGCTCACCAATTATAAGAAATGTACCGCAATAATGTAAGATAATAGTAGGAGAAAGTGAGTGTAGAGTGTCTAGGAACTCTGTACTCTTCTTGAAAATTTTCTAGAAGATTGAAACTCTTCTAAAACATATCAACATGAACAACAACAAAAATATTCAAGTGTAAGATTTTCCCCATGGGATAAATATTTGGAAAAACTATCATATAATATCACCACTGAATCCTCTCTTCTATAGGATGGAAATTCCCAGTTTCTTTAATGATCCTTTACGTGTTACATCTTCAAGTTCCTCCATCCTGGGAGTTTCTCATCATTTCCTGAATAAGCGTTGTTCTTCACACTGATTTTGGTTTTGGTTATAAGCTTCTCTGAAGATTGTTCTTCCTTTGGATCCCTTTAGTTGCTTAACTTCACTTCATCTTTCAAGAGCCACTCAAACAGCACCTCCTCCTTTATGACGCACCAAATCTAACGCACTGCTTTCCTATCCACTGTGCCAAGTGACTCTCTCTTCTCTGTACTCTCTTGACATTTGTGCAGAGCTCCTATTACATCATGCAGTGTTATAATTTTTCTCATCTGTTTCTTTTTTTCACACTTTAAGAAGAGGCCATGTCTGTAATCCTGGAAAACCTAGAAAAGCACCATATACAAAGAAGGGGCATGCTAATTATCAGTTGATAAGTTTGGTCCTACCTATACTAGCCGGTAACGCTAATCCATTTTGGTCAGTTCTCTGTTCAAATTTACAGTTGTTGCTGGGTATCCAAGGGGGACTGGTTCCAGGATGCCCCACTCACACCACTGAGGATATGAAAATCTGTGGATGTTCAAGTCCCTTATATAAAATGACATAGGACAATTGGGTCTTGATATCCACAGGTTGGCATCCAAGGAAGGTAATTGCAACCAGGGGTGGGGGCGCTGTGTCCACGTGCCTCTTTTAGATCAGATGTTCTGCATCCTCTTTTCGCTTATCTAATTCCTATCTATCTTTTGATTCTCCATTTACAAGATACACTTTCTTTCTGAACCTCAATTTCACTTATAGTTAGCGAGGCGCCATTAACTTGTTTATCCTTGTTTTAATACACACTTACTTTGATTTCAGGGCCATTTTATTGGTCTGTGCTTGAAGTCCTTGGTCTAGGCTTGAAGAACATGTTGTTGTCTATGCTTGGTGACCTAATACTGGCTAAGATGTTCTGGTGGTCTGGTTTTCTGATTGTCCTGCTCTTCTGTGAATGTCCTTCCTCTGAATGCTGTAAACTAAAATTCTGACCAATATTTAGCATGTGCTCATGTATTTCATGGGGCTTCCCTGGTGGCTCAGGCAGTAAAGAATTTGCCTGCAATGTGGGAGACCCAGGTTTGATCCCTGGGTTGGGAAGATCCTCTGGAGAAGAGAATGGGACCCCACTGTAGTATTCTTGCCTGGAGAATTCCATGAATAGAGGAGCTTCATGGGTTACAGTTCCTGAGATTGCAAAGAGTCGAACATGACTGGGAACTAACACTTTCTTTCTTTCATATATTTCTTGTTCTGTTCTCTCTTTGAAACATAGGCATTTTGTCCACTTCACAACATTGTAAGCATTTTTTAGGGCATAAGTGTTTTCCCCTACAAATTTTGTTTTTCTCACATTCCCAGGCAGTGTGATAGACACATCAGTTCAGTTAAATTCAGTTCAGCCACTCAGTCGTGTCCGACTCTGCAACCCATGAACTACAGCACTCCAGGTCTCCCTGTCCATCACCAACTCCCGGAGTCCACCCAAACCCATGTCCATTAAGTCGGTGATGCCATCCAACCATCTCATCCTCTGTCATCCCCTTCTCCTCCTGCCTTCAATCTTTACCAGCATCAGGGTCTTTTCCAATGAGTCAGCTCTTCGCATCAGGTGGCCAAAGTATTTTAGTTTCAGCTTCAACATCAGTCCTTCCAGTAGACACACAGCAAATCCTTATTAATAAATAGGGGTCTTATTCTAATTCACACTGACGACCTGGCAAAATACTGGGCCTGTTCCAATACGAATCCAAACTCTGCGAGTTAAGTCTGCAAGTTCCTACAGTCAGTGCTTTCTAGACTCACTTTCCCTAAATTATTCCAGGGCTGGAGAATTGTATGTTCCCAGTTGATTGCAGAAGCATTTACAGTGCAACAATAATTTGAGTCCAGTGGCTAATTGAGGCTATTTCATAAAGGGAGTATGCTTTAAAGGGTGTGGTTTCTTTTGTTTAATGTTAATCATTCTTAATCCATTTACATAAAGGAATGTGTTTACACAGTTAATACAAACCTAGAGTGTAAATGTGTATTTTTAATGTAACTTAGTCCACAAATATTCAAGGGGCACTACCTTCCCTTTCTCCATCAATCACTATTTTATGCATTATATATTCTATGAGTTAAAAATTCTTATATATTCTATTAATGAAAGTAACACCATCAGGGCTTCAGCAAAACAGACTATAGAATTATTTTCTTTCTGAATAAAGGTAAAATAGCAAAAGAGTCAGCACAATAGTTGAGACCAAGTTGAGATAAAGCAGAGTTCTTTCACTGTACCTGAGACCTCTGATCAGTCTCAAGAGAAGCACAGTGGGAAGCCAGGCACATCTTCGAAGTACAAATATTCTCAGAAACAGTCTAGTTCAAATGTGTATAAGGAAACTTTTACTAAAAGACAAAACACTTTACAAAGTGTTTCTCTATTCACACGGGAGAACATGTTTTGTTTGATCGTGCACAGCAGTTTCTGCTTCCCATTCTCATTATCTTCCTGTGTATGACTCAGGATGTAAAGAATCCACATGCCAATGCAGCAGAATTGGGTTTGATCCTTGGGTCAAGAAGATCCCTTAGAGAAGGAAATGGCAACCCACCACTGTATTCTTGCCTGGGAGATCCCACCATGGACAGAGGAGCCTACTGAGCAACAGTCCATGCAATTACGAAGAGTTAGACACTATTAAGCAACTAAAGAACAACACTACATATAAGAAATAGCAGCAGTTCATAGCAACCCTTGTAAGGACCAACAATTTAATCCCTCTTCTTTACTCTTTGAGCCTTAAGCAGCAGCAGGACCACTGATTTGATGATTTGACAGCCTGTTTGTTCAGTTAACCTTAGATAAGAACAAATTCTTAGGGGCATTTCATGAAACACTATACAAAATCAGATCAATAGAGATTTGTTTTTATGACATCCAAAACAAGCTACAAGAACCTTAGGGAATGGGTTTTACTTTTAGTTCAAGAATGAAAGAAATTAGAAATGATTCCTTTGAGTATGAATCACATTTGCTATAGAAATGACAACACGTATTTCAATCTAGCCAAAAATCAATTTATAAAGCTCTGGGTGAGTTCATGGTTCTTACTTCAGAAAATGTCAGTAGTTTCTCAGGGAAGATTAGTGTTTCAATGGACTTATAAGGCAGAAATACTTTTGTGGTCAATGTGTTCTGTTGACTCAATCACAAAGTTACAAAAGGCTAGAAATTAAGTGTAAAAACTTTCTCATCTCAAGAAGGTCCATTGAAGAAAGGCTTTTAATTATTAACTTGTTTGGTGTGTTCTATGGTTTCAAATATGTGCCAATACATAAAAAAGAACATAGGCATTATAGAAAAAACTACAATGGCTTGGTAGTTGTGAAAAGTGCTATACATCATGATTAGGTAAATACTTCAAATTAAAATTGTAATTTTTTTTACTTAGTAACATAGAAAGATTTTTAGTGACATGATAACTTTTGACCCTGGTGAGAGTGTTTATTGTTGCCTTCACTGTCACTAAGAGTGTACATAGATAGCATCACTCATTATTAGAGAAATGCAAATCAAAACCACAATGAGGTATTATCTCATGCTGGTCAGAATGGCTGCCATCAAAAAGTCTACAAAAAAATAAACGCTGGTGTGGAGAAAAGGGAACCCTTTTGCTCTGTTGGTGGGAATGCAAACTGTACAGCCACTATGGAAAAAACAGTGTGGAGATTCCTTAAAAAACTGGAAATATAACTGCCATACAACCCAGCAATCCCACTGCTGGGGGATTGCTCCCACACATGGAGGAAACTAGAATTGAAAGACACATGTACCCCAATGCTCATTGTAGCACTGTTTACAACAGCTAGGACTTGGAAGCAACCTAGATGTCCATTGGGAGACGAATGGATAAGGGAATATGATTACTCAGCTATAAAAAAAAGAATGCATTTGAGTCAGTTCTAAAGAGGTGGATGAAACTGGAGCCTATTACTCAGAGTGAAGTAAGTCAGAAAGAGAAACACCAATGCAGTATATTAATTCACATATATGGAATTTAGAGAGATGGTAATGACGATTCTATATGCAAGGCAGCAGAAGAGACACAGATGTAAAAAACAGACTTTGGGACTATGTGGGAGAAGGCAAGGGTGGGATGATTTGAGAGAATAGCATTTAAACATGTATATTACCATATGTAAAATAGATGACCAGTGCAAGTTCGATGCATGAAGCAGTGTTCTCAAAGCCGGTGCTCTGGGACAACCCAGCCAGATGGGGTGGGGAGGGAGGTGGGAAGGGGGTTCAGGATTGGGGGATGGACACATGTGCACCCATGGCTGATTCATATCAATGTATGGCAGAAACCACCACAGTATTGTAAAGTAATTATCCTCCAATTAAAATTAATTAATTAATTTTAAAAAAGAAAATATCCAGGTTGACAAAATTAGAAAAAAAAAAAAAAAAGAATGTACATGGATACTCTGCTTTTGTGATGCAAGTTGATTTTATATACCAAAAGCTATTGCTGCTGCTGCTGCTAAGTCACTTCAGTCGTGTCTGACTCTGTGTGACCCCATAGATGGCAGCCCACCAGGCTCCCCCATCCCTGGGATTCTCCAGGCAAGAACACTGGAGTGGGTTGCCATCTCCTTCTCCAATACTAAAAGCTATTAAATCCCATTAAATATTTTTGATCTAGAACTTTGTAGGACTTGTAGGACTCTATCTTGAGAAGATGCTCCTAAATCTAGAGAGAGCCATCCCAGATAGCACGAGTGGTAAAGAACCTGCTTGCCAATGCAGAAGACAAGAGATGCAGGTTTGATCCCTGGTTTGGGAAGATCCCCTGGAGGAGGAAATGGCAACCCACTCTAGTATTCTTGCCTGGGGAATCCCATGAACAGAGAAGCCTGGTGGGCTCTAGTCCATAGGATTGTAAAGAGTCAGACACAACTGAAGCAACTTAGCAAACAAATCTAGAGAAGGGTTTATCTGTCAAGATGGTCTTTATAACCATAAAAATAAAAAATTAAATGACTTAGATATCCAATATTAAGGAGTTGGGTAAATCAATCATAAATCATTTATTTGAAGAAGTTTAATACAGTCACTGGTAAAACTATGTAGGACTTATGACATAGGACAAATGTTTGTTCTATTTTATTAAGTGGACAAGGCATGCTATGATATTATATTTATAGCACAGTGTAACAATGTTAAAAAATTCTATATACAGAAACTGGACTGGAGTATATACCCTGGAAGATTACCTTTAGATCATAGGTGAAGATTCCCTTCCTCACTTTCTATCTTAACAAAGTTTAGGTAGGGAATGTATATTTTTATGTTTAAAAATCAACATTTAAAAACATGATTTTTAATATGTAATATGAATAACAGACAGTAAAATTCCATCTGTCATTTAAAAATACTTTTTAAAAACTTAATTTTGAAAACCAGCACAGAAAATAATATTTGGAGGAAATATCAGAAAGAGATTAAAAGTCTAAAACATTCATTGTGTTTCTTTCACCAGGATGAAGTACTTTAATTTTCAAAACTGGTAGTAGACTGTAAGCTTCATGAGGGCAGAGATGGTGTTTTTTCCAGCTTCCATTCAGCAGCACCATGAGTACTGCTTAGGAAACAGAAGGTGTTAATAAATGATTGATGGATAATCCACTGACACTGTTGAAATGAGAATAAAGAAAAGGTCAGTTTACTGGGCATCGTATAATTTGTTTTTCCAGACACCTTTTTCTGTCAGTAGCTGACAACTGTCTTGGAGCAAGACCTTCCTCACCACTTCTTGCCCATGTGCTCTGGCCTTCCCTTGAGTTTAGCCTTTGGGGCAAGACTCCCCAGTGGGATTGTGTTGACTCCAACTAGTAAAAATGAGACATGCTCTTCCTACTATGGATTACTGAATAACTGACTGTAGTCTGAGAGTTTCTGGTTACCATCTTTGGCTCTGCACTGAGAACACACTGAATGATAGTGAAACCAACAGAAAGTCAGAGCTAAGAGATGGAGAGAACCAATAGCTTTATTTATTCACTTATTTTTGGCTGCACTGGGTCTTACTGTGGTGCACAGGCTTTTCACTGTGGTGGCTTCTCTTGTTGAAGAGCACAGACTTCAGGCCCATGGGCTTCAGTAGTTGTGATGTGCGGGCTCAGGTTCGTTAGTTGTGACACAAGGGCTTAGTTGCTGTGAAGCATGTGAAATCTTCCTGGACCAGGGGTCAAACTGGTGTCCCCTGCATTGGCAGGCAGATTCTTAACCCCTGGGCCTCCAGGGAAGTCCGAGACAGCCAGTATCTTGGTGACATCATTTGATCGCTTGACTTGAACTATGCTTGAATCCAGGACATCCCTGGACTTCCCAATTACATGACCTAACAAATGCCTTTATCCTCAATAATTTTGTTTTGTTTTGTTTCTCTTAAGCCAATTTAAGTTGGGTGTGTGTGCTGAATAGAGAGAGTTCTAAATTATACAGATATTTATGCTGATGTTTCTTTTCATAAGTTTGCCAACAATTTTGATGATAATGGGAAGTGGTCATTTTTCATAAAATTAGTCAGTACTCTATGCAAACAGCCTTAAGAAATTGTTCCTTAGTAATTGTCAATAGCTATGAGTTACTTCTAATTTTTAGTAACATTTTACCCAGATAAAAGTCCATGAGTTCACTGGAATTGTAGGGACTTTCCATGGCACATTGAATCTCTGAGACCCAGATGGCTTCTACGGTTAACTTCTTTTTAACTCCTTTATACATTTCTAATCTTCCACATGAAGCCCACACACTCTGTTTTATTCCTGTAGTTTCTGTTTTCTTCAGTCCTATACACTTAACCTAAATATGCTTTGTGAGGGCTTCATTAACATGTAAAGCATTCCTACCAGTCCAGAGTCTTTCAGAATAAACTGGGTAGCCTGACATAGATAATATTTTATAAGCAAGAGGCTATTTTGAGGCCTAGATTTTATTCATAAGCAGTACTTTCTGCAAGTTAGCTGTGAATAAATATCTTTTATGAAAACTGTCACTGTGCTTCTATAACACACATTCTTTGAAATTCACAGAAAGGCATATATTCTTGACACCTCTTAAACTAAAAACTAAAGAACTGCAGAGGTCAGGTGGCTCTTTAGACTTAAATCTTTCTCTGTGTGAGAAATAAATAAATCTAAACAAATAAGTCTACGGTGGAAAACAAAATATACAATATATACATATTTTAAATTAATTCTTTTCTTTTACAGGAGTCTCTCTGTTAAGCATGTAATCCTTATCTATTCTTAATTTCTCTCTAAATTGTTAAGATATTTAATATTTGTTAAATTGCCTCTTTTTAACCTATGTGCTGTGGTGTGATTTTGAACTAAAAGAGAATAGATTTGTATTCTGCTCCACAAAGTATGGCTTTATGAATAGTAAGATTTCATCTTCTTTTCTTTCTGTATATGGTGCTAATTGTTTAGCAGGGGTCAGAGCCCAGTATACAAACCTTTAAATATTTCTCCAATGAATCTATCTGGTCATATATCTTTAGATAACATTTTCAAGAGATCTTGGGTTTGCAATAATTTAGTGTTTATTTCATTTAAAATTCAGTCTCTGATTTTTTTATTACACTCCTGGGCAATTATATGGTATAAAACATTAGTACTTGCTATGAACCAGACAGTGTTCTAAGTGTTCTATGTAACATCATATTTACCCTCATAATAGCCTAAATTAGCAGCTATTATTACCCCCATTTTACTATGAAGAGATTGAGGCACAGAGGGTTAAGTGACTTACCTAATGGCATATTGTGACTAAATAGTAAAGCCAGGAGTTGAAGCCAGAGTCTAAGCCCTTAACCACTGTACTACACTATCAGTCAGTTATGTTGTTAATTCAGACACAGATTAAAAGAAACAAAATACAACAAATGTACACATAAAAATAAAATAGAGCTCTTTTTGAAAAACCTGATGGCAGGAAATTTGAAAGGGATGATTTTTATTTTCATTTAACTTGATTTTAAGGTAATTGATTTATTATTTTATTTTATTATAAAAATAAATTGTTTTCATATAAAGTACTTAAATTTTTAAGGAAAATTTTGTGTATAAGTAGCAAATACAGGGAAAATATTGCTGATGTGGTAAATTTGCAAACCAATGATTCAGAGTTAGCCTTTTAAAAAGTTTTTTTAATGACTTTCAAGAAAGAATTAATTGGAGGAAAAACAAAGACCATGTAACAGGCAGGCTAAAAGAAGTAGAATAAAAAAAAAAAAAAGATTCCAGAACCATGGAGAAGATTCTGGATTAACTTGAACTTAGTGATGAATGCCTTGCATCTCTTCTACAGGTCATACATGCTAATTTTTTCAGTATCACCAATTTAATTTTTGTAATGCATTCCTCCCAATTTCAACGGAGAATGTCATAATATAGGAAGATGCAATTATGACTACATTAATTAGAAAATATAACCCAACTTTCCAGGATGCAAGAGTTGAAGAACTTTAGTCTTTGAATTCAGGAATATATATATATATATATATATATATATATATATATATAATTAAATATATCTTTATTATCTAAATCTATATTTAGATAATTATGCTTAAACATACACAGAGTTTCAGTTGAATTTACACATATACATTTTAGGTAATTATTCCTGTTTTGACATTTTCCTTCTTTTCTTCCAAAACATCAAATATAAAATTTGCCAATTGAAATGATTTTATTTTCTTAGTGAAAATCAATTGCAACACAGATTCAGAATATATATTTATTGGTGATTTTATCTTTGGCAATAACATACTACAAAATATCATTCAGTTCTTTTTCCAGGACCTTTTATTTTCCAGTTATATTATTATTTCCATCTCTACATATTCTGTCAGATTATAAAAAAAAAAATCTTTAATTTCCTTTCTCTGAAGCATGGAGATTAAACTGTACCTTTTTTTTTCCTTTTGAGGTAGAAATATAAGTAACAAGAGCAAGAAGACTAATTTCAAGTATATGTTTGTGTTAGTTGTTCAGTCATGTCCAACTTGTGATCCCACAGTCACGACCCCATGGTCTGTAGCCCACCAGGCTCCTCTGTCCATGGGGTTCTCCAGGCAAGAATACTGGAGTGGGTACCCATTCCCTTCTCCAAGGGATCCTCCTGAAACAGGGATTGAATCTGGGTCTTCTGCATTACAGGCAGATGCTTTACCATCTGAGCCACCAGGGAAGCTCAATTTCAAGTATAAACATTTGTAAAGTAAGTAGTTGAATAGCCATTTTACTTTGCCTATAGAAAGACCCTCACAAAAGAGGCCAGATGCCCACAGTATTCTAGAATAACTGACTACAATTAAGAGGTGTAGCATATAACTGCTTCTGAATACATTTCACTGGTTTCAAACTGGCTTATCGTTCAACAAGACAGAATTCTCACATTCGTGACCATCATTTTCTGCCCATTTTCAGTATATTGATATATATTTATTATCAGAATAGCATGAAAGAGTGAAGGAGTAGCACCTTGGTGACAGTCAGACCCGAGTTCACATGTTTACTTCTCCTTTTTCTCTGGGTTAATGGGCAGAGGTTGGTTACTTCCTTTCTCACGGTTTCATTACCTAAAAGGAGCCCTCATTGGGCTGTTTGGGAGGATTTAGTGAAATGCCTGTCAGTGGTTTCTTATTCTTGCTGCTGCTGCTACTAAGTTGCTTCAGTTGTGTCCGACTCTGTGCGACCCTATGGACAGCAGCCCACCAGGCTCCTCTGTCCACAGGATTCTCTAGGCAAGAATACTGGAGTGGGTTGCCGTTTCCTTCTCCCTCTGATTCTTAGTAGTGGCTAATTAAATATGAATTTAAGTTTCCTTTTGATGCTCCAAATTAAACAATTACCATATGAAAATATTTACCCTCCTTTCCCAACTTCCATTGCTGCTGTGGGTGTGCAATTGATACTGACTGCTATTGAACTCATTGAGTTATGATGGGAGAAATGATGCTAAAGTTGCCACTGCCGGGGTCATTAGTGTTTAAAAAAACTAAGCTTGATGGGAAAATGTACTTTTAGGCAAGAATGTCCTGCATGTAATGCACAAGTAATTTGGATGAATGGAGTGATTTTTAAAAAGAGTTGGTCTTAGATTTTAGGTGTTCTCAAATAAAGATATTCAAGGGAAAACATCTCTACATGAGTAATAAAAAGAATGCAATAAGAAGAGAATTGATATTTTATATTCCAATGGTATTTTTCACAGAAAGAGAAAAAACAGTCCTAAAATTTGTATGGAACCACATAAGGCCCAAAAGAGCCAAAGCAGTCTTGAGAAACAATAAAATCAGAGACATTGTGGGACCTGATTTCAAACTCTATCACAGAGCTATCATAATCAAAATAGTGTGGTATTGCACTCGGATAGTGGCTGCAGGAGCAGAGTGGAGCAGTTGCAGCAAGAGCTGAGCTAAAGACCCAGCATGTCTGGTCAGCTGGATCTGGATCCAGTGGTGCAGTGAGCAAGGCTTGACAGCTCGAGCGGTGCAGGTCCATGTACCCATGGAGTTGCCAGTGAACGGGGCGTCTCCCCAGACCCACCTGCCAGGCTTGGAGAGGCCAGAGGCCCAGGCACACAGGGGTGGGTGTCAGCCTCAGGGTTTTTCGAGTGAAGCTTTAGTTAAGTGTGCCAAGGGAGGGCGATGTTAGCCAATGGGTGCTACCTCCTCAAGGAGGGAGAGGAGGACCCCGACCATGATGCACTCTATCAGAAGTACTGCCTAACATTATTTTTTAGAAAATAGTATGATATCGGCATGAAGACAGACAGATCAATGGAACAGAATAGAGAGCCCAGAAATAAACCTACAGTTAATGTGGTCAATTGATTTACAACAAAGGAGCTAAGCATATACGATGGGGAAAAGAGTTTCCCCAATAAATGGTGCTAGAAAAACTGGACAGCCAAATGCAAAAACAAATGAGACAGGACCACAATATTCCACCACACACAAAAACTCAGAATGACTAAGACTTGAAGATAGGACCTGGAAGCATAAAGCTCCTAAAGGAAAACAAAGAGGATAAGCTCCTTGAAATAAATATTGGCCATGATTTTTTGAATCTAATCCAAAAGCAAAAACAACAAAATCAAATACTAATACAAGCAAGTGGGACTATATAAACTAAAAAACTTCTTCACAACAAGGGAAAATATCAACAGAATGAAAAGACAATCTATTAAATGGGAGAAAATAATTGCAAATCATATATTTGATAATGGGCTAATATCAAAACATGTAAAGAACTTATGCAACTCAATAGCAGAAAAGCAAATGATCCAGTATAAAAATGGACAGAAGGTCTGAAGAGACATTTCTCTAGAGGAGACACAGAGATTGGTCAGTAGGTACATGCAGAGATACTTAATATCACTGATCAACAGTGAAATGCTAATCAAAACCACAATGAGATATCACTTCATTCCTGTTAGAGTGGCTATCATCAAAAAGATAAGAAATAATAAGTGTTAGTGTGGATGTGGAGAAAAGGAATGCTTCTGCACTGCTGATGGGAATGTAAATTGGTACCACCACTATGAAAAGCAGTATGGAGGTTCCTCAAAAAATTAAAAATAGAACTACCATATCCAGTTATTCCACTTCTGGGTATTTATCCAAGGAAAATGAAAACACTACTTTGAAAAGATATATGCAACTCCATGTTCTTTGAAGCATTGTTTACAATAGACGAGATATAGAATCAACCTGGATTCCATTGATCAAGTCTCCATCAATGAATGAGTGGATAAAGAAATTGTGGTGTGTATATATACAATGGAATATTATTCATGTGACAACATGAATGGACCTGGAAGGCATTATGCTAAATGAAATAAATAGGACAGAGAAAGGCAAATGCCCATGATCTTACTTTCATGTGGAATCTAAGAAAAAAAATAAATAGATGGAAAGCTAAGCTCATAGATACAGAGAACAGATTGGTGGTTTAGAAGAGAAGCAGGAGGTGGGAAATGGTGGAAGAAATGGGTGAACTCGGGGTTTTTTGTTTTTGTTTTCTTCCAGTTTAAATAAATGGAATTAAAAAAAAATTGAAGACTGCAATAAGAAAATTATATCTCATTCACTTACTGTTATAATATCAATATACACTGTAGTAAATTCCTCTGACAGCTAGAGAATCAAACCAGTGTGCAGTCGATAATAAGGAGCAGATACAGTGCCATCTGCGAAGTTGCTGTTGTGGACGGCGGCGCTTGATCTCTAGCAGAACGGCTTTGCTGTGTGTGACAGACTACACCTAAATGCTTAGACGGGGAGATAACTCCTGATGTATGTGATTCCACATGCCTGTGTATCCCTGATTTGCCAAGGGTGGTTGAGGAGGCATCGCTTCTTTGCATGGAGTTCGTGCACAATCTATGTTTGTGCCCAGGGGCAAGACAGGTTAATAAGGCTAGGAAGGAGGGGAGGACGTGGGAGTGGGTAATAACTGGGGAGGACTTCAGAGCATTGACCTGGGGGGAAGGGAGGAGGGCCGAGGATGGAGGGTGTTCCCTGTTGCTTCTGCCGATGTGTCAAGTGGCAGGAGAAATTTTGAAAGCTGTGAGGAGGAGCCAGTGGCTGCATTTGGGGGTGTTTTGTACCCCACCCTCCCCAGTTGTAGGAAAACCTCTTTCCATTCCGAGGTAACTGAATTGAAGGACGAAGACTGACCTGGGAATAGGAGGAAAGCAATTGTCCCATTGCTCCCTCTCCTGTCATTTCTCCCGTTTGCCTGCTGACTTTTCTCCAAACCAAGTTCATCTGCGCCAAGGTGGCAACAGGTTACCCTGCCCAGGTGCCAGCCGTGGGGAATCTGCCGAAGCCGCCCCGTGTATTCCAAGCTGCCCTGTTATCCAGTCACCATCCCTGAGCATCAGGACCACTTCTGATGGCTGTGGCCTCTGCCGCCCCAGGGAGCATCTTCTGGAAGCAGCTCCTATTCTCTCTCCTGGTGAGTAACAAGCAAAGGATTAGGGAGTCTATGCATGTTACTCAGTGCTGCCTTCCTTCAGGTTGGGCTTGAAAGAGAGGAGGGCGGGAGTGGAAGGCAGAGAAGGGAGACTGGAAGAACAGGAGCAGAGCTGAGTAAAATTCAAGGAAGCACAGAGACTTGTGACCCAGGACGGCTGGTGTTTGGTTTGCTTTTCAAGTTTCCACCGACAAGCTGTTCATTTTTCAAGGGAATCCCCTGTTCAATCTTGCTGGGGTGTTTTTCTAAGGAGCAATAGGATGAATTCACTCCTCAGGCATTTGGCCTGGAAAGTTCTGAGGTTTGCTTTTGCTACTAGTCACTAAATAAGCTGTACTTGTTTCACCTGCTTAGTTCCCCTGAGTTTTGAGAAGAGGTAAAGGGGTCTGGATGAAGATGTGAAATATTCAGGATTCGCTTCATTTTAGCCAGAAAGGGCTGAGAGAAGGGCAGAGCTCTTAGTTCAAGGAAGGCGTTTAACTGGGGAAAAAATAATAATAAAGAAAAATGTGACATTCATTGATAAAATACAGGAACTTGACTTCCACTTATGTTTTTTGTAACTGTGTATTTAGGTGCTAATTTTTTCCTTTGGCGGGGGTTAGGAAGAGGGGAGTTGTCCCATATCTACATCTGGCATTTCTGAGCACTCAATTTCTTTCTTGTTTTCATTTTAATAAAATATTTTAGCTTCGAATTATATTTTCAGTATTTAAAGATTTTATTGTATCAGGGTAAATATTTTCTCTGTATAAATAGTACACTAGGGGACTTCCCTGGTGGTCCAGTGGCTAAGGCTCAACGTTCCCAATGAAGGGCCCAGGTTCAATTCCTATATCAGGGAACTAGATCCCACATGCCACAGCTAAGAGTTCTCATGCCTCAACTAAGATCCCGTGACTAAAATCCAGCACAGCCAAATAAATAAAATTTTAAAAAATACACTAAGTGGGGTTAATGGTCATATACTCATCCTATAATTGTCTGGGGATATGTGTAGGGGGAGAATAGAGTTCTTTAGTTAGTATTATTAGTTAGGTAAAATGAAGGGAAAGCTTTCCAAGATATTCACCCAGATTTCTTTTACTTTTGGTCTCTGCTTTGCCCAGTACCCTTTGGTTAGTCCACTGCCCATCCATTCCTTATGCCCATGATGCCTAAAAATGAGTCTGACCCCAGCTTCCTCCAAATAACTAAGCTGCTTGTTTAACTTGAAGACTGGGATATAGTATGTCTTAGAGATCTGCACTGGCTCTGTCTGTGAGGCAGAACCAATGAAGTGGGGACCCTAGGGCAGGAAGGAAAAATGATGGAGGCATGAGAGGATATATAGATGTATCCTCTGAGAATAATGTGTGACTATATAGTATAGATGTGTAGGTCTATGAATCTATGTGTATATACACGTATCTATTTCTAATTATAAAATGCTCTTCCACATTATATACTTAGACCATTATTAGTATAATTTTTTTATATACATAAAGTTCTTTAGGTATATTTTTGTACATTCCCTGACATTAGAAATGAAAATATTAAGAAGTCAAGTAAGTAGTAAAAAGACCCATTTTTTAAAAATAGGTTATTTAATTTAAAGCCAGAATACAAATACAACTTTTTAAATTCCAGCTTTTGGTGTTATCTAACAGAGTTATTGTAAAATTACAGACTATTTAAATAGGCCTACATGATATAGCCAATAGACTTGGGTTGAGTTAGAAAAGAAATGTACATCCATAGTATAGCTGATGGTTTTCTTTCCTTCTCTCAAATAATGGGTCCCCTAACTCTAGAAGGGCTTCCCTTGTGGCTCAACTGGCAAAGAATCTGCCTGCAATTAGGGAGATGTGGGTTTGATCCCTGGGTTGGGAATATCCCCTGGAGAAGGGAAAGGCTACACTCCAGTATTCTGGCCTGATGAAGTCCATGGACTGTATAGTCCATGTGGTTGCAAAGAGTTGGATGCAACTGAGTGACTTTCCCTGAGAAATCAGAATGACATTTACAAATGACCTTAGAGATGATAAACTCTCATATAAAGTCAATAGTTTGTAACACATTTTATTGAAATGATGCAATACAATTCAGGTTCTAAGAACTCTGTTCATTTTAATTTTGTCATTGCTACTAAATGACTGTTGGGTTCCTAAAGCCACTTTCTTTGCTGTTTCCTTTTAAAATGAATATGAAAAATATTGAAAGATTAGAAGATTAATTTGTTATTGGAATTCACAATATTTTTATCAGTAAGACAGAACTGTAACGTGAAAGCTTCTGATCAAATGTAACTCCTGATTTTTTTCTTTCTTTTGAGGTTTTAATATTATTTTGTGATGCTTGTCAGAAAATTTCTCTTCAAGTTCCTTCTCATCTTCGGGCTGAAGCACTTGTAGGCAAAGGTGAGAAAGGATGTAAAGCATTTCATAGTTTTAACTGCTACACTTAGCTTTCAGCTGTTCAAGCCATACAGTAGTCATTTTGGCATTAAAATTCGACTTGAAAGATAAACCACTTGTTTTTTGGTTGTGGTTAGAAACAATTAAAGCACCAAGCTAGTTGTGTACTTTTCTTGCTAGGAAAATTAGCAAACATCAGAAGGCTAAATTATCTTAGTTTAGTACAAACAAAGCACCAAAATGAGAAACGTGTTTTAATTTCCTATGACTGATCTGCTGCCAAAATCGCCAAACCAGCATTCTTTCATTGATCAGATAGAAAATAGACATGACAAAATTGAAGCGCCCCAAAAGAAAATTTATGCTGGAGATTGATGACAAAGACCAGGTGCCCAGCAAGAATTTATGTGATCTATTTTACAGAAAAGCTTCTGAAAGTCAAATAAAATGTTAAGTAGTTTTACTGTCGGAGAAGGCAATGGCACCCCACTCCAGTACTCTTGCCTGGAAAATCCCATGGATGGAGGAGCCTGGTGGGCTGCAGTCCGTGGGGTCGCACAGAGTCGGACATGACTGAAGCGACTTAGCAGCAGCAGCAACAGTCTTACTATCACAGCCAGGCTTCCCTGGTGGCTTAGCGGTAAAGAATCTGCCTGCTAATGCAGGAGACGCAAGAGAATGTGGGTTCAGTCCCTGGATTGGGACGATCTCCTGGAGAAGGAATTGACAACCCACTCCAGTATTCTTGCCTGGGAAATCCCATGGACAGAGGAGCCTAGTGGGCTACAATCATGGGGTTATAAAGAGTCAGACACAACTGAGTGCCTGAGGATGCGTACACACACTGTCACAGCTATATCTGAGGCATGAGTTGGTTGTTCTAAGTCCAGGAGTAACATCCCTTTCATCAATATTTTTCACTAGCCTTAAGTTTACCACTAGAAAAACACATCTCATATACAGAAGTGGTATTTTTTCCAAGACAGACAATGCTTTGCCCAGTGTTTGGAGGTTTTAAATTAATCCCTTTTTCTTTCAAAAGTACTGAAAGGATATACAGCCTACACTCTAAAGACACAAAGTAAATATGATAAATATTGGGTTAGCCACAGAGTTCATTGGGGTTTCTTCTGTAACAGCCTATGGAAAAATCTGAATGAACTTTTTAGCCAATCCAATATATTAAATATGAATCGGCAAAGGAAATATTTTGATACAACCTCTAAGCATAATTAAGCATGGAGTTTATTAAGCTTCCAAAAGATTTTATAGAAGTAGTACTTGCAATATTACTGAGAAATATTATTCAAGTATAGGACAGTTTTCTAAATTTTTTGCAAGACAGTTTTATTAATAACCATCATAGATGATTACAAAGAAGTTCAAAATCTGACATTATGCAGTTAGTTTAACTACATGTAATAGAGAAGGATGCATTTGTGCATAATAATGAGTTAAAGTGGAAACAATAAATCCAGTGACATTAAAAATATTTTATATCTATTCATAAATTAATTGCTAATGAAATCAGTGGAGACAGCAACTCCATCAATTTAATTATTTAATTTTTATGACCTATAAGTTTTAGAATAGTAAGTACTCCACACCCCTAGCGTAACCTCCCTCTTTTTGCTTCTCCCACATTAACTAGAGGTTGTCATTCCTGTAAAACTTGTTCTATCCTTGTTTCACTTTACAAATTACTGTGAAATTTCTTCCCTGCAGTGAATCTGAAGGAGTGTCTCCAGTCGGCCAGCCTAATCCTGTCAAGTGATCCTGACTTCAGGATTCTAGAAGATGGCTCCATTTACACAACACATGCCCTTGTTTTGTCTTCTGAAAAGAAGAGTTTTTCGATTTTGCTCTCAGACAGTCAGGGGCAGGGGCAGAAGGAGATAGAAATCATACTGGAAGCAGGAGGAAAGAAGGTATATTAGACAAGACTTAAATGGCAACCCACTCCAGTGTTCTTGCCTGGAGAATCCCAGGGACGGGGGAGCCTGGTGGGCTGCTGTCTATGGGGTCGCACAGAGTCGGACACGACTGAAGCGACTTAGCAGCAGCAGCAAGCCCAATAATCTGCTCACCAGAGCCCTTCATCTATTTCCATCCTTGTTAAAATTCTTGTTCTTAAATACTCACTTTTTTTCTATTCCATTTATAACAAACATATTGTAAAGATTAGACTGCTTTAATGAGTCATAGAGTGATTTATAAGTGGTGTAAAAATGAACAGCTCTGTAGCCAGGGAACGAAGGCAGAATATAAAAGGTTTCAAGTGATGTTCTGAGGTGTGGCAACAAGAGTGACCTACCTGCAGAACAAGGCAGGGCAGGTCTAAGACTCACTGAAGATTGATCCTGGCTGGAGGCGTGACACTCCACCCTGAATGGCTTTCCCTCAAGTGACTGTGGGTTTGAGTCTCTTTAAAGAAAAGATGAGAAGGTCTCCAGTTTATTCCTATCTTAACAGAACATTTTACAAGGTCCTTCTCTTCAGAGAATGCTGTATGGCCAGTCCACAGGATTGGTTTGAATGTTCTGACTCTAAGCTAGTCTTCTTGCAGGGAGTGGTGGTGCTTAGGAAGTGAGAAGGGAGAAGGTTCCTGGGATTCATATAAATTTCACTTTAAGCAAATTATGCACAATGAATTTGGTCTTACAAGATAATTTATTAATAAGTGATTTGATTTATAAGGAAATTTTTCAGCTCAATTCCTTTTGACTGTAAGAATCTTCATCAAATTTAGAATATGCTTACATATTACATATCCTTTACATTTGTTTAACATTTAGACTTAATGTTATATAATTACATAACATTAACATAAGCCTTAATGTAACATAAGGCTTATACAATATTATTTTATATCCAAATTGTAAAGAGTCTCCATATGAAATAAAATATGCTGGAACACACACTGTGTGTCTTTATATAGGTATACAAATGTATACATTTTCAAGTTAGCTAGTATTTTAGCAAATTCTGGTTGTACCACTCTTAGTGGAATAAAATTAAGTCTTTATTTTTTGGATTATTTCTTTTTAGCGGGTCAGTATTTCTTCAGATAGTATCTTTCATCAAAACCCTATAAAGTTCTGGTTGGTTAGGTGATAAGTGATTAAAACAGGAAATAGGTGAAACTGGTTTTGTGTGTGTGTGTGTGTGTTACTAACAAAAAAAGAGAGAAATTGGGCATTATCCATAAAATTGTTATGTGCAACTGTTACCTATTTTCTTCATGTTACTGTTTATGTGAAAAATCACTGGATCTAGAATGATAAGCAATGCTGTATTTTTTTCACCTCTCATCCAATGCAGGTTCCTAAGAGACATATGAAAGACACAGTCCTCAGGCGAAGCAAGAGGCGATGGGCGCCTATTCCGTGTTCATTGATGGAGAACTCACTAGGTCCATTTCCACAGCATGTGCAGCAGGTACATGTCAACTTATTTGATGTTATATGTTAGCTTTATTTCTTTGTTTTTAGAACTTTCCATTTGAGTTGAATAAGGGTTTTAACCTGTTGGTACTAATAAGGACCACCTATTTACGAGAACTAGGGTCCTATAGAAGACAGTTTGAATTTTATCACTTCCCTCCAAAAGTCACATTTTAGCATTAGAAACAAGTTGTATATTTTGAGTTTCTGATTCTTTTAGGTCTGCATCCAGATTCTCTCAAATATCTTGCCAGAATTTAGCATTCACATACAGAGGACATGCCTACAGGTTTTGCATAATTCAATTCTCCCTTTCATTAGCACTTACCCTCACAAAAAAAGGCCAATATATCTGTTTTCCAAAAAGTAGTATTACTACCACTTAACTTAGGCCAATTTTCAGTTCAGTTCAGTTCAGTTCAGTTGCTCAGTTTTGTCCAACTCTTTGTGACCCCATGGACTGCAGCACGCTGGGTTTCCCTATCCATCACCAACTCCCGGAGCTTGCTCAAACTCATGTCCATCGAGTCGGTGATGACATCCAACCATTTCATCCTCTGTCGTCCCCTTCTCCTCCTGCCTTTAATCTTTCCTGGCATCAGGGTCTTTTCCAATGAGTCAGTTCTTTGCATCCAGGTGGTCAAAGTATTGGAGCTTCAGCTTCAGCATCAGTCCTTCCAATGAAGATTCAGGACTGATTTCCTTTAGAATTGACTGGTTTGATCTCCTTGCATTCCAAGGAGTTCTCAAGAGTCTTATCCAACATCACAGTTCAAAGGCAACAATTCTTCAGCACTCAGTTTTCTTTATAGTCCAATTCCCACATCTGTACATGACTACTGGAAAAACCGTAGCTTTGACTAGATGGCAAAGTAGTGTCTCTGCTTTTTAATATGCTGTCTAGGTTGGTCATAGCTTTTCTTCCAAGGAGCAAGTGTCTTTTAATTTCATGGCTGTAGTCACCATCTGCAGTGATTTGGAGCCCAAGAAAATCAAGTCTGTCACTAATTCCATTGTCTCCCCATCTATTTGCCATGAAGTGATGGGACCGGATGCCATGATCTTCAGTTGAAATTGTAAAATTCATGATGCATTAACTATGGGAGGAAAGTTGTGTTATTTCCAGTTTTTTAGTCACAAAAATTTCCCTTCCAAATAATTCAAAACCACTGAAATCATGGCTGTATACAGGAATAAGAATAAGTGAATAAAGAATAGAAAAATAATAATCAATGCCATGATTTTTCCATACTTATGCAGATAACTTCAAAGAATTTAGTATTCAATAATAAATGACAGAGTTTGTGGCTTCGCACAATGCAGGATATAACTGAGAATTTTAAAATATGGGAGACACTGGGAAAGAAAGAATAGATATGTGGGAAAGAGAGCAAGAAATAAAAAATAAGGGCTTCCCTGGTGGCTCAATGGTAAAGAATCTGCCTGCCAGTGCAGGACACCTGGGTTTAATCCCTGGGTTGGGAAGATCCCCTGGAGAAGGAAAAGACAACCCACTCCAGTATTCTTGCCTGAGAAATTCCATGGACAGGGAAGCCTGTCTGGCTACAGTGTATGGGGTCACAAAAGAGTCGGACACGACTTAGTGACTAAACAACAACAATACTAAATAAACTATCACAAGAGATTAGGTTGAAAGTATTTATCATGATATATTTGCTCTTTTCCTAAACTGTCAATTATTGTTACAGGTTCAGTCTGATGCTGCACAAAACTACACCATCTTTTACTCCATAAGTGGACCAGGGGTAGACAAAGAGCCCTTCAATCTGTTCTTCATAGAAAAAGATACAGGGGATATATTTTGTACAAGAAGCATAGACCGTGAGCAATATCAAGAGTTTCCGGTAAGATGATTGCATGATTAATTCAGATTTATGTTTTTTTATTACTGGTTTAGTATTTTCATGGGGCTTCCCTGGTGGCTCAGAGGTTAAAGTGTCTGTCTGCAGTGTGGGAGACCTGGTTCAATCCCTGGGTTGGGAAGATCCCCTGGAGAAGGCAATGGCAACCCACTCCAGTATTCTTGCCTGGAGAATCCCATGGATGGAGGAGCCTGGTAGTCTGCGTCCATGGGGTCACAAAGAGTCGGACACGACTGAGCGAATTCACTTTCTTTAGTATTTTGAAGCTATTTATACATATCAGAAGAATCAATGATTTGTCTTAATATTTTAAATATTGTCCATGTGTCCTATAGACTTTAAATTTCTATTGGTACAAGAGATGAAAAAGGATGATTATTACAAGGGAATAAAAGGGAGGGGGAAGGGAAAATATAAATTTTAAAGGACAGGTTTTGATGTGTATAATCCTGGGACAAGAGCGGTGAATTTTAATGAATTTAAAGTTCTCTATAATAACTTAGCTCTGATCACATGATAATTTTAAAAAAATACTGGTGTTTGGGCCAGTTCCCAGAAATTCCAATTTAATTGTTTCAGGATGAAAGTGAAAGTGTTAGCTGCTCAGTCTTGTCCGACTCTTTACAACACCATGGACTGTAGCCCACCAGGCTCCTCTGTCTGTGGGATTTTTCAGGCAAGAATACTGGAGTGGATTGCCATTCCCTCCCCCAGAGGACCTTCCCGACCCAGGGATAGAACTGAGTCTCCTGCAATGTAGGTTGATACTTTACCGTCTGAGTCACCAGTTGGAAATTTGTAGTCGATGGTATAAAATTTAAATAATAGTCTTCTAACTCAGCTAAAAATATGACTAGTTATAAAATACAATATTCTATTTATACTTAATATAGCAATATTTAAATATATTATTATTGCTTTCAATATAGAATTATGGGAACTAGCCTACAAAGTCAGTAGTTTCATTGAGCTTTTTGAAACTGTTGCTGTAATAACTAATTATGAAAATATTTATAGTTTCTTTATTATCTGAGCATACGTGAATTATCCTAGGGATCCAGGCTGTAGTTTAAAGTTAGCTGAATCTCCAGTTTAAATCATCTTTTTTGAGATGCTCAGCACATGAATAGTGAAAAATAAATCTAGAAATCACTACATCTGAAAAGTCAGTGGAATGTCAAATAATGATATTTATTTTAAACATTGGGACGTATCATTTTAAACGTAAGAAGTAGATGATCATTTTAAACATAAGAAGTAGATGATCATTTCCATTGAGGAGAAAAACTATCAAAAACTAATGTAAATTACAGCAGGATGGACTTAGGTTAGATGGGGAGATGTTTTACTGCCAATGTGATGAGGTAAAGAAATTCATCATAAGTGGTCCTGTAAGGCAGTTTTTACAGAGGGCAAACGCTTGGGGGTAGTTTGTTCTCCTAAAAAAGAAAGATGGATGGAATTATATGAAAAAAGCTGTTTATTGAAGAATTATTCAACGTAAGGCACTGTGTTAGGTGGTTTAGTCACACAAATATTCTTACTCTCAGGCTTCAACTCTGAAAAAAATTGGAAACCAATAGGGACATAAAACAATTATAGAGCTTCCTCTAGCCAAGAGTCTCAAAATGACAGCAGTCGAAAGAGAGAAAAATTACATCAAATATGAAGGGAGAGGGAGAGTTTGATAGGAAGCCTGAAAGTGTGGTGGTGGAGGTGATGATGGTTATGGTGAAGTGGTGATAATACACTGCTTTATCCCTTAGTGTGGAATTTATTAAGATACAGGGATCAGCCTGATGGAAACCAAAGTATAAGTCTTATTACTGAAAAAGCCCAGCTGGAGGTTATTTGGGGAAAAGTGAAAAAGGGAACAGAGGGAACATGGACGGTTATTTCAAAAACTTATCTTCTAGAGATTAGAAGTGGAAATGTCTTCCCCGTCAGGTTAGCATGTGAAGATGAAATATGGCTTTTCAACATAGCAATGAGGATTTTCTGTTACTTTGGTAGATAATGGTGAGATCACAAAAGAGTTTTATTCAGGAATATCATGATTAAAATTGTGCTTTATGGAAATGCGTCTGACTCCTGAGAGCTACATAGTTTGGAGAAGGTCAGTTAGGAAAATTATAGGAAAGTTTGTTGGACATTGGTTGGAATGTTGGTCGGCCAATACTTTGGCCACCTGATACAAAGAACTGACTCTTTGGAAAAGACCCTGGTGCTGGGAAAGATTGAAGGCAGAAGAAGAAGGGGACGACAGAGGATGAGATGATTGGATGGCATCACCAACTCAATGGACATGAGTTTGAGAAAGCTCCGGCAGTTGGTGATGGACAGGGAAGCCTGGCATACTGCAGTCCATGGGGTTGCAAAGAGTCGGCCATGACTGAGCCACTGAACTGAACTGGTTGGACATGTGTATAGTATAACAGGAATGTTGATAGGATGCATTTGGGGTCAAATGAGGATGGTGGCTTTGGAAATAGAAAAGAGGAGATGAATAATAAAGAGACACAGAAATGCTGTAATCTCAAGAACCTAGTGCACAGAAATGCTTCAGTCTCTAGAGTCTGGCAATTGACTAACATAAGGCTAAAGAGGGAGGGGTTAGATACCTGGGGTTTTAATCTTGGTTCATTGTAGAAAATGGTTACAGTAGGGGAATCAAGAAAGTTAGCTATGGTGAAGAACTGAATTCACACAGAGTTCACTCTGGGCAGCTTTAGTTGTTTCTGTCAGTGGAGAAAATCTGTTTAACTCAACAACCATTTACCAAAGACTGACTATGCATGTACTACATAAGAAGAGTTCAAAAATAATCTGATGGTATTTAAAGAGAAAGGGCATTAAATTATTGCACTTGGGGTCAAGATATATCCTTTTGAGATAGAGTTTGGAATGCATATATGATTTTGCTAACACTTTTACTACACAAGAAATACATCTTAAGGATAGAAAAATGAGAAAATACAGGTAAAGAGAGAAAAGAGCATAATTGAATCACCCAGAAATCATTGATACATATTGTTTATTTCTTAAGTCATTAAATCATGTCCAACTCTTTGCAACCCTATGGACTTAGCCCACCAGGCTCCTCTGTCTATGTGATTTCCCAGGCAAGAATCCTGGCATGGATTGCTATTTTCTTCTCCATATATGTGTATCAGTTCAGTTCAGTTGCTCAGTCGTGTCTGACTCTTTGCGACCCCATGGACTGCAGTATGCCAGGCTTCCCTGTCCATCACCACCTCCTGGAGCTTGCTCAGACTCACATCCATCGAGTTGGTGATACTGTCCAACCATCTCATCCTCTGTTGCCCATATATAAGTCTACAAATAACTAGAATCATATTTTGTACAAACTTTAGGGAAAAAGAAAAAAACAACTTGTCATTAGCATGACCTGAGGAAGTCTACATGCATTCTAACAAGGAGAACAGTGCACAGTTAATTCGGGGACCAGAGAAGCCTCATTGAGCCGGAGTGTGTGGTCCTTGATGGGAAAACAATGGGAAAGGATTGAAGCTGGAGGGCAGGCATAGAATGTGCAGCTGTGTTGTTTCTCTGTTGCATACATTCTTAGACCTTTGGCAATGATTTTTTTTTAAGTATTATGACTTTCCCCAACTGCTAAGTTCAATTTTGTGCCTAATTTGTTTTTAAGAATCAACTGATGGTGTTCATCTACCTTTCAGATCTATGCCTATGCGACCACTGCAGATGGTTATGCACCTGAGTATCCACTTCCCCTAGTATTCAAAGTTGAAGATGACAATGATAATGCCCCATATTTTGAAAACAAACTGACCGTCTTTACTGTGCCTGAGAATTGCCGAACTGGTAAGTTCATGTTTTAGGAAAATACGAGATATTTTGCTTCAGTTGAATTCTTTATTACTGTTTTAAGCAGGGTTAGGCAAAATATTTTTAAATGTTTGACTTTCAAGGTATTTTACATACGGACTTCCCTGGCAGTCCAGTGGCTAAAACTACATGCTCCCATTGCAGGAAGTCCAGGTTCCATCCCTGGTCAGGGAACTAGATCCCACATGCCACAACTAAAACCCAGTGCGGCTAAATGAATAAATATTTTAAAAAATTATCTACATAAAACTTTGTAGTCTTATAAGATCATAGGCTCTTCAAAGTCAAAGTCTTTGTATTAATTTTCTAGGCACATGTAGAAGGCTGCTAACTGATCCACAAAGTTTCTAACTTTGTTAGATTAATCCACAACGGCAGATAAATGCTTTTTATATTTTCTATTTTGATCGTGTGCATAGGTGTCCATGATGTATTTATAAAGCAATAGATCTTTTGAATATTTACAAAGTCACAATACCTTTTCAAGGACTCAAAAATAGATTATGGTATGGAAATGCTGATCAGGCTTATAACATATGTATTCGTTTACTATGCTTATTTTCCAAACAAAATGAAAAAAAAAATTTTAAACTAGTCTGATGCTCTTAGCAGCCAAGATTGTGACCTCATCAAACCAAAGGGTGTAACAAGTCTAATTTATTCTTAAAAATCACAAGATATGTTCTTAGTGTCTAAGCCTTCTCCATTCTGTTGTCACTTTGCATACTTAATGTTACTCTCCACAAGAAATGGTTTGCTAAGGTAGCATTACTAATACTCTGATTTCTGAGCCATAAAGCTTGTCCAGATGACACTCAGACTGTTGTATAATGTTTGTCTTGTATGTATTAGCAATTCAGCACATTTGTTAAAATATAAAAGCATGAAACCTTTGTTATCATATGCAAAGCTAGTCTTTTCCTTTAACATTATCAAGTTGAATATAAAAGAAACAAGATATATAGAGAAGGTCTCATCCAGAAATGGTCATGGACTAGATTAGGAGGAAGAATTTGAGCACCCTTGTTCCCAAGGGTGGGGCGGATATTCTTACCTATGTAGAATACAAATCATATTATCAGTGGTAGCCACCTAATTGAAGTTTCCAGGTAAGGGGAGCTTAAAGCTGTGGGAGAGCATTTAGTCACTTCCCTGTTGGCTCAGTGATAAAAAAGATTTGCCTATCTGTGTAAGAGTTGCAGGAGATGTGGATTCAATTCCTGGGTTAGGAAGATCCCCTGGAGGAAAAAATGGCAACCCATTCCAGTACTCTTGCCTGAGAAATGGACAGAGGAGCCTGGAGGGCTACAGCCCATGGGGTCACAGAGTCGGACATGACTGAGCATGCATGCATGCTTCATTCAGTCACTCAGTTACGTCCAACTCTTTGTGACCCAAGGACTGCAGCACACCAGGCCTCCCTGTCCATCACCAACTCACTGAGCTTACTCAAACTCATGTCCATCAAGTCAGTGATGCCATCCAACCATCTCATCCTCTGTCGTTCCCTTCTCCTCCCGCCTTCAATCTTTCCCAGCATCAGGGTCTTTTCTAATGAGTCAGTTCTTCTCATCAGGTGGCAGGCTTATTTATTGATAAATTAATCAACCTGGGGGTTTTAGGGGAGAATATGCCACAGCAATGCGTTGATTTTATTTTTGTTTGTAATTCAATTAGATCACTATTTTAAGTTGTTGACAACTTTGGATTTCTCTAAACAGGAACGTCAGTGGGAAAAGTGACTGCAATAGACCTCGATGAGCCTGACACTCTACATACTCGTCTGAAATACAAAATCTTGCAGCAAATTCCAAACAATCCAAGACATTTCACTGTACATCCAGACACAGGTGTCATCACCACAACTACACCTTTACTGGATAGAGAAGTAATGAATTGCTTAATTTCTCAATCACTAAACTATATTTAAACTGATCATGAATTCCCAGAGAAGTTACAATAAGGTTCTTGGTGGCCACCTCTCCAAGACTGTTTCCATATAGACTGTGTGTAAGTCTTCTCAGGTCTATTCCTTTGTCCCTACAGAGATCGTGGGAAGATACAAGGTCTCAGAGATCATTGACCTGGTTTGATGTGTGGATATTAAAATAGCTTTACTTTTAAAAGTATTATATCAGAAACACCAGCTTTTCATTGTACTGACTGAAATATCTTTTCTTTATTTGCATTTATGGTGGCTTCTTTTTTTTTTTAATCAAAAAAGAATGTTTGTGAAAGAATCAAGGCCTGAGAAATGGCTATTAGATTACAAGTTATGGGAAATATGTGTTCATCAGTGTATCTTTTTCCTTTCTTCCAGAAATGTGATACGTACAAGTTAATAATGGAAGTTCGAGACATGGGGGGCCAACCTTTTGGCTTATTTAATACAGGAACAATTACTATTTCTCTAGAGGATGAAAATGATAATGCACCATATTTTACAGAAACTTCTGTGAGTATATATGTCTATTCATTTATCTAGGTTCATTTACATCTTCAAAAAACAAATCTAGAGTCTGGTAGCTCCATGAGATTATACATTTTAGTTTTAATAGCTACCACTTACAAATAACATCCACAGAAAAATACGATTTCTGTAAAAATAGTCAGTGCTAGGATGCAAGGAAAATCATGATGCAAGGAAAATAAGTACTCTCTTAGTCATCTACAAGTCTTTCAATTCAGTTTAGTTGCTCAGTTGTGTCTGACTCTTTGCAACCCCATGGACTGCAGCACACCAGGCTTCCCTGTCCATCACCAACTCCTGGAGCTTGCTCAAACTCATGTCCATCAATTTGGTGATGCCATCCAACCGTCTCATCCTCTGTCTTCCCTTTCTTCTCCTGTCTTCAATTTTTTCCAGCATCGGGGTTTTTTCTAATGAGTCAGTTCTTTGCATCAGGTTCTTAGCCCTGAATTCATTCATATAGTTAGTGTTTCTTGGATACCAAGCTTTGGAATCAAATTCTTTGGATTTAAATTCCTTTTATAGGGTGAAGGAAAAGAGGGCATTTGTCTGTGTTCTTTACACCTCATCTTCATAAGAGAGCAAAGGAACTAGCTTGTATCTTCTGCTCTGCTGCGAGCTCGATAGTATAGGTTGCCCACTGCCATCTGTACACAGGCTGTTTATATATGGCTTATATATGAGGACACTTTCACTTAGGAAGTACAAAATACAGGATATATACATTGGATGATACTTCTAGAAAATGATTCTTCCTTGAACTTTTCAGGAGTAATCTCCACATTTTCATTAACCTATACCAGAATACAAGTCAAAGAAGACAAAACCTATAGTGAGAAGCACGTTCATGTAATTTTTTACATTAATCCTTGTAATTTATGAGGATATGTTTAATCTCATATTTCATAGGAGAAAATGAAAGTTCCGTTAGGTAACTTGCCCATGCTCTCATACCAAGAGACCATATAAGAGAAAAATGTGGGATTAGAATCTATATCTATTATTAAAAAAAAAAAAAAAAGAATCTAGAGCTGTTGTATTCCAAAGGCTATTAGGCTATCATCTTTCTATGAATTTATTTTACATCTCTAGAATGTTCTGATTTACTGTTTTTTTAAAATCCTTTTCTATAACCATATTTCTTGAGGGGGTTAGGGGAGAGAAATTATGATTTCATTTCCCAAAGAAGGCAAATTTTTTTCCTTAAAGTGTTTGCCTGTGAATTAAAAGTTTAAAAAATACAATTTATAATTGTATAACTGAAGTTTTAATATCTTAATAGAAAGCATTTATGTATTTTAAAAAGAGGAGTAATAGACTGTAAATATTGTAAAGGTTCAGACTAAAGCTAGATCTGAGGGCTTGAATTAGAAAAATCACCTCAGTAAGTCAATTCAGTTGCTCAGTTTTGTCCAACTCTCTGCGACCCCATGGCCTGCAGCACGCCAGGCTTCCCTGTCCATCACCAGCTCCTGGAGCTTGCTCAAACTCATGTCCATTGAGTTGGTGGTGACATCCAACCATGTCATCCTCTGTCGTCCCCTTCTCCTCCTGCCTTCAATCTTTCCCAGAATCAGGGTCTTTTCAAATGAGTCAGCTCTTCGCATCAGGTGGCCAAAGTATTGGAGCTTCAGCTTCAGCATCAGTCCTCCAAGTGAATATTCAGGACTGATTTCCTTTAGGATGGACTGGTTTGATCTCCTTGAAGTCCAAGGGACCCTCAAGAGTCTTCTCCAATACCACAGTTCAAAAGCATCAATTCTTTGGTGCTCTGTTTCTTTATAGTCCAACTCTTACATCCATACATGACCACTGGAAAACCATAGTTTTGACTAGACAGGCCTTCGTTGGTCAGGAAGTTGAGAAGGTAAGGCATGAAGAATGGACAAGATTTGAAACAGCATTATGCATTAAATGTGTACATCCTTCCCACTGCGTGTTTGCACATTTCCATATCACTTTGCTTTCTTTCTCTTTAAATGTAACTTTGAGTAGAAAATTACATCATTAAAACTATGAATTTATAATAACAATGGGCAATTGTTTCAGTATACTGTAGAAGTAGAAGAAAACAGAATTGATGTTGAAATTTTACGAATGGCGGTGCATGACCATGATTTGCCAAACACGCCGCACTCGAGGGCTGTGTACCAGATCCTACAGGGAAATGAAAACGGAACCTTCAAAATTAGTACAGACCCAAATACAAATGAAGCGGTCTTGTGTGTTGTCAAGGTAAAAAATATTTATATAAATATATATGTATGTATATAGTAATTCCTGTATGTATATAGTAATTCCTATATGTATATAACTAGATTTGTTGCAATGCAATGCTGAAATGATTTATATTGTTTCATACATGAGCTTTATTATTATTTTACCCTCCTTTTCCCTTAGACAAAAGAGGTGGTTGGTACAAAACTGATTGTTCTATATATGAGGAAAACCAAGGCAGAGAAATATTAAACTATTTTATTAGTTTATTTATTTAACAATATTTAACAATATTTATTATATATATATATTATATATAACAATTTAATATTTAACAATATTAAAGAGATATTAACCTTAGAAGGGGTCTTAGACACCCACTTATCTAATTCCTTATGAAGTATAAGACAGAGAGAAATGGAAAAATCAATATTTGAAATTAACCTCTTGACTTTTCGATTCTCTTCACACTCACATTATAGTTTTACCACTCTACAATATATTTTATAAGACAGACTATTTACTAAACATTTAGCATCTATTCCCATTAATTCTCCTATATTTGAGGTAACTAGCGTGTTGGGATTTTTAAAATTTAATTGCATTTGCTGGCTCAGAGAATGTTCACTTTAACTGAACTTGGTTTCTTTCTGAGACCTTCTACCTGCAATGTTCGCTAACTTCTTACAACTTTCCATATTAATTTCTTAGAAAATTTCTTATTTTCTTAGAAGGGATATGTACAAATTTTGCCTTCCCCATGAAATTTTAAGAAAATGTCCTTTAATTATAATATTACCTATTCTATCTTTTTTCTCTATTGCTTTCTTTTTAAAATTTTTGGACTTTTTTTCTAGATTTGGTTCTCTCTTCTTTTTTGTTATTTTGGTAGATTTAGTCTCTAATTGTTAATTGTTTGGAGATTCTTTCTAGTTATTCACTTCAGGAACAAACAAACCCAAATATAATGTACTTTGAAAAGGTGCTGCTAGATAATGCAATTATGTCTTTTGATTTAGACGCTCACAGTAACTGCTCCATTATAGCCAAGTCTCATGTCCTAGTGGTCTTATTACAGAGCCCAACTTGGGTCCCCTCACTCCTGCATGGTAAAGACAATCTACTGATGCTCAGTTGTGGTGAAGTGCAGCTTTCTTGTGAAGGTTCCAGTACAAGGAGAGTGGCTGACTTGTGCTTGAAAACCCCAGACTCCCCTATTGTGTGTGTGTGTTAGTTCCTCAGTCGTGTCCGACTCTTTGTGACCCCATGGACTGTAGCCCACCATGCACCTCTGTTCATGGATTTCTCCAGGCACAAATACTGGAGTAGGTTGCCATCCCCTTCTCCAGGGCATCTTCCCGACCCAGGAATCAAACCCAGGTCTGCATTGCGGGCCGATTTTTTTACTGTCTGAGGCACCAGGGAAGCCCCTAAGGGTTTCAACAAGCCATTTACAAAGGCAAGGTGAGGAAGGGACATTCTAGGTATGTAGTCAGCTTGTGCACAGTGCTCTGATTGGCTGATGGTGAGGTAACAGGAGTTAACAGTATCAGTCTTTAGGTCGGGGGGCTATGTGCTCATGGTCATCAAGGAGTTAACATCTTCCATTTGGTGGGTTGGGGGCGGGGTTTCACATCTTTAAAAGAACTCAGCAAGTGTGCACCACGTGTCATTATCTAGCTACTTCAGAAAGGAGCTAAAGCAGAGGATATGGGGGACAAGGCTGCCCTAGGAAGGCCCCATAGGGTCCTGCTTGGTTACAGTCTATCTAATTATTTTATATACTTAGCTTGGAGGGACTTTTGCTGATTTAGTTATCACTGTTACCCCATCTGATAAATAATAAAATAATGAGAAATTGCCCATTGAAATTCATTCAAATATTCTGTATTTTTATTCCTATTCAAACTTGTAAAAAAAAAAAAAATAATGGAGGCAGGAACTTCCCAAAGGAAAGCAAGAAGAAAAATTGGTTGAATCTTAAAAATAAACAATTTTGCCCTTGGTAGTGTTTGTTGCTTATAGGAAGCTGATTATTCATTGTTAATACATGAGCTGCAACTTCCGGTAACATTTGATACATAACGATTCTCCCTCTGGTGCTAAAACTTAGAATCATACTTTTGTCTTCTGTATATAGTGTTAAATATTGACTCATTCAAGTGTGTTTATTGAACAGCCACTGAACTATGAAGTCAATCGCCAAGTTGTTTTGCAAATTGGCGTACTTAACGAAGCGCAGTTCGCTAAAGCAGTAAGCTCAAAAACTACTACGACTATGTGTACAACTACTGTCACTGTTAAAGTTAAAGACCATGATGAGGGCCCTGAATGCCAACCACCAGTAAAAGTCATTCAGAGTGAAGACTGCCTCCCCGCAGGCACAGAACTCCTTGGATACAAAGCAGTGGACCCGGAAAGGGGCACTGGCGAGGGCTTAAGGTAAGATATTTTCAAAATTTTCTTCTTTTCAATTGTGATGTTCATCCTCACGCTGAGTCGCTCAGTAGTGTCCGACTCTCTGTGATCCCATGGACTGTGTAGACACTGACTCTTTGTGACCGCACGGACGGTAGCCCACTAGGCTCCTTTGTCCATGGAATTTTTCAGACAAGGATACTGGATAAGGGTGCCATTTCCTCCTCCAGGGGATCTTCCCACCCAGGGATGGAACTCACATCTCCTGCACTGGCAGGCAGATTCTTTACCACTGAGTCACCTGGGAAGCCCCAGTTGTGATTGATGATTGAGTTCCGATTTGGGAACATTCCATGTGTTTTTCAGAATGACAGATTTTGAGCTTATGTCCACTCTTTGGTTTGAACTTTTACATTTGATTTCTGAAAACTAGGTATAAGAAGATACAAGATGAAGATAACTGGTTTGAAGTTAATGAATACACTGGTGACTTGAAAACTGTAAAAGTGCTAGATAGAGAATCAACATTTGTAAAAAACAACCAATACAATGTTTCTGTGATTGCGTTCGATGCAGGTGAGTGCAAGTTTCTAGAAATAAAATATAAATATAGGACATATTTTTAAGGACATCTTGGAGTTAAATTTGTTTGTTTTCATATCAAAATTTAATACAAACAATAATTGTTTAATTGCAAACAATGGTTGCATCATGATTGCTTAATTTCTTGGCAACCACCCAGTTGAGGTCTCAGTGTATCACTAATTCAAAACTTGGAGGTTTCAGTTTCAAGTTTCATATTATTTGATGTCTGCCATGGACCTAGTGGCATCATCAAGGATATCTATTGTTTTCAGGATTTTTAGGTTTAGATTATTCTGATTTGAAATTGCTGGAGGGGTTCATCTCCCTAAAACAGATGGGTTCAGATAGGTTTGTTCTGAGTCTTTCTTACTGGGGAATAAAACATTTATCCTATTTCCTAAATAAATGTCCAAACAATGGTTTTTGGAGTCTTTTTTACTGAGATTAGCAATCATTCTCCAAGGTTAATTCTAGAACTTATCTTGTGAAGAAATGTCCTAAAATACTGATCTCAAAACCCTTTTGAACATACCCTCCAAGCAGTAAATCATTTTTTAATATGAACCTTTGCAGTGTAAGCTCTGTCAGTTGGTTTCTCTTTTTGCAATGCAAGTGCTTGACTTAAGCTTTGATTGCCATCTCAAATAAACACATTCTGAGCCACAGAGCTAGATCCAGAACCATGTCAACCCCCTATCCCATCTCCCCAGGCTCCTTTGTTTTGGAGATCTTGGTTGATTTCAATAACTCACTATTTGAGCTGCTTGTTTTTCTCTTCCTGTGCTTTAAATTCTTGCTCTTGTGTTTTAAATTCATCGATAAAGAATGAGCCTGTGAAACCCAAGGGCCCAGCCTCCACCTCAATACAAACAGAATCCCAGGTGTCACTCCCCTTGTCCCACACCGCCCCCCACAAATTTACTCTGGCTGTGTGATGAATGATTTCCAAGACTGGTAAATAATAAAACTTCCCCTGCCCCCAAAGCTTCCTGATGGTTTTTACTTAGGGCATCTTGCAATCATTATGATCACAAGAGTCAGTTCAGCTCCAACCTTGATTATTGATAGGCTGAGACCTGCTAAACAACTACCCCAGGATATTTATTGGTGTGTATTTATATATATATACTAATATGCTAACATCATAACATACTATGTATACATTATAAAAATAGACTTTAAGAGAAGATTATAAAAAAACATAAGTAAAAGTCACAATATGGCATTTCATCTCATCAATTATACACTCACTCATTTGGGATAAATTTCCATAAATGATAAAGATGAGTGAACTTGGGTTTTTATCATACAGCCTATGTTTTTGACTATCTGTTTAATCCAAGATGGTTGTCATGGTCTGTACCTGGGTTGGAAAAGAATTTCCAGACATGAGGTAGAATGAGAGATGAATAAAGTTTATTAGAGTTGGAGAGGCTGTTGGAACAGCAGGCCGGCTCAAGGGAGAACCAACCCTTTTCTTGGGCTAGTAGCTGATTTTTATGGCCTCAAGACAGAGGAAATTCCTACTGAAAATGGTGGCATTAGATGATTGGTTAGGATGCTATAGGGTGGGTATCTTAAACCTAATATGGGTCAAGGAACTGGCCAGTTTAGATCTAGAGGCTCATGGCAACAGTTGCTATGGGGTTTGGTCAGTTTCAGAGATTTTTGTCCTGTGAGGATGGTGCAGGGTTCCACACCTGTGATCTTGGTATAGAGCTCTACAATGGTATGGTTAGCATATTTTTATACACTGGATGTTCAAAACAAACAAGCTGGTACCGCAATGCTATGGTCTTTTTCTTTTTTTTTTGGTCTTTTTCTACAGAATCATTGAATTTCTTTAGCAGGAGTGGGCAAGTGAATAAACATGTCAAATCCCATGGAAAGAAACAAAAGCTGAAATGGTCCAAAGTCATGAAATGACTTATTCATTTTATGAAAAATTACTTGTTCATGCTTGTTCATTTTACCCTTTCATAGTTTGATAATAAGATAAAACAAATATTTTCTCACATATTATACTTCTACTTTTTTCTATAGCTTTACAATAAAAGCCACATCTCAATAGATTCTCTGTTGAGAGACAAAGGTTAAACTAATAAAGATGCTGCTGCTTATGATGTACATGGCAAGGGCAAGCCAGTCCATTCACATTTGTCCCATTTAGGTTTTTTCCTTACTTTCTCTCTCAGCCTTGGTGTATTCTTGTTGCCTGGGAATGGGGAGGGTCTGTCACATGTCATAATCAGTGAGAAAACCAAGCAGTCTGAAAAAAGTATGCCCACGAGTGGAAAATATTTCGCTTTCAAAGTCTGAAAGAAAACCAAAATTTGAATATTGTTGCCTAATAATGTGCATATGATTTTCCTTTAATCTTTTTTTTTTAATTATTCACTTATTATTTATTTTCAGCTGTGTTGGGTCTTCATTGCTACATGGGCTCTTTTCTAGTTGCAGTGAGTAGGGGCTACTCTCTAATGGCCACGTGAGGGCTTCTCATGGTGGGGCTTCTCTTGTTGCAGAGGATGGGCTTTAGAGTTTGCAGCCTTCAGTAGCTGTGGCTCTGGGGGCTCTAGAGCGCTGGTTCAATAGTTGTGGTGTGCAGGGTTAACTGCATGTGGAATATTCCCCAACCAGGGATCGAACCTGTGTCCCCTGCACTGACAGGCAGATTCTTAACCACTGGACCACTAGAGAAGTCCTTCCTCTCCTCTTGGCAGCTCTCACAGAATCTTTTATTATAAATCTTTCAGTATAAGTAGGAAAAAAAAATACCCTACTAAACAGTGGGGGAAACATGAACTGAGAAATACAGTTAAAACTGCCACTACTTTATAATCATGGTGATTTGCTGGTTATAAAAAAGCAAAGGTGAAATCTGATTGGTTCAGGAACACAATTATGATGTGAAACAAGGATTTATATTTACTCACTTATTACACCAGTGTTGTCTTTTAAGTCCTAAGTTCTAAGCCATGAAAACTAGGATTCATAAGACAAAATCGAATTTTTCACATAATATCAATTGAAGGATGATTATAGTCTTATAAAAGAGTCTCTGGTATAAAAACTTTCCCCATCAAAGAATGTATGAATATTATAAGAAGTGGAAAGCAGTTAAAGTGTTACCAAGCTGAAAGGATAAAGGGAGGTGATTTCACAGAAATGCAAAAGCTTGTTGATAAAAAAGGAAATACTCTTTGGGGGGAAGGAAAATATGGAAAACAGAGAGATAAGAAACTAACTTTGTCTTTGGGTGATAAAAGAATTTCTGTAAGCGTAGTGATCACAGTACAAAGAAATGAAATGTCATATCTATGTCTCAAGCTCATGGATAACCTGGCTGTGCTCAAGAAGGAAAGATAGGGTGTAAGAAATTTTAATGGAAGATTATATGGTGAAGGATTTTGTTTATTTAAACTTTAATCCATTTTAATATATGCTTCCAAGGGTCAAATATATAAGTAATTACTTGTATTTCTACATGAACATTTAGTTTTGATGCTCATATATAGTTCATGATGGTCATCTAGGTATCCAATTAATTTCCTTGTATTTTTTGTGTCAGTTCTTTTTTGTCAACCAGGTTGCTTCCCTGCTTTCGCTCTAAAAGCACTGTTTTGTACCCTCTCCACCTACAATGAGGCTGCCCCTTCTGTTTGAAATTTAGGTCCCTCTGCTTCTTCAAATGGATGGCTGTCATGAGTGTTGTGATAACTCTCACTAATCTCTGTTTAGTTCCTCTCTGAAGACCTTTTTAACCCTCCTTCCCTGGGAATAATACTGTAATTATCACAGCATAAGCATATATACTTATATATAATTAAGTATAAGACATATAGATGATGTGTCTTCTCTATAAAATGGAGCTCTCATTGTTTCTCACGTACAGTCTTTCCCTCTAGCTAGGCTGACTATGAACTCAGGTTCATATAAAGACCTTTATCTTTGCTAAATATCTTTTTACCAAGCATCTAGCAGAGATCCTGGCATGTTTGCTTCGTGTAGGTACTGGTATTTGCTATTCCTCTGCTGTTCTGTGAGTCTCCAGGTTCCAGGTTGTGAATTTTACTGCTTAGTCCTTTGCAAATTCAGGTGCATAACAGGCACTTGGAACTTAGTTTTAATGTAGAAACTTGAGTTCAAAAGTTTACACATGCTTTGATATACTTGAGTGTAAAAAGAATTTTCTTAAAATGAATATTTCAGGGTTGTCATGTGGAAGAGGTAAACTTTTTGCATGTATAGTCCAAAAAAAGAAAAAATGAGAAATGATTAGGAGATGTATTACAGCTTGGTAAGAAAGAATCTGAAAACTTTCCAATCGTTAATTAAAGAGTTCTGTATATGGAGTGGGGTGATTTATAACCCAGTGAATTTTCTGTTCCTGGAAACATTTAAATAACAATGGGGAACTCTTGCTTTTCAGAGTTCTTATTGTTGTAAATTTAGATTTTAGTTAACCTAAAATGTACTTTCTAGGAGATCATGACATTCCTTACTCACTGATTCTTGGCATTTGCTTACGTGTTTAACTTAAAATAAGGTTTGTTCTTATTTAGTTCCTTAGTTGTGTCTGACTCTTTTGTGACCTCACAGACTGTTGCCCGCCAGCCTCCTCTGTCCATGGGATTTCCCAAGAAAGAACTGAAATGGGTTGCCATTTCCTTCTCCAGGGGATCTTCCTGACCCAGGGATTGAACTAGTGTCTCCTGCACTGCAGGCAGAGTCTTTACCACTGAGCCACCTGGAAAGCCCAAAATAAGGTTTAGAAGCAGGCAAATATACATACTTAATTACCTTTTCATAGTCTTCAAATATTATCAAGAATTACTTTTTTCTTTTTTTGCTCTGTTTCCCAGAAGGAAAAAATTTGCAATCAGGCTTTCGTAGTTTTAGAAGACATCTAGGACTTAGTTTCGGAGAAGTCGATGGCACCCCACTCCATTACTCTTGCCTGGAAAATCCCATGGGTGAAGAAGCCTGGTGGGCTGCAGTCCATGGGGTCGCGAAGAGTCAGACACGACTGAGCGACTTCCCTTTCACTTTTCACTTTCATGCATTGGAGAAGGAAATGGCAACCCACTCCAGTGTTCTTGCCTGGAGAATCCCAGGGACGGGGGAGCCTAGTGGGCTGCTGTCTATGGGATCGCACAGAGTCGGACACGACTGAAGTGATTTAGCAGCAGCAGCAGCAGGACTTAGTTTTCAGCTGTGGCTTTGCCTACTATCCGTTTTAACAGTTTCGAGTTTTCCTTTTTTAACAACATGCTTAAAACAGAGACTGTGATGGAAAATAATCCTTTATGTGATAAATGTTGGTTGAACATGGAATTAAATGAGTCTTTATTTGCTTCTGGATGGCTGCCCTATTTCTTTATTTCACTTTTTAAAGTGTGATTTCTATTGTATCTTAAAGAGAAATAGCTTTCTTCTTATATTTTAATAGTTAAAATCCTAACACCCATGTTGATTCACACTAGTACCTGTATTATATTTTACATTAAAAAAGCTTATTTTTCCCACTTCTCGCTTCTTTTTCAGGTGTTGAAGTTGTCATTTGTACTCAAATTTATTTACAAATTTATGGCAATCTCAAAATGTTTATATGCTATTGTAAAAGTGAAATCTTTCAGTCCTGTCTGACTTTTTGTGACCCCATGGACTGTGGCCTACCAGGCTCTTCTGTCCATGGGATTTTCCAGGCAGGGGTACTGGAGTGGTTGCCATTTCCTTCTCCAGGGGCTCTTCCCAATTCAGGGATCAAACCCGAGTCTCCCACGCTGCAGGCAGACGCTTTACTGTCTGAATCACCAGGGAGATATCTATGCTATTGTAGATTTTTTTTTAAACAAAAAAGTTGTTATTTCTCTTTAATTTCTAGATGTTGTTAAATTTGTTTAGATTGAATAGTTTTTAAATAGGTATGTACTGCTGTTACCTTGTAAGTAACTAATTTAAAAGTCACTTTGAATAAATTCTTATTCAACAGAAAAAAATTCACTGAAATATGCTACTTGATATGGCTTAATTGTTATTTTAATCTAAAAAGAAAGAACATTAAATTTGCACATGATTTATGGTAGTCTGTATGATAAATTCAATGTTTATGCACCAAAATTTAGACCACCATTCAAAGCAATGAAAGTGAGAAATTTCATCAGTTATTTTTCTGTTTATTTCAATTTTGAAATCTTACTATTTAGAGTAGTTTGTAATTTTATCACAAGCTTTAAAATTTGAACATGTTCTCTAAACTTCATTATCTTTTAAACATGCATAATGGGCATTATGCTAATTTAAGATATTTATTTAGATTTATGTGTTGAAGCATTAGGCCATTAATAATGGAGTTCTGGAGGTAAGAGTTCTTATTCTCAAAAGAATATTAATTAGATTAGGGTGGAGAGTACAACGTTTTTACAGTTTGTTCAATTGATTTTTTTAAGTATAAAAATTAATGCTATGACAAACCCAGGCAGTAAAAAGCAGAGACATCACTTTGCCGACAAAGGTCCGAATATTCGAAGCTATGGTTTTTCCAGTAGTCATGTAAGGATGTGAGAGTTGAACCATAAAGAAGGCTAAGCACCAAAGAACTAATGCCTTCAAATTATGGACAGCAAGGAGATCAAACCAGTTAATTCTAAAGGAAATCAACCCCAAATATTCATTGGAAGGACTGATGCTGAAGCTGAGGTTCCCATAGTTTGGCCACCTGATGTGAAGAGCTGACTCATTGGAAAAGACCCTGATGCTGGGAAAGATCAAAGGCAAAACGAGAAGAAGGTGGCAGAGGATGAGATGGTTGAATGGCATTACCAATTCAATGGACATGAGTTTGAGCAAACTGGGAGACAGTGAAGGACAGAGAAGTCTGGGGCAGGGAAGTTCATGGGGTTGCAAAGAGTTTAAAACAATTTAGCAATTGAACTGCAAGTGTTCAGTGTGTTAATATTAAGTTAGCCAGGAAATACTGGGCAGACCACTGAACTGTCAAGATGAATACAAAGTAGCCCTTAGGATGAAAAGTTAAGTGCATGAGCTAAAGATGAATAAGGGTTTTGAGAAACTGAAGGAGAATGTGCAAACGTTGTCCATAGAAGTCATTGGCAAGTTTCATGCAGAGGTGACATTTGAACGGATTCTTAAAGGATAATAAGGTTTTATCAGGCAAAGGGGAGGAGAAAAGTATTCCCAGCAGTGGCAATAGCATGTGCCAAAGCTGCACACAGGATGGAGCACAGTTTCTGGGTTTGATGATCAGTTTTACAAAGTTTGGGCTTCCCTGGTGGCTCAGATGGTAAAGAATCTGCCTGCAATATGGGAGACCTGGGTTCGATCCCTGGGTTGGGTAGATCCCCTGGAGGAGGGCATGACAATCGACTCCAATATTTTTGCCTGGAGAATCCTCATGGAGAGAGGAGCATGGCAGGCTACAGACCATGGGGTCACAAAGAGTCGGACCTGACTGAGTGACTAAGCACACACATGACAAAGTTTGAACAATGAGTATATGAGGGAAAGGGTCAGGAGAGAAAGTCAGGAAGTGATTGTGACCTAATGTAAAGTGTTTATATTTTAAGCATGAATGCACTTTCAAAGAAGGATGAAAGAAATCAATTATCTTCTAGATCGGTCATTCTGTAGTGACATTACTCATAATCTCATAACTTTTAATTTTAAAAACCACTTCACGATGTCATCTGATACAGCTACCAATCTCCAGGGAAGAGTAATGTCACTATTTTGTACTGGTAGCAGAGGTATTTGTGGTTTGGAAAGTGTGTGAAATTCAAGTTCAGACAACTAGTAGAAAGCAGATGTCAACTGTACATCATAGAGATTTTTGAAAATAAGTGTTCAAGTGGAGAAAAATCCTATTTTTTATTTTTCTTAGATGGCAGATCTTGCACTGGAACGTTAGTAGTTCTTTTGGAAGATAAAAATGACCACCCACCGCAGATAAAAGAAGAAGAACTGACAATTTGCCGGCATGATAAGGATTATGTTGTCCTCGAACCTACAGATCAAGATGGACCTGACAATGGGCCACCTTTTCAATTCATTCTTGATAATTCTGCCAGCAAACTTTGGACAGTAGAGACAAGGGATGGTGTGTAATTATGCTAAACCTTCTAATCAATAGGACCTTAGAATGTTTGGTGGCCTAGACTTTTACCTTAGTTACTTATACTAAGTAAATCTTAATTTTAGTAAATTATTTTATTGATCCCAGATCAAGGATAATACCTTGTTTCTTAAGACAATGACTAATATGATTAGATTCTTATCCTGAATATCTTTAAGAAAACAGACAAATCCATTTAAATAAAATATTTGAATAACATAGTAAATATAGAATAGTAAATATCAATTACTTTTCCTGTCTTTTCAAGAAATCAAAATCTCTCTTTTTTTTTTTGCATAGGTAAAACTGCCATTCTTCGGGGGCGGCAAGATCTTGATTATGACTATTACACTGTTCCTATCCAAATAAAAGACAGACATGGCGCTTCTGCAACACACATGTTATCAGTGAGAGTATGTGATTGTACAATTCCATCCGAATGTCGAATGCCTGATAAACTTACGAGAGATGCGCCACTCGCAAATGTATTCCTTGGAAAATGGGCAATTCTTGCCATGGTGTTGGGTTCTGTATTGTTGTTATGTAAGTATAATTATATAGAATGTGTTATCTAATACTTTAATATTAGAAATGTTATCTAATATTTTTAAAAATATATGACAATTCTTTACATTAGTGACATTGATAGCCTTTGAGAAGTGTGTCCTTTTAAAAATCTTGTGCAAACTCAATGGCTTGGAGTTGTGAGTCACAGAAGAAAAGGAGTTTTCAGAACTATGGCCACAGTTCTTCCAGTAATTAGGTGTGAGACACTGGATAAATCATTTCCTCTTCTCTAAGCTCTTTTTTTTTAAATGGTTCAATGAAGAGGTTGGGTAAAATTAATGTTAAGATTCCCTCCCATGCAAAGTATGATTATCTTTCAACCAGCCACATTCATGGAGTGGATGCACAAAAAGAGTTAGTGAAAAGAGTAGTTTAAAAATTTACTTAGATGTTTGTGCTCAATGATATTAATGAATATTAATGACATCATTTAGCATACATCTTAATTAGACTACAAAGTGTGAGGGAAATGGCCATATGATGAGTCACTGAGGAAAAGCAGTGGAAGATTTTGCATTCTGCAAACTGGTTTTTGGAGAGGCAAAGGTGATGGAAATCTTTGCTCGGGCTTCTCCCCTCCCTTCCTTTCCCCTCCCTTCCTCTCCCCTTTTTCCCTCCTTTGCTTCTTTTCCCTTCCTTCCTTTCTTTTTAAAAAAATCTGTTTGACTACACGCAGTCTATTTGCATTTACGGACTTTTCCCATAGCCTTTGCTGTGTCTGTGTTCAGTGATTTGTGTTTCAGGTTAAACTGGATATTCCTCTTAGCACTTGATGGACGCTTTCAAAACCAAGCACTGGTTTTATGTAATGGCTTTTCCTGTTTGATTTATGTCTAATGTTCTTTGTTTTGTGATTCTAAGATCTTTGAGTTGTTCCATATGGACTTTAATGCGAATAATACTAGCTTAAAGTCCAATCAAATGAAGTTACTATTTCAGTGTGGAGAAAAGAAGGAAAATGTTGACTTCTGAACCTGGGAAGAGAGCTATTCACAAACTATGTTCACTTCCTCTTTCTTTCTATTGATTTGTTTCTTATTTAGCCTAATAACATAACCTCAGAGATAGTCTATATATATTTGTTAATAATCTCTTTTAAATTTTATGACCCAAAGAAATCTCAATTTATGGAACCAATTTTTTTAAAGTTCTGTGAAGAAACGTAAAACAATCTGATTCAAATGATTTACTATATAATTCAAATGATTATAATCATTTACTATAAATCACATGATCTACAGTACCAGCATGAAAAAATGTGATTTTACTTATATATTTTTTATTTTTTAGGTATTTTGTTCACATGTTTCTGTGTTACTGTTAAGAAAACAGTAAAGAAGTGTTTTCCAGAAGATGTAGCCCAGCAAAATTTAATTGTATCAAATACTGAAGGACCTGGAGAAGAAGTGATGGTAAATCAGATTTCACCTTTTTTGGTATGGTAGTTTAATGAGGCTGTGCTGTGCTTAGTCACTCAGTCAAGTCCAACTCTTTGCAACCCCATGGACTGTAGCCCCACAGGATCCTCTGTCCACAGGATTCTCCAGGCAAGAATACTGGAGTGGGTTGCTGTTGTCTTCTCCATCAAACCCAGGTCTCCTGCATTACAGGCAGATTCTTTACCATCTGAGCCATCAGGGAAGCCCAAGTTCAATGATAACAGTTGATTATTACATAAAATAGTAATAATGATAACCTGCGTGCAACCTAAGTCGCTTCACATATCCAACTTTGTGCGGCCCTATGGACTGCAGCCTGCCAGGCTCCTCTGTCCATGAGATTCTCTAGGCAAAATACTAAAGTGGGTTCCCTGTCCTCCTCCAGGGGATTTTCTTGATCCAGGGATCAAACCTGAGTCTCTTAAACCTGCCTGCCTTGGAAATGGGTCCTTTAGCACTAGTGCTACCTGGAAAGCCCAAATAATGATAACAGCTAATGCTCCTGAGAAATCTGTATGCAGGTCAAGAAGCAACAGCTAGAACCGGACATGGAATAACAGACTGGTTCCAAATTGGGAAAGGAGAACAAAAAGGCTGTATATTGCCATCCTGCTTATTTAACTTATATACAGAGTATATCATGAGAAACGCTGGGCTGGATGAAGCACAAGCTGAAATCAAGATTGCCAGGAAAAATATCAATAACCTCAGATACGCAGATGACATCACCCTTATGGCAGAAAGTGAAGAGGAACTAAAGAGTCTCTTGATAAAAATGAAAGAGGAGAGTGAAAAGCTGGCTTAAAACTCAACATTCAAAAAACTAAGATCATGGCATCTGGTCCCATCACTTCACGGCAAATAGATGGAGAAACAATGGAAACAGTGACAGACTTTATTTTCTTGGGCTCCAAAATCACTGCAGATGGTGACTGCAGCCATGAAATTAAAAGATGCTTGCTCCTTGGAAATAAAGCTATGACAAACCTAGACAGTATATTAAAAAGCAGAGACATTACTTTACTGACCAAGGTCTGTATAGTCAAAGCTGTGGTTTTTCTAGCCACGTATGGATGTAGTCATGGATGGATGTGAGAGTTGGACTATAAAGAAGACTGAGCGCTAAAGAATTGATGCCTTTGAACTGTGGTGTTGAAGAAGACTCTTGAGAGTCCCTTGGACTGAAAGGAGATCAAAGCAGTCAATCCTAAAGGAAATCAACCCCGAGTATTCATTGGAAGGACTGATGCTGAAGCTGAAGCTCCAATATTTTGGCCACCTGATGCGAAGAGCTGACTCATTGGAAAAGACCCTGATGCTGGGAAAGATGGAAGGCAGGAGGAGAAGGGGATGACAGAGTATAAGATGGTTGAATGGCATCACCAACTTGGTGGACATGAGTTTGAGCAAGCTCCAGGAGTTGGTGATGGACAGGAAAGCCTGGGGTGCTGCAGTCCATGTGGTAACAATAAGTCGGACACGACTGAGTGACTGAAATGAACTGAATATTTTTGAGCACTTACTATGCCAAGCAGGGGCTTCCCTGGTAGCTGTGCTGGTAAAGAATCCACCTGCAATGTGGGAGACCTGGGTTTGATCCCTGGGTTGGGAAGATCCCGTGGAGGAAGGCATGGCAACACAATAACAAAGCATGACAGACTGAATGTAACTGAACTGAAATTTATTGTCTTACAGTTCAGAAGGCTAGACATTAGAGATTAGTTGTTGACAGACTCCTACTCCCTCTGAAGGTGCTAGGATTCTATCACAATTCTCCCTCCCAGCTTTTGGTAATTCTTTGGCTTATGACATCACTGATTGAGTCTTCATATGGCTTTGTGTGTGTGTGTCTGTGCCCAACTTTCCCCTTTTGGATTAGAGACCCATCTTACTTGATTAGGACCTTGTCTTAATTTAGCTAATTGCATCTAAAAATGACTCTGTCTTCAAATAAGATCATATTCTGAGACACTTGAGGGTTAGGACTTTAACAATTGAATTGGGGTGGAGGATGTGATTTAACCTGTAACACCTATGATACGAGTATTATTATTATCTTGATTTTACATATGGGGAATTAGAGAGGTACAACAGGTAAGTGATTTGCCCATGTGAAAGTGAAAGTTGCTCAGTCATGTCCGACTCTTTGCAACCCCATGAACTAGGCAGTCCATGGGATTCTCCAGGCCAGAATACTGGAGTGGGTTGCCTTTCCCTTCTCCAGGGGATCTTCCCAACCCAGGGATCAAACCCAGGTCTCCCACATTGCAGGCGGATTCTTTACCAGCTGAGCCACAAGGGAAGCCCAAGAATACTGAAGTGGGTAGCCTATCCCTCCTTCAGGGGATCTTCCTGACCCGGGAATCGAACTGAGGTCTCCTGTATTGTAGGCAGATTCTTAACCAACCGAGCTATTAGGGAAGCCCTCAGATTTACCCCTATGAGATTTGCCCATGGTGGGAAATAAATGAAAGAAAACTGTTAGTTACAATTTGATTTATTTATTTTAGGATGCAAATATTAGACTCCCCACACAGACATCCAACGTTTGTGACACAAGCATATCTGTTGGCACCCTTGGTGGCCAGGGAGTCAAAACACAGCAAAGTTTTGAGATGGTCAAAGGCGGCTACACTTTGGATGCCAACAAAGGAGGCGGACATCAGACCCTGGAATCTGTTAAGGGAGTGACGGACACTGGCAGATACATGTACAGTGACTGGCACAACTTCACCCAACCTCGGCTTGGCGAAGTAAGTGCCGCTGTCTTCATGTTCATTTTACATGAAAGTTAAACTCTGTTTATAAATCAGGATTTCCCCAAAGTTTCACTCCTTATACATCTGGAGCTCATCACCTTTTTCATGTTGAATTATCATAGATAAATGAATAGTAGATCCAAACCCAAAGAGGAAAATGACCTCGTAAAGTTCAATTTTTAAAATAAGGTTTCCAAAACTTGACCTAGGAGTGGCATATGTAGGCATTTCTCTACTTTTTAAGTATAAAAAGACTCAGCAGCAGCAGCAGCATAGCTTCTTTCCTAAAAATTGTCAGGAAAATCACCTAGAGTGAAATGTTACAGGGTACTACGTGGATCACAAATTATAAATATTCTTAAGATTATAAAATCTTAATGATCGCCATCAACCAGACAGATCATTAAGCTTTTATTTTGGGTTTTAGTTCCTCATTTTATGTTCGGATCAGTCAATGTAGATTAATATTAGCCAGTTAAATATATTACTATAAGTAGGTAATAATGTATAAACATAAGGGACATAGCTTATATTTGTTTCCCTTAAATATGTAAAAAAGTTGTAGACACATTCCAATGATACAAATTTCATGTTTAAATGGGAAATTGTAAGCTAGTTGTGTGATGCATGTGGAGCTTTAGTTTTTATCAATGTGTTCAGTTAGGAGCATTTATATATTTGCTATATTTTAAGAATGAATATAATACAGACCAATCATGTGCATTTTTTATATGTAGGAATCCATTAGAGGACACACTCTGGTTAAAAATTAAACAGTAAAAGGTAAATCAAAGCCATTATTTTTAAGCTAATACATTTAGGTGTTTTTAAAAAAAAATAATAAAATGTGCTCTTTCTCGACACAGAAGGTGTATCTGTGCGGACAAGACGAGGAACACAAGCTCTGCGAAGACTATGTTCGCTCCTATAACTATGAAGGGAAAGGGTCTGTGGCCGGCTCCGTGGGCTGCTGCAGCGATCGGCAGGAAGAAGAGGGGCTTGACTTCCTAGATCATCTGGAACCCAAATTTAGGACGCTAGCGAAAACATGCGTAAAGAAATAAAATGTGCCTTTTAATAGCGTAACGTCTACCAGCGCCTATGTAGGAGTTTATTGAATGTAAAACAATAGCAGCATCTGCTAAAGTATTTGTTTATGGAGGTAAACTTCCAGTTGTGTATAGATAAGGCTCCCTTAAATTCCCCTTGTCTGAGATAACTTTAGTCTTCTCTAGACATCAGTGCTTCATTTGTTAATTTCCTTTTCTATGCATGTACATTTTCTTGCCCTTTCCAGGATGGCACTGTGTGCTTTCTCACACCTTCTGTTTGAAAACTTACGTTACTCGGTATGCTCTGGAAGAGTATGTGAGGGAGTTAGGGATTGTGGAGGTTAAAGAAAAATACATTGTTATTTTAGATGAAAATGAAATATTTTCTTCAGAATCTTGGGGACAATTATGCTTTTAGAAGTATTGTCTTTGGTGCTACAGAATTGCTTCCTTTACCTGAATGGCTTTGTGCTGAAGAATTTTTTATGCATTCTCTGATGCAATCTTTGATTTGGTGAATAAGAGCTCATCTTTCATTGTGTTTTCACCCTGTGGAGGTGCTCCGAGCTTGATCCTGGGATCTCTGTTGATGTGGATGTGTTTTCAGGTTCCTACAGGTTCTAGAATTGTTGGAAAGATGTGGACCAGAAGAGGCTCACAGAAATTTGAGTCACTGAGATTTAAAAAAAAAAGCATTTCCATGAAAGAATTGCAGCCTTAATGCACATGGGTTGACTGAAACATGCAAATCTGTTTTGTTGGCCCACCATGATGTATTATTACTTTTTAAAAATGTAAATACCTTGGCAAGGACATGTTCTCTCTAGTTTGACACCATCCCACTATCCTCAAGCATTTGAGTAACTAGACCAGTAGGCATTAGGCTTACAAACCCTGATAGCCCTTTGAATATGCTAAACACTGAATGACTATCCATACTGGAATGGATACTCAGGCTACATTGGTAATCACTTCCAGAAAATGTTAAATAAGAAAAAGTGTCTGGCATATATATGTTAAAAAACTGAAATGTGTTATTAACTCAATTCTTACAAAACATTTGTTGAGTGATGCTGGATAAAAGAATGAAAACATGAATTAATGAGCTATTTTGAATACATAGCATTTTAATAAGATATTCTATTTTATTAATTTAGAAAAAACCATATATTTAAATAATATTTTAACATTTTTTTGTGCCAAATGCTATAGATTCATAAAAAATTAGCAGTATATATCACAAGGACATTTTCATTCAGACAAAAAAACCTTTTTCTCATCTTTTAGCTACTTAACCTTCAAAAAAAATGAGTGACTAATTTTCTCAAATTTTGTGAATTATTTTCCTTCTTAGTCACAGGATCTAAATAAAGGTGTTTCTTGAAATGAAATTGAATAGTAGAGCAGAATAAATAGTAGCTTTAGTAAATAAAATTTTTATTTTAAAAGGTGTCCTCTATGTATTATTTTTATGGGCATTGTCAGTAAAATAATTTTGGAGAGTAATGCAGCTTCTGAATATCTGTTATCTGATGTACATGTTATTCTGACAATGATGCTAGTTTTGAAATTTTATAATATTAAAATTTTGGAAATATATCATAATAATGTTCTAAGTTATATTCTTGAACATAGGTGCAGAATGTTTGCTGAGCAACTAAAAATAATTAGTTGAACATTAGCTTACATGTTTATGTCTTCGTATTTCTTAAATTTAAGTGTGAAAGAGAAAATTTGTATCTGAAAATTTGTGTCTGAACATAAGGTACAAATAAAGGCCAAAGGCTGATTTCTCAAATCAACAAGAGAAGATACTTTAAAACTATGACCAGAATTATTAGCAAGTGTAGGAAATGAATTCATATTAAGGAATTTGACTATTTTAAGATGTTTCAAAATATCATTAAAATGTATCTCATAGAAGAACTATGATGTCTTTTGATTTATTTAGGAATTTCAAAGTTATTCTCTAGTTACACTCAAAATCAAATGTTAATTGTATGATTAATGAAATTTATGAAACTCTGCTAGACTGTTTATGAATTTAGTTAATAAAATATTGTATATTATGAATTATTTCATGTATGTTAATTTTGACTTAATTGTTGGTAAGTTAATCATTCTGAATTGTTTTCAATAATGAAATCCATAGTTATGGAAAACATACGATTAAAACTTTCTTATCTTATCAAGATCTCAAACTATTTCATGTGAAAAACTTGATGGAAACTCCAAAATAGAAGAAAATTGGCATAATTGTTATAAATGAACTTTTGTTAAATACTTCCTTAACTTTATTGAGCTTTTAATTCCTCCTAGGTTTTTAAAAAATATTTTGTAAAACTTGATATCTATGCATGTGTTTACTTTTAGAGAATGGAATATGCTGTTATTTGGAAAATATTCACAATAGTTGTTCTAGGGTTGAGGACTTTCATTATCATAGAGAGGAAAAGCTAACTTTTTTTGTGTGTGTTAGTTATACAAGTCCTGTACTACTTGAAATTCCTCAATTAGATTAATGAAACAAACTGTATATTGCTGCATATTTTTGGTCTCTTTTATCTGCTTTTCTAATAAATCTGAAGGAACATTTTTCATTTGGCCAGACATTGCATTTGTCTTACTACATGGTTAGATAAAAGAAAAGAGGACTATTTATAGCAGCAGAAAGCATTACTAAGAATGGATAGACCTTGGCATACTTCATAGGGCCTAGTAAATTTGAGCGAGCATAGTTTTAAAAAAATTCTTTGAAAGGATAGTGTTGCATGAGAAGTAAAAACCACAGTTTATCTCAAATCCTTGCCACTACAAATGAAACAATAACCACTTTCTAATATATAAGTAGAATAATTGTTTAAGAAAGGTTATGTGCCAAGTATATTTATAATATGCATTTCATTCAGGTAGATCAAATTATTTTAAAATCTTTACTTCTTAAAGTAAGTGTTTTGAACAATAGGAATAAAATGCACTCTATAAAGTCAATCTGTAGAGAAGATGATTATTTACTAATGTTAGAGAAAAAACAATTAAAAAATAAGTGTGACTGTCCTCTGTATTTGGCCTCAGAATACGTGAGATATCGAAATGTTTAAAGTTTAATTGTCAGAGTGCAACAGTGAATAGCTATAATCATGGAGTGTTTTTATTTGTTCATATTTAGGGACCGTTAAATGCTAAAACATGGAATTATTATTAAAAAGAAACTTCAGTGCTTCCTTTGAGATACCTGAGTTTTTACCTAGAATTCATACCAAAAATTCAAATAGAATTATTTTCTGCCAGGTATAGTTCAAGAAGAACTAAAAGGAACCCTTTGATCCAATGTGGAAATGAAAGAATTTTCTTGTTTTGATTTTGTCTTTCTTAAAATATGTAGAAAACTTAGAAATTAAAAGTGAATGACATTTATATAATTCATTTACACAAAATTTAAAATCCAACTTCACAAAGACCTTTTGTCCATACTAGGCATTCCACAAGAGGGACAGATTATTGTTCTACATTCACCATATTTCTCACCTCTTGGAGATCCATAATGAAATTCTAAACCGGTGGTTCTTGAAGTGTGATTCCTGAACTGGCAGCATCAGCATCACCTGGAAATGTGCCAGAAATGCTAATTCTTGGGTTCTTCCTCAGATTCACTAAATAAAAACTCTCAGGGGAGGCCCTCCAGGTGTTTGCAGTGTACAAATTCACCTCTGTATTGGGTCTTTGCTACTCAGTGCTGTTCACAGCACCTGAAGAAAGTGGATTCAGGCCCTACCCCAGACCTATTGAATCAGAATCTGCACTTCAGCAAGATCCTCCAGGAAATCCCTCTGTACGTGAAATTTTGACATGCGCTGTGTAGATGACCCCTTGATTGGAACCTGAAAAAACTAATAGAAGAACAACACGATTAGCCAATTAAAGTGAGTGCCCAGAGAGTCTCAGACAGCAGGTCTATGGCTGCCAAAGGGTAGGGAAATTTGTCCCGGCTCACCTCGTGACCCCAATTCAAGACCAGCTGTCTTCTGTCTTCTGTCCCCCCACACAGCAGAACCCTCCACCCAACTCTGTGTTACTCTGTACTTGGATAATTGACTCTGTGAATTTTGTACCTTATGGTGCCATATGTCGGAGAATATACAATGGTAGACTTTGACATTATTTCTGATCATGTCTAGGCAACAAATCTACCAAATTATGTTTAAAAATCAGCTTGAATAACCTGGATAGTTTAAGCAATGCATGCAGTACCCTGAGATAATTTTAGCAAATAGGTGTCTTGACATATTCTTTTCTTACTAAGCCAGTTCATCACCACGTGCCTTTTTAACCTTTTATTTTTCTGGGTGTAGCTGACTTAGAGCATCATAGGTGTGGCTAGGAAGCTGTCAGAACCAGTTGTGTTTTACTGACTAAACATATTCTTTTATTATTATTTCTTTTAGTTTCAAACTGGAAAATCAAGCAGAAGAAAATGAAAACAAATTTTCAGAGTTACTTTCATTTTAATGATTTAATATTTATACATGATTAATTAATATTAAATTAATTATATAATTATATAATGTTAAATATATAACAAATGGACTTCCCTGGTGGCTCAGAGGTAAGGAATCCATCTGGCAATGCAGGCGACATGGATTGGGAAGATCTTTTGGAGAAGGGAATGGCAACCCACTCCAGTATTAGTGCCTGGGAAGTCCCATGGACCAAGCAGCCTGGAGGGTTACAGTCCATTGGGCTGCAAAGAGTTGGATATGACTTATCTACTAAACAACAACAAATATGACAAATACTTATTAAAAATTAAATGTTAATTTGGTATTGATGTTTTAATATTAAACCTATTTAAAGCTAAATATTAGGGACTTCCCTGGTGGTCTAGTAGTTAAGACTTTGTTCCCCAATGTGTGGGTTTGACCCTTGAGCAGGGAGCTAAGATCCACATGCCTCACAGCCAAAGCACCAGAACCTAAACAACAGAAGTAACATCGTAACAAATTCAATAAAGACTTCAAAAATGGTCTACGTCAAAAAAAATCTTAAAGAAAATAAAGTTAAATATTAAGGAGACATTTGACACTGACAAACATATATCCCTTGATAGTTCGTGAAAGTCCACTGGGGGACACTGCTGATTATCTACCAACTATCCCCTAACCTAGCTATCTCTTACAGATGGAGCTTAATTTCATTTGAGATTGCTATAGGAGACCATTATATCCCAATCCCTCGAACTAAATTCTGGTCAGTGAGAAGTAAGTGAATTGCTGTGTCTGAAATTTTTGAGTAGGTGTTTTAAAGGAGCTGGTTTAGCTGGAAGTTGTCTTTAGTTTTTGTGTTTGTTTCCCTCGGTTGCATTTCATGATTTCTGGAACACAGATGTGATACCTGGTGCTCAAGCAGCCATCTTATGATGCTGCAAATTGGAAACCATGAGCCACTTGTTGAGAGTGGTAGAGCACAAAGACAGAAGGAGCCCGGATCCCTAGTGGCTTTGTGGAGACTGGACTTCATGCCTCTAGACGTGTCCACTTGAGTGAATAAAGCTTTCTGCGTTTAAGCAAGGCAATTTTAGATTTTCTGTTAAAAGTAGCTAGTCTAATCTGATGTAGGGAGAATAGAGGTTGGATAGAAATAATTGTTTTACTTAAGTCATGATTCAATAAAATTAAAATTAATCTGCATTGGGAACTCATTTTCTTTAGGCTAAGATGTCAAAAATGGTTGATTTCAAAGATAGTTCAGTGTTCTCTGAAAAGTCCCAAGACAAAATAAAGTATTAATTATTTGTTGTTGTTTTGTTGCTTAATTGTGTTGGACTCTTTTGTGACTCCGTGAACTGTAGCTTGCCAGATTCCTCTATCAGTGAGGTTTCTCAGGCAAGAATACTGGAGTGGGTTGCCATTTCCTTCTCCAGGGGATCTTCCTGACCCAGGGATCAAACCTATATCTTCTGCTGGGCAGGTGGTTTCTTTACCACTGAGCCTTTTCTGAGTCATTTGAACATACTCTTTTATTATTTTTTTTAACTCTTGAAGCCTGACTTTGTCAAAATCCATGTTTCTAGCAGTAAAGGATCTGGATTCTTCTATTAATCTGGTGTATGATCTTTAACAATTCATCGAATCTCATTTAATTTAACTCTTCAACTATAAAAAGGATTTTACTGTTGATTTTATCAGCCAAACAGATGTTCTTCAATGCAAGGATGATGTTTCAGCTATCATTGTGTTCTCCCTTACACCTGTGCTTGACAAGGGTTTTTATTTGTTTGCTTGTGTGTATGTTTATAGTATATATACATGACATTTAATATTTAATTGATACATTAAGTTAAAATCTTTAATGAAAATATCTTCCCTACTTTTAAAACACACTTTTAAAGATTTAGCATACTATTTCTACTGCTTCAGTCTCTGTCCCTGTAAACTGTGATCAAATGGATGTGCCCCTTTAAGTCTGAGGGATTCAATGTTTGGTTGCATTCTAATATCCCAAGGCATTGTTTTTCACTTAATTACTATAGGTGTATGCTAAGTCACTTCAGTCATATCCAACTCTTTATGACTCCATGGACTGTAGCCCACCAGGCTCTTTTGTCCACAGGATTCACCGGGCAAGAATACTGGAGTGGATTGCCATGCCTTCCTCCAGGGGATCTTCTTGACCCAGGGATCGAACCTGCATCTCTTATGTCTCCTGCGTTAAGTGGATTCTTCAGCATTAGTGTCACCTGGAAAGCCCCAATTACCATACAGATAAATAAAAATAAATACAATTTATTTTCCTATTAATCAATCCAACAAATTACATCACAGTCTAAAATGCTTCTTATGCCAACTCAACTAGACTTCACAATGAGTAAAGATGAGTTCAACAAACAGAAAGTTGAGGAAGTTTCAGCGGGTGACAAAGAAGACAACTATGGTTTTGCTGTATGACAAATGGTGATTCCATATACTGATTGACTTAGATGGAATTATATTCTTTCGTATTAGAGACTATACAAAAAGATATTTTTAAATTGACCTCAGTGAATTAGCTAGGACTTGCATTAGACTACTTGATGACAGAGATAAAGTGGTTTATTTATTTATTTATATTTAAGTCATGTACCATCTGATCCTGCCAGCTCAGGGCATAGTGTCTTTCAGTAGTCCAAGCCAGAACCATGGGCATCACCCTTGACTCCTTTCCCCACCCCAGTATCCCACATAGAATTACAGCCAGTTCACTCTACCTCCTAATTATCTCTTAATCAATTACTTATAAAGTGGTTTAAGAAAATCAACAGGTAAAAGTTGATTTTCACTGATGTAAAACAAGTGTAGAGAGTCTTGGACTTGTACAAAAGCTTCTTAATGTCATCTGTGTTCCAGGAGCCTTCCCTTTTTCTGCTCAACCATCCTCTGTACAAGTTGCTTCACAATCACAAAATGGGTAATGCAATGCCAGCCATCACATCTGAGTCTGGAGTAAAAAACAAGGAAGGAGGAAGACTTTCTTTTTAGGGAGCATTTCCAGAGACTTCCTCCAACAATTGCCTACATACACTTTGTAGAACTTAGTCACTTGTCTATTCCTGTCTTCAAGAGAGAGTGAGAAATGTGGTATTTCAGCTGATCAAAGTCAGGGCACTGTAACTAAGGAAGATGTTTAATAAGGATAGGAGGTAATCTGTGGGTAAATACAATGGAAAAATATAGTTTCTTAGTCTTTTTTTTTAATCTAATTTTAATTTTTCTGGTTGTGCTGCACTGCATGTGGACAGAGCCTGCAACCCCTGCAGTGGAAACATGGAGCCCTAACCATTGGACTACCAGGGAAGCCCATGGTTTCTTATTCTTAACCAGTATTATCCTGCTCCAGGCAAATAAGGGGCTTCCCTGGTGGCTTAGACAGTGAAGAATCTACTTGCAATGCAGGAGACCTGGAGTCGATCCCTGGGTTAAGAAGATGCCCTGGAGGAGGGCATGGTAACCCACTCCAGTATTCTTGCCTGGAGAACCCCATGGAGGAGTCTGGTGGGCTACCGTCCATGGGGTCACAAAAAGTGGGACATGACTGAGCGACCAATACTTTCACTTTTTTAAGGCAAATAAGATTCTTAGCAAAATATTTATTCCTTATATAATAGTTAAGGGCCTACAGAGTAGTTAGGCTGAAGGGTCATGCTCTTTCACTTGTCAAGTTTTAAAAAATATTGCAAAGCATAAGTTTTAAAAGTCACATAAATAAAACCTCAGTTTTTTTCAGAGATTAAAACCTGTTTACATCCTTAAGCCAGATGTGACCTGCAAATTTTGTTGGGGGAGGGGAGGGAGGAGTTGAGGTTGAGGAGAAGAGAAGCTTTTACAGTTGAAAATATTACGAGTAAACCAGGACATTTCACTCCACGTGCAAATTTGTGACTTTCCTTGAAAAATTGGCAGGTGTGGCAACACTGAGTCCATATTCCCAAAGGCCACCAATTGCTAAGAAGTGACAAGTGACTTCTTGAGGGCCCCTGCCAGCTCCAGTGCCCTCTGAGGCTTGCCATTTCTGTCTCAGATAAGAAGGCTGTCAACTGCCATGTATCATGACACTTTTACTATTGTTCTCTGAAGGTGGATGTAGGGAAGAAAAGAGATATTTTCTGTGCTTTTATCTTCTCAAAAGACTCTGTGGAAGAGGGAGAGGGTGGGATGATTTGGGAGAATGGCATGGAGACATGTATAATATCATATAAGAAACGAATCGCCAGTCCAGGTTTGATGCAGGATATAGGATGCGTGGGGCTGGTGCACTGGGATGACCCAGAGGGATGGTACGGGGAGGGAGGAGGGAGGAGGGTTCAGGATGGGGAACACGTGTACACCCGTGGCAAATTCATGTTAATATATGGCAAAACCAATACAATATTGTAAAGTAAAAAAATAATAATAATAATAAATAAATGATAAATCATTAAAAAAATAAAGAGAATGCATTAATGGCCAAAAAAAAAAAAAAAAAAAGCAGAGTAATGAAAAAGGACTGCTTAAACCAACCTAATATGTTTATTTTAATTTCTTTCCTGGATCCTGCAGGCATTAAAGGTTATGACTGCTTGCACTCCATGACTTTTCAATATAAAATGGATTATGTTGCCGTTTGCTATACAGTGTAATTTGCTTCTTCATTACGTTTGTTGTTACTGTCTTCACTCCCATCTTCACATTTGAGTGGAAGCTCTATGAGGGCAGAGATCTTTGCGTCTAGAACAGTGCCTGAAACATGGAAGGAACTCAGTAAATATTTGTTGGAGACATTTATTAAGCCCCTACTATGTGACAGCATTATAGGATACATATACAAATGTTATCTCATTGAAAAAAATTATTAACATACTTTCAAGTTTAGATGTTTACTCTTCCTTTGACCAATAAGAAAACTGAGGCTGGGAGAGGTTAACTCACTTAAGATCAGACTGCTAGGCTTCCCTAGAGCAAAGATTTAAATTCAAGTCTGAGCAAAGATGACCCCGTGAGCATTGTTCCTGAAATGGCTGTCTCGGGTCCACAATACAGCGGGAAAAGCATTTTAAGCTTATCAAGCCTGAAAGAAAATACACTTCCTATGAATCTGTGTTAAATATTAATATTTTACATACAACCTTCTATAATGTAAATTTTGATCTTCACCTGAGACATTTCTGTGGCCAAGAGGAAGACACATCATCTTCCTCACATCAGACCCATTCTCTCCACACCAGAATCAATGGGTTAAATAGATGGCTTCCATTTGGAGTTGCTCTTAACTCTTCATATCCTGATAGTATGCAAATTTGCATTTCCAAAGCAGATGTCTCTCTTGAATTCCATATCCATACTGCTTATTCCACGCTTCCCTGGTGACTCAGATGGTAAAGAATCCACCTGCCAATGCAGGAGACCCAGGTTCAAACCCTGGGTTGGGAAGATTCCAAGAAGGGAATGGCTACCCACTCCAGTATTCTTACCTGGAGAATGCCATGGACAAAGGAGCCTGGCGGGCTACATTCCATGAGGTAGCAGAGTCGGACACAACTGAGTGACTTTCACTTCACTTCACTGCTTTTTCTGATCTGATGGCTCCCAGAAATCTCAAATTCAGTACCTTCAAAAGCAGGTGATTTAACTCCTACATGCACTAACACTTTCCTGCCATCCCTACCTTTGTTAGTAACAACACCATTGCCTCTTTGTCCAAACAAATATCAAACCCAGAATTTTGCAATTAGCAGAGCATAAAAAGAATAGCACATGAATGCATCCAAAGGAGGCAGATTAATAAATTGAATAATTACAACACTTTGGCCAGATAACAAATTATAGAGGCACACTATGAAAGCTAGTGAGCACACAGAAAACTCACAATGCTTCCCCTCCATGGGCAAGTACAGAAAGGTCCCTGAATAAAGTGGTAGAAGACATTCTAGGTGGAATGAAAGTAAGGATTTCAAAACCAAGCAAAGCCAAAAGCAAGTGACCCAAAGCAAAATGGAACAAGCAAAAACCAAGGTCTACTTGAGCTCCAAAAACCACAGTTTGAAAACCACTTGGGGGCAGGGGTGGGGGACGGTGGGCTGGTGGGGTTGTAGAGCTGGAGGACCAGTGAAGACGGTCCAGAAAAGAGATGAGGGGTTAAACACAGCAATGAATCTGGAGACTGACAGTATGTGAGGGTGTGAGGATGAGGCCCTAGTTACTTTCTTGAGTAAGTGGGAGGATCATGAAACCATTAACCACAAGGAGGGAACCAAAGCTGTTTTGCTGTGGAGAGATAGTGGCTGCTGTTTGGAATATTCTGAACTTGAGGTATTTACAGGAGACTGCTTGGATCTCCTTGCAGTCCAAGGGACTCTCAAGAGTCTTCCCCAACACCACAGTTCAAAAGCATCAATTCTTCGGTGCTCAGCCTTCTTCACAGTCCAACTCTCACATGACCACTGGAAAAACCATAGCCTTGACTAGATGGACCTTTGTTGGCAAAGTAATGTCTCTGCTTTTGAATATGCTATCTAGGTTGGTCATAACTTTTCTTCCAAGGAGTAAGTGTCTTTTAATTTCATGGCTGCAATCACCATCTGCAGTGATTTTGGAGCCCAAAAAAATAAAGTTTGACACTGTTTCCAGTGTTTCCCCATCTATTTCCCATGAAGTGATGGGACTGGATGCCATGATCTTTGTTTTCTGAATGTTGAGCTTTCAGCCAACTTTTTCACTCTTCTCTTTCACTGAAGGAGATCAGCCCTGGGATTTCTTTGGAAGGACTGATGCTAAGGCTGAAACTCCAGTACTTTGGCCACCTCATGTGAAGAGTTGACTCATTGGAAAAGACTCTGATGCTGGGAGGGATTGGGGGCAGGAGGAGAAGGGGATGACAGAGGATGAGATGGCTGGATGGCGTCACCGACTCGATGGACGTGAGTCTGAGTGAACTCAGGGAGTTGGTGATGGACAGGGGGCCTGGCGTGCTGCGATTCATGTGGTCACAAAGAGTCGGACACGACTGAGCAACTGAACTGAACTGAACAGGAAGTTACTTCCTGTTCAATGAACAGACCTGATGCTCTGGACCCCCACCAGCCATTCTTTATTACTTAATACCCATGTAATCCTCCCCCAAACACTGGATGCTCACTTAGGGCAGGGAGCACTTTTTATTAATATTAGTTTTCTATCTAGTTAATAAATGGTATAAATACTTTTTCCTGCATGTATATTCAAAGCATCTTTTCCTTCCTCTGCTGGGTGAGGACGGACTAGGCATTCCCCTTATACCTCTTTCATTCTCTGACCCCAACCCCCTCCCCTACTCCTCACCCCGACTCTAAGCTAGAGGGTTTTGTTATGAAAATCAAATTGTCAGTGGCATGTCAGTGAGGATTACTATTGGGTGAAATAAAATCAATGTGAGAAAGGATGTGGATTATATCTGGATAAATCTTTTATCAAAAAATGAAAGAAAAGAGATGGAAAAAAAAGACTTCAGAGAGTGAGGAGGGGGTTCATTTTATTTATGTTGTGATGGTTGTTATTGCTGAGGCTGAGAAAGGAAAAAGTAGAAAAAAAGTACATTAAAATTTTCAGGAACGAGCAGCAAACTGTATAACGGGCACTCAGAAGGCTAGCCACGCACGGGAAGAAAATATTTTTTTTTTAATGTATTTATTTGGCTGTCAAATCTTGGTTCCTGTTCATGGGAGCTCCGTTGCTTCATATGGGATCTTTGTTGCTTCATATGGGATCTTTCCTTGTGGCCCGAGGACTCTCCAGTTGTGGAGCAAGGGCTCAGTTGCTTCTCATCACGTGGGATCTTAGTTCCACAACCAGGAATCGAATTCTGCACTGCAAGGCAGATTCTTAACCACTAGACCACCAGGAAAGTCCGCAAGAAAACAATTTAAAGGCGATTGCTGTGTATTGAGAATACCCCTGAAAAGGCTAGTTAGTGTCAGGAAGGAGGAAATTTCCCCTCTACCCTCTTGAGTTCTTGTGCCCAGACTAATAATAAAATCTACAGGTAATAGATTAATGGGAGAAAAATAAACATATTTTAATTTGCAAGCACAGAAGTGTCATAGAAATGAATCTAAAGAGTGGCGAAAGCAGGCAACTTTTATACTTTTTAGACAAAGAAACAAGAAATTTGTGAGGAATTGACAGCACAAAGCAGCTTAGATTTTGGTGCTTAATTGGTAAAGAATCTAAACAGAGTTTGGGCTTGGGGTAGTCAATTAAAGAAGTAAAAGGTTTGTTTATACAGGTTTCTCAGCCCAAATTCCTTGTCTCCGTGATAAGGATGATCTTTCACCTCCAGATTCAGGAAGGCATGGAGAGATTTATTTCCCACTTTCAGGGAGACAGAGAGGAGGGTCAGAGTGTCCTTCCTGTACTGGACATTTCTTAAATAACTTTAACTCAAAATAATCACTATGCCATGGAGGCATGTTTTGAGATGGCCTGCCCTGAGCCCTAGCAATAGCAAAGATTTGAAATACGTGAACAGCTTTTCAAAATTAAAAAGAAATTTTAGATTAGTGACTATGTCTCCTAGAAAACACACTTTGCTAGGACTGAACTCCGAGCGGGGGTAGGCTAAAGATACTAACATGGTTGCTGGCCAGGTAAATGTTTGGAGAATGATTGGATTGTTTTGTTTTCAGTTTTATTGAGGTACAATTGACCAAATTGATATGCTTAAGGTGTACAACGTGATGATTTCATATCTGTATACTTTATGACATGATTATTGGAATCAACTCCAGTACCCTTGCCTGGAAAATCTCACGGACGGAGGAGCCTGGAAGGTGGTAGCCCATGGGATCGCTAAGAATCGGACATGACTGAGCGACTTCCCTTTCACTTTTCACTTTCACGCACTGGAGAAGGAAATGGCAACCCACTCCATTGTTCTTGCCTGGAGAATCCCAGGGACGGGGGACCCTGGTGGGCTGCCGTCTATGGGGATGCATAGAGTCGGACACGACTGAAGCAACTTAGCAGCAGCAGCAGCAGCAAACACATTCATCAACTGACATACTTTAATTTTTTTGTTTGTGTGTATCACAGAGTCGGACACGACTGAGCGACTGAACAACAATCATAATTTATTAGCTATAGTCATCACACTGTACATTACATCTGCACAGCTTATTCATCTTGTATTGAAGGCTTGCACCTGTTGACCAGCTTTCCCTATTTCTCTACATCCCGAATATCTATCTATATATATGTAGCTCTATGTATATATCTACCTGTGTATCTCTCCACATTTTTAAGCTGGCTTTCCCAAAACTGATCAGATGAAAAACATTTAACCTCAGTTTAGTAAATTAATCCCTCCTATCAGTTTCTTTGGAGGGAGTTACATAGAATTGTCTTTATGACAATTAAATTTCTATGCTTGTAATTACAAATCAATGTTGTAACTAGAAGTTCATAGTGTGTGCTAAGTTGCTTCAGTCATGTCTGATTCTTTGTGATCCTATGGACTATAGCCCACCAGGCTTCTCTGTCCATGGGATTCTCCAGGCAAGAATCCTGGAGTGAGTTGCCATGCCTTTCTCCAGGGGATCTTCCTGACCCAGGGATCGAACCCGCATCTCTTGGGTCTCCTGCATTGCAGGAGGGTTCTTTCACCATTAGTGCCACCTGGGAAGCCCAGGGGAGATAGAGATGGACTAAATTGAAGGCATAGGAAAGAAGGGGAAGAATTGCTAGAGCAATGTTCTTGAGTAGGTGGGAGGAGATGGGAATGGATGACCAAATGGAAAAGGTGACCCTAGCCGTGAGCAGAGACAGTTCCTCCACATATAGAAGAAAAGGCCATGTATACGGCACAGATGCAGACAGCTGGGTCAGTGTGGGGAAGCTTGATAGTTTTCCTCAATAATTTCTGTTTTCTCTGTGAAATAGAAAGCTAAGTCAGTAACAGAAACCGAGGGTAAAGGAGGGTGTTTGGGAAGCTTGAGCAGAAGTAAGGAAGAGCAAAAATACTGCTGAGGAGAGTGAGGAAGTGAAAGGACTAGATATAGACTGAGACTACTGGGCAGTTCTAGAGCCTACTTAAGATACTGCGCATGACCTTAAAGAGAAACTCCTGAACTTGGGTATGAGTTTATCTCTAACTGAGGTTAAGTAGAGAATCAGTTTTGTTTTTCTCTAATAATGAATCAGTTTTCCTAACACGACCACTAAATAATTTTCTTTTCTTTTCCGGTGGTGTGTACTGTCCATACTTTCATCATATATAAGTTCCTGTTTCTGCACTGGTGTCTTTCTGAATTTTAATTTAAAGCTCGTTAGCCTATTTGTCTGTTTTTTGTGCAAAAACCATGCTGGAAATTCTTGGTTGGCCCAGCTTACATTTTGACAAATATACCAATATGTGTCCATCATGTTTGAGATCAGATTAGGAATGCCCACCCTGCTGAATTTGACTCAAGACAAGATTTACTTTAATAGGCCAATAAGCGTTAAAATTAGGAAAACAAAGAGCCTGTCAGGAATCATTCATTCATTTATTCATTTACTCACACATTCAATAAATATTTACTAGGCATCTATTATATGCCAGGACTCATGATGATCAATGCTGGTGAGATGAGCAGAATCAAAAAAAGTCAACTGCAGTCATGAAAATGTAGTCTTTGGTGAATGTGTGTGCATGCTCAGTCACTCGGTTGTGTCCAACTCTTTGCAACAAGGACTGTAGCCCACCAGGCTCCTCTGTTCATGGGACTTCCCAGGCAAGAATACTGGAGTGCGTTGCCATTTTCTTCTCCAGGGAATCTTCCCAACCCTGGGATGGAACCCACATTTTTGGTGTCTCCTGCAAATATTAATCAAATAATGATTAAAATTTAACATTGTAATTGTGACAGGTGTTCTAAAGAAGAGGCAGCTGTTTGGTAAGAAAGATTTGACCCTATCAGAGAGGGTTTGACCTTGTGGGGAAGGAAATAAGAGTTGCTATTTATAGGATGAGTTGGAGGAGAGACAGGAGAGAGACAGAAGAGAGTTGCAGGAGGAGGGAGGAGCAGATACAAAGCACCCAGCGATGGTAGGAGCCTCTTGAGTCCAAAGATATGAAAAGATGTGTTTGTGTGCAGTATTTAGAGATCAGATCATGCAGAGGAACCCAGGCAATGAGAATGCATAGACACAGCCAGCAGAGAAAGAAGAAAACAGGAGAAGCCAAGAGCAAATAGGTTCTAGGTGAAGTGATCCCACAAAATAGTGAGTTTCCTGTCCCTAGGTCCACTTCAGAAGAAGGTGGTTGTTGTTTAGTCTCTAAGCCGTATCCAAATCTTTGCAACCCCATGGACTGTAGCCCTCCAGATCTCCTTGTCCAAGGGATTTCCCAGGCAAGAATACTGGAGTGGGTTGCCCTTTCCTTCTCCAAGGGATCTTCCCAACCAGGGATCAAACACGGGTCTCCTGCAATGGCAGGCAGATTCTTTACCACTGAGCCACCAGGGAGACCCTCAGAAGGTGGTAACAGTTTGCAATTCATGAGCAGATTTATCAAATGATTTAAAAATAAATTTATTTTTAATTGGAGGATAATTGCTTTACCATATTGTTGTGTTAGTTCCTGCCACACATCGACATGAATCAACCATAGGTATACATATGTCCCCTCCTTCATCCTCTCTCCCACCTTCCACCCCATCCCACCCCTCTAGGTTGTCACAGAGTCCTAGGTTGAGCTCCTGCATCATACAGTAAATTCCCACTGGTTATCTATTTTTCAGGGCAGCAGTGGAGACCTAGACATAGATGACAGACTTGTGGACACAGTGGGGGGAGAGGGAAGTACAAATTGAGCGATTAACATTGTAACAAATGATTTTTATGCAAGGTGATTTTCCATCCTTATAGAATGCTGTTTATGTATCATTTTGCACTTAACTTGAAATTAGCCTTTTCTTTTACAAAAGCATCAAAATGAGATGAATCGCAGATGAAGAGGGCTCCCTTAGGTGTTTGCCTGGAGCACAAGCCCTTTCTGTTTTAGGCACCACAGCAATCTCAGTGCTGGGAGCATGCCGGAGACAGAGTAGATACTGAATAATAACTTGTCAAAGTAGCCAGTTAGCAAAGTAAATAATTCAAAATTCTGTGGGTCTAAGGATATAAAATCACCACAGATGGTGAATGCAGCCATGAAATTAAAAGACGCTTACTCCTTGGAAGGAAAGTTATGACCAACCTAGATAGCATATTCAAAAGCAGAGACATTACTTTGCCAACAAAGGTCCGGCTAGTCAAGGCTATGGTTTTTCCAGTGGTCATGTATGGATGTGAGAGTTGAACTGTGAAGAAGGCTGAGCGCCGAAGAATTGATGCTTTTGAACTGTGATGTTGGAGAAGACTCTTGAGAGTCCCTTGGACTGCAAGGAGATCCAACCAGTCCATTCTGAAGGAGATCAGCCCTGGGATTTCTTTGGAAGGAATGATGCTAAAGCTGAAACACCAGTACTTTGGCCACCTCATGCGAAGAGTTGACTCATTGGAAAAGACTCTGATGCTGGGAGGGATTGGGGGCAGGAGGAGAAGGGGATGACAGAGGATGAGATGACTGGATGGCATCACTGACTCGATGGACGTGAGTCTGAGTGAACTCCGGAAGTTGGTGATGGATAGGGAGGCCTGGTGTGCTGCGATTCATGGGGTTGCAAAGAGTCGGACACGACTGAGCAACTGATCTGATCTGATCTGATCTGGAGGATATATTTGTTCATAGCACTCCACAGTGGCACTTGTCAATGGCATCTATTAAAGGTAAGAGCAGACATGGTCAGGTTCACCACAGCTGCCTGGGAATTCATTCATTGGCTTCTTTTTATTGCTGTGCTGTGCTTAGTTGCTCTGTCCTGCCCGACTCTGAAAATCCCTGGACTATAGCCCGCTAACCCTCTGTCCATGGGGATTCTCCAGGCAAGAATACTAGAGTGGGTTGCCTTGCCCTCCTCCAGGGGATCTTCCCAACCCAGGGATCGAACCCAGGTCTCCCACATTGCAGGTGGATTCTTTACTGTCTGAGCCACCAGGGAAGCAAGTTTATAATAAAAATTGACTTATTGTTTGTTTCACTTACTTATTTTAAAAATACATTTTGAAAGGTAATCGAAATTGAAGAGTACACTCTTCCTGAGCACAATTTGGAAGAAAACTTCAAAGAAATAAGGACAGCATTAAAAAAATTATTTATTGGATAATGCGGCATTAGAAAGAAAAAAACATTTTTTCCTATCATAAAAGGACTTGGATGGTCCTTGCCCTAAGAAGCTCACAGTGTAAAGGACAAATAGGAAAAATGAACAGAATTTCTATTGAATATGTTAATCACAATACTAGGAATGCATGACAAGAGGGCTATGGAAATGCATGGTGGATATTCAATAAATGTTTGTTAAATGTTGAAAAAAAATTGATCCAAATTTTCAGTAAGTAGGAAACTAGCACAAGCTGTAGCATCTCATCTTAGGGTTGCATCGTTTAGTCCTTTTGAATCAGACAAGGTTTGAAGGTCTTGTCAACAGGAAGGAGGCTGAAGGATCTGGGATCGGTGAGTGCATTAATACTGGGTTTCAGCCCTCAACCAGGACCTGAGGAGAGATACTGGAAAAGTAGGAACTAGGGAGCTGTCACAGGGATGAGGTGGGTTGTAAAGGTATGAGGCTGTGGGGTAAAGAGGGATACCCATGTTAACCAACACTTACGGAGTTCTTAGAATGTGCTAGGTTTTATTCTGCATGACTTCATGAACCTTATTTAATCCTGTAACAACTCTGAGAAGTAAATAGTCTAATTGTGCTCTTTTTACCATGGCTATCAGATATTTCCCTCTACTCACTCCTGTAAATAACTAGACAATGTCCTTCAGTCTTGTTTTTGTTTTCTCCCTTCGGTCTGTTTCCTTTGTTTTGGGGTTCCATTCTGTGTCATTGCCCATGCCAAGAGAGATGCACCCTAAACATCAGGTGTCCACATGGACCCTTCTCTCCAGGCTCCAACAGTGGACTCTTGCAGCTCGAAGAGAGCTGTTGCTGTGTGCACATCAGTGATGAAGTGGTATTTTGTTGCTCTTGCCATTTATATTCAATTACCACTTTCTGAAATTAGAGAATTGTGAAGCGTGGTTGCAGAGATGTGCCCCAAGGGCCTGGGGTTGCTATTTGTTCATCTTTTTAAGAACAACTCTGGTTCTGACTTTCTCTTTGAAAAGGAACACCCATCTCCAGCCAACTTTCTCAAAAACCAGCCACAAAGAGTCTAAACAGTTTAATTTTAGACGTGGAAGCTGCCATAGACAGCATCCAGTATTATTTTAATTATCTTCCTTAATGAATGAAGAGTGCTGAGGGCTGAGGTTACATGAGCAGCCCAAAACACAAAGGAACTTGGTCCTGACTGTTGGTCTGGTGCATCCTTTACTATAGCCCAATGGAAGATCACTTCAAATCAGCAAAATCATGTTCACAGCCAAAAGACATTCTTAAAAAAAATTCCTCTTCTCACATTTCATTTCTCTTTAAATTATATCTGCTATTTCAAGATTGTATTATTAAAGAAACTATTTCAGAAACCATATAGTCTAATCTAAAACTACTAAATAAATCTGGTCCCTTGTTTAGAGTTTATATTTCATTTCTTTAAGAAATTCACAAAGAAACAAACAAATTACCATCTTAATAGCTTTAGTCAGTTACCTAGTGTGAAAGATGAAAATAAGGATCTAAGGCAAATTCTTTTCAAATTACCCTCTTCCCTTTTCTGGAATGTGGAAAAACATGAGTCACCCTTAGGTGTTTAAGGTTAAAGGGTAAGCAAGAATTTGAAAATGTTCTATTATCAAAGACCATAACAGCCTGAGTACATTTGTTGAACACGAAACTGGCATGATATCATCATTAACAGGACGAGGAGTGTTAATGAAATCACTGCTGGAAAAACATGAGGGTTAAAAAATGTGGAAACAGAAGGATGTCAACCAGAGTTTCATGCCGATGACCCAGGCTGATTTTACAAGCAGTTTCAGTGATAATTTTATAAATATGGAGACCACAGAACAGCTCACTATGTGTCATTCAATAGTAAAATAAAGCATGGGACTAATACTTAGAATGTGAGACAGGTACTGTTTGACAATACTCTTGATTTTAAGTATATGGTCAATATTATAATAATTTTGGCTCTGTATATAATGGTATTGGGACCACATATATTTTCAAGAGCTGAAATCTGAATGTTATGGCTGGCTTTTCAAACAGGTTTCTCCACACACCCCTGTGCAGACAAACCAAATGAAATGGGACAGGTTTCTCCTTTGTGGTCAGACTTCTCTGGTTTAAGCCAGTAATTGAAAAGAGGTACAGCATAATGAGTCAGAATGCCCCGTCATTGCTTTCTGAAGAGCTGCAAGAATACCGCTTTTATATTTTAATCTTCCAGGTTAAGCACTCCTATAATTCACCTGGGTTAAGTATACTTCAAACCTAAACATAGATTTTATCCTATTCTTTTTCTTTTCTTACCACGAACTCTGGTTTGGGTGGTGGGAAAGGAAGAAATCTCAGTAAGACGTCCAGGAATCCAACTTAGGAGATAAGTGATAAGAAGGTCAGTGGTTGGCTTTAACTGTGACAAAGGAAGGTCTTGGAGAAAATCATGAGGTCACATTTAGCCAATGTCTAGGATTCAGAGAGATTCGGTAGTTAACTCACCCCTGATGCCTGGATTCCCTTATTTTAATTAATTAATTATTTTAATTTCCTTGTATCGTTGTTATTCTGGCCATGACATTTATTTACAAAAAAAAAAAAAAGACAATCCCCCTCCCCGGAAACCAACGATCAAATAAGACCCCAGAAGGGTGTGCATACTGGTTGTCCGCAGGAAATTAACTCCAGGAGAGTGTGGAAAACAGTCTCCCTGGGAGCTTGATCGCTCAGGCGTGTCCGACTCTTTGCGATCCCAAGGACTGCAGCCAGCCAGGCTCCTCTGTCCATGGGGATTTTCCAGGCAAGAATACTGGAGAATACACGCCCTCCTCCAGGGGATCTCCCCAACCCAGGGATCGAACCCAAGTCTCCTGCATTGCAGGAGGATTCTTTACAGTTTGAGCCACCAGGGAAGCCCAGTCCCCCTGGGGCCAACCCTCTACTAGGTGGGCCTTAGGCAGCCGTGACACCCAAGTGCGACCTCTCCACCTCCCTCCCCGGCGGCCTCTGCGGGTCTGCAACTGACCACAGCGCGCGGGGCGGAGTCGGGCCGGGAGCGCGCCCGGGTCCTCGCCCCCTTCCGCGGCCCGGCGCGCTTGGAGAGTGAGTCTTTGTACAGTCAGGACTTCTGCTGGGCAGGGCCAGCTGTTAATCCTCCAGGCGGACACTGGGGCGTGGGGGGGTGGGGGTGGGGGAGATGGGGCTTATAGGTGGCGTCCGCTGGTGAGAAACACCTAGCACAGGTAAAAGGGTGGCGGCGAAAGGGAGTTCCCACTTGTTGCGTTCTTCCAGAAATGAAGACTTAAGAAAATACCTAGGAGGGGCCGATCGGTGTCTTTCGGACGCGCCTGGAAACCCCACCCTCGGCCAGAGGAAAAGCCTTTGGGCTGAGAGGCTGGAGCTTCAGAAAAACCGAGAAGAAAAGCAGCTCCTCCGCGCGCCAGGTCCTCGGCCTCGCACTCCTGCGCCCCGGCCGCGGCCCTTGGCCCCGCCGCGCCCTCCCTCCCCCGGCCTCCGGGTGCTTCGGCCGGCGACCTGCCCCGGAGTTCTCCCATGGCGCCAGCCCGAGCCCCAGGCTCCCCGAGCGGGGCCCTCTGCCGACAACTCCTGCTGACCCTCGCGGTGAGTGGCCGCCTGGACTCTGGGGCCCGGAGGGCGCACGGACAGATGTGGGAGAGAGGGCACCTTTAGGAGCAGAGATCTGTGGGTGGCGAGCCAGGCGGGGGCTCCTGGCGCCTGGGGCTGGCTGCAAAAGTGCAGCCGGTTGGGGTGGGGGAGGGCGGACAGAGGACGGCGACCTGGGCGCTGCGATCCCGCAGGGGACGAGGAGGAGGGTGTCTCCTGTAGTGGCTGCAAACGCCCATGCAAATCCGTGGCCCCTGGGTACGAGCCTCCGAGCGCCTCCAGCCCGCGCACCTCGCGGGGGAGGACAGTCCAGGCCGGCTCAGGGCCGGGTTCCGGTCACCGACCAGGCGAGCCGCTGGGCGGACGCGACCAAACCCGCCGATCCTGGGGTGAAAGAGAGGTCTAGGCGCCTTTTGGGGAATTTATCTTAGGCTGTGGGTGAAGGGGAGGGAAGCGCGGAGACCGGGCGGTCTGGACCCTCTGCGCGTGAAAATGGTAGACGGCTCCCAAATGGTCCTCAGTTAAGGTTTCTATTATGGGTCCGCACGTGAGGTTTCACTCCCTTTAAACTTTGGGGAAATGGTCGCCTCGGAGGCATCCGGATTCTTCCTCCCACCGCCTGCCCCTCCCCGCCCTCCAGCTCCAGTTTTTTTTTCACTTTATGAAACACAATAGCTACGAGCCCACCTCCCCAAAGCTCTGAGAGAAAGTGGGGGTGGCCTTATTTGGAAAGGACAACGCCACCACCCTCACCCCGCCACCCCCGGGCAAAAAAGCCCGGGCTCTCTTTGGGGGAGGGGGCTGCAGGCACGGAATCTAGAGCGGGGGAGCAGCCGCTGAGAGAGTGTGGGACCAGAGGTTCCCCAGATAGAGCTCCCGGGGTACCCTGGAAGAAGAAAAATCACAGAGACCAAGAGCAAGGGGGCTAAGCCCGTAGTGGCCTTTTCAAGCTGAGCCGCAGGCGTTAGGGCTCCAGGCAAACCTGAAGGACACGGGGACGAACCTGGAGAACAGACAGTCGGGGAATTCCTTCTGGGACTGGTGGAACTGGCGGCGTGAAATATCCAGTTTTACTCTACCGCTGTCCTGTTTCACGGAATTCCTGAAATTTTTAATGAATGAAATTGTAGTCGTTGCTATCATTAGAATGGCTTTCCTTATGGACTTCAAACCTTAACCCATTTCCTGGGGCACATTAATAACACAAAGGGCACAGAGGTGCACAGCAATTAACAGTTAACTATCGAGGAAATCGAGAATGGAATATGTAAATAACTGTCATAAAATGTCTCGATTTTGATTAGATTCTCAGTAAAGTAGACTCCTCCATCCCCCCCTTTTTTGGACACTTCTTTCTGAACCAATGCCCTTGAAGGAAAAAAGCATGATTAGGTTCAGGCAATGAAATGCACAGGCCATAAATATTCCCAGACGGCTCAGATGGTAAAGAATCTGCCTCCAATGCAGGAGACCCAGGTTTGATCCCTGGGTGGGGAGGATGCCCTGGAGATGGGAATGGCAACCCACTCCAGTATTCATGCCCGAAGAATTCCATTGGCGGAGGAGACTGGCAGGCTACAGTCCACCTGGTCGCAAAGAGTAGGACAGGACTGAGCAACTAACACAGATATACTAACAGAAGTTTCTGTATGTCTTCTCAGACTCTTTTTAGAAAAAGCAGATATAGGGAATAATCTAAAGTTGAATAATCGTCTTTCTTTGACCTTCCTTAGCTTCAAAGCTGCGTCAGCCAGAAGTGGGGTGACTCTGGCTGCACCCCTCTCCTGCTGCCTTTTTGCTGGTCGGGTTGGTGTGTCTTAAGCTCTTCTGAGGCTCCTGTGCACGTCTGCAGAGCCCTGCCAGCCTCAGATGGTTTTGGTTGTGAGCCTCATGTGTGATAGACGTGTAGAGAAGAGAAACATTACTGAATAAAAATGGCTTGTGGGACATAATTTCTTCCTCCCCATGCACCCAAGTCATCCTTCACCATTCCATGAACCAGCTCCCAACTTCCTAGTCTTGCCTCACCTCACACATTTGCACTCCCCCTCCACCTCAATGTACTTCCACTATGGCTCAGACGTAAAGAATCTGCCTGCAATGCAGGAGACCCGGTGTTGATCCCTGGGTGGAGAAGTTTCCCTGAAGGAGGGCATGGCAACCCACTCCAGTATTCTTGCCTGGAGAATCCTCACGAACAGAGGAGCCTGGTGGGCTACAGTCCAGGGGGTCCCAAAGAATCAGACATGACTGAGTAACTTTCTGCCTAAACACCTAATGAAGCTTCTCTAAGGTCATCAGGGATCTTCACTGTTAAATTCAAGTCATTCCTTAATGCAATTTCATCTTGTGATTGGAGCCTTTATGAAAAAGCTAATCTACCAATAGATAGAGTTCTTATAAATCAAGTCCAGCATTAACATGAAAAACCATAAAGTAATAAAAATGTCTCATAAAATATTTCAGCCTCACTCATAATAGGGAAAGGTGAATTTTAAAACTACATTGAAATGTCATTTCTCATTTGGCAAACATCCAAAAGTTTGAGAGCAGGCTCTGTAGGCAAGAATGCGGAGAAGTAGAAGCTCTTAGATGGTTGGTGAATGTAACAAAAAACTACAGCCTTATGATCTATATGGGTTGTAACAAATGTGAATTGAAACTGTTTTGTTTCTTCCTTTCCAATTTGTATGCACTTCCTTCTGTTGATATACCTACCAAATGCTGCATTGTTTTAATTACTGAGACTTCCTAAGACCTTTCATTGTCAGCTAATGCTAATATCCTTTAACTGCTCTTTTTCATAATTTTTCTATTTTTAATTGTTTATTTTTTCCTTATGACCTCTTCAAAAACGTATCAAAATTATCACTTCATTTTTTAAAAACCTTTTTATTTTGTATTGGGGTGTAGCTGACCGACAATGTTGTGATAGTTTCAGGAGAACAGTAAACGGACTTAGTGATACATATACCTGTATCCATTCTTTCCCAAACTCCCCTCCCATCCAGGGGATGGTTCCATATTACCACATAATATTGAACAGAGTTCCCTGTGCTATTTAGTAGGTCCTTGGTTATCCATTAAGCCTGATTTTTTTTTTTTAATTCATTTATTTTTGGCTGCACTGGGTCTTCCTGCTGTGCATGGTGGGCTTTTGCTCTAATTGTGGCAAGCAGGGGGCTGCTCTTCGTTGTCGTGAGTGGTCTTCTCATCGCAGTGGCTTCTCTTGTCGCTGGGCCCGGGCTTCGGTCATTGCAGCATGGCATGTGGAATTTTCCTGATAGGGATCGAACCAGTATCCCCCTCATTGACAGCAGATTCTTATCTACTGTACCACCAGGGAAGTCTGGTTATCCATTTTAAATATAGCAGTGTGTACATGTCCATCCCAGACTCCCTAACTATCCTTCCCACCCGATTTATGCAACCACAAATTTGTTCTCTTAAGTCTGTGAGTCTATTTCTGTTTTTGGAGTCAGTTCATTTGTATCATTTCTTTTTAGATTTTGTGCATAAGGGATGTCATACACTCTCCTGTCTGACTTAAGTTCCTTTGCTCATTATGACAATCTCTGGGTTTCTTTATGATCTTTTAAGTTAGCTTGTCTAGTTCTGGAAAAAAAGTACTGTTGGGATTTATTAGGTTCATAAACTTCATAATTTAACTTTGTGTAAATTGATATACTTACACTGTTGATTTTTTTTCTATTCAAAATAATGATACATATTTATTTTTGTGCAAGTCTTCTTTTGTGTCCTTCAGAAATATTTTCAGATTTTTCTCACATAAGCTTAAGTTTCCTTTTTGGTATTCTAACTTTTTCTTTTACCACTTTTGAAAATGATTTCTTTTTTCCCAATATATTGCTTAACTGGCTTATGTGGATGAAGACTAATGATTTGTATATTTTAGCAGTTATTTCTGCACCCTTACTAAAATTCTCTTACTGTTTTATGGTTAATTTGCTTGGGTTTTCCAGATGAATAGTCATATCAAATGCAAATAGTTGTTTTTACTTTTACCTTCTTCTTTTCATTCATATATCTAATATACTTTAATGTAATGTTAGCTATAGGTGATGACCCTTGGGAAGTCCATCTTGTTTCTGAGTTTAGTGAGGCTATCCTAGGGCTTTTCTATTGGTGATGTGATTATAATGTAAAATAAAACTCATATTGAAATAGCACTTATCAATTCCTATTGGGGGCTCTTTTTTTAAAAAAAAGTTTAAGAATGGTTATTGAATTTGGCCAAATGGTTTTCAGCAGCCATGGTGCTGATCACACACTAAGTCTACTTACATAGTGGCTTGAGTTTCCTAGAACATCCGAATGACATGAGTGTGGCTCACAAGTCCATGCGAGGCTAGTTCACTTCTAGCTCATACCTACAGTGAAGGTTTTGCATTTGGGAATCCAGATTAACATGAGTGGCTCGTCTCTTAGATCATAGGCAGGTCCATGCTTTGATTTTACTCCCATCTATTTGAGGCCAAAAAACCAAAATCTAATCTTTTCAGATTAGAAGTTTTTTCTGGTTACTCCTGTTTTCCACATTAATCCTCAGTTTTTGCCTAGGACTTCCTTGTAAGATGTTTTAGGATGGTTTAAAAACATGTATCCGTTATTTTTAATTTTGGCCTAAGGATTTGACTGAACGCCCTAGGGCCCTTCTTGGCAAAGAAAATTGTTCCCCGAGTTCATTTGTCACACTGGTCAGAGTTACCTTATTCCAATAGAAAGTTGCTTATGTCGTTTGTGTGTGTGTGTGTGTGTGTGTGTATACACGCGCTAAGTTGCTTCAGTCTGGTCCAACTCGATGCAACCCTATGGACTGTAGCCCACCAGGCTCCTCTGTCCATGAATTCTCCAGGCAAGGATACTGGAGTGTGTTGCCTTGCCTTCCTCCAGGGGACCTTCCCGACCCAGGGATTGAACCCACATCTCCCATGGTCCTGCTTTGCAGGCAAATTCTTTACAGCTGAGCTACCTGGAAAGCTTGCTTATGTCATTTATCTGCTTAAAACAAATCTTTGGTTTCTTATTATCTTTAGGAAAAAAGACTCTCTCCTACACCTGCTTCTCTGAATCCATTTTCAGTTCCTCTCCCTCTTGTGCTATATACATCAGCCATGGCAAATGGCATTTTCAGGTCTGTGGCCTCTCTGGGTTTGGGCACATGCAGTTCCTGTGCTGGGAACATATAAACTCTGCCTTCCTTGGACGTGACTAACATGTCTCCCCTCTTCACCTGTCCCTTAGAAGGGGCTGGCTCCCAGTGCTCTCCCAAAGCACCTTGAACTTCCCTGTCATAGCTTTTATCCTCCTTTATTGAAATTGCAAATATCTTACCCTTGACTTGAATGTTTCACGAGAACCCTGTTTGCTGCTTGTGTCTGGAACATATTAGACATTCAATAAATATTTGTTGAATGAATGAATGAGTGGATGTCCAGGACACTGTTATCTGAGATGTTGTCTTAATTTGGCCATCCTCACCTTTTCCATCACTTTTACCTTAGTCCAAGTCACTACCCCTCCTCTCTTAGATTCCTCCCAGTGGGTCTCCTTGCTTCCACTCTGGTCCTCTATAGTATGTTCTCTGGTGGCTCAGAAAAATAAAGAATCTGCCTTCAATGCAGAAGATGTGCGTTCGATCCCTGGGTTGAGAAGATCCCCTGGAGAAGGGAATGGCTACTCACTCCAGTATTCTTGCCTGGGGAATTCCATGGACAGAGCAGCCTGGCTACTGGTAAAGATGGTGAAGAATCAAATGGCAAAGAATGCTAAAAATCATATGGTAAAAAATCCGCCTGCGATGCAGGAGATCCAGCTTTGATTCTTGGGTGGAAATGATCCCCTGGAGGAGGAAATGGCAACCCACTCCAGTATTCTTGCCTGGAGAATTCCATGGACAGAGAAGCCTGGTGGGCTACAGTCCATGGGGTCGCAAAGAGTTGGACACGACTGAGCGACTAACACTTCACTTTTCCGTCTGTTTTCCCGTGGCCACCTGAATGAGTCTGTGTAAATGCTCACAACTGATGCCATAAGTCTCTAAACATACGGTTGCTTCTCTTTGCCCTCAGAATAAAACTGTACTCGTCCCTGTGGTCTTTTAGACCCTATCTAATACGCCCACGACTGTCTTTTCAGTATCGTCCTGTCACTCTTCCTGCTCTGTGTTTACTGCTGTACGTTTGTTATTTGAGTTGCTCGGTTGGGTCTGACTCTGTGATCCCGTGGACTGTAGCCTGCCAACCTTCTCAGCCCATGGGATTTGGCAGCCAAGAATACTGGAATGGGTAGCCATTCCCTTCTCCAGGGGACCTTCCCAACCCAGGGATCGAACCCACGTTTCTGCTTGGCAGGCAGAGTCTTTACCACTGAGCCACCTGGGAAGTCGGTGTTTACAGCTAAGGGCTCCTTTGTGTTCCTTTGACACACCAGGTGAAGTCGCCTCTCAGGGCTTTTGGCGTGGCTTTTGCTCCACTTGGAAGGCTCTCCCCTGGTTAGTGAATTGGTTTGCTTTCTTATTTCATTCTGGTCTTTTATCACCCTCTCTCCCTGTTTTACTTTTCTTATAACACTTACTCATGGCGTTATGTGATCTTGGTGCATTTGTGTATTGACTTTTTGTCTTTTATTATAAAATAATCTCAATGAAGTCAAGGAGTTTTCTTTGTTCACTGTGGTAGCCTTTGAACACTGCCTGGCACCCAGGCGGTAACCAAAAAACGTGGGTTGAATGAATCAGTGGGGTGTGTGCTTTCTGTCACCTTGAGCTGGGCTCTTCACACGTCCTACTCCTATTTGCTCTAGACTAGGCAACCAGTGAGAATTCTTCTCATCTTTTTATTTCTCAATATTTTTATTTGAGTATAGTCCCTTGGTTATGTTCATTGCTCAGTTCCAATTGAAATGTAATCTCTGCCATGCTTAGTCCTTCATACACAATTTAAATTGGATAATTAAAGGGTTTTTAATGTGTTTTGGAGATAAAAATTTTCATTCCAATTTTGATGATTTTAATTTATGTTTATAGATTTTTAAATAACAACATAAATGCTGGAGTTATTTTGCTTTTGGCTAAAAACCTTTGCAAAAATATAGGACAAAACTCTCAATCTTTCAGAAGCATCTGTTTATAGTTTCAGAGAGAACTAAATTTATTTTCAGTGGGCTCAGATATGTATTGTATTGGAACTCGTTCACCATAAATCACTAAATCGTTTACATTTTTTAAGTGAAATATTTTTAACATTGACCTTAATTTTCATTAATGATAAGTTCAAAATAAGTTCATATTTCAAAGTTGTGTGCTTGTATGTGTGGGGTCACATGTAAATAATTTTTATATCACTCCATGGCAGTGAGTCAGGGCTTGTCTTTAAAAGTGTTGGGCTTTTCTTTAGGATATTTTTGATTTGGTTCATAGGCAGTTCAGATAATTGAAATGATTTGCTGACTCATTAGATTTGTTTTCATTTTGTTATTTTTACATATCTGTGCTGCCTTCCTAATAGTTTCCCACAAAAGGGTGTCATTACTGCTGCTACTGACGCTGCTGAGTCACTTCAGTCGTGTCCGACTCTGTGCGACCCCATAGATCGCAGCCCACCAGGCTCCTCCGTCCCTGGGATTCTCCAGGCAAGAGTACTGGAGTGGGTTGCCATTTCCTTCTCCATTATTAACTCCATTTTCAGACTAGGAAACAAAGCCCAAGAGGATAAGGAATTCTCTGGGTTTACATGCCTTGTGAGGGAGGGAACCATGGCTCTCTATTGGTTTTATTCTTCTATGCAATTTTTTTTTCTGAATTCTTAATCCCATTATATGCTTGGTATTTTATTTTGATAATTTTATAAACAGATATATAATTATACAAATGTGTGCAAACTGTGTACACATGAAAAGGCTCCTTTTCATGCATAATATTGTTTTTTTTAGATCTTAACATTTGCCTGTGATGCCTGCAAAACAGTGACACTACATGTTCCCACTAAACTAGACGCTGAAAAATTTATTGGTAGAGGTAAGAAACTGCCAAAGTATGTAATAAATCCTAGTTTGCTGTGATCTTGTAAAATTAGTGTAATCTTTAGAAGAGTGACTGTATTGGAATTAGTAGTTAAAACTATTACAATACATTTTAATACATGTGGTGTTAATCCAGTGAATGAAATATTGTTCTTTATTGAAAGACATGATTATATAACATAAAATTGTTTTAATTTGATTAATGAAGTAATTACTAATATTTACATTAGAGGTAGGTTATGGTATGTGTCAAAACATGTCTTTGAAATTGAGAAATAGTATTGAAATTATTTCTTGAGTTTAAAGGTGTTGTTTTTGGATTTTTATCGTAAACAATTTTGGCATCTTCCTGACATTTATTTCCACCTTTTTTTTTTTTTTTTAATGGGCTTCTCTGGTGGGGAAGAATAGTAAAGATGATGACGAATCAGATGGCAAAAAATGGTAAAAATCAGATGGTAAAGAATCCACCTGCAATGCAGGAGATCTGGGGTTTGATTCTTGGGTGGGGATGATCCCTTGGAGGAAGAAATGGCAATCCATGCTGGTATTCTTGCCTGGAGAATTCCATGGACTTGAAGAGCCTGGTGGGCTGCAGTCTATGGGGTCGCAAAGAGTCAGACATGACTGAGTGACTAACATTTTCATTGCTTTTTTATCAATTAATTTTTTTCATATAACTCAAATGTATAACTAAAGATTGGATCAATGTAGAGACAGAATATGATGACTATTTAACAACAGATGCAAAGAGTTCAGTAATAATTTAATAGCTTCCAGTTTTAATTTCTAGGTTCTATTTAACATACTTTATGTGTTTTATTGTGTTGCTCTATGGCTAGTTTCAGTTAATAAAGAAAAACTTCTTTTGGTGTGAGTTTAATATTCAAACTGTGGAGTTTATATGTCTTTATTTAAGAACAAATGTCTTTTTTTAAAAGGATATGAAGTAGGTAAATAACATGGTAGATATGTTTAATTAAGAAAAACTTAATTAACCATGTAGTTTCATATGTCCTTTTAAAAAATGCAAAATTTACAAGTGTCAATGTAGTCAAAGTTCTTGATTGTCCCACCTCAAATGCATAGCTTACAGTTAAAATTATATATTGCTTTGATTTAGCTCACAAATGATTGCTCTGTGCATTTTCTACAGTTAACCTGAAGGAGTGCTTTAAATCGGCAACTCTCATTCACTCAAGTGACCCTGATTTCCAAATCTTAGAAGATGGCTCAGTCTATACAACCCATGCCATTCTTTTGTCCTCAGAGAAGAGCTCTTTTACCATATTGCTCTCCAACACAGAGACCCAAGAAGAGAAGGAAATACCCGTCCTTTTAGAACATCAAACAAAGGTATGCCAAAGTGTAAAAATGAAGTATAATGAATTGACTTCTTCAGGTGTAACTCACATGACCAGAGAAGATGTGAATCAGAAAAGATGGGGGTTAGTTTAGCTTGAAGAAGAAGGAAAACCATGACTCAAGTTAACAGTGTTGAAATGAAAAAGAGTGGTTCAACCTAGATTATCCCAGGTTATAATTTCCTTTTATTTGGGGCATAAAAGGAGAAGTTGGCATACGGGACAGAAGGAGAACTTGAGATTAGACATGGAGCAGCGTTTCTTGATCTTCACTGTGGAGTAGGTTTCCAAAACAATAAACATTATTGCTTAAGATGTTCGTATGTAATTTGGAGTATGTAGCTTTTAAAGATTCAGGAACTCGTATGACATGTTAATGACATACTGTGATGTCCTATTCGGGCAGCGGTACTAGGGTCATCATGTGGTTAATTATGCTTTGACACCTGAGGCCTTCAGAGATAGGTTTCATGTATCTTGGCATAATTTTTACTCTTAGAAAATGGAGGGGTATTTTAGGTTAAATTTCGGATCTCATGCACGCATTTGACTTTGTGACACCCAAGATCAAAATGACTTCTGTTCAGCCCCTGGCCATTACTCACGACGTCTGACTGAGAGTTGTCCCCGTGTTTCTCTCCTCCTTCTGACACAGATCTCTCTGTTGGTCCCCTGGCTCTTCCTAGCTGCTGGTGAGTGGAAGATGCTTATGCTGAATTTAGAAGGACACCTATCCACTTAACGTTCTTTGCATATCTCTTCTCCTGTGTTTCTGCATGGCAATGTGGCAACAGTAATTTTTTTTTTTTTTCCAGTTTTGCTTCTAGGCTTCAGATTCCATCTCTCTCTCTTCTGTGTTCCCACCAAGTTATTTTCTCAAGAGGATTGCTGAGATAACAGTTAGGGCAGGGCTTTCTTCTTTTTTTTTTTTTTAATGGTATTGACATTTTGTTTAGTTTTCAAGCACTACCGTGGTCCTACGCCTCCCCAGCTAATCCTCATGAGATAATGAGAGAAGAAAGATGTATCACTTTTCAAGTTTAAAAATAAAGTAGCTGTTGACTTGATTATTTGTTGTTGTTGTTGTTTTCTAAATTGAGGTACTAAAGAAAAGGCATTCTCAGGAAAAAGTTTTGAGACGTGCCAAGAGAAGATGGGCTCCTCTCCCTTGCTCAGTGCCTGAGAATTCCTTGGGTCCATTCCCACTTTTTCTTCAACAGGTACAATTTACTTTCTTTTCACTGTGAGAGTCTATGGTTTCCATCTCTTTTAAAAATTTGGACAATAAGTATGCAATTATTTTTTAAAATGTGCATATATGAATATATAAGTGAATGAGTGTGTCTATCATATGCTTCAATATATGGTATAAATACATCTCTCTATACCTGCGTAAACTTTTTTGCAGTTGTAGTCATGCAAAAGCCATTTATAAAGCTGTGAAGCCCATCTAGCACTCTCAAACATGTGCTTCTTCAATGGATTTTAATATCATCAAGTGTATCTCAGAGCCTGGACGTAGTCTAGAAAACCCCCAAACATCTTCCATAATAAAGGATGAAATTGCCGATAAAAAGTCAAATGCCATGAAAGGGAAAGATGGTACACCTTTCCATGGTTTCTTTCCAGGTTCACTATTTAAATCACACTGGGTCCACATTTTCTCTTTCTCTTTTAAATTTCAGTGGGAACCTCAGCAAATCTTTGTGCCTCTCTCCACTATCAGTGGTCACTACCATTCAGTCTAGCTCTTAGGTTTCTTTTCCACCAATTCTTTAATCTGTGAGAGAGATACCTTATTTAGAGCCCACCAATAAATTCAGTGCAGCTGAGAGAAGAGCATTTTAAAGTTGGGAAAAAATTTTTTTGAAAATAATTGTTAGTCATTCTGATAGGTAGTCAGGATCCTACTAAGAGGTTGAAAATACTTTGGAAAAAAATGTTTTTTGATGTAGGATCTTAGTTCTCTGACCAGGGATGGAACACGTGCCCCCTGCATTTGAAGGCAAAGTCTTGACCATCGGACCACTGGGGAAATCCCAGAGAAAATTTTCTTTTTGAATCAAATATCAAAGTAGCACATTCACCAAGATATTTTCACTCTTTTTCATCCTGTTCAACCCCTATAATAAAGACAATGCTGAGAAATGAAAACTAATTAAGGAAATCACTTTCCAGATGTTTGCCCTGCAGACAGTATACTTTAAATCCAGTGTCTCAAATATTACATTATATATAATAAAACTTCAGGTGTTAAAACAATTGATAAAAGGATAACTTTTCATGCTCAGAATACTTCGTTTTCTAAGACAAGAAAAGTCCAGAATGTTTGATCCATGTAGGTACATGTAGCCTTTGAAAGTATTCGTTAGTTATTCTGGAAAACTAAGGTGCTACTTCATTATTTTCCTCATGCCTTGCTCTTGAATTTCTCAGTTATTAGGCTTCCTTTTCCTATTGCTGTCTTTTATTCATACATAGTAATAAATTAAAGGGGGTAATTACTTATTGTAATGAAAATATCAATGTGATTGCATAAATATGTAGATGAAAGTTTTGCTGAAATACAAAATTTGTCTTTTATGTATATATTGTCTACTTTCTAGATTCAATCTGATACAGCCCAAAACTACACTATTTACTATTCCATAAGTGGGCCTGGAGTTGACAAAGAACCTCGCAATTTATTTTATGTAGAGAGAGATACTGGAAACCTGTTTTGTACTGCTTCTATAGATCGTGAAACATATCCATCATTTGAGGTAACGTTTACATATTGTGTTAGTAACATTAAGCTCGGCTATTTCGCCTCTCTTCCTCAATTCAATTACTCTTTTCTGTCTCCTGAATTTCTCATCTCTGCTCTGGTAGTATTTTATGGACCTGATAGTTGCCTGGAAGCAAAAAGAATTTTATAAAATAAATAGTCTTCAGTTTTATTAGATTGTTCTGGGAATTACAGTTTTACTATTTCTGTTTTCAAAAGAAAAAAGAGCACTACTTTGAAAGTAGTTATTTATTTGGCAGAAAAGATCTGTGAACTTCTTTATGGTACTGAGAGTGATGCCATAGGAGGTAAGTCCAGCTCAGAAGTTAAGCCTCAGAACCTTTGCAATGAGAGACAATTAATTTGTGAGCGAGTAAGGAGTGTGGACAGTGCTTAACTAGGATAACAAGGCATTTTATCATCTAGGCAACCTCCCATTGTGGGATGAGTGTTACTATGTAAGAATTTAACCTAATGTTGTATTGAATTTCCCACGGAACTGGTTATTTTGCTTAACTCAACTTTAGTTATATGTTTTTGGATGAATTAATTCTTTAGTTTTATAATTACTACGACATGGCCTTCTAAGTACCTGTGATGGTCTGTTCTTTCTATGACAGCTGTTAGGAGATAAAATGGAATTTAAATTGATATTGTATAATCAAAAGAATAAATTGCATTCTAGACACAATGTATGGCCATTTGGTCCATTTCTGACTCCCCTTTTTAAATTAAACAATTATTATGAAGACAGTTATCTAAATATAGCCATCAATATGGCTAAAATTCTAATTAGAAAATAAAATAGTATCTCAGTTGACTGCACCTGGGGAGTTTGGAATCCTAAGAATTCAGTTATATAAGATCCAGAAAATTGTATTTAAAATACATGCACTTGAAACTTTCAAGCAAAACAAAAGAGTTCTCAGGACCCTTTCAAGAAAATAATAATAATAACCATTACACTCATGAACAACAATACAGCAATGGTGAGGAAACCGAATTTATCTATGTTATTATATCAGATATATTATAAAATGCTATAGTACACCATGAAATTAGCCATCTCTTGTGGCATTAAGATTATGCTCACATTCAAAAGTAGTAACAAATGGTAAAACCCACACTGTGATGCTCAACAGTCTCCAAATGAAAGGCAAAGCATAAGCAAGTTTGAACCATATTTTATTTTTGCTTTTTTTTTCAATGTTTCTCTCTTCACAGCTAGTTGCCTTTGCAACAACTCCGGATGGATATACTCCAGAATATCCATTGACCTTGGTCATCAGAATTGAGGATGAAAATGATAATGCCCCAATTTTTACAGAAACAAGTTACAGTTTTGAAGTTTTTGAAAACAGCAGAGTTGGTGAGTACCCACCCTGGCAATGTACGGCAACTTAGTGTTTCAGTTCATTAGTTGACTTTCATTCTGGCCACTGGGGGGTAGCATAGCCTGCTGCCAAGAGCAAGGGACTTGCCAGATGGGTGGCTCTGGCAGGCATTTTACTCTGCCTTTTGCTAGCTGTGTGCTGTCACCTTGGGCAAGTTTCCTAATCTTGACAAGCTTTGGTTTCTTCATCTGTAACATGAGATATTAACATACAAGGTTAAGTGAAGTGCAGTATACCTTGAATGCCAAGCACAGTGCCTCAATGTTATTTTGCCTTTCTGTGTGAGACAAAAGAAATACTTTTAAGAGGCCATGTTTTCTAAATATTCTAAGAATATTTTTTTTCTGAAAAGAAGTTATTGAGCCATAGAAGTCTTAGCCTTGAAGAGATCTGCTGATATTCTATAGTGATTAAATGATAGACTGTATTCTGGGCATCATTGGGCTTCTCAGGTGACCCTAGTGGTAAAGAACCTGCCTACGAAGGCAGGAGATGTAAGATATGTGTGTTCAATCCCTGTACCGGGAAGATCCCCTGGAGAAGGGCATGGCAACCCACTCCAGTATTCTTTTTTTTTTTTTCCACTCCAGTATTCTTGCCTAGAGAATCCCATGGACAGGGCAGCCAGCTGGGCTATAGCCCATAGGTCGCAAGAGTTGTACACAACTGATGTGACTTAGCATGCATGCACACATGCATTCTGGGCATTGTTTTAAAGGTCTTGGAGAATAAATTTTCTTAATCTCTTGAAAAATGGACCATTTCAACTAGGAGTTAGAATTAAATTTTTAGTCTTCCTCTAGAAAGATCGAAGTAAGCTAAGAATTTTCAGAGCAAAACTGACCCATATGATCAATTTAAGTGCAGGCTTATAAACAGAAAAAGCTTAAAGAATAATTGGAATTCTTTAGTTAAGAAATACTAAGGCCATGGGGGGATATTATCAACATTTATAAAATTATACAGTAAACGTAGTAAATATGGATATGGTCACCAAATTTCAAAATGTTGGAAGATTGGGATATTTAAAAGGAAGTGATACTTTGTATGGAATCCTGAAAATGTACAAACGCTATTCCTATTATTAATTTTGTCGTGCAAAACTTTTTTGTGGTAGAGAGGAGTCAAAGGGAAAGTTGAAACTGTAAAGGTTTTGGAAATTAAAGAGGATTTTTGTGTATGTAGGTACTACCGTGGGACAGGTTTGTGCAACAGACCAAGATGAGCCTGGCACACTGCACACGCGTCTAAAGTACTCCATCATTGGGCAGTTTCCAGTATCACCCACCCTCTTTTCTATGCATCCAACTACAGGCGTGATCACCACATTGTCATCTCAGCTAGACAGAGAGGTAACAAATATTAACAAATAAAACCTGATTTGTTATTGTTCAGTCCCTTAGTCATGTTTGACTCTGCGATCCCATGGAGTGCAGCATGCCAACGCCAGGCTTCCCTGTCCTTCACCACCTCCTGGAGCTTGCTCAAACTCATGTCCATTGAGTCCGTGATGCCATCCAACTGTCTCATCCTCTGTCGTCCCCTTCTCGTCCTGCCCTCAATCTTTCTCAGCATCAGGGTCTTTTCTAATGAGTCGGCTCTTTTGGTAGTACCTATGTTTCTCTGTATATCACCTGCAGATAAGCTTTTGAAAAGCATATTGTGAATCTAACAAAAATTATTTTAGGTAGGTTGATGGAGGTCCTTAACTTTGCAGCATGCTGATTTTGAACTGCTAATTCATTCTCTCCTGAATTATATGATTTATAAAATCAAATTTCCTAATATAAACATATTTGTAGTTGGAAAAAAATAAGAAATGTTGTAATTGTACAGTAAAACTTGGAATTTGTGGAATTTTCTTATCTGCAGATAACAAAGCTTCTCTTTCTATCTGTGTAACTTCATTAGCAATCTCATCTACATTTTCCCCTTACATGGATTAAATGAAAGTTTATCTCTTGCTGATCTCTGATTCAACATTTTCAGTTGACTGACAGGAATCCTTATTTGAACATTTCACAGCTACCTAAGATGCAGGATATCTAGAATTCTTCTTTCCTTCTGAACATGCTCTCTTTCCCATGCTTTTAGTTAAAATGACATTAGAATATTCTTTTCCTTTAGTGATTTTTCTATTTTCACCTTGGCTTTGTGTTCTCAAAATTGTATTTGATGTCTCCTCTTCCAAGTCAAATTACGTTCCAAAGCATGTTGATATTAACTCCACAATGATCTTATACTCACGTCTATCCATTGTCCCTGCAGCTATCCTAGTTTAGTAATTACTCATTTTGTTATTCAACTGTTACTCAACTGTTAGCATTTATTTATCTGAATTCTTATAGTACTTATCTGGCCTACTTCCTACATTTATAATCCTTAATTTTAAAATATAGTAATATATGTTTGTCAGGTTTCTCTTTGATTCCTAAAACTCTGTATTAATTCATTTCCTCTCCCATGGATTAGGGAAGTGGTTTGCAAGTTTTCTGGTCTCAGGAGCTCTTTACAGTCTTAAGTTTTATTGACAATTCCAGGCTTTTGTTTATGTGGGTTATATTTATCACTGTTTAATCCAAAAATGTTTAAAACTGATAGAAGTTAAAAAATATATATTTACTTACCCATTTAAGATATTACATGTTAATATAAATAATATTTTTATAAAAACAACTACATTTCCAAAACAAACAATTGAATGAGGAGTAGCATTATTATACATTTTCCAAATCTGTTTAATACCTGACTTAATGTAAGAGTGATTAGTTTTCATATCTCCTGCATTCAGTCTGCTATATAGTTTTAGTCGAGGTATATAAAGAAAATCCAAGATGACCTGAAGTAAGACTAGAGAGGAGTGTTTTAATAGTAATTCCAGATCACTGTGGATAGTCTTCTTTGATATACTACATCAAAGCTTGACAGGTGGTAGGTTCGTAAATGGTTTTTGCGGTGTGCACTCTTAAGAAGCCTTGTCTGTGAACTTTCATACTTTGTCACATCAAGATCCATTGTCTTGTACTAAAAGTGACTAGTTTATTTACCATGTGTGGTTTTGTAACATCATGCACTGGTCATGTGGGAAGTACTGGCTCACCGAGTTATGCAGATCCTCCAAATATTGACACATTTAATTAAACAATATTAAAACAATCTCCTACTCATCTCCATTAATACCACAATAGTTCATAAAAGTTTTCTAGAATCCTTATTTTTGCTTGAAAGCTCCAGTCGATCATTTGCATCAGATAGCCTTTTCTTTAAGTGACAGATTTGCCTTATGTATGTCAAAATGTCTTCCAGATCCCAAATTGAATAACCTTAGGTGTCTTTTATGTAAAAACAGCTTAGCTTCTAAATCAAACAATCCTGAAAGTACTTTTCCTTGGAAGAACATCATATAATATTATGCAGAAGGGCTGTTATACATACCTCCCATTTCTTCATGTGGACTGAAGGCTGAGATTTAATAACAGTGGTTAAAATTAATCATTTTTACTGCATTTACAAGGACATTCCTAAGTAAAATTTTGATTTTTAAATTCAGTTTTATTATTTTAATTCTATTATTTTAATTTCTATTTTTTAATTCAATTTTATTGTTTATAATTGATATATTCTTGCAATGAGTCTGTGCCAGTGAAGGGGCTTCCTGGGTGATGCAGGGGTGAAGAATCCATCTGTAATGCAGAGTGGGTTCAATCCCTGGGTCAGGAAGATTGCCTGGAGTAGGAACTGGCAACCCACTCCAGAGTTCTTGCCTGGAGAATCCCATGGACAGAGGAGCCTGGTGGGCTATGGTCCCTAGGGTGACAAAGAGTCAGACACTGAATCGACTGGGCAAGCATGCATGCACGCACATGCCAGTGAAGAATGGGGTATCATTTGCTAAAGGAATGGATTGCTGTCACAGGTCTACAGATTATAGAGATTCTTCATGGAATTTGGATGCTCAGGAAGAGCAGGTTATAAACCAAATTTTCTTTTATTGTCGAGTCTTAAATAGATTATTCTGATAAAACACTTGAGAACATTTGACTAATGAAGGAGTCTTGGAGTTCTTTTACCCAAGAAAGCTCTGGACTCACTTTCTGATCCCAGGTTTCTGATTTTTTTTTCTGTTGGCCTTCCACGCTTTAATCTCTTTAAGCATTAGAACTTTTCTTCCATCTGAAGATAATTATAGGTTGATATTTAAGTCCCAACCTTCATTTCTGTCTTTGTGTTATCTGCCAGTTGATCATTCCCAATAAATCATAGTTTGCTACAAACAGAATCCATATTTCCTCCTAGAAGAATACTAGTCTGAGCTTTTAAAAATTTTGAATAAAAGAAGACCATTAATTGTTTCAACTCTACGTATGTGATTGATTATGAGAGAGGAGTAAATCAGGAAAAATCAGAAGTGTAACAACCATAGCCATTGAGAGAAATATTATTAATAGTTTTATTTTAGGTAATATTGAGTCCAGTGCATGAGGACTAGAAAGTTTAAGAAGTCTAAAGGAAGGAAAGGGCTTCCCTTATAGCTCAGTTGGTAAAGAATCTGCCTGCGATGCAGGAGATCCCGGTTCAATTTGGTTTTTTAAAAGAATGGCAACTATTCTAGGTGGAAGGTTAGGAAGTATTTTATATATTTTTTGTCTTATAAAAGGTCAATTACTTAGCAAAGGTGTTATTATCATCATTTTATAGAAGAGGAAAACTAAGGAAAAAGACTTTCCCAACTGCCAAAGATTACATTTGCTGTTTTTGAACTTGGGAATAGAACCCAAGCTTCCTAATGTTCAGTCTAGGTGGCATTATTATTAGAGATGCTGTTAATCCTTCAATATCTCAATACTTGTGACAGATGAGACCATTATCTGTGTATCTTAAGAAAGACACACTTTCTTAAACTAGTGATGAGTCTGCAATCTCTAAAGAATGGAAAATCCTTAAAAAAAAGACACTATTTTCCATGAAGAGAAAAAAGAAAATTTTACAAAGCTCCAGAACTTTCTTCCTATGCTAATTTAATGATCTTTTAATAAATGTCAAGTAAATATTTAAAATCCACCACTTTTACAAGAGGATATGTTATTGCTTTATTATAAGACTGGTATAGAGTCACTGTTAATGTATTTTTGAATGTAAGAATGTACTTTGAATAGGAGATAAAGATTTTGATTAATTACTAGGCAATTTTAAGTGGCTATGACAATATTTTTTCTTTCTGTTAAGTAATGCAAAAACCAAGTTGATTCTATGAGTAGCACTTTTAAATTTGAGAAACTATTATATTTTCATAAATTAATTGAAAATTAGTATGTGGAAATTATTCCTCTGCCAGTACATGAAAACTATAAAGTCTAATAGTGTACTTCTTAAATTTTCAATGCAAGGAAAATTATAGAATAAGTTATGATTTCATTTATAATGTTGCTTCCACTCAGTAATTAAATTCTTACTTTCTTTTCAGCTAATTGATAAATACCAGCTGAAAATTAAAGTTCAAGACATGGATGGTCAGTATTTTGGTTTGCACACAACTGCAACTTGCATCATTAATATTGAAGATGTGAATGACAACTTGCCAACATTCACCCGTTCTTCTGTAAGTGTGTGATTTTAATATAAGAAAATGTAAAAGGCAGAGTTAATTGCTAAATATGCACATCTCCTTCATGCCCCATGATTTCAAATGAAGTATTCCCAGCCATATGTAAGTAGTTTGGACTTAGGGTTTAAAATCATGTAAATATAGTTTTGGGCTTCCCTGATAGCTCAGGTGGTAAAGAATCCTCCTGCAATGCAGGAGACCCCAGTTTGATTCCTGGGTCGGGAGGATCCCCTGGAGAAGGGATGGGCTACCCACTCCAGTATTCTTGGGCTTTCCTTGTGGCTCAGCTGGTAAAGAATACACCTGTAATGCAGGAGGCCTGGATTCGATCCGTGGGTTGGAAAGATCCCCTGGAGAAGGGAAAGGCTACCCACTCCATTCCAGGCCAGGACGGTATATATAGTCCATGGGGTCGCAAAGAGTCCAACACGACTGAGCAACTTTCACTTACACTTTTCAAACATAATTTTTGGAAATTAGAAGAGCCAGGCTTACTTTACATGATGTTCTGCTTTTGTGAGAGTTACTAATTAAACTTCTTTTGTCATTTTTTGTTATTTTAGTATGTGGCATCAGTGGAGGAGAATAGAATTGATGTAGAAATCTTACGTGTTGCCGTTCAGGATAAGGATTTAATTAATACTGCTAATTGGAGGGCTAATTATACCATTTTAAAGGGTAATGAAGATGGAAATTTTAAAATTGTAACAGATTCTCAAACCAATGAAGGAGTTCTGTGTGTGGTTAAGGTAAGAATAAATCAGCAGATTAGTTATTTGCAGCTTATAATATGATAGATTAGTATATTAGAGCTTAATGAAAAGAAAGGAATTCTAGTAAATGTAGATCTAAAATAGACAGTTAAGTCTGTCTATGTAAATGCTGTGTTCTTCATGTATATAGTGGGATGATTGTACTCATTTTGGGGAACATTTTGAAAAGGTATGATAGTTTAGAATTATTATATATATGTATGTTCAATTAATAAGATATAGTACCCACTTTGTAACAAGTATCTCTGGGTTTTTTTTTTTTTCCTTTTTTTGTTTTAACCAGTATCTCTTAACAATTAAAAAGCTAGCACAGTTTTGGCAACAGCAAGACACTGCCAGGCTTTCCTAGTCCATTCTTTCTATCACTGTCAAGGAGCTGCTACTTCATTACTGAATTTCCCAAATAATGAGTTATTCTTGGTCAGACTCATAGGGAAGCTGTTTTATAGATCTTTACTTTTGGATACAGTGTACATTATGTTCTTTACTTCCTGGTTCGGAACAGGAGTCCTCAACCATTCAAAATGTAAATACTTCCAAAACCTTCTTCTAATAATCTCTAATTATCTCAGGAGACATCACTGCTAATTCAGGTGGCAGAGTTAACCCATAAAGTCATCTGAGCTCTGGCTTTGGACAAAACCATAGGAGCCTATGATTCTGCTGCATCTTTTACTAGAACATGATTCTGTCCTGGGTTTCTGATTTCCCTTTTCTACATTCACAAGGAGAATGGGTTAAAAATGATGATTGGTTTTTCTCACTGTGATGAAAATTAGCTGCAGTCTGTGGGTTAATTTCTGCTTCAAACAGCAAAGGGATTGTCCCTTAAATCTTGTTTCTTTCTTCATCCAACCCTGCCCTAATCCTTGGCATTATAGAAAGGAAATTTATCTCTGTGAAATCTAAGACTTGACAGCACAGGGAGCCCAGCTTGGCACTCTGTGATGACCTTGAGGGGTGTGATGGAGGGAGGGAGGGAGGGGAGGCTCAAGAGGGAGGGGATGTATGTATAGTTATGACTGATTCGAGTTGTTGTAGTGCAGAAACCAACACAACATTGTAAAGCAATTTTCCTCCAATTAAAAAATAAAGGAAAAAAAAATGCTGTCTTCTGGGAAATGGTTTCACCCATTTTCAATACAGCAATGAATCAGGCAAAATAAAATTAACACCTTCTATTAAACTTGGTACTACCCATTTTTAAAAGGGTAACTGGGGTAAAAAAGATAGAAAAGGAAAGTGTAATGCCCATGATCTTTCTATTTTCTTGTCTCTTATCTTAAAAACATCTTATAAAATTTGACCCACCTTTTCTACCTTAAACAAGGTATAGATATTTGTTTTCATCGCAGGAGGATAGGATAAACTGTGCCCAAACTGATGGAATAGTAAGTTACTGTTGATTAGGGCATGGAGTCCCAAAAGTAATATTTCAAATAATAATAGTTCATTAAATACAATCTGAAATTGCCATTAGGACCTGTAATATTGTGTTAAATTTGCAATTGAGGGATTTTTTTTTTTTTTTTTTTTGCTGGCTCTACCCAAATACTGAATCAGCACATTTGTGGGTATACATTTAGTATTTTCATGACTCTTCCTGAGCCAGCACTTAGTACACATTCCCAAAGCTAAGTAGTTACACACTAGTTCTCATGGCCAAATACTGCCTCTTGATCTCATTTTCAACATGCTTGCTTTTGTAGCCACTGAATTATGAAGAAAAACAGCAGGTGACCCTGCAAATTGGTGTAGTTAATGAAGCTCCATATACTGGTACTTCAAGATCCACCACGAACATGGCAACAGTCACTGTTAATGTCCAAAATCAGGATGAGGGCCCTGAGTGTGACCCTCGGGTGCAAACTGTTCGAATTAAAGAAAACGTACCAGTGGGAACAAAGACCATTGGTTATAAAGCATACGACCCGGAAACAAGAAGTAGCAGTGGCATAAGGTACTTGTAATTCTATTTTAGTGAACGTCAAATTGACCATGTTTTTTTCCTTAGAAAAGAAAAAAAAGTTTCTGTGTACATTGGGCTTCCCTGGTGGCTCAGCTGGTAAAGAATCTGCCTGCAGTGGGGAAGACCTGGATTCAATCCCTGGGTTGGAAGATCCCCTGGAGAAGGGAAAGGCTACCCACTCCAGTATTCTGGCCTGGAGAATTCCACAGTCCATGGGGTCGCAAAGAGTCAGACACGCCTGAGCAACTTTCACTGTTTAAAATGTATAATTTATTTTGATACTAGGATTGTAATTTGACTTATGATCTGTTTTGCTATTTTAACTCATCATTATTCACAGGTATAGGAAATCAAGTGATCCAGAAGGGTGGGTCGATGTGGATGAAAACTCAGGAGTCATCACAATTTTGAAAAGACTCGATAGAGAAGCCAGAAGTGGTGTATATAATATTTCAATCATTGCCTCAGACAAAGGTAAGGACTTTGTGTTTAAGCCAGCTATGTAGACTCTCAATCACGTACATCCTCTGTTTTTAAATTAACAATGTACATTCAAAGTTTTTTCCTCCCCAGATGACAAGTATTGAGGGGTTGGTTATGATTTATTAACTCAAATTTGCTTTCCAGTAGCACCTTCAGTTTTGTATGTAAGTATAAAATAATTTAGTCATAGAAAATATATGACTGTACTTTATTAAAATTAAATAACCATTCATTTTTGTGAAGAAAATTACTTTAGTAAAATCAGCTTCAATTTATTTATTCATATCTCTTAAAAAATACTCACTTTGGCAGGAAAATTCATTATAGAGATAATATACTTAATTTCCTCATAGACAGTCCTAAAAGGGCTTCCCTGGTGGCGCTGGTATTAGAGAACCTGCCTGCCAGTGTTGGAGACATAAGAGATTCTGGTTCAGTCCTTGGGTTGGGAAGATCCCTTCGAGGAGGACATGGCAACCCACTCCAGTTTCTTGCCTGGAGAATCCCATGGACAGAAGGGCCTGGCAGGCTACAGTCCATGGTGTGCAAAGAGTCAGACATAACTGAATCAACTTAGCACACACAATCCTAAAAACGTTGTATCTTTCTACAGGAAACTAACAATACTTGGGGATTAGTATTCTGATACTATAAAATTAGAATAACAAATACTGTGAATCCACAAAATAATGTAAAATGTAGTCATTTTCTATGAGCCCTGCATGGAGAAGGAAATGGCAACCCACTCCAGTATTCTTGCGTAGATAATCCCGTGGACAGGGGAGCCTGGTGGGCTGCTGTACATGGGGTCGCACAGAGTTGGACAAGACTGAAGCGACTTAGCATGCATGCATTGGAAAAGGAAATGGCAGCCCACTCCAGTATTCTTGCCTGGAGAATCCCAGGGACAGAGGAGCCTGGTGGGCTGCTGTCTATGGGGGTCGCACAGAGTCGGACATGACTGAAGTGACTTAGCAGCAGCAGCAGCATGAGCCCTGAAAAATTGGAATGTGAGCACAATGATCAGGAATGGGATCCTCTTATTACATAAAATATAATTTTTATTGTAACATACACTTGAACTTTGTGCCTCTGTAAAATAAATGTTAATTACAGTAAACATAAATTATTATACCATAGCTTGCAACATAAGATTTTAGAAGTGATTTTGGAAGACGTTTTAGGCACTTCAGCTTTTTCTAAATTAATGAGAAATGGCTCATATCCATTGATTGATTTGGTAAAGTTGAAACCATTGTTAATTTGACTTCATCCAATTAAACACTATCCTTAAAGACCTCAGCTTCCTTTGTCCCTTTGTCAAGATATGCTTTTAGGTCAAAGTCAGGTGAAAAGAAGAGAAGTAATATGAATATCAAGTCCATTATTTTTACATTTTATATTGCAGTTGGCAAATGGTTTGTTCATTGATGAAATCAAAATTAGTCTGGAATGAGAGATTTTGGATATGATTTTATTCCACATTTTCCTCTGTTGCAGACGAGATAAAAATAAGCGAGAGAGCAAATGTTTCATGGTGTTTAGAGAGGCTCTGTATCATTGTAGTAGAAAATAAATGTGTAATGGGGTCTTTTCCATTCATTTCTTTTGAAGCTGGTCAGGGATAAGTAACTCCACGTATTTTTTTTTTTTTTAATATGAACTGAGATTGTACTAAAGTATGTTTATTGTTTATTTGTTTTTGTTCTTTACCTTTTTAAAAGATCTATATCAACTCATTCCCTTTGGACCTTCCCCACCCCACCCGCTTCCATATGAGAAATCTGTCTTCTGTGAGCACTAATCTCTGGGCTTATGCTAAATTCCTCTCTCCGGCTTCCCTACAGCTCTTGCTTCTTCCTCTTTTAAAAATTCTCCCTCAAGTCTTCAATGTCTCAACTTTTCCACACATTCCTCTCATATCTCTGTACTTTTTAGTTGTACTGCCTTCCCCTCTTCTAAACATAGGTCTTTTTTAAGCTTTGAGTTCAGTTTCCTTTCTTGATCTAACCTCAGCTGGCAGTTTCACCCAGGTGTCTCCTCTGTGTAGTTGAGTTTTACATTTCTTTTCTTGTAAGATTCTCACTGCTGGGAGGAAGAGTGTGCTTTCAGATTTGTAAAAGCATTTAGCAGGAGAGTGTCATGCACGTAAATTGTGGACCACCTTGCAGGACTTTTTTGAAATTGGTATTTACCCATATAGAATTGGGAACCAGGACTTCTCAAGTGGCGCTAGTGGTAAAGAACCTGCCTGCCAATGCAAGAGACATAAGAGATGCGGGTTTGATCCCTGGGTCGGGAAGATCCCCTGGAGAAGGGCATGGCAATCCACTCCAGAATTCTTGCCTGGAGAATCGCATGAATGGAGGAGCTACAGTCCATAGGGTTTCAAAGAGTTGGACACGACTGAAGTGACTTACCATGCACACACACTTATAGAATTGTATTAATATTAGAAGGTGAGCATTACATGCATCAGATCAGATCAGATCAGTCGCTCAGTCGTGTCCGACTCTTTGCGACCCCATGAATCGCAGCACGCCAGGCCTCCTTGTCCATCACCAACTCCAGGAGTTCACCCAGACTCATGTCCATTGAGTCAGTGATGCCATCCAGCCATCTCATCTTCTGTCGTGCCCTTATCCTCCTGCCCCCATTCCCTCCCAGCATCAGAGTCTTTTCCAATGAGTCAACTCCACATGAGGTGGCCACAGTACTGGAGTTTCAGCTTTAGCATCATTCCTTCCAAAGAAATCCTAGGGCTGATCTCCTTCAGAATGGACCGGTTGGATCTCTGCAGTCCAAGGGACTCTCAAGATCTCCAGCACCACAGTTCAAAAGCATCAATTCTTCGGTGCTCAGCCTTCTTCACAGTCCAACTCTCACATCCATACATGACCACAGGAAAAACTATAGCCTTGACTAGGTGGATCTTTGTTGGCAAAGTAATGTCTCTGCTTTTGAATATGCTATCTAGGTTGGTCATAACTTTCCTTCCAAGGAGTAAGTGTCTTTTAATTTCATGGCTGCAATCACCATCTGTAGTGATTTTGGAGCCCAGAAAAATAAAGTCTGACACTGTTTCCACTGTTTCCCTGGTCTATTTCCCATGAAGTGGTGGGACCGGATGCCATGATCTTCGTTTTCTGAATGTTGAGCTTTAAGCCAACTTTTTCACTCTCCACTTTCACTTTCATCAAGAGGCTTTTACATGCATATATTCCAGTAAATAAAATAATATTATTTATTACTAACACATGAAGAACAGAGCTGTGAGACACTGAGTTAAATGTCTAAAATCTTTGGTTGACATATTCTATACCAATACTGGTCACGATGTGCAAAAAAAAGGTTTATTGAACAATTCTACACATTTCATGAAAGGGGAATTCAAGCATTTATTACAGTGGTAGAACAGCAAACACTGCAGAGGTCAATTTTTAAAGCCATTACAATTAATCAGATTCAGTCAGTAAGACATGTGCTTTCACCTCTGTGTGTGGACCCAAATCGTGTCCTGCAATCCTTATTTTTAGAGAGAGCAGGAAAACACCACATAGCATGAGAACCAGAAAAATCTGAGGGGAGAGAGTATTCTGTCCTAATAGGAAAGTTTGTCAGGCAGATAAAATACATGTTTGCATATATTCCTGCTACCTTTCTGTCTTTTTTTTTCAAGTTGTCCAAAGTGAGAGATAGTTGCCTTGTTTCTTGTATCTCATTTCTTCTCTTCAAGTTCTCTTTTCTTCTTGCTGGACTGTATCCTTTACTAGTTCTTTCAGTGGTATGATGTGGGTGATAAACCCTGTCAGTTTTATTGTTCTGAAAAATACTTCAATATCATCTTCATCTTTGATTTTGTCATTTGACTTGCTTTAAAATTTTGAGTTAACTCTTTCTTTGCCTCAGTACCCTGCAAGTGATACTCCATCGTCCTTTGACATTTCTTGTTGCCAATGCTTATTTTAGTGTCTGTTGTCTTTTTGTAGGTCATACATCCAGATAACTTTTGTAGTTCCCTAGGTTATGTTCAATATATAGTTTTAATTCAGTGTTTATGCTGAGAATTTAGTTTTATTCACCCAGCAGTGCAATCAGATCAGAACATTAAAAAAAAAAAAGCCCACGTTTTTCTTTAATTCTGGGATATTCTCAACCAGTATTTCTTTAAGTATTGCTTCCCTACCATTTTATTTATCCTTTTCTTCTAGAGTCCCTATTAGATGATTATTAGATTATTTCTACTGGAATTTCAGCTGTCAATTGCATTCTTATTTAAACAGTTAACTTTATGTTTTTGTAGATAGTAAATATGCATGTTCTGAAGCTATCTTGCATAAAGTGAGTAAATCTTCTGATTAGTGATTTTGTTGGCTTTCCTTTAAACATTAACCTTGCTCATTCTGGAATTTTAATTTGCAGGATATTAAATAGAAGGTATTGACTTGCCTCTAACTTCAGACTTTTCCTCTATTCCACTATCAGTTCAGTTCAGCTCAGTTCAGTTGCTCAGTTGTGTCCAACTCTTTGCAACCCCATGAATCGCAGCACGCCAGGCCTCCCTGTCCATCACCAACTCCTGGAGTTCACCCAAACTCATGTCCATCGAGTCGGTGATGCCATCCAGCCATCTCATCCTCTGTCGTCCCCTTCTCCTCCTGCCCCCAATCCCTCCCAGCATCAGGGTATTTTCCAATGAGTCTACTCTTCGCATGAGGTGGCCAAAGTATTGGAGTTTCAGCTTCAGCATCAGTCCTTCCAATGAGCACCCAGGACTGATCTCCTTTAGGATGGACTGGTTGGATCTCCTTGCAGTCCAAGGGACTCTCAAGAGTCTTCTCCAACACCACAGTTCAAAAGCATCAATTCTTCGGCGCTCAGCTTTCTTCACAATTCAACTCTCACATCCATACATGACCACTGGAAAAACCATAGCCTTGACTAGATGGACCTTTGTTGGCAAAGTAATGTCTCTGCTTTTGAATATGCTATCTAGGTTGGTTATAAGTTTCCTTCCAAGGAGTAAGCGTCTTTTAATTTCATGGCTGTAATCACCATCTGCAGTGATTTTGGAGCCCCCAAAAATACAGTCTGACACTGTTTCCCCATCTATTTGCCATGAAGTGATGGGACCAGATGCCATGATCTTCGTTTTCTGAATGTTGAGCTTTAAGCCAGCTTTTTCACTCTCCTCTTTCACTTTCATCAAGAGGCTTTTTAGTTCCTCTCCACTTTCTGCCATAAGGGTACCCAGAGCAATTTTGCAGTTGCTTCCACCATGTCCTTTTCTGTGACCCCAGTTCAGCACCAGTTTCGTAACTTGATGGGCTATGGCTCCTGGCCCAGGATGACCCTGGAAATACAACTGGTCCTGTTGGGTTGAGGTAGTGGCTGCAGGGCTCTGCCTGGTCTCCTCGCTTTCCTTAGGAGGGCAGCTTCGTATAAGACACAGCCCTGGGTCGCAGATGGCACAAGTTTATTTCATCCTCTTTTCCACTCCTCATAACCATGGCCTCCTTATTAATAAGCAGAAAGAAAAAATAGTTTAGAGACACAAGTCCTGGATTTATGTTCACTTTTAGGCTTCACAACTGTGTTACTCATTTGTAGCCGGGACCCATGCCCACTTCATCTTCGAGTCTCCCAGGTTTTCCACTGCAGTGCTCTGTACAAAGTAATTACTCAGTAAGTTTATTGACTGTATTGATAGATGAGTTCCTTAGGCTACCTCAGAGTGATTATTCAAGTTTGCAAGTGATTTCCCACTTCTGGGGTCTTTTGTGTGTTAAACATTTCTGTGTACTAATTTTGTTCTAATCTTCCACTTGCATATCTTATGCCTTTTACCCATTTTACTTTTCCTGCCCCCAAACCTTAAGTGCTTTCCACATGCCTTCCCTTTCATTGTGTCCAGAACATAGGTTTGTGCATGTGATTTCCCACCTTGTTAAATCTCCTTGTGTTTTCACTATACCAGAAATGCCCTTTTTGGTCCTCTCTTCCTTCCTCTTTTAAAAAATCTGTCAAACCTCACCTCTACAAAAATTCCATGTCTATTGCAACTTTTTAGTGAATGGACAACAAATCTAAATAGCAGTTATTTTCTGTACAACATCTTTGAAATGGATTATGTCTTTCTTTTAACGTAACTTAGCGATGTAACCTAAGACTGTGCCTGTTCCTGTCATTTCTATGGTACAAGTGCCTAATAATGTGTAATTTTCAATGTGTAATTGCATAATAGAAACTCAAAAATCAAGAAATTATATTTTCATATCCAATTTTCTAGATGGGAGAACATGTAATGGAGTCCTGGAGATTATTCTTGAGGATGTGAATGATAATGGCCCAGTCATACGTCAGCGGACGGTGATAATCTGTAAAACTGTCATGTCATCGGCCGAGATTGTTGCTGTAGATCCTGATGAACCCATACACGGCCCACCCTTTGACTTCAGTTTGGAAGGTGTTTCTGATTCAGAGGTACTTAGAATGTGGAGACTGACAAAGGTTAATGGTATGTATTTCTAAATGTTACTCTGTCGTTTTCAGTATCAAAATGTCTAAAATATAGAAGAATAATTTGCTGTATGGTAACCACCAACGAATGAATGTGAGTTTCTCAGCATTGGTGTGGTGGGAAGAGCCTGTTTCTGGTCAGTCCTGTGCCAGGATTCCCTACGGTTTACGTGAATTCTCATTCCCATGCTACACTGCTATCCTCCCGCCCCAATCCCACCAGACCAGATCTGATAGAACCACTGCCAGGCTTGTGTGCCTCCCAGCCACACAGATTTTTCACATGGTTTCCTTGGTCAGAAGGGAATCCCCATTTGCAGGTGTGTTCCCAGGGAAGTGGACGCTGAGGCAGTCTTTCTAGGCTGAATGTTTATCAAGGTGTTTCCTTGGCATCAGTATATGTGAGTGGAAAGAAAGCAGAGTGGAGCAAACAGAGAACTCAAGCTGCAGCTCAGGCCAAAGGACAGCCTTGACTAATGCATGAGTCATCTCCATTCCTCAATGGCCGTTCTGTTCTGTGCTCTTTCGTGACTGTCTGTGATTTGGGGTGCCCGAGGGGGCATGACCTTTGGCAGGAAGACCCAGTCCCTGGTGGTGCCGATAGCCTCCCAAGCAGCTGGGACAATACATCCCTGATTGGGGGGGATCTGGGAGTGCATCACAGTGTCCACTGTATGAAACCTTTTCTGTGCTGCATTGACTTTTGACCATTTCTTATCTAATGTTTTTTATGTGGGATTCTTCCCCCACTTGGTCCCAGTGTGTACTTCTGACTTTACCTTTGTTAAAATCCATGGTGACAAGAATGGCAAAAGCAAAAGGAACTTCTCTCCGTGCCACCGTTGCCTCACTCCTACATCAGCTCGTAACTTTCCAGCATATTCTGTGTCTCCTGACTGCACAACCTGTGCACCATGTCCTGTCACTCCAACTTTCATGACCCTAACTCTAACCTTCATCTACTGTAAACTGAATGGGGGTTGCCTTTAAAATGCCCTTGAATGGTTTTCATCCCCATGCTTGCAGTGAATATTTGTTGATTTCCTATTATAAATTGCTCTGTGAACTGATAGACACAATTTTCAGTGTTTTTAAATAGCATTCCAGTGAGTCCCAGGTGGAGCTAGTGGTTAAGAGTGTGCCTGCCAATGCAGGAGACATAAGAACTGTGAGTTTGATCCCTGGGGGAAGATCCCCTAAAAAAGGGTATGGCAACCCACTCCAGTATTCTTACCTGGAGAATTCCACGGACAGAGGAGCTTGGAGGGCTATAGTCCATGGAGTCGCAAAAAGTTGGATACAGCTGAAGCAACTTAGCATACCAATGAGTGTGTATGTGAGAAGCAACCTTATATTTAGATGACCTCTCTACTTCTTTGGTGTCATAATATCACATTTTTTTTATATAATGTTAAAAGAGGCAGTAATTAAAAATTCCTGCTTAGTACAGTGAAATGTTAACAGGATTATGTTGGTCAAAACTGTATTAGTTTAAAGTTTTGCTGGGCTGTGAAATAGTCCAAAAGCCTGAAAAATGCTAAGTGGAGAAGACTGTATCCTCAGGAGGCTTTCGGAGAAGGCAATGGCACCCCACTCCAGTACTCTTGCCTGGAAAATCCCATGGACGGAGGACCCTGGTGGGCCGCAGTCTATGGGGTCGCTAAGGGTCGGACGTGACTGAGCGACTTCACTTTCACTTTTCACTTTCATGCACTGGAGAAGGAAATGGCACCCTACTCCAGTGTTCAGTGTAGAATCCCAGGGACGGGGGAGCCTGGTGGGCTGCCGTCTATGGGGTTGCACAGAGTTGGACACGACTGAAGTGACTTAGCAGCAGCAGCAGCAAGGAGGCTTTAGGTCTCATTATACTATTTATTCTTCTTGGGCATTCATTTATTCATATGTAAAATGGGATTATAGGGGGAAGTAAACAAGATAGGCAATCCAATAGATTGCGTAGGCAATCAATAGGCAATATGTTTTGAATCATAAATTTTGGTTTTGTTAGGCATATTATTATTTCTTACACATTCATGGACACTGGGTTAATCATGCTTTCCTTTAACATTGACTCAATTCAATGATTTATTTTTTTACCCAAGTATTGAAGGTTTACATTTAGAGCATCAAATATGAAATAATAAAAATGTCACACTGGGCCAGCTAACTTGGGAGGATTATTCTTGGGCATGGGCATGTGTAATCTATATGTAAAGTAGTATATTTTTGGCTCTGTCCCCAAGACTGTTGGATTTTGATCTGGATATTTTCCACTCTTGACTTAAAAACATCAAAAGCAAAAAATATAAGGTTGGTCCCAGTGTCTTATAGGATCATGAGAAGTTGTTCCAGCATATGACTGATGCCTTGATAGTGCATTCATGGTTTGGCATAATATATGAAAATAAAGTAAGGAGAAACATCCGGAATTCAGACTATGAAATTCTCTGATGAATCGTGCATAAAAGAAGATATATTAAAATTAAAATTTTGGTCATATTAAAATTTTTAAAGATATGATAAAAGTCAATCTCAACAAATCTATTATTTGTGATAAGAAGGACTTGTGTATGGACAGATAAAATATATTATTACAAAAGCCAAAAGACCTTTATACAAAGAGGCAGCATAAACAAACTTGTATATGATCAGAAAGACTTTGTCCATGCACACTTACAATCGTGTAGCACTTGTGCCATTCCCATTAGGAATATCCATGGTATGGAAATAATGCTGAATATCCTGTCACTAGTTATTTATGCTCAGGAGAAATCAATGGCAATCTATAAGTCATGGTTTTATTTCCTTTCAGATACAGCAGCACGTCTCTCCTATCTGAATGACCTCCAGTTTGGAAAATATACAGTCCCTGTCAGAGTTACAGATAGACTTGGCCAGTCGCTCGTCACTCAGTTAGAGGTGATATTATGTGACTGTGTTACCCCAGATGACTGCAGCATTAGGCCAGTTCCGAGGATTGGCAACGAAGTGATACTTGGAAAGTGGGCCATCCTTGCAATATTGTTGGGCATAGCATTGCTATTTTGTAAGTCCTTTCATGAATTTAAACGATAACCTTTAAAATGACTTTCAGGACACATTCTTAGAATCAACACTGTTATCTATGGCTGCTCATTTGTATATAGCTACATTTCTATTTCACACACACATATTTAATTCTTATATTGAAAGTGCTTGCAGGTATCATATTAGTGCTGTTGTAATTGGTGCAGACATAAAATTTAACACAAGTACAGCACTGAGCGTGTCTTTGTTTGTAGCATATCCATTTAAGGCAGGCTTTTCTAATGGATGCTGCTTTGACTCAAGCAATAATATTTATGTTTTCTGGAAAGTTGTTTTTCTATTTGTCATCATAAATTCATAATAATCCTTTATGATAAACCAAAGTCATCTCTCTTATCCTGCAGGTATCTTATTCACTTTGGTCTGTGGGGCGACTACTGGGGCAGCCAAAAAGCCAAAAGTATTTCCTGATGATTTAGCTCAGCAGAACCTCATTGTGTCAAACACTGAAGCTCCCGGCGATGACAAAGTGGTAAATTGTTTGTCTTTTCAAAATAGGTACAGATGATAGGGATTTCCCTGGCGGTCAGTGGTTAAGACTCTGCACTTCCACTGTAGGGGGCACCAGTTCAGTCCTTGGTCAGGGAGTTAAGATCCCTCCTGCCACGTGGCTCAGCCAAAATATTAGTATACATTCAAACAATAAATTTGCCTAAACAACTGTAGTGATCTTTTCTGGGAAAAGTTTTTTTGAAATCAGATAGCTTACAATATATAACATGTCATCAGTTGCAGGGGACAAATCAAATGACATTGATCCCATGGTGATATGTGGCATTTCAATTTGGGCATGTAATGTTACTTAATAGTAAAAATCCTTTGGCATATTGTTATTTTTTTTCCCCCCTATTTCAAGTGTGTCACTGCTTCAACTTTAAATCCTGTCTTTTTTATATATTGAAGCTGCTGGTTGTGCTATAAAAGGGTTTCATTTAGTTATTCACTGATCATCAGCATAATAATTTTAATTTTTTTTCTGGCAGCAGCCATAAAATGACTACAGGCTTTGATCATCGTGGGAAGAACTTTAATGGAGGCTCTCAGCCTCTACTATGGGTTAGAAAGGAGCCTGTGGTCAAATATATGAAGCAATCATGCTAACAGGTGATTGTACTGCTTCAGCTTTGAGTTCCAGCCTAGTATGTGGATGAAGGAAAAAAGTGAAGTGAAAGTCACTCAGTTGTGTCCAACTCTTTGCAGCCCCATGGACTGTACGGTCCATGGAATTCTCCAGGCCAGAATACTGGAGTGGGTACCTATCCCTTCTCCAGTGGATCTTCCTGACCCAGGAATTGAACTGGTGTCTCCTGTATTGCAGGCAGATTCGTTACCAACTGAGCTATGAGGGAAGCCCCAGTATGTGGAGGAACAAATAAATTCCCTACCAAAATGTAATTGATGATTAGAGCAGGAAGGATCTAGAAAACAAAAGGATGTTGGCATCTAGGAAGGTATTAGAAAAAATGAAACTTAAGAGTTTCCTAGAAAAACATAACATGGAATGTTAGTGTCCAGAGCTTTGGTGTTCTTACTTTCTCTGCTGATTTGTCTTTATTTAATTAGATGACAAGGATTTAGTATTGCCGCTTTTTACGGCAACTTGTTATTTCTGTTAATTTTGTTTCAGTTGAAGGGAACTCAATTAGGCACTGAATAAAAATACCGATTATTATTTCTGTTTCTGTTCTAGTCAGGTGAAGGGAATGAATTAAGCAGCGTTAGTCTGTGTGAGACAATAGTGTGGAATCCTGAGCCTGAAATGTGAGATGCTGGAAGGATTTCACGGATGAAGTTGTACAGTATTCTAAGAAGTTATTAAAAAAGGAGTACACATCAGGTTTTCTGACTTGTCTCAGGGCTCAGACCACTTGACATCTTGCAGTTGGCTTCCTGTATTGGAAGCTACCTAGTGAAGTAGTAGAATTAAGGTAGTTAGGCACCCAAGGTTGCCAAGACAGATTGAGTTCCAGCCCTTGGAATGCTTACCTCCTAGCACGAAAATTCATGGCATTATCTGCTTGATTTGTTCTTTTTCTTATTTTTTGTTTTTCTCTGTATTTCCCCAATGCCAACTATTTTGTTCCAGTATTCCACAAATGATTTCACAACCCATGCTGTGGGTGGCTCTGCTCATGGAATTTGTGGCACCCTGGGATCCAGAGTGAAAAATGGAGGGCAAGAAACCATCGAGATGGTAAAAGGAGGGCACCAGACCATGGAGTCCTGCCAGGAAACCGGGCATCATCACACCCTGGAACGGTGTAAGGAAGGTGGACAGGACACTCTGGATTCCTGTAGGGGAGGACCAATAGCAACCGACAACTGCAAATCCACGTACTCCGAGTGGTATACTTACGCTCAGCCCCGTCTTGGTGAAGTGAGTTTCCCATAAATCTGTTTTGCTTTCTTTTCAACTTTCTAAATGATTATGAAATGATTATGATCTTGATTTTTCACCTAATTAATCTACTTATTACAAATTTGATTTTCCTTAATTTTGATTGAATTGCAATCAGAGGTTAAATGGGTATTGACTTTTCTTCCTATTTTGTTTGGTTGTTCATTCTTTCTGAAAGAATAAGATGATACTTAAATTCTTTTTCTCATGGCTTTGTGTTACCATTTCCCATCAGACAAATCAGGTCTTAGAGACCAACAGTGGAATCTAAGGCAACTCCAACCTGCAGTCACTCTGCCTATCTGGAAAGCTTTGAGCCACATGCATTCGGGTTCACTTGTACGAATGCATTTCACATTAGCCATAATCTGGAAAGGGAAAACAATGATAACTTAAAACAAATGCTTGCATACTTGCTGCCACATGTGTGACTTTTAGAAACCTGCTATGTAGTGAATTAACTGATGGTGTGATTTATGATACAGACCAATCATGTGCATTTTTTATACATAGGAATCCATTAGAGGACACACTCTGGTTAAAAATTAAACAATGAAAGGTAAATCAAAGCAATTATTTTTATGCTAGTAAGTCTTGGTGTTTAAAATAATAATAATAAAATATGTTGTGTTTTATCCTCTTGGCAGAAGGTCCGGCAGTGTGATCAGGATAACACCCATATGCAAGCTCAAGACTACGTCCTGACCTATAACTACGAAGGAAGAGGATCAGCAGCTGGATCTGTGGGCTGTTGCAGCGAACGACAAGAAGAAGATGGGCTTGAATTTTTGGATCATCTGGGACCCAAATTTAGGACACTTGCGGAAACATGCATGAAGAGATGAGTGCCTTCTAGATGGTCTACAAAAGCCAATGGGTTTATCGTCTTTTTTTGTTTTTATAAGCTAAGATTTTTTTTAAACATAGAAGATGCTATATTTGGGGCTTTTCCCCTTTATTTTGTTGGGATCTCTTTAGCCAAATGTGCATTCACCGAGGGATGCTGTAAATAGCTACACAAATTTCCTGGCTTTTTCATATTGTTTAATTACTTACTGCCACCTAAGGACACCTGCAGATAGACAAGAAAGTCTGCGTTATTGTTTACATTTGGGTATAATGACAGCAGCCAATGTATAGTGCAATACAGTGTAATGAATTCATGTGTATATCATAGACTACTTGAAGTAGAACCAAATGGAAAATTGTATAGACCTTGCTCTAACGTAATCTTCAGTTACCTGATTCATTAATCGTTTGTATGGTACTTAAAGACTGCTGTTCTCCTAAACATTCTGAAGTGTTTATACTGCATTCTTGATGTTGTTTTAGTCTTGTAACATGACCTGTCTTCATAAAGCAAGTGTTGACTGTTATTATAATTCCATTTTGGTGAAGTTTAGTTTCTACCTTGTATTCTTTGTGAAATCTGGCCCTGAATTACACTTGCTCTTTTATTCACCTTCTCCAAACATTTACATTTTAAAAAATGCTTCAAGAATATATTTTTATTTCTGTGAGGCTTTGGTCTTTGGTCTCCTCGGCCCTGCTCTCCAGCGCCCCCTCGGTCTCTGTCTTTCACCTTCCCTCTGCTCCCTTCGTCCCCTTCTCCCTCTCTCTCTCTGTCTCTATCTTGTTTGTGTTCTTAAAGTTTTCATTTGGGCCGGAGAATCTAAATATAGTTAAGAGCCATCTCTCTTTCCTCTCGTATGAAGTTCTGTGTTTCTCTTTTATATAAGCACCTATATATTCTTGGCTTTTCTTTTAAAATCAATGTAATGTTGATTTTATTGTTTGAACTGTTTTGGTGCTTGCTTCATTATCTTCTCTACAAAGACCCTTTAATTTTGCCACTGAATTGTAGAAATGTATCATGCTTTTATTAGATGCAGCATTTTATGTTAACAAAAGGAATACTGTAATTAAAATTGGGATGTGGGCATTTAGTATATAATAGTATATTTGTTTGGTTCTCAGTTGCTCAGTGGTGTCTGACTCTTTGTGACTGCATGGACTGTAGATGCCAGGTTCCTCTGTCCCTGGGATTTCCCAGGCAAGATTACTGGAGTGGGTAGCCATTCCCTTCTCCAGGGATCTTCCCCATCCAGGGATCAAACCTCTGTCTCCTGCATCTCTTGCATTGGCAGGCAGATTCTTTACCACTGCGCTACCTGGGAAGCCCGGTGGTATATTTATAGTTCCTTATTGCAAAGATCCAGTTTATAAATGCAAAATAGTGATGGTTTTTGAAATAAGCTTTGAAATGCAGGGATCTTGAAAGCTGCCTAGGAATAATATAGCTTTTTAGATGAGATGGCTAGTTACATCTATGTGTTTGTAAAGTTTTTTTTTTTTTTTAAATATTATAAGATTAAAGTTTTTAATGAATGTAGAAGTGGTCCAAACTGTTTAAATTTTAAACTAATAAGACAAAGTTAAACCTAATAGCTAATCAAATTCCAGGCTAGGTTTCACAGCTGATTTCAATCAATAAATTTTCTATCTATACTAACCACTGGACATTTAAAAAATATTTCTAATATTTAGAATAGTTAATAATATGCCTGCTTTTGGATTCACAAGATTGGCTTATACCAATTATTTTTAAGAATTAACATTGGGTAGTTTATTGAATAATCTGTTAATCTTTTCAATAGTTTCATTGCTGCTCAGTCAAAAATGCAGTTTCTCAATATTATTTATAAAATTCTTATACATGACTAGTTATGATAAAGTAAATCAGGTAGTTTTAAAAATCAGTGTGTTTGTTAATCATGTGTCTGATATGAGCTTATGGGATGGTGTTTTTCTTAAAGAAGTGATGCTTTTTTAGAATCCTGTTCTACACATTTTAGAATTTTAGAGGTTGATTTGGAGAGGTCTTTGGTTGTTACCATCACATTTATCTAATTTTACTGTTCTAAAGACTGTAATGCTATGGAATGTTGGTGAAGTTGCATTATTTCTCCATGTCTGGTTTTCTTCATCTAAAATGGGGGATAATAAATAGAACTCCTTTTCTAGGGTTCTCCTGGGGTGGCTGTAAGACATTTGAATAAAAAATGGTTTTTAAGCATGAAAGTCACTCAGAGTGGTCCACCCAAAAGGCACTCCTAATAGAAATAAACAATTTTAAATAAGTTGCATTAATAACCCATTTCATGTTAACAAAAATCAATTAAGAAAATAAGATAATGGAAGGATTGTCTTTGTTGTTGTTATTTTGTTTTTGACTTTTGAATATCTGTCAGTTGAGCATATGTTTCTCTGTAATGATCATCCAATGACTGAGTCTTCTATTTCCAGTGTTTCAGAACATACATTGCAAAGACTGCTGAAGTATCTGCAAAGGATTGCTTTGTTGCAAGTAATATGAAACTTTGTTCAAATTGGATGGAAAGAAGAACATTCACTTCTTAAAATGGGCACTAATTCTGGACCCCTGTGAAAATTACATGTGCTTAAGACTCCTCCTTCAAGCTTATTCTTAGCTATTCTTCTAGCTTCTTCTGCTAAGGAATGGTTTTCCTCAGAGGCAAGCAATTGCTTGCCTGGGAGTTTAAGACTCTGGCATTCACCGTGGTAACCTAAATGCAAACACTCCAGAAAGACTGTCTTAATGCAAATGCCTAGCCCCTCCCTTATTGGCTGTGGGATTGGAGAAGTCACTCAGACTTGGAGTCTAGTTTCCTCACTTGTATGACCTGTACTGAGGGTGTTGGAAGAGTCTACATGGGTGGTAAGTTGCTTCAGTTGTGTCTGACTCTTTGCAACCCCATGGACTGTAGCCTGCCAGGCTCCTCTGTCTGTGGGATTCTCCAGGCAAGAACACTGAAGTGGGTTGCCAGGCCCTCCCCTCCTCCAGGGACTGAGGGAGTCTGCTTCATAGTTGTCAGAATTAAAAGAAATTCATGAAAAGACCTGGCATCGAGTTAGCCCTCAATATATGTGTTGGGCTTCCCTGGTGGCTCAGATGGTAAAGAATCCACCTGCAATGCTGGAGACCTGGGTTTTGATCCCTGGGTTGGGAAGATCCCATGGAGGAGGGCTTGGCAACCCACTTCAGTATTCTTGCTTGGAGAATCCCCATAGACATAGGAGCCTGGTGGGCTACATTCCATGAGGTCGCAAAGAGTTGGACACGACTGAGCGACTAAGCTGGAGAAGGAAATGGCAACACACTCCAGTGTTCTTGCCTGGAGAATCCCAGGGACGGGGGAGCCTGTTGGGCTGCCGTCTATGGGGTCACACAGAGTCGGACACGACTGAAGCGACTCAGCAGCAGCAGCAGCAGCAGCGGAGCGACTAAGCACACATGTATGTTTCCTGCTGCTGTTGTTGTCATAGGAGAGGAAGATGCCATAGTTGGGAATAATCATAGATTCAGGCTCCACTTTCTCTTTAGCTGACATCTTGCCACGATGTTCCCATATATTTTTCCCAGAAGCTTGATCAGTGTTTTACCTGTGATAGTCTTTGAGAACATCACGGCTGGTAATAGTGTCCAGGTCACTCATTCTTGGTAGTCAAGAAGCTAAATCATTCATAGCCCACAAATCAGTGTGATCAATTTTCAGAATTAAACGAAAAGCAGATAAAATTCCTCATAAGTCATACACTGGTGTGGGAAGCAAAAAAGGAAGCAAAATCTTAGAGATTTCCTTATAAGATACTGCTTCAACAGGGGAAACCTACAGGGAATTGCCATTAGCTCAGTGCAGTCTGCATTTGGGGGTCTCCATGTAATCACTTTTTGCTTTTAGGGATCCCCATTTTGATACTGGCTTTATCTTGGTTCCCTTTTTTTTTTAGTGGAAAATCTGACTTTGACAACAAGCTTTCCTTTCATCTCCATCTCCAGCCTTTTCCTGGGCTCCTGATTGAAATCTCAAGCCCAGATTTTGCCGTGGTCGTCCCCTTAGGCAGTAATGTCTTGAGGACAAAATGCTTCCATCTATGGACCTAGAACCATCATTTTTTCTACCTCCATGCATAACAAAGCTCTAAGGTTGTATGAGATCTGTGTAGGTCTGCATCTCTCATTCCCGTTCTTCTGTGAGACCCACGTTACTCTGGTAACTTTTAACTCATGAGTAAAGATAAACAGTGTGTTACCATATCCAGTCAGGCCTTCCTGAGTTTCCTGTGTAGTATCCTTGTAATTACATGAAACTCGAGAATTCTCAGTTTCTCTTTTTTGCCTGCATGGCACATCCCTTTGTTGCTCCAAACTGCCAAACTTTCTAAGAATTTTAATTACAATTTTGTTTGTTCATTTTTTTTGCATACAGTCATCTAATGTCTTCCCAGTACCGCCACGGAAGGCCTTCCTAATACAGACTGTGCTCATATGTCAGAAGGAGCAAGCTGAATCAGCTATGCTCGGTATCCACATTGACACAGGACAAGGGATGGTGGAGTTGTCCCTTGTGCTCCTGCAGAAAATCTGTGCAAAGCTAAGAGGTTAGAGCTTTCAAATTTCTCCTGGTTGCCTGCCTACTCTTAGTTATGTTAGAATGTAGGAATGAGGATGGAGCAAAATGCTGATTCTGTCACAGTTGACGAAGAGTAGCAAATTTCGGCAAATTGCTGAAACATTTGCTGGCACTATCTTTTAGAATGTGGGTTCATAGGTCATTTGCTTCGGAATTACCCATGGTGTTTGTTAAAATAAAGCTCTTGTATTGAATTAGAATTACAGGGTTGACAGGCTGTTGAGAAGAAGTATGGAAGGCTGCGCTTTTTCATAAATTTCCTAGGTCATTTTTACAGCCTTTAAAGTCTGAGAACCACAGAGAGGGATTGGTAACTGGGTTTAGGTAATTATTTGGAAGCTTATGAAACAAGTATTTTAAGTTTGCTTCTTCATATCAGCTGCTTTGTGCAAAATGCTGGAAATATATCAAAGTTGACACACGTGAGTTTGTAAAATCCCATAATTTCAGTTAATTAGCCATTTCTGAATGAATTTTTTGCTCTGTGATTCTTGCCAACCACATGGAGGGGAACTGGAGGCAAAGTTTTAAGGTAGGATCATGGGATGAAGGTACTAAGTAAACACTCAATAACAATGAACTAATTTTGCTACATAAATGCTGCTAGCCAATAAAATACATGCAAATTATGTTGTATATATTCCCAGAACAAGTCAGGGTTGTCAAATCTCCAGAGGCAAATGGGACAAGGAGGTCAGCACCAGGAGCAACAGGTGACTGTCTATGAAGTGGCAGATACTTGGCAGCGTTATGATGTTACTTGGAAGCTGTGATAGGTAGGGTGACAGGCACTGATCGCTGGATAACCATGATGGCTAGGAGCTTCAGAGGGCCTTATGAAATAGGACAGGTACTTGGGGAAGAGTTAAGACTTTCGCTTAAAGAATGTTTCCCGTGGGAAGTGGGCCAACTGGAAAATTTCTGAGAACCAAGGACATGAAGTGGAGCCATGGGGAATGAGATGCTGTGAAAGCTAGAGTTGAAAGGAGAGTGATAGGGTCAAGCTACTGAACTTTGGTGCAAAATTACCAGTCAAATCAGGTAAAAGAAATTTATCCTCACAAGGTGAGATAATGGTGCAAAGACTCTACACACACGCAAGGATGTTTAGCTCAGTGATGTGAGATATGTGGATAATTGGAAATAAGCTCAATGTCCCATAAAGGGAAAATAAATGATTTGTAATACATTATTGTGATACAAGGTACTATAATTGAGGATTACGAATGTGGTGACCATGGACCCTAACTCTGAAAGACATGAATCCAGATACCAACTTTGTTTCCACTAACTAAGGAAACTTGGTAAGTCAATTTTCATATGCTGGCTAGGGACCAAGAAAAAGTAATCAATTTTCTAGACATGCCAAATGAACTATTTCAAATATTTGCACGAGTGCAACTGTGAACCAAGTAAATTGTTCATTTGTGGTAAGCCAAGCTTTATCACTTCCTCCTACCATGGACATGAAGTTAAGACTTTGAGAAGACTGCTGAAAAAGTCATTTTCTAATTATTTTAATATCTCCTTTACACAACATTTCCATATAAGCATCAGTAATTTAAATTCCTTTTTGCATGATGCATATAGAAATGTTTTAGAGTATAAATATCATTTTAAAACTTCTAATTAATAAAATTATTTCCAAAACTCTTTATATGGTTCATTGACTGTTCACAATAAAAGAATTTGGATAGTTTCCTAGAACAGGATTTAACTTGTGGATACAGTTTAATTTTTAGAAATTGGGTGCTGTTTCTTACAAGACTAATAATAATTTAAAACCTGCCAGTGCAACTCCAGTACTCTTGCCTGGAAAATCCCATGGATGGAGGAGCCTGGTAGGCTGCAGTCCATGGGGTCGCTAGAGTCGGACACGACTGAGCGACTTCACTTTCATGCACTGGAGAAGGAAATGGCAACCCACTCCAGTGTTCTTGCCTGGAGAATCCCAGGGACGGGAACCCTGGTGGGCTGCTGTCTATGGGGTCGCACAGAGCTGGACGTGACTCAAGCAACGCAGCAGCAGCAGCAGCAGCAGTACATCTTTACATTTAAGCAGGAAAGAAAAAAAGCAACACAATGAGTTTCAACCATTTTTGGTTTTAACAGATTATCTCCATAAATTTTATTTTTAAGAAAAAGGAATATGGGTCCAAATTCTGAATTTTTATCTCAACTGTTTTGGAACTCATCTGCATCTTTAGCTAAATCACATAATTTCTTCTTTGGGTGTATGTTTCCTCAGTAAAATTAGAAGTTAGACTAGATTAACTTCCTTGGTAGCTCAGATGCTTTAAAGAATCTGCCTGCAATGCAGGAGACCCGGGTTCTATCCCTGGGTCAGGAAGATCCTCTGGAGAAAGGAATGGCTTACCCACTCCAATATTCTTGCCTGGGAAATCCCATGGACAAAGGAGACTGGCAGGCTACAGTCCATGGGCTTGCAAAGAGTCGAACATGTCTGAGTGGTTAACACACTAGACCAGATTAAATATCTAGTCACTTTGGTATAATTTTCTATGATCCCGTTAATTAAATAAGTGAAGTGGTAATTCAGTCTTGGTTTATCACTGATCTCCAAACGTCCTCCAAGTCAAAGAGATTGCATTGCAGTATCTGTGGTGTGGGGGAATGTACGTCAAGGACTGGGAAGGGTAGTTGGAATAGTCTGGTGTTGGTTCCAGGATAACATGAAGCTGGTTAGTGTCCCTGATAAAATGTCTTTAACAGACAAAATGCACAAGTCTATCCAAGAACTCTACTGACGCTTTGATTTATATAGTTGCCTGGATATGTGCCTAAAACTCATTTACTTAAGTTCTCTTTTGCCTTTTTTGGGGCCTGAATTCCTTTAGGAATTCTTCCAATAACATTTTGGCAATTTTCAGTCTCTTGCAAAACCCTTCTACTTTTTCGTTCTTTTTTTGTTCTCACCATTTCCTTCCTTTCTCGACTTCAGTTTACTTATTCATTACTATGTTCCATTATAACCTCAACTTTCCCTTTCCGTCTGTAATTACTCAGTAAAACCCTATCACTGGATAAACCCCATTTGCCAACTATTTCATGAATCTTACTTGAACACGGCTCAAGAAGAAAAAAAACAGTTAACCATGCTGACTCTCACAATTCTGCCCTGTTACCCAAGTTCAGGGTTTTTCAAACAGTGAGACACAGACAACTGGTTGAACACAGCCAATTAACCTGAAGAATGATCACCTGCATTATTAATGAATTAGAAGGCGATGAACAGAAATGGTCACTGTGTGTTACACATGGGCATAGTAGGTATTGTTCATGAAATTTAAGTTCCAGATTACAAGTATGAAATGTGTACCATTTTCACAACATTAAAAATACTTCTTGTTTAGTAGAGTCAAAATTCAAAAGACTGGTCTGGTCAATTTGCTGTTTTACACCTAGTCTCTGCATAAGTCTCAACTGACCTTCCTCACTTGGCAGATAACTTTGCATCTGCTTGTAATGGCAAAATAAAAACATAAGAGAACTCCCTTATCTTTCCACCACCAACTCTACCAGACTCCAACTATACCATGTAATTTGACCTCCATCCTTTATAACGGTTGAATTTCTCTCCTTCCCTTTAAATCAACCTCTCCAATAATACACTGGTTCCCATGCCCTTTTGCTTCCTCAAGATCTTTGTTTAAGAAATTAAGCCTCTCCAGTGTGTATGTGCTTAGTTGCTAAGTCATTTCTGACTCCTTGGGACCCCACAGACTGTAGCCTGCCAGGCTCCTCTATCCATGGGATTTCCCAGCAAGAATACTGGAGTGGCTTGCTAGTTCCTCCTCCAGGGGATCTTCCTGACCCAAGGACAGAACCTGAGTCTTCTATGTCTCCTGCATTGCAAGCAGATTCTTTACCTGTTGAGTCACGGGGGAAGCCCAAACCGCTCCTGCATTATCTATAATCTGTTCTGGCCTGAATCATTTTCTTTGCTGGATGGTAAATAAAAATGCTTAATGGAAGTAATGGTTAGCATGGATATAGTAGTTTTTATGTGCTCTACTGTAAAGACTTTACATATGTTAATTATTTTTACACTCATTCAAATTAGGAACTATTATTATTCCCATTTTATGGATGAGAAAAGTGAGACAGAAATGTTAAATGACTACTCAGGGTAGTGGTACTAGGATGTGATAGAACCAGACTAAGCAATCTGACTCCAGAATCTACGTTCTTAACCACTCTGCAATTTGCTTCTTTCATGTGAATACAACTTATTTACCTCAAGTTGTTCTTCAGCTATTGCCTTATTTTTTTTCTGTGCCCCTTCATAGAAAAACCTACATAACAGAGACCTGAATGATGTTGTTGCAGAAGACTTTGAGTCCCACAGAACATTTTAGAACCCAATTTCAAATTGCTTAGGCTGACAGCTCCACGTACCTGCCTCAAACTTTACACATCCAAATGCGTCCAAACTTTACACATCCAAATGCGTCCAAACTTTACACATCCAAATGTGTCCAAACTTTACACATCCAAATAAAACCCTTCGTATCTTAAGCCAAATTCTGTCCCATTTCCTTCATTCATTTATTCATTGTGTTCATACTGCTGCTTAGTCCAAAGCCCTTGTCTGACACTTTTGAATCTTTTCTTTCTCTCACATCCCATCTCCAATCTATTGATGACTCCTACAAAGTCTAATTTCAGTTATATCACAAATCTAAATTTCATCACTAGTTTCTTACAGCAGCCATAATTGATTTATAAAATGCATAAATCAGACCATGGCTGCCTCTCGCACCATTACCCAAAAATCTTTCTATACCTTTTTTTTCCTTCAAGAGGTTTCTATACATTTTTATGAGCAGATGAAATTTAAAATAAAACCTAAACTCTTTAACAGGGCTTATGAGTTTTTTTTTTCCTTTTTTGCTTCTTTTTTACTACGTTATGTGCTAGCAGACTTCATTCCTCTCCAGCACCTGTTGGTGTCTCTGTATTCTTGGAACAGACAAACTTGTTCTTGATATCCAGGGTTTTTGCACTCTATATTCTCTCAGACTGGGATGCTTTTCTTCCAGATTACTGCTCCCCTCTATCATTCAGATCTCCAAGCTCACATCTCGGTAAATCTGTCTCAGTTCAGTCACTCAGTCATGTCCGACTCTTTGCGATCCCATGAATCGCAGCACACCAGGCCTCCCTGTCCATCGCCATCTCCCGGAATTCACTCAAACTCATGTCCATCGAGTCGGTGATGCCATCCAGCCATCTCATCCTCTGTCATCCCCTTCTCCTCCTGCCCCCAATCCCTCCCAGAATCAGAGTCTTTTCCAATGAGGTGGCCAAAGTACTGGAGTTTCAGCTTTAGCATCATTCCTTCCAAAGAACACCCAGGACTGATCTTTAGAATGGACTGGTTGGATCTCCTTGCAGTCCAAGGGACTCTCAAGAGTCTTCTCCCACACCGCAGTTCAAAGCATCAATTCTTCAGCACTCAGCTTTCTTCGTAGTCCAACTCTCACATCCATACATGAATCTGTCTAGATGACCTGTATAAAATACCCATTTCCCAGGATATTTAAACTAGCTTAGGTATTAAGGCTGTTTGGTCTTCCTAAAAAAGGAGTGGCAGAAAGCTTATGGTTTCAGGAAGCATGCCTTCGTCACTGTCAATTACATGTGCTTAGAGAACACTTCTATTTTTATTGTCCCACTTAAGACTCGGAAATGTGGAATGGAAAAGCAAAAAAGTAGGCAAGCCATGAGCCAAAGTAAGAGATTTTTTAAAATACAAAACCCAAGGGGAGGGTTTTGTACATCTATGGCTATATACACCTATGGCTAATTCATGTTGATGTATGATAGAAATCAAGCCAATATCATAAAACAATTATCAATCAATTAAAAATAAATATAATTAATAAAAAAGAAAAATAATCCCAAAATGTAAAAAAAAACCCCAAACCAAAAGGACTTTACTGGTGGTTCAGTGGTTATGAATCAGCCTCCCAATGCATGGGATGCCAGTTTGGTCCCTGGCATCAGGGAGTTAAGATCCCATATGCCACAGGGCAACTAAGTCCACATGCCACAACTGCTGAGCCTGCTCGTCACAACTGAGACTTAATGTAGCCAAATATAAATAAATAAACACATAAATATTAAACAAAAAAACAAAACCCCTAACATCCAAGTAGAAATGAGCAGACGTATCTCAAAGGGACCTGTGGTTTTTTTGAAACCACAGATTTGAAAGTTATATCCTGATACTGCCTTGCAGTACTTAGTGTGAAGGCCATGGAAACACCGATCTTTGTCCTGTGTGTTCTGTGTTATGATGTTAAAAAGCCTCACATGATAGCTTTGGTTGTCTAAGTGGAATGAATACCAAAACAATACCTGATCTTTTTCTTCTTTTTCCCCATGGCTGCGTGCATCTAAGTAAATGGTGAGAATTGTGTCAATTGTAAGCAAAGTCTTAATCAATTGAAAAAACTGGAAATCACTTAAAACTCCAAGCCCCAAGAGTTAGAATAAATACTCTTGCCTTGAAATAGGAAAATGGAACCATTAGAATCTTGCTAGCCATGAATATTTCACCAAAGATAGGAAACATCTGGACCTAAATGAGTCTGTGGAGGAAATACTTCCTTGATATAGATTTCTTCCATAATTGACTGCAATCCAGGGAAAGACTTTGAAAATAAGAATAAAAAAATATAGGTAACAACAGTCCAGGTAATAAATGAACCAGAAACCAGAATATATTTCACCATGCTCACCATGAAAAAACTTGATGAAGTATACAAAAGCAGACCTGAGTCTTTCTTGTAAAGTATTGATTAAATAGAGTGTTTAAGTGCTAAAAAGAGGGCTAAAAAATGGGGAAATGATTTACTTGTAGATGAAAAGAGGTTAGGAATTTGCATCTTAGGAAAACCAAGAGACCTGAATTCTTGCAACATCAGTCTCATCATTTCCTAGGTTTTTTATCTGTCATCATATTTCAGAGTGAGTCAAGAGCGTCTACATTCCCGACTTCCGCAGTGGTCCAGCGGTAAAGAATCTGCCTGCTAATGCAGGGGACATGGGTTTGATACCTGGTCGGAGAAGATCCCACATGCCACAATACTGCGCCCACGTGCTGCCACTGCTGAAATCCTTGTACTCGCGAGCCTGTGCTCAGAAACAAGAGAAGCCACTGCAAAAACTACTGATCCTGGTGATGATGTTCCTAAATTTGAAGGTAGTCTACTTGAGGTTCCCCTGGATTTGTTTTTAAGTTCATGTACACAACTTTTGGCATGTACAAATTTAGTAACATCATGATGCCTTTTGTCCTAGGTAATCTACTACTGGGGACATACGGGAAAGAAATGAAACTCTATGCCTACAAAAGGACTTACACATGTTCACAGCAGCTTTATTCATAAATGATGGTATTAATAACACATTTACATACATATATACATGGTCAAGTTTCTGTCCCTGGTTTGGGAAGATCCTCTAGAGGAGGGCATGGCAACCCACTCCAGTTTCTTGCCTTGGAGAATCCCCATGGATAGAGGAGCCTGGCAGGCTATAGTCCTTGGGGTCGCAGAGTCAACACGACTGAGTGACTAGGCACAGCATACCTGGTCAAAACTTGTACACTTACATTTGTCAAAACTTACCGAAGTGAATGCTTAACGTCTATGAATTTTATCCTGTGTAATTCAGATGTAAAAGGAAAAATCTTTTCTAAAAATTTACACATCACAAGATGCAGAGGCTAGAGACTTAATACCTACTTACCCCAGGACAATTATGTCAAATAAGTTAACAGGCAATTTAAAACTTCAGTTACAATCTCTAAATAGGTGGGGTTAGAGTACCCAGATCAGGCTGACTTGGATCCCTGTTATTTTTAGAGGGAATTTCTTTATTTTGCTAATACTATGTTGTTGCCAAAAAGGTCTCTTTGATTTTGCCTCAACAATGGCCAAGTACAAAGGTTTACTGTGAACTAAAGAACATTGCGTCCACTTGTTCAAAATTAAAAGAAAGGATTAGGGGAAGAATAAGCTAGAGGGCCATGGACAAACTTGGGGAAAAAAAAAAAACCTGGCATATTCCTGGCCAATTGCCATTACACAGGATCTCCTGCTTCTTTGAATAGAAAAGTTTGGAAAACTATTGCTGAGAGAGACTAGCAGAGCAAGGCTCAGACCATCTGTTCTCAGGGAATACTTTGTATATTATGGTAAAGGAATGTGGCTGAAAATAAGATGTCTTTATCTTACATTATGTCCTAAGAACATGTGTGTGCTTATCACTTTTCAATATCTCTCTGGAGAGAGAAAACCTTATTCCCAGTGTGCCGAATGAAAAGGAAAAGTGGATATCGGGTGACATTAGTGTCAGATATCTTGGGAATATTGTTGTTTAGTCAATAAGTTGTGTTCAGCTCTTTTTTGACCTCATGGACTGTAGCCTGCCGGGCTCCTCTGTTCATGGGATTTCTCAGGCAAGAATATGGGAGTGGGTAGCCATTTCCTTCTCCAGGAGATCTTCCTGGCCCAAGGATCAAACCTGTGTCTCCTGCTTGGCAGTCAAATTCTTTACCACTAAGCCATCTGGGAAGCCCTGCAAGTTAAAACTAGAACTTGTCAATTAGGAAAATATGTAGCTTATTATAACACTGAAAGGCAAATGCAATTATGATCCTTGAAAGCAAAGCAAGAAAAGAACCTTGGCTTTAACCTGTTCAGTGAACACTAAGTAGCTAATTGGTGAAAGCTACTGTTCATCTGGATACAGAAGGGCTTGGGAAACTGAGCAGACTGAAAAGAGAAAGAAAAAATTAAGAAGAATAAATCTTGAGTAAATGCCGTTCAAGAGTAGGTAATGAATAATCAATAAAATAAATGATTAATAGCAATAAATAATAATTGCTGAAGTAAATCATTGACTGCCCATAGAAAATTGGTGGGAAAAGCTGCTTCTTTCTTCCTGAGTGAGCTTCCTGAGCTGAGGGTCCGCCCCTTCCCCCAGCTGATTTTGAGGGATGGTCCTCCTAAACTTCTGGGAAGAAAGAAGGCTGACGGGGCAATGAATCAGGTGAATGACACATGGGATCTGGAAGGTGGCCTGTTCACACCTGTAGCTTTGGAGCTCAAGTAACGCCCTCTGAACAACAGAAGCACACACACAGTGAGCTCCTGGCATCATGAGAGCATACAGGAGAAACTACAGCCTCACCCAGTGGGAGGACATCTTCACGCTGAATGAAGCAAAGGATTATGGGAAGGTTCTAAGATGAGAGGAACCAAGTTCACCCTGTAACAGGGCTTTGTTACACTGGGTTCCTCCAGTTACTGTAAGAAGTCATCACTCACACAATGGAGTTGCTGTCTGTGTGGAAATTCCTATTCCTTCCAGCCTGGTGTGAAGTCATCAGGAGACCGCTCCTCCTCTCTCCTTGAAAGGCCTGTTTGCAGAAGACAGGCTGTTGGTCAAGGCCTCTGAAGATTTTCCTGGAGGAAGAGTAAAACCATTGTCACAGTGGCTTGAATCATTTCTTAAGTAAGGAGAGACTGAAAGGGAGCATTTCTGAACCTGGCACACCCTATCTGGATTGAACTACTGACAAGGTTGTTGCTTAAATGGAATATTTCTGAATTTGAAAGATGTACCAATGCTCAAACTGTGTATATTTGATGCAGAGTTTGAGCAAAAGGCCACAGCTCTGTGGAGGGCAATGTTTTCTCTGAGAAGAAATGGATAGTCCTACTGTCAATCACTCTCTGTAGAGATTAATCCTCAAGATTAAGAACCGAGCATGAAAGATGAGAAAGGGTAAACTGCTGTTCCCTGGAAGGCCAGGGCTCATTGTGGTCTAGTTTTGAGGTTTTCATTGCTTCCTGGAGCATTTCCGTAGGGGTGAAAGGAGAGCTTGGATGGGTGGCTTGCCTTGGGGAAGACGGGAGGGGAGGGAGGCAGACGAAGACCCTGGGATGGCTCATGTCCTGAGCAGCAGTGAAATATTATAGCTTACTCTTGACTTCAACTGTCTCCAGTAGTCTTTTTAAAAGACCGCCCAAATCAAGCTCTTCTTAGTGATGCTCTGGGAATTTAGCTGAGGAACTTCAGTCACACTTAGGGAAATGTGGTAACAGGAAAGCAGAGTCCTCTCCTGGAGGTTGGCATGGCAGTAACAGAGTTAATTACTCTTGGAGGAAAGGGGCAGCAAGGATGAGAGAATCCTACTGTCCAGCTCCCAAGCACCAGGGAGGAGCTTTTCCAAAACAGCAAGTGTACACATTAAGGGGTGCATTCCTGTGTGCTCAGTCATGTCCGACTCTTTCCAACCCCATGGACCATAGCCTGCCAGGCTCCTCCGTCCATGGGATTCTCCAGGCAAGAATACTGGAGTGGGTTGCCATGCCCTCCTCCAGAGGATCTTTCCAACACAGGGATCGAACCCACGTCTCCAGTGTGTCCTATACTAGCAGATGGGTTCTTTACCACTGAACCACGTGGGAAGCTCACATTAAGGGGAGATAATCCTGGGGAGCTAATTTCTAAAAATAAAGTCTGGGAAGGCTCCTGGCATTTGAAAACATATTTGTTCAGTATTCCTCATTGTTGCTCCAATAAGCAATTTGTTTGGATACTGTTTATCACGGGGACTATTTATCCTAAACAATATTCTACAAATGCCTCAGAGCTAATGTTTCAGGGCAGAGCTCATTTGTGGCACTAGCAGAACTATTCAGTGTGAAACTTTCACTCAGTTGTATTGTCTGCTTTTCATAAATATTTCTTCCCTTACCAGCAAATTTGTGCCAACTATCATACAGTTGTTCTGGTCGTGTTTTACAGGGATATGTGAGGAGATCCACATTTGGGGTGTCACGCCTATTTAAACCACTGAGAAGAGTGGGTGTGAGAAACCAGCACCTGTGGGCATGGAGTTGTGCAAGGCAGCCTTCTCAGTGGGCCAGGTGTCAGCTCCCAGCTCCTAGGGTCATTATCCTTTCTGTGGCTAGAGAGTTCTCTTAGCTATGGAGAACTCTTCCTAATGATCTTAAATTTGCTTTCTACTGAAAAATTTGACAGTTCACCTAGATCTCTGACATTTTATACGTTAGCATAAGCTCACCTTCCATTTTTGATCTATTTAATTATTGCTCTCACTCCTCAAATTAAGAAGATAACAAGGAAAACTAATATTTCTTTTCCATTTTTTGCACATTATTCTTTTAGTAGTGACTTCCAACTGACTTTGCAATTTGGGGTAGAGTATTGCAATAAAGATATTTCAGAATAACTTTTTATGGTTTGCAATGTCTCATGATGATTTTAAATTAATGCTGTTATAGAAGGCATCTGATTCTAACCATACTCAAACCAAAGCTCATATTTTAAATACATTTTCAATAATCTCATTTACAATTATAATTTTCATAGGAAAAATAAAAGCAGTTTCAATTTATCTTCAAGTCATAGTTATGTTATAATCATAACTGTCCATGAAGACTCACTTCTAAATTATAAAAATGCATTGCTTTTTATTGGGACTAGGCTAATATACACATGATGGACAGATATATGCCTTAGCAAAACAGGAAATTCCAAGATAGTTACTAATACTCCATATAGAAATTATTTGGTGTTCATATTGCACCTAGAATTTTATAATACAAATAGAAAATATCACCCATATGCTTTCTTTGAGCATTTCTAGGATAAATCCCTAGAACATTTATTTTGTAGAAGCTAGCCGTGGAAGCTCAGAGTAGCTGTCATATAATCAGTAGGTTTAACAATCGGCTTAATTATACAGTATATGATAGTTATCTTGTGGTTTTAGTCACATAGAAGAGAGTAGGAATCAGGTCAGACTCTAGTGGACAAAGCTGGAAGTACTGAAAGACTGATGCTGGGAAAGATTGAGGGCAGGAGGAGAAGTAGGTAAGAGGATGAGATGGTTGGGTGGCATCACTGACTCAATGGACATGAGTTTGAGCAAACTGCAGGAGATAGTGAAGGACAAGGAAGCCTGGGGCGCTACGGTCCATGGGGTTACAGAGTTGGACATGACTTAGCAACTGAACAAGGAAAACCCATATAATGGCAGAAAGAGGTTCATTAATGAAGTTAGTGAGCCCATTTAACTCACCCAAAGTGATCATTTTACAGACTGAGTGGCTGGCTCTCCATCTCATCCAGGATGAAATTCAACTCCTCAGCCTGGTTTGTTAGGAGACTATCTTTCTAACCTAATTCCCAGCTCAGGAGTTCTTCCATCCATGGTTCTGAAGAAACTTCTTTCTGTTTCCTTGATGTGGGAAGCCCTCACAAGATTCTCCAGAGTTCCGCTAGGGTTATTTATACAGCCTTAACCCCAAACATGCTCCTACCCTTCCCCTTTTCTCTGTTGGTTCTTATCTCAAGCATTATTCAGCCCTGGAGGCTGAGGGTTAAAAATCAAGGGGCTAGCAGATTTCCTTTCTGATGAGAGCTATGGTCCAGGCTTATGTTTTAAAGTCTATCTGAGGCCAGAAAACACTTTGAGAGGCTCGCTCTTGAGGTCATGGTCAGGGTGAAGGTCTGGAGGATGGGAGATGAAAATAGTTGGAGTGAAGTGTGGAGAACTTTCTCTGAGACTGGAAGAGCTCCTCCATACAGAGGCCTCCAGAGGTGAGACAAAGTCTCTGTTGAGTGCATGGGAGCCTTGGATGCCTCAGAGACAGGACTAGGAAACTGAGCTTAGTGTCTGCATCCTGAGAGCTTAGGCCTAGTAGTTCAGGAAAGCCCAGGACTTTAGGAAAACCCACGACTTAGACAAATAGCCTATTGGGGGTGACCATGGGGTGAATGAAGGTCACAGTGCCTTCTCTGAATAATCTGCACTGCCTGAGAATCCTGACCTTGGAATTTGTGTACAGACTTTGAGAAGCAACAACACATATCCAAGAGGGAGTTCATCCTGAGTCTAGTAGGTAGAGGCTTAGAGAACATAATACTCAGTCTAGAGAGAAATAAAGGAATGTGCCCTAATGTTAGGGTGCTTCTCAGGTGGTGTTAGTGGTAAAGAACTTGATTGCCAATGCAGGAGACATGAGACTCAGTTCAACCCCTGGGTTGGGAAGATCCCCAAGAAAGGAGAAGGGAATGGCTACCCACTCCAGTATTCTTGCCTGGAGAATTCCATGGGTTGAGAAGTTTGGCAGACTACAGTCCATAGGGTTGCAAAGAATTGGACATGACTGAAGCGACTTGGCATGCATACTCTAATGTTATAAGCTACCTCTTTATTAAAAGGTTTAGCATACTGGGCAATGATCATTACCTTTAATCCCTTCTAGACTTTGCATTGCTTTGGGCGGGATCTGGGTTGTTGCCTTTCCTCCAGTGCCTGTGCAACTCTTGGCCCTGATGAACCGTTTGTTAAATGATATTGAATCTGGAAGCCTCATTTTAGACTAGAAGCTTTTGTGTGGTGAATTTTTCTTTGACCACCAATCGACAAACTGCATCTTAGTACAATTACCAGGTAATTCCTCAAATCAATAGTTTCATATAAGAAGAACAAATTCTTTCTTACAAGGTTCAAATAAGGCCACACCATCGGCAGTACATGAAAGCTCTGAGCTTAATCCCTCACATTTGGGGTGCGTGAAAATGGTGAGATGTCAGCATTTCCTTTATTTGCTTTCAATTTCTGATGTAACCAGTGTCAGATTATTCGTGCCACTGGCGATAATTTCTCCTCCGTCCTTTATCCTATCGAGGGAGTCAAGTTTGGGAAGAATACATATATTTTGCATTAACTAGGAGACTTCGCTCAGCGTTTGATCAGAAGCTGGAGGGAGGATTCGCCGGTTCAGTGACAACAGTGTTCCTGGCACCCAGGAGCGCCCGTGTTGGGGCAGGGATCCCTGAAGGCGGTTTGGGGTTCTGCAGTGGGAATGAGCCGAGCGGCGTCTGCAAGGAGGACGCCCCAGGAGTCTGGGCGGAAGGCGGGGCAGCCGCGGGGTGCGGGGCGTGGGAGAGCAGGCAGAGAGGGGGTGGCCTGGACCGCTTTCCCGAGAGCGAGCACCCCGCCAGGCCGCCGAGAAGCCGAGGGGCAGGCTCGGGCAGCTCCCCCGGCGGCTCTCGCGGTGATAAAACTTGAGAAATAACAAGGAGGGGCGGCTCGGCGTCTCCAGAGTCCAATCTCGTCTCAGGAGCGAACACGCTCTCTGGCAAGACAAGCCTGAAAGAGGCCCGGGCGACTTAACGAGCAGCCGAGAGCAGCGCACCCGCGGCGCCCCTACACCTCGGCGGCCTCTGGTCTCCTGCATCCCGCCCGGTGTCCGCATCCTCCCCTCCCGGGCCCGCGCCCCGATGGCTGCGCCCCGGCTCCGGAGCTCCCTGCGCGGAGCCCTCTGCAGGCAGCTGCTCCTGACCCTCGTGGTGAGTGGAGCCCGGGTGAGGTGGGACCTACCCAGAGTCGGGATGGAGCAGGGGGTGATGGTGGATGGGCTGTGGTCCTGCTGGGGGACCGATGCGGGCGAAGACGACCGAAAGGGGACGTCCGCGCGTCTGCTCAATCTTGCGGGGCACTGACGAGCCAAATTCGGGCTGGGTGGGATGAGGAAAGGAAAAGCGTCCTAGCGAGACGCACCCGGACCGAGGTTTTTATTTGGGACTTATTCGATTGTTTTAACAGGGGTTGGGCTCTGGCTTCGCTGAGCTCCCTTTTGCGCCGCCGCGAGTGGTCCCGGGTTGGGGTTCGCGCTCCTTTCTTGGCTCCTAGTGATGGTGGTGGGGGTGGGTTTGGGTAAAGAGGGAAGAAGAGTGTTTGGTTAGGTTTCTGAGGATCCCTGAGTGAGTTACAGGGCGTTACTGGTGGCTCAGACGGATAAAGAATCTGCCTGCAATGCAGGAGACCCGGGAATCTATCCCGGGGTCGGGAAAATCCCCTGGAGAAGGCAATGGCAACCCACTCCAGCATTCTTGCCCGGAGAATTCCATGGACAGAGGAGCCTTGTGGGCTACAGTCCATGGTGTTTGTTGCAAAGAATCGGACACGGAGTGAGTTACTCCGGGGTCCCTTGGGATGGGGACATTGGTGGGTGAAGGGGTTGGAGCGATGTCCTTGGGTCCCGGGATTGAGTTACCTCTGAAAAGCGGCTTCCAGGTTTTGCCTCGTTTGATGGCTATTCAGTAGCTCACTGGAGTGGTCCACCCCCGTGAGCCACCCGGCCGGGGGCAGAGTGTACCTGGGGCGTCAGAGGGTGGACGGCTGAATTAGGGTTGGAGGTTGGGGTTCGGTGGTGTGATGGGGGAGTGGGGTGGGGTGGGGCAGAGCATATAGAATCAGACTGAGAGGAATGTTGGAGTAGGAGTGTGGGGTTGGGTGGTACTTTGTCCGGGTCCAAGGAGGATTGCACAAGCCTAGAGCCCAGCCTGGGGTCTTTTGTGCTTGGGATACCTGAGACCCAAGATGAGATTCACCCAGAGAGGAAGTTTGGGACGATTCTCGAACTCGGGAGACACAAAGCAGAAAGTGGGGAACCCTGATGGTGTGATCTCGCTGAGCTGCGTTCTAGGCGTGCTCTGGAAAGGAGCCTAGGACCCTCGCCTTCCTCGCGCTTGCGGTCGGGTGGTGAGGGACCAGCCTGGCTCGAGAGCCGGTCGACTCAGATTAGTTGAATTCTTAGTGCTCTTCTGCCCCCAAGCAGGGCGAGTGGGTGCAAGCTTTGTCCTCTGTTTGAATCATCGAGTTATGAATAAAGGATTGGTAGCTATGATCTAAGATATATTTATGGACAAAGCATCGCATAAATGGGCACGTCGATCTGCCTGGCAGCTATTCCCAAAAAAAGGAGCTGATGACATGACTTTACCCATGAGAACTGCTCTCAGAGTGTGTTCTTTTCTGATATATTTCAAAGCATTTCCAGCTAATCTGTTTAAAAGCATGAATTTAGTGTTCTGTGGTTTCTCTGAGAAAGGAATTTGGAAACAGAGAGAAGAAACTGTGGAGGTGCCGAGTTCCCAAGATTTCCCATGTATTCGCTGGAGGGGAGGGCGTGGAATTGGAGGAACTGTCTGGGTGGCAGGGGGTGGTGGATCGGGTGTTGGGGTGTGGCAAGACAAGAAGGTGCCTGTATACCTAAATACAGATAACATCAGCTTTAGTATACGATTTTCTTGTTTAGGATTATTTTTTAAGATAATTTCCTAAAGATTAGATTAAATGGTATCTTGGCTCCCCTGACCAGGGATGAAGCCCACACCGGCTGCATTGGAAGAGGAGTCTTAACCACTGGACCACTAGGGAAGTCCTGAGAATTCTTGTTAACCATCTTATGTCTGTATTTCCTTTGACTCCTAAGACCTTTCCACTTTTCAGTTTAATATTTAAGGGCATAGCATTTTGGAAACGCAATTTTCATTTTATGGAACCCTTAATGGCGCTCGCAAAGACAATCCCTTGTTTAAAGTGAGAACCCTTCAAAGCAGGTCTTTAACACACGAACTGAAACTTTTGACGTGTTCACTTTCCCATGCAACCGCCCCATAGCTTGTGGGATCTACCCTTTTTCACTTTTCTCTTCTGAATCTGCATCCCTGTCCCACCCTACTAGCCTCAGTATACTTTGTGTGTACTCTAAACCACTACTTAATGCGCTTAGTGGCTCAGTCGTGTCTGACTCTTCGATCCCAGGAACTGGAGCCCACCAGGCTTCTCTGTCCATGGGGATTCTCCAGGCAAGAATACTGGAGTGGGTTGCCTTGCCCTTCTCCGGGGGATCTTCCCAACCCAGGGATCGAACCCAGGTCCTCTGCATTGCAGATAGATTCTTTGCCTTCTGAGCCACCATGGAAGGCCCTAAACTGCTACAATTAACTGCAAATCCTAATCATGTTTCCTTACACATATACAAAGAAAGGGAGGGGGGAGGGAAGAAAGGAGAGGGAGAATTTAGAAAAGAACCATGTCAGATCTTCCTATTACTACTGAAAGAACTGAGTGTCTCTTAAAATGTTTCTTTTTAATGCAACACAAATTGATGGGAATGGTGAAAACTAATTTGCATTAGCTCAGTTGCTCAGATGTCTTGTCCTCTATTATAAGTAATGAGATCCTTTTACATGTGTATTTAATATTGTTTGCCATATCAAATCCACTTTGGGAATTACATTTTCTATTCTGTATTATAAATGGTATGTACTTGGACATGGTTAATCTATCATTTGCTAAAAGGGCTCTTCAAAAGGAATTAAAATAGCATTTTCTTTTATAACATACTTCCCCCCTTGAAGTATGTGGAATTCTACCTGCAACCTGTGTTGACAACCTATGTGTGTTGTGTCTTTTCCCAGAATTTATAGCATTAAATAATGAGAATAATATGACTCCTTTCCCAGACTTTTTGGTTATTGCTGTTCTTGATAACAGTTGACATATTCACCTTTTTAAGATAAAAGTGAGTATAATACTTTCTATTATCTTCTGCATTGGTGGGAAAAAAAAGCTTAGGACAAATAAAGGAGGAGAACTAGCTTATTTCTAAACTGTGTACTTAGGAAGTCAGAGTTATATTTATTTATATCAGTGCATCTTTATTTACCTTCTTCAAAGAAGGTTATTGTTATTGGTGTTCATACTGAGATACAGCTATATTCTACTGCACTTTCTGAGTCACTAAATATGTGTAAGCCATGCACATTTTTTGGTCCTCTTGCAATCCCTGTGATAGTTGCTATGCCATATATGGTATCTCTGGTGACCTGTGGCTAATTATACTTCCCATTTAGGGTCCCATCTTATGGAGTTTGGATAGAAAGAAATTTAGTAGACTCATCAAAGCATTGAGAATATATAAAGGTAAATCTTAACAATTCAAGGTGGTAAGAGTTTGAAAGGTAAGATTTCTCTCTTGGAGACAGCCAGTGTCCACAGGAGAAATAATGAATTGAAAATTCTGTGATCTTTATGCTCAAGGAGATATCCTTTATTTTCAGATATTCTATAAACTCTTATTCTTTGGCTTCTTTTTCCTCTGTTGAGAATGGTGTCATTTTAGAAAGCGTACCTCGTGCATTCACTCTAAAATTGAGCAATAGTATAAAAATGAAATACTGGGAGGTACACCGTTAGTTTTCATTCTCTCTTGGCCTTAGACAGTTCCTTGAGGATTTGATGATTTGTATGATAAGCTTTCTATGATACGATTAATTAAATTTGGACAGTACTGTGGAATGAAACTAAGCAATTTGTTTTTCCCAAACTAGCATAGACAATACTTTATATTATCATTTTTTTTAAAAAACTTAATTTGTTACATTTTAATTTAAAGTTGCTTACAACTCCAGGTTCTATCAACTAGATATTTAAAGTTGTTCTAGAGGGTTCCTCATTAAAAAGAATTCTTTTTATAACTCAGTCAACCCAGAATTCATTAATATGAACAAATTTTTTTTTGTATCTTGTATTTTTCATTGGGCAGTCACCAGTTATTCTTAAAATACCTTTAAAAGTTTGTCATCTAATGGTGGTTTTATTATTTTTTTTTCTACTTTATTTTCAGTAATATATCCAAGTCTCACTAACATAGCATTACATTTCTTTCTTTCTTTATTTTTTAATTTTTATTTATTTTAATTAGAGGCTAATTACTTTACAATGTTATATTGGTTTTGCCATATATCAACATGAATCTGCCACGGGTGTACACGTGTTCCCAATCCTGAACCCCCCTCCCACCTCCCTCCCCATACCATCCCTCTGGGTCATCCCAGTGCACCAGCCCTAAGCATCCTGTATCCTGCATCAAACCTGGACTTTATATTTCAGGAAACTTAGCATAACTGAAATTTATATGTGAATATCATCCTTTGCAATATCCATCCCTTATATTAGGGCATCCCTGATAGCTCAGATGGTAAAAAAAAATCAGCCTGCAATACAGGAAACCCCAGTTGGATTCCTGGGTTGGGAAGATCCCCTGGAGAGGGGATAGGCTACCCACTCCAGTATTCTTGGGTTTCCCTTGTGGCTCAGTTGGTAAAGAATCTGCCTGCAATGCAGGAGACCTGTGTTTGATCCCTGGGTTGGGAAGATACCCTGGAGAAGGGAAAGGCTAACCACTCCAGTATTCTGGCCTGGAGAATTCCATGGACTGTATAGTCCATGGCGTTGCAGAGTCAGACATGACTGAGCAACTTTCACTCACTCTCTCCCCAGAAATCCAATTTGTGCCATAATTTCAACCACTCTCCAGCTACTGCTGACTCCCCAATTTGTATATCTGGCCTTGAGCTGCCCTTAAGTATAGGTCTATCTATCCAGCTGTCTTCTGGACCTTTCTCCTTAGATTTCCCATGTGTGTGTGTGTGTGCTCAGTCATGTCAGACTCTTTGTGATCCTTTGGGCTATAGCCCACCAGGCTCCTCTGTCCATGGGATTCTCTAGGCAAGAATACTGGAGTGGATTGTCATTTCCTCTAGGGGGAATTTTCCTGACCCAGGGATCGAACCTGCATCTCCTGAGTCTCCAGCACTAAAGGTGAATTCTTTACCACTGAGCCATCAGGGAAGCCATTCTGCTTCCACTAGATTTCCCACAGGAATATAAAATTTAATATACGCCAGGCAGAACTCATTTTTTTTCACCATTTTTGCCAACCTTGCCGGTATTCTGCTCCTCAAGGAACTATTCTCTTTCTGTATTGGTTGGTGATACTTCTGTCTGCTCATCTACTTTATCTATTCTATATTATAAATGGTATGTACTTGGATGTGGTTAATATATCATTTGCTAAAAGGGCTCGTCGAAAGGAATTAAAATAGCATTTTCCTTTATAGCATACTTTTCACCTTGAATTAATTGTATATCATTTCAGTGATGTTTATTATACAGAGACAAAGATGAATGACCTGCTGCTATATATTCAGCATGGATAAATTACACAACATAATTCATGCAAAGAAATCAAGTTGCTTACAATTAGCATATGACTATATATATGTAAAAGCTTAAAATTGATAAAATGAACCAGTCTTCTTTAGGGGTACATACACATGGGATACAATTAAGTGGAAATGGGGAAGTAAATGATTTACCAAGAAAAAAAAATCATCCGTTAGAGCTTACTTGAATTTGGAGAGTTCTCTCCATCAGGGAGGAAAATGCAACTGGGGAGAGTTAAATAGGAACTTTGAAAATAATAGTAATGTTTTATTTCTAAGACTTTGTAACTTTAAGGTAAACTATAACTTTAAGGCAAGTGCCCTAGCATTCCTTTTATTTTTTATTAAAATACAAGTGTAGTTAGAATATATCTTAAGAGGGACAGTTTTTAAAAAAATGAAATGAACAATATAGAGGATTAACAAAACCAAACACTATTATTTGAAAGTACAGACAAACCTGCTACAATTGCACAAGAGAAAAATAGAAAAGGCATAGTAAAACAATATTAGGAATGAAAACAGACACATTTATGGAGAGGAGAGAAGTTTTAAAAAATAGATAATAATATTTATATATTATTCTAGTTAATCTGAAAAGAGACAAAATAGGCAATTTTCTACAAGGTACAAATTGCCAACATTTGAGGAGGTGTACAAATTCTAAGTAGACTTTGAAGTGTCTTTCTAAGACACTGAATTAGAAGCCAAATGTCTCCACTTACACACACCCTCATATCAAGCCTAGACCTGTGTGATAGGTGAATTCTTCCATAAATATATGGAACAGATAACCTTTACCTTTTATAAATTGCTTCAAAGAATAGGAAAAAAAACTGGAAGTCTCCCTAACTCATTTTATTAAGATGGTATGAAGAAAAAGTAGAAGTCTGATCTCTCTTATGATCATGTATTTTAAATATTAAAATAAATAAAAGCAAACCAGACCAATAATGTATTTTTTACAACATAAAGGCCTGTTTATGGAATTTCAGTTCTATTCCATTCATCTATATGTTTATCCTTATGCTAGTACCGCTCTGCTTTGATTATTGTATTTTTGTAGTAAGTTTTGAAATTGGGAAAATTTTCAACTTTGTTCTTTTTCAAGTTAATTTGGGTCTTTCAGTGCCCTGCATTTTCTCAAGGATTGATTTTCAATTTCTGCAAAAAAAAAAAAAAAACAAAAAACTATTTGGGATTTTGATAGGGAGTGCCTTGAATCTGCCAGATGACTTTTGGGAATATGTGTTTTGACCTATGAAGATGGGTTTTCCATTGTAAATGAAATTCTTTGCTTGCTTTCGGTTTCAGATTCTTTTCATTGCTAGTGGACAGGAATGCAATCAGTTTTTGTATGTTAACCTTGTATTCTGCAACCTTGCTGAAACCATTTATTATTTTTGATAGTCATTTAGTGGATTCCTTAGGATTTTCTATGTGTAATACAAATCATATTATTTGAAAATAGAAACTATTTTGCTTCTTCTTTCCCAATCTGGATGCCTTTTATTGGGTGTGTGTGTGTGTGTGTGTGTGTGTGTGTGTGTAACTGCCCTGGCTAGAAGCTAGAAGCGCCAGTACAAGGTTGAATAGAAGTGGTGAGAGCAGGCATCATTGTCTTGTTCCTTCTGTCAGAGGAAAGCATTCAGTCTTTCTCTGTTAATCATGATGTTTTTCTTAGATGCTCTTTATCATGTTGAGCAACTTCTCTTCTATTCCTAGTTTGTTGGAAAATTTTAATTGTAAATCAGTGTTGGATTTTGTCAATTGCTTGCACCTATTGAGATGATCATATGCTTTGTTCTTAATTCTTTAAAAAAAAAACCCCTACTTTACTGAGGTGAAATGGACACAGAAAAAGCCATGCATATCAAAGCACACCACTTGATGAGCTTGGTGATAAGTATGTAGCTGCAAGATCATCAGGCTCTATGCCATAAGCATATCCATTACCTCCAAGTTTTCTCTTGCCTTCTTCACTTATTGTTATTGTTTTATTTCGGTAAGAACACTTAGGTTTTATCCTCTTAGCAAAACTTTTAGTATACAATACAGTATTGTTAACTGTAGGCACTATGCTATACAGTGGATCTCTAGGACTTATTTATTTTGCATATCTAAAACTTTGTTCTCTATTCTATACTGTATTAATGTGACCATTTTTTCCCTTAGGTCTTCAGTTTTGCTTGTGAAGCCTGCAAAAAGGAGATATTTAATATACCTTCCAAACTAGAGGCAGGCAAAATGATTGGCAGAGGTGAGCACTTTCAAAACAATGTTTTTAAAACAGAAATGTAATTTACTTATGCTGGAAAGAGCATATTATCCAATGCTTGCTTTTGGAATTAGCCTGAATATATATATGCTGCTGCTGCTGCTGCTAAGTCGCTTCAGTTGTGTCCGACTCTGTGCGACCCCATAGACTGCAGCCCACCAGGCTCCCCTGTCCCTGGGATTTTCTAGGCAAGAACACTGGAGTGGGTTGCCATTTCCTTCTCCAATGCATGAAAGTGAAAAGTGAAAGGGAAGTCGCTCAGTCATGTCCGACTCTTAGTGACCCCATGGACTGTGGCCCACCAGGCTCCTCCATCCATGGGATTTTCCAGGCAAGAGTGCTGGAGTTGGGTGCCATTGCCTTCTCCGAACGTATATATAATTAGATATAATTCAAGATATGTTAAAATATATGTTCTGTTCTTTATAACTCTATAGAATTCTGTCATCGATTCTAAGGCAAATGTTCTAATCCATGCTTTTGTGGTCATTTATGTTTTAACGGTAAAAATTATGTAAATAATTATATGTAGAATGTAGCCCTATCATTACTCCAGGATTCCAAGCATTTGAGAGACATAGGTAAGGAGCTCAGAGAGTCGGAGCAGAATTTTTATCAATGCTATGGCTGCAGTGGGATATATCACACGGTATGCTGTTCCTTTCAAAATTGGGTTTAATCAGTCATTTGCCCAATGAGAAGTTGGGGAACCTCAAACTTTCCCAACACCCAGGCAGCTCTGTTCAAATGGAATTTCTCCATGGTACAGGAAATATTGGAGGAAAATATCATGATTTTGTTGAGAGATACAGCTTGTCCCAGAGATACCAAATTTACTTTTTCAAAAAGTGTCCCATTCCTGGGAAGGAAGAAAAGCAAGGATGTAAAGAAAGGTTGGGGATGTTTTTCTAGGGAAATGGACCAGAGGTTATCACTCTGGTAAAAATGTGAACAGAAGGGAAATATATCATCACTTTTAAAGATGTTTAGTTTTCTTTTTTTTTTTTTTTTGACTTAACGTTTCCCTCTGTGACAGATTTGAATTAAAGTAAAAACACTACACATGGGTAACATATGAATTCTTTGAGAGGATATTACTTAGGTGGGTATTAGGCTATCAGTTTGGTTTCTGTAAAGGCAGATAAGTGGAAGAATGGGATGCATTTGACACTTTTAGATATAATATTGAAACACTGGTATGAGACTTGTATTTTATAACTTTGCACTTGGGAAGATTCCCAGCGAAAGAAGAATTTCAGAATTGCAATAGGAAGCCCCAGAAAGAAAGGAACAGCAACGCAAAGAGAACTGTGGTCCCCAGGGGAGTTAGTGAGGTTGGGGTGGGGCAAGAAGAATTTAAAGATTTTTCTTATTTGACTATTTGCCAAACTCATATACTCTGTCACTCTTTGGGTTCATGTGTATAATTTCTGGCTGAAGACAGGTGTATTTTAGAAGACTTACTATATTGTTAAGAAAAACTCTTCTGTTTGTTTATCCAGGTGTGTGTGTGTGTGTGGGTGTGTAGTTCAGCTTTGTCCTGATTGCAACATGCATCTGTCTTCAATAGGAAGATCATTTTCATAAGCCTTTTAGAAGAATATAAAAGTTTTAAGTACCTTTTTTAAACAAATTTGCAATCCAGAATTATCATTTTTAATAGAAGAAGAATGATCACTTTTAAAAAATACATGTAAAGAGGCTGGCTAAGATATTTGCTAAATGCAGACTGATTGGTTCATTTCATTCCACTTCAGGGTTTTGAAGAAGATTGTATACATTATTAGAACATTTTTCCCCCCTTTTTTGCATGTGTTTCTTACTTTTGAAAATTCTTACTTGCAGTTAATTTGAAAGAGTGCCTTGGATCTGTAGACCACATCCAGTCCAGTGATCCTGATTTCAGAGTTCTAGAAGATGGATCAGTATACACAGCCCACGCTGTTGTGTTGCCTGATGAGAAAAGATCTTTCACCATACGGCTCTCTGACACAAAGAAACAGACACAGAAAGAGATTCTTGTGCTCCTGGAATATCAGAAGAAGGTATTCAAAGTCCATTGATACTTTCAGGCGTGTTTTTCTTCTCATTTAAATGCTCTCATTAAAAATTGCAAAGAAAAGGATAAATAAGATTTATTTTCCTCTTCTTTTTCCCCTTTCTGTTTGCTTTTCCTTCCTCCCTGTCTTCTTTTCTCCCTCCTCTTCCCCTCTCGACATTGGTTAGACATTGACTTTGGATCTGGCTTTATTAGATCTAATGGCACCTCTCTGTGAAGGCTTCTTCCACCTCCAAAGTCTACTTGCTTTTGCCTGCCTGTGTCAGTGTGGTAATCCCTCTGTTGTAGCATTGGTAATTTTTTATTAGTGTAAACAATCTATCCACAGTTGCTTAAGGACATGAGTCAATCCCTTTTGTTACCTCTGTTACTACTGCTCAGTTACCCCTCACCCAGAGTCAATAGGTGCATTTTAAATCAAATGCAGTAGTTCCCAGTGAATAAGGGGCTGATTTCAAGTGCCACAGTCATTCTGATGTTAAAATAGGATGGAGATCCTGTAGTATGTATGTGTCTGAACCGTATTAGCCATCAACCAGTGATTATTCACTGTAGTTCTAGATTCTACATCAAGAGGAAGGCCGTAGTGAATTACAACTAATCAGTGTGAAGTGTATTATATTAATGAAAAAGTCACTTAAATGAATAAATTTCTGCTTAGCACTTTAATAATTGCTTAATGTATCATTAAGTAATTCTCAGGAAATACCACATCTTCCTTACTATACCATGAAATGAAATGGAAATCACTAAAAACTCCAATAGAACTTTCAACAATGATGGGAATGTTCTATAATCTGCACTGTGTGATATGGTCACCCAACATTAATTAATTAATGACTCCTGACAATTATCATGTGACTAGTGTAACTGAAGGATGGAATATATGTTTTACTTAATTCTAATTAACTTAAATGGTCACATGTGGCTTGTGGCTTCCTTATTGGACAGTGGAGTTAGAGTGTTCAGGCAATGAAGAAAATGCATGATCTCACTCTGGTTCACCTGGGAGTATGAGGTTTTAGCAGAAAGAACAAGAGCTGTCTATAGCTTGTTAGAAAGAGGATGTATTCTTTGTTTCATTTTGGGACAGAACAGAAAGAACTGAAAGTACAGTGATGATTTTCCTAATCTGAAAGTTTGGTCAGGATTAATATAGAAATGTATACAAAGTGAAATTCTTTGGTTCATGAAGTCTTTAAAGTCTGGTTACATTTTTTTAACCTAATTCAGAGAAGACCGTATTATCTGGTCTTTAGGTTCAGCATTGACATACTGGAGACTGGTCCATCTACTGTTTTACAATGAAGTAGGCTGTGATGCTTTTTGTTTAAAATTGTTATTTGTCTTTCTCTCGATTCAGGTATTGAGGAAAAGACACACTAAAGAAACTGTTCTCAGGCGTTCCAAAAGGAGATGGGCGCCTATTCCCTGCTCGATGCAGGAGAATTCCCTGGGACCTTTCCCCTTGTTCCTTCAACAGGTAGGTTTTCCATTCCTTCTGACTGGGATTGCTTTAGTTCCAAGAGTCTGTTTTGTTCAGGTTTTAATAATTCTTTAAACATTTAAAAATCAACAGATTTGAAGATATTCATGAAGAGTAAAATCACTAAAAAATTAATAATGAGAAAAACTAGAACATTGCTAAAAACTAATAATTATAATATAGTACAGACTCTATAGCCATTGCTGCTGCTGCTGCTAAGTCGCTTCAGTCGTGTCCGACTCTGTGCGACCCCATAGACGGCAGCCCACCAGGCTCCCCCGTCCCTGGGATTCTCCAGGCAAGAACACTGGAGTGGGTTGCCATTTCCTTCTCCAATGCAGGAAAGTGAAAAGGGAAAGTGAAGTCGCTCAGTCGTGTCCGACTCTTCGCGACCCCATGGACTGCAGCCTACCAGGCTCCTCCGTCCATGGGATTTTCCAGGCAAGAGTACTGGAGTGGGGTGCCATTGCCTTCTCCCCTATAGCCATTCCATTAAATGATCTTTATTAGTTAATTCATTCATTTAGCAGCTGGCTATTGAGCACCTATTCTGTCCTGTTGAAAGAACTGCTCTAAGTACTTAAGCTAGAAATACATTTAGTCATTTGGGCTTCCCAGGTGGTGCTAGAAGTAAAGAAACTGCCTGCCAATGCAGGAGAGTTAAGAGATATGGGTTTGATCCTTGGGTTGGGAAGATCCCTTGGAGAAGGGCTTGACAACCCATTCTAGTATTCTTGCCTGGAGAATCCCATGGACAGAGGAGCCTGGTGGGCTACAGTCCATAGGGTCACACAGAATTGGACACAACTGAAGTGACTTAGCATGGCATGGCCTTTGCCCTCATGACCTTCCCTGGTGGCTCAGACAGTAAAGAATCAGTCTGCAGTGTAGGAGACGTGGGTTTGATCCATGGGTCAGGGAGATCCCTTGGAGAAGGGAATGGCTACCTACTCCAGTATCCTTGCGTGGAGAATCCCATGGACAGAGGAGCCTGGAGGGCTACAGTTCATGGGGTCGCAAAGAGTTGTATATGACTGAGTGACTAAAACTTGCTCTCATGTAGTTTATTAATCTAGTGAGGAAGATAGAAGTAGGCAAATGATTGTAACATTAAGTGATAAGCGCTGAGATGGGAATGGATTGGAGAATTCATGGGGTGAGTACCATGTCCTGAGATGACAGGTGGTAAAAAACAAAAAGAAGACTTAGAGGGGGAGGCAACTAAGCTCAGTGCTGAAGGATGGGAGAGTGTCATGCAGGTAAATTGTTGCAGAAGGAGAAAGAGGGACAGAGGTGAAACCAAGCATGGTTCCTCATAGGAGCTCTCAAGAGCTTAGTCTTCTTGTATATGATGGGAGTGGAACAGGGAGACAGGGCAGAAAGACAGATAGGGTCCAAATGGAATGGGCCATTTGTGCTCTGCTGGGTAGTTTAACTTCTTCCGAAAAACAAGTCTTTTTAAAGCAGGGTCAGATTTACTTTTCATAAATGAAAATAATAAGTATGCAATGAAAATAATGACTGAGGCCGAGCTATGGCATGGAGCTTGTGTTTTTCCTTTAAATTTCCATTACTCCGGTCAATGTTTAATGCTAATGGTGCCCCCCTGGGTCCTACTTATTTACGATTTTAACTATGCTTCCCGTGTCTTTCTCACTTATGGGAAATTCTACCCAGTGCTGTCCCTTTGTTTCTTCTTTTAGGTAATTGTACTTTAAGCACTGATGAGGCCTATTAAGAAATTGATTTCTGATTACCAAAGTTGTACTGATGAGAGGTAAATACGGCCTTAGTACTGTTAAACTGGTCACCACCTCTCAGTCCTCATTTCCCTGATGTGTGTGTCCATTTGACTTAGCCGACCTCTCCTTTTCTTCATCCAGGACAACATTCACCCAGTTTTCCACCTTCTTCGCTGGCCACTCCTTCTTAGTATATCTTGCTGGTTCATCCTCACTCCCACTTCCCCCTATTCCCCACCAGCCCAACCCCTCAGTCTTAAACTTTGGAGAGCTCATCTATGAACCTTGTCTTGTGTTTATTTATATTCATGTTCTTGGTGATCTCATCCAGCTTCATTGCTTTAAGTACTTTTTATACACTGGAAACTTAAAACTTCATTATCTCTAGCCCAAAATGCCTAATTAAGATATCCACCTGGAAGTTAAGTAGACACATCAAACCTTGCATATAAAAATCAAACATTTGGATTTTCTTATAAAAAATGTCCTCCCATCTCAATGGCGGCTCCATCCTTTCAGTTGTTACCACAGAAGAGTCTGTTTGGTAAGGTTTTATTGTGGAGAGCATACTTCTCTTTAAGGAATCAATAGGAATTTGCTGCGTTTGTGCCAAGTCGCTTCAGTTGTGTCCCACTCTGTGCGACCCATGGACTGTAGCCAGGTAGGCTCCTCTGTCCATGGGATTTTCCAGGCAAGAATACTGGAGTGGGTTGCCATATCCTTCTCCAGATGAAATAGATGTTGAGCCCCTATTTACCATATCCAACCATTCTTTACAATTAAAATTGTAATTCCTTTATTATTATAGGATAAGAATCTAGCTGTGTTTTACTACAATCTTAAATTATAGGGGATAAAGTATGACAGAGATTTAGTCATTTCATGTCAAAGTGTGATCCAGTACAGAGATTCTAATTTGAGAAATTGCCGGGGACCCAGGCTTCTTCCTTTTTAAGCTTGGCCATCTTCTCAGGTTCAAGATGGCTCATCCTTGTGTCCAAATGACGGAACACACACCTCCACTTTTCTAGAGCACAGTCTGAATCTCACCTGTGTTGGGTTGGCCAAAAGTTCATTTGAGGTTTTCCATGAGATGTTACGGAAAACCCTAACAAACATTTTTGGCTAGCCCAATATTATTTTTTTTTTTGCTAAATCCCATTGATCCCTTTTTGCATGATCATACCTAATTGCAAGGGAGATAGAAAAATCTTTCTTCTGGACCATCTTATGTTCAGCTGTAAGTTCTAACATTAAGGAAGATGGGCAGAATAGACATCGGGGAATACTAGCTTCCTCTGACTTAGTGACATCCCTGACTTCAGTCTTCACACCACACAGCCAATCCATTGTCAAATCCTGTTGGCTGCATCGTCAAATTCGATCCAGAATCTAACTGCTTTTCACAACTGCTGCTGCTGCCATGCTAGTCTAACAAACAATTCTCTCTCCTGAATTCTTACAGTAACTTTTTTTTAAGCAGTAACTTTTAAATGGCCTTCCTGTTTCTTCCCTTACTTCTCACCCAAGTCTAATCTTAACAGAACAGCAAGAATTAAAATATAAATTGGTGACAAAACCAATACAATATTGTAAAGTTAAATAAAATAAAATAAAAAAATAAAATATAAATTGGATATTGTTGTTTAGTCGCTTAGTCATGTCCGACTCTGTGAGATGCCATGGACTGTCACCTTGCAGCTTTCTCTGCCCATGAGATGAGATTTCCCAGGCAAGAATACTGGAGTGGGTTGCCATTTTCTTCTCCAGGGAATCTTCCTGACCCAGGGATGGAACTCACATCTCCTGCATTGGCAGGGGATTCTTTACCACTGAGCTACCAGAACTCCAGAAATTGGATATTACTATTATTTAAATTCTCCAATGGCTCTCAGTCTGACTCCAAGAAGAAGCCAACATCCTTGGAATCTCTTATAAGCCATTGCCCTGTTACTGCATTCATCGTCATCTACGACTTTCTTTTCCCTTAGTCCTCTCTACTCCAAACACAATGCCTTCCTTGAACACTCCAGACATAGCTCTGGTCTGATCACTTTGCACTTCCTGTTGCCTCTGCCAAGAAGAGTCTTCTCTGTTTATTGTCATTCTTTTCAGTTTTGTTAATTCATCTCCCTAAGAAACATTCCAATTGACGTTCCTTTCATCAGGATATGAGAGTCCCTGTTTGCCTCATCCCTGCCCACAATGGGTAGTATTGTTTTTTTCTACCTTTGCCAAATCACTAGATGGGAACCTATGCCTTTTTGCTTTCAATTAGGTTTTCTTTGGTTACTATTTATGTTGAACATTGTCTTCATTAAATTTGGGAGCTTTTAAAAAATCTTTTGCCAAATTATCATAGTTTGTTACCATTTTGCAGGTTGATGAAGTGACAAAGGTGATTATTCTTAAAATAATCTCTTTAATAAACAATGTAAACATATAAGTTGTATTTAAAAAACAGCATTTTAATGAAAAATTTTTTACATGTGCTTTTTCCTTTTAGGTTCAATCTGATGCTGCACAGAACTATACCATCTTCTATTCAATAAGTGGGCGTGGAGTTGACAAGGAACCTTTAAATTTGTTTTTCATAGAAAGAGACACTGGAAATCTGTATTGTACCCAGCCTGTGGATCGTGAAGAATATGACGTTTTTGATGTAGGAGCTTTATCAATACACATGACTTTTAAGTGATTAAACTATGTTTCTTCTGATACTCCATCTACTCTTTCCTGTCTTCTGCACTGTCTTTTCTGAGGGCATCTTAAAGACGAAGGAAATAGATTGTATAATATTTTGGAATGCTTGGTCTGCTCTTTATCTCAACTTCTGTTAGGTAAGCCTAAAGTGAAGCCAAGAAATTTAATTGCATTTGGATGTAAATTCCAGCAAATTTCCAAAAGTTGGTTTTGTTTCTGAGGTTTTCCTTCTCTCTCTGGTCATGGTCCTTTCTCCTCTCTCTAGGACATGGCCACAGTTGATTGGAAGAGTTGTCTTCCAATGTCCCTCTTTTGCTCCTTTTTTTTTTCCCCCTTTCTTTCTTGGTCTTTCTTCAGCATGTATGACTATCTGATGATATCTGAGAACTACATAATGTAGCAAAAGTGGGAGATCAAGCCCAAACAAGGCACGATAAGTCAGTATACTGGTAAGGATGCTGCTGCTGCTGCAGCTAAGTTGCTTCAGTCTTGTCCGACTGTGTGCGACCCCATAGACAGAAGCCCACCAGGCTCCCCCGTCCCTGGGATTCTCCAGGCAAGAGCACTGGAGTGGGATGCCATTTCCTTACATCAATGGGGAATAAGTCACTTAATTTTCAGTGTAATAATTCAGACAATTTTCAGCATGATATAATAAATGCTCTGGGGTTATGTAATTATTCCTGTGGTTCAGGGGAGCTGATTCTCCATAAAAAAGAGGGCTTCTCTTCCTAAAAGAAAAAGGAAGAGATGCTGGGTAAGTAAAACATGACTGATGGTCACCACGTGACACTTTGCTTTTGGCTGGAAAATTTTCAACTCAGTGTTATAATCACATGCTGAAGAGAAATATGTTCTATTTGACTTTACACTGCTTTTGGTTAACCAGTAACGCAGAAGTAAATGCAGCAGTTTTATGAGGAAACCTCTTACAAATATGTGATCTATGAGGTAAAATAATAAAGGGGCTTAGTAGTGACAAAATTTGGTAATCTTTGCTTTATTTAGATGATGTAGTTCGGTTTTTTCCCACTGCAGTGAAATGACTTGTTTCTCCCTATTTATGATTTTATGATTAGGGGGAGAATAAAGACTATAATCCACCCTGCTATATTCACATTTAATTCCTTAGTCTAATGGCCTGAGTATTCTCTGACACTCTGTATTCTGACCTAGGTTTTATTTGAAGTGTAGCCACTTCTACCAAACACTGAATACTTTGAACTATAATATTAATAGTTATAGTCTTTCTACCTTCAATGCTCTGATAACTAAAGAAGTATTAAATTTTTGGAAAGATTTATTACTGAAAAGATTTGCAGAGAAGGTATTAGATAAAGCATAGAATTCTTTCTTGCTGGAATCTTTCAAAATGGACTGTTCAGTTTGGCTTTCACTGTTTTACAGCTGATTGCCTACGCGTCAACTGCAGACGGATATTCAGCAGACTTCCCTCTCCCACTGCCCATCAGAGTGGAGGACGAAAATGACAACCATCCTATTTTCACAGAAGCAGTTTATAATTTTGAAGTTCTGGAAAGCAGTAGAGTTGGTGAGACAACACTGAAGAGCAAAATATGCTGTATTAAATGTTTATATGCATTGTTTGAGAGATTGAGTTTTTACTCAATGCCAGATGACATTGGGCTCATTGGATACATATAATGCCATCAGATTCAATCAATGTGTAGTTTACAAGGTATTATAGGAGTTTGATATTATAGGCTTCCTAGGTTGCTCAGTGGTACTGGATCCACCTGCCAAGCAGAAGATGTGAGTTTGATCCCTGGGTCAGGAAGATGCCCTGGAGAAGGAAATGGCACCCCATTCCAGGATTCTTACCAGGAAAGTCTCATAGACAGAGAGCCACGGGATTGCAAAAGAGTTGGAAATGACAGCGACTAAACAACAGCAACATAGGAGTTTGTGGTGTTGCCAGTATACCAATGAGTTATAAAGGCAGATAACAGTTATTCAAGCTTTGTACCATATTTTGCTTTTGTACTTCATTTCATTTTATTATTATGTGGGTTTATCATTATCCCCAGCTCCAAGGGAGGATATGCAGTGTAGACTCTAATAAAACTAAAATCAGTGTAGATATTTTAATTAGGTTTTATGTAGGAAGGTGTTGAATGGCATCCACTGAGTATACAATTTATTTAATAAATAAATCTTATTTATCTTTTCTCTTTAAAGTACTGTTTTACTACTCCCAATTTAGAATGAATACTGAAATAACTTTAAAGAAACTTGCATCGCATGTTCTCCATCCTAAACGCTTGCTCTCACATGAGGAAAAACCATAGTGTTTCACTTTAGTTCGCCCTTAAATGTGGCATTCTTGATGTCTTCTAGACTTGAAATGTGAAAAATTGTTCACGTATTTGTTGTTGCTTGGTTGTGTTCAACTCTGTGATTCTTTGGACTGTAGCCCGCCAGGCTCCTCTGTTCATGGGATTCCGCAGGCAAAAATACTGGAAGGGGTTGCCATTTTCTCCTTGGGGATCTTCCTGACTCAGGGATCGAACCCACGTCTCCTGTGTCTCCTGCACTGCAGGCAGATTCCTTATTGTAGAGCCAGCAGAGAATTACCTCTTGCAATAAAGTTGAAAGGAAGTGAGCTGAACCATAAAGGGGACTTTACTAACTTGCTTATTAATGTTTCTAGTATAGTTATTTACATTTTCATTGGATTCTTACAGCTGCTCTTTCTTTTTATGTTTTGCTTTGGTAATTTGGTGTCATAGATGTTAACCTCCTTAGTACTCACATGGTACAATTAAAAAAATGAAAATAGTTGGTTTGGAGTTTAGGAAGCCTAGTTTTTGATTCAGGGTCTGTTATTATTTCACTGTGAGAACTCACTGAAGTTCCTTTGAGTTGTCTGATCTATAGAATGAGTTTAATTATGTTAGATGATTTAAAATGTTTTTAACCTCTCAAGTCTATGATTTTGTTACATTTTTCTATTTTCAAAGAGGGATGATTGGTTTTAGATTCTTTCTCTAACATTCTCTCTCTTTAATAGTAACAGAGAAAAATTGAGGACAAACACTTTGATGCCCAGATTAACCCAGGATGCTTTAAGCATCTCACACCAGTAGGTTCAGACCAGTTAAAACTGTATTAGTCTAACGGTGTTCCTTGAATTTATTTTACACACAGATGCTTTGGGCAAAGGATGCTCAGCTAATAGTGAAGTATAGCACTTGTGGAAAAGAATTTCCAAGTCAAGATTTTAGGACAATTTTATGTAATAAGTAAAGGTGTTCTATATCCAGAGAATTAAAATAGTGTTTATGTCTGCCTGTAAGTGAAATTGCAGAAAGAAAATTTATATCTTATAAAGCTTATAAATAGTTTTTTATGAGAAGATCATTTATTTTCTTATAATAAGATTATTACTTCATGTCTTCATATTGATCCACTGCAAAAATCTTTTTGTTATAAATATGTATTTGGACATTCTCTACAAATTTATATCTATATTTATATACATACTGGAGAAGGAAATGGCAACCCATTCCAGTATTCTTGCCTGGAGAATTCTATGGACAGAGGAGCCTGGCAGGCTACGTATATATATATGTATGTATATATATATATATATATACACACACACACACACACATATGTATGTTTAAGCACAAATACATACACATATATAACGTTTAAAAATATAATGACAAAATTATTTAAAATCAATACTTCCTTGCACTGATACTTTTATTTGCTTTTATTTCCTCAAATATAAAATTTCAATGAATATATGTATATATGTATATTATTGTATGTGTCTATATATTATTCCTCAGGCCAGCCTCACATACAGGCCAGCTAGGCAAAGTGGATCTATGTATTATAATTTCATGGGAACACTCTTCTTACACTTTAAAATGCCACATGTATGTCCTCTTTGATACCTGAAATCCTTTACCAGAGCAATATTCTTACTTTCCATACTGATGAAAAATACCAGTAGCTCCAACTGAAGCAACAGTTGACTTAAATTCTCCCTAAATAGTAAATAGTATGAAATAAGATTAAGTAAGGCTGGCAGCAATGGGGTTTGGATACTAATCTGGTGAAAGAATGAGGCAATTCAAGAATTAGCAAAAAGAAAATCATAGAAAGGAGAGACTGAGATGTGAAAGGTCAACATGATCATCTATCCAATTATATTCCAAGTCAGCCTTGATTAATTATTAACCAAAACTTTGATTTTTAAAAATCTGATATACTTTAGAGATATGGTTATCTCTCCATATTTCAATATGTGGGAATACATGTTGAAATTATTCTTGGATGCTATTTGTATGTTTTTTAGTAAATTTACTTTCAAATAGTTTAAACTGTGGACAAAGTAAATCTTGATTCTTAGCATTAAAGTATTTCATGTTATAAATTTGAAGTCATCTTCACCAGTACTATGTAAAGATGGAATATTGCTGGTAAGAAATACAACTTAAATAAGGTTTCCACTATCAATGTTAGACTTTGAGAAGTGTAGTTACGCCTAAACATATTTTGCAGTTTTGGAAAGTAAAGACTCCTTTTTTCTTAAAACAAACAAACATGTAGGTACTACAGTGGGAGTGGTTTGTGCCACGGACAGAGATGAACCAGACACGATGCACACGCGCCTGAAGTACAGCATTTTGGAGCAGACACCAAGATCACCTGGGCTGTTTTCTGTGCATCCCAGCACGGGTGTGATCACCACAGTCTCTCATTATTTGGACAGAGAGGTAACTTTCACAATCTACAGGTTTATTATTTTACTGGGGGTTGAATGCACCACCTCCAATTTACTATAATTTGCTATCCTATGGATTAGGCATGTGTACATGCTCAGTCATGTCTGATGTGACCCATGGACTGTAGCCCACCAGGCTCCTCAGTCCATGGGATTTTCTAGGCAAGAATACTGGAGTGGGTAGCCATTTCCTACTCCAGGGGATCTTCCTGACTCAGGGATTGAACCTACATCCCCCGTGTCTCCTGCATTGGCAGGTGGATTCTTTACCACTGAGCTACCTGAGAAGCTGGTGGATTAAGAGTTTCTCATTTTATTTTACTTAGGCATAAGACAATAAGAATTCCTGGCTATATTATTAAGACTTGTTATAATATGATTTCTATTTCCTTATATAAGAGAAACCATGAAAGATAGAAGTAAAAATCAATTAGTATTCAGAAGGAGTGAGAAAAAAGATATTACTTATGAAAGTTGATATTATTGAATATTGTTTTAGTTCTTGTGTATGACTAGTTGGTTCTAGCTCAGTGTTCCAGCTCAGTTCTCATGTAGGACAATTAGTTTTGCTTGTTCCATGAGTGTAGATTATACCCTGATCCCTATCCTGTTATTATAGATATGTACTTGGAGAAGGAAATGGCAACCCATTCCAATGTTCTTCCTGGACACAGTAACCTGGCAAGCTACAGTCCATGGGGTTGCAAAGAGTCAGACACGACTTAATGACTAAACAACAACAGAAAAAAAAACAGCTTTTAATCAGAAAAAGATTAGTTAAGATAAAGTAGATGGATTGTTAAAAATTTGCGGCACTATTTGGATGATATTAATAGCATATTGTTATGTGTATAGCACTTGATGCTCAAATTCTTTATGCATAATTTTAATTCATCTTGATAATTTCCTTGTTGGATTAGGTAGGGATTACATCCACTCTATGGAGAAGAAAGGTGACAGTCAGAAGGATAGATTGACTTGCCCTGGTCAAATTACTGCACTGTATTCTCTGATCATTCATTGTTGCTCTTATACATTTCATCAGCCCATATTTAATCCAGAGTCTTGCATTATTGACCAAAGCAGATCAATCAGTTTCACATGTACAAAGTAGCTTTATTAGAACACTTCAGTGGTACCTACTAAAACTAGAATAACGTAAACAGAAGGATCGATATGGCTGGGAGAGATATTAGAACAGAAATCAATGGTATTTGATCCCAGAGCAAAAGGGAGGGATGGTGAGAACATAGCAAAAAGAATAAAAAAATTACAAAGCTTTTATTTATTATTATTTTTATTTTTGTGAGATCGTGACATTCCATGTAATAAAACACACAATGGTCATAACAAATGGGAATGTTTGAAGGGAATTATATGATTATATTTTTGTATCTGTGGGATGTGGTAATCAAGTGAAAACAAGGATTTTTCCTAGTTTTTCAATATCAACAAATGAGACTTAGAGTAAATAAATAAATTAGGGTTACACAGCTTGTAAGATACAGATTTGGGATCAAACCCCAGATTTACTTGCTTGATCAAAAAAAATCGAATGGGATTTTGTGGGTAACAACCATGAAATGTGTTGTAGGGGACAATGCAGGAAGTAAAGAAATGAAAAAGGGAGATGAAGAAACTTCATTTAGAGGAGGGTCTCAGAGAGTTCCAGAGCCTTTGGAAGGAACAGTTTGGGATGGGAATGTTAGTTTCCACTGTAAAAAAGGATGAGTAAAATAAAGACCAAGGAAGGAATAGAGGGAAATTGAAAATGATGAAAAATAAAAGAACAAAAGGAGTGGCTAAAGAAGAGTAAAACGAAGAGAAGGCAACAGAGGCGATTGTGTCACAAACCAGTGAGTCCATCGCAGCATCAGCACACTATCTGCAAACCCCATTCTCAGAGGTCCACAGCGATCACCTAACTGCCTAATCCAGTGGTTAGTTATTAAAGCTCTATTGCTGGCAATTATGAAAACTCTCTCTTCTCTTGGATTTCTGGTTCTCCTCCTGCTTTCCTGATCTTTTGTTTTGAGCATCTGTCCTTTGCTTACTCTTCTTACTTCTCCTAAACATGAAATACTAGTGTTCCTTACATCCTCTGCTTTTCTCATCCTTTATTCTCTCCCCTGATAACTCAGTTGGTAAAGAATCCACCTGCAATGCAGGAGACCCTGGTTCGATTCCTGGGGCAGGAAGATCCTCTGAAGAAGGGATAAGTTACCCACTTCAGTAGTCTTGGGCTTCCCTTGTGGCTCAGCTGGTAAATAATCCACCTGCAATTTGGGAGACCTGGGTTCGATCCCTGGATTATGAAGATCCCCTGAAGAAGGGAAAGGCTACCCACTCCAGTATTCTGGCCTGGAGAATTCCATAGACTGTACAGCCCATGGGGTTGCAATGAGTCCGATACGACTGAGCGACTTTCACTCACTCTCTCACTGGAAATTTGATTCTTGCCATAATTTCAATCACTGTCCAGCTACTGCTGACCCCAAGATTGGTATTTCAGTCCTTGAGCTGCCCTTAAGTATAGGTCTATCTATTCAGCTATCTTCTGGACATTTCTCCTTAGACTTCCCGTGTGTGTGTGTATATGTGTGTGCTCAGTCATGTCAGACTCTTTGTGACCCTTTGGATTGTAGCCCACCAGCCTCCTCTGTCTGTGGGATTCTCCAGGCAAGAATACTGGAGTGGGTTGCCATTTCCTCTAGGGGATCTTCCTGACCCAGGGATTGAACCTGCATATCCTGAGTCTCTTGCATTACAGGTGTATTCTTTACCACTGAGCCATCAGAGTGGGAAGCCACTCTGCTTCCACTAGATTTCCCACAGGAATATAGAATTCAATATACACCAGGAAAAACTCATTTTTTTTCACTCCTCCTTGCCAACCTTGCCAGTACTTTTCTCCTCAAGGAACCACTGTCTTCCTGTAATACCTCTGTCTGCCCATCTATCTAAGTAGGACCCCAGAGCAGCATCCTCAACCCCTTTCTTTCGTAACTATGCATACAGTCTGTTCTCAAGTCAAACTGCATTTTGACTTATAAATAACTTTCCTATCACCCTTGCTTTATGTCCTTATTGCCAAGGCCCCAGCTTTGGACTGTTTCAGGAGGCTTCAACAGGTTCCTTTGAATCCCAGCTCAGTTCACTTCTAATTATGCTCAACCGTCTTTAAAAACATTCTAAAACTCAAATGTTCCCATTTTGTACTCCCCATATGACTCCCATAAAACCTTCTATTACCTGCAACCTAAAATGTAAATCTACTTTCTTACTATGGATCTTTGTCACTGAAGCTCTGCCTACTTTCAGCTTTCTTCCTGTCTACCATGCTTTTGGGTATATACAAATAGGGAAATCAAATAAAAGCATGGATACATATTAATAGAAGTGTGTGCCACTGTGGTTTCCTTTATACATCTAAACAAAGGTTTTCAAAACTAATTACGTACTTCCTTTGTTTTCAGGTTGCAGACAAATACTCATTGATAATGAAAGTACAAGATATGGATGGCCAGTTTTTTGGATTGATGAGTACAGCAACTTGCATCATAACAGTAAAAGATTCAAATGACAATTTGCCCACTTTCAGACAGAATGCTGTAAGTAGATAATATCAAAATTGATCTCTGTTGCTGTTTTTAATTTAATTGGAATTAATAAAGTATTTATCATTCTTCAAAGTATCTATGCTTGTTTTATCAATAAAATGAAACATATGGCATATAAATCTCTTATTTATTCATATTGGTATTTATATTATCTTTCTTTTGTTAAAGGCTATGATATTAGTCTTCATTTGTATCAAAGTTCTACGTTCATGTAAAAGTAACTCTTAATAAAACAATGCTTTCATGATTCATGTTTTGAAATAATCTAGGAAAAAGCTTTAAGAACAAGTACTTTTGGAGTGAAAGACATGTTTTACTTTCTTTGTAGAAGTTTCCCTTATAAGATAAGGTTTTAATGAGTTCTCTCTGTTTCAGTATGAAGCATCAGTCGAGGAAAACACGGTCAACGTGGAAATTCTAAGAATACCTGTAGAAGATAAGGATTTGATTAACACTGCCAATTGGAGAGCCAATTTTACTATTTTAAAGGGCAATGAAAATGGACATTTCAAAATCAGTACAGACAAAGCAACTAATGAAGGTGTTTTGTCTGTTGTAAAGGTACAGTAAATAATGAGTAATCGACAATTTGGCAAGTGGTTTTTGCCATACATTCACATGAATCAGCCATGGGTGTATATGTGTTCCCCATCCTGAGCCCCCCTGCCACCTCCCTCCCCATCCCATCCCTCAGGGTCATCCCATTGCACCAGCCCTTGAGTGCCCTGTCTTATGCATCAAACCTAGATGGCGATCTATTTCACATATGATAATATACATGTTTCAATGCTATTCTCTCAAATCATCCCACCCTCGCCTTCTCCCACAGAGTCCAAAAGTCTATTCTTTACATCTGTGTCTCTTTTGCTGTCTCACATATAGGGTCATCGTTACTATCTTTCTAAATTCCATATATATATTCATTAATATACTGTATTGGTGTTTTTCTTTATGACTTACTTTGCTCTGTATATTAGGCTCCAGTTCCATCCACCTCATTAGAACTGATTCAAATGCATTCTTTTTAATAGTTGAGTAATGTTTCATTGTGTATATGTACCACAGCATTCTTATCCATTCATCTGCCGATGGACATCTAGGTTGCTTCCATGTCCTGGCTATTGTAAACAGTGCTGCGATGAACATTGGGGTACACGTGTCTCTTTTAATTCTGGTTTCCTTGGTGTGTATGCCCAGCAGTGGGATTGCTGGATCATATGGCAGTTCTATTTTCAGTGTTTTAAGGAATCTCCACACTGTTCTCCATAGTGGCTGTACTAGTTTGCATTCCCACCAACAGTGTAAGAGGGTTCCTTTTTCTCCACACCCTCTCCAGCATTTATTGTTTGTAGACTTTTGATAGCAGCCATTCTGACCAGCGTGAGATGGTACTTCATTGTGGTTTTAATTTGCATTTTTCTGATAATGAGTGATGTTGAGCATCTTTTCATGTGTTTGTTAGCCATCTGTATGTCTTCTTCTTTGGCTCATTTTTTGATTGGGTTGCTTATTTTTCTGGAATTGAGCTGCAGGAGTTGCTTGTACATTTTTGAGATTAATTCTTTGTCAGTTGCTTCATTTGCTATTTTCTCCCATTCTGAAGGCTGTCTTTTCACCTTGTTTATAGTTTCCTTCATTGTGCAAAAGCTTTTAATTATGTCCCATTTGTTTATTTTTGCTTTTATTTCCATTACTCTGGGAGGTGGGTCATAGAGGATCCTGCTGTGATTTACATCAGAGAGTGTTTTGCCTATGTTTTCCTCTAGGAGTTTTAGTTTCTGGTCTTACATTTAGATCTTCGATCCATTTTGAGTTTATTTTTGTGTATGGTGTTAGAAAGTGTTCTAGTTTCATTCTTTTACAAGTGGTTGACCAGTTTTCCCAGCACCACTTGTTAAAGAGATTGTCTTTTTTCCATTGTGTATTCTTGCCTCCTTTGTCAAAGATAAGGTGTCCATAGGTACATGGATTTATCTCTGGGCTTTCTATTTTGTTCTATTGATCTATATTTCTGTCTTTGTGCCAGTACCATACTGTCTTGTTGACTGTAATTTTGTAGTAGAGCCTGAAGTCAGGCAGTTGATTTCTCCAGTTCCATTCTTCTTTCTCAAGATTGCTTTGGCTATTTGAGGGGTTTTTTTTGTATTTCCATACAAATTGTGAAATTATTTGTTCTAGCTCTGTGAAAAATCCCATTGGTAGCTTGATAGGGATTGCATTGAATCTATAGATTGCTTTGGGTAGTATACTCATTTTCACTATATTGATTCTTCCAATCCATGAACATGGTATATTTTTCCATCTATTTGTGTCATCTCTGATTTCTTTCATCAATGTTTTATAGTTTTTTGTCAAAAGCTTTCTCTGCATATATTGAGATAATTATATGGTTTTCATCTTTCAATTTGTTAATGTGGTATATCACATTGATTTTCAAATATTGAAGAGGCAAGTTAAGTTTTAATCAATTAGTGGTTTAATCAAATAAATGGTTTCAGATTATACACTTTATAAGTTGTAAGAGAATTTAATCTATTTAGTCCAGCTGTTCTGCTTTCATGCTATCTTTCTTCTATAATTTTGTTATCAGTTATTAGGCACCTACTTATGCTTAAACATTCTCAATTATTAAGAATCTCCACATCTCCACTGGCAGCTTACTCCATGTCTAGAGATCTCTGATCCTCAGAAGGTCTTATTTATACTGTGTCTAAATTATTCTCTCTGTAACCCATGTCTTGGAGCAGGTTTTATATCTAATGCTTTACAGAACAGGTGTAATGCTTTGAAAAGGCTTTTATGTCCTTTGAGACTTACCTTGTCTAGGATAAATATTTCCAATTCCTTTAACAATAGTTAAATGATATAATTTATTAACTCATATTGTTCTCACTCTTTCTCTTTTGAATATAAGCCTGGGTATAGTTGATCTTTTTAAAAGGTGATATTGAGGATGAGATATAGTATTACCTCAAACAGCACTGAATAAACATATTCTTTGTTCTATATATTGTATTGTTGGTTCCACTATTATGTTCTAGGATCCATGTTATGAGGGCAGAAAAAGGTCTTTAGGGAAAGACCCTTGGTTTTGTGTTCTTAACCCAGAACAAGAAAGAAAATTGTCTTGTAGTTTAAAGCACTTACCGTGTGTGCTAATGTTAAATGTCATTCTAAGAATTGTATAGAAAAGAAAACTTAGTCTCATATACATTAAGAAACTTACACAAAGTGACACAGCTTGGATGTAGTAGAGACAAAATCTGAGTCTATGTTTCTTTGACTCCAACTTGTTATTGTTCATTGGCTAAGTCATGTCTGACTCTTTGTGACACCATGAACTACATGCCAGGCTTCCCTGTCCTTCACTGTCTCCTGGAGTTAACTCAAACTCATGTCCATTGAGTCAGTGATGCCATCCAACCATCTCATCCTCTGTTGCCCCCTTCTACTGCTTGGTCATATTTTTTCCCAGATGAATTATAGTTGTTTTAATAATATATTTAATACTAATATTCACTGTTATTCTTTCAATTTTGTGACTTTTTTCCCTTGGTCATTTTAACATAGAGCATCTTTAGTTCCATCTTCACATTACATTTTCTAGGGAGTTGTTAGCATCTTAGTGCAGGTAAGGGATATTATGGAATATTTTTGGACTTTTTTTTTCAATTGATGAAACAAAAAGATACCCTGTGGTTGAGGAGAATTCATAATTCTTCAATAATCATTATTTCATCTCACCAGATTTCTAATTTTGGAGAGTTTAATCCACTAAGGCAATATCTATCTTGAGCCTTAAAAATTACATAAACAAATTTTAGGGCTTATAGCAAGTGACTCTAGATCAAACAAACTGCACTTTCTCCAGGGCAGCAGCTGTTTTCTATCCATTTCTTATCATCAGCAGATGCTCTAACTCTCAGCATGACCATAGCAATACATGTAATTTGTGAGATAGTGTTCATTAGCAACAAATAAACAGATATCAATCCTTTTTCTCTCTTGGTGATACATTTTCTGGGCTTTTAATAAAAGAGTCAAAAAGAGTTTCACATGCATTTTGCAGATTCTAAGATTCAGAAATTTTTTGACTTCTTATTGGACTAGTATTAGTATGCTTCCCAGGTAGTGCTAGTGGTAAAGAACCCGCCTGCCAATCCAGGAGATGTAAAAGACAGAGAAGCCTGGTGGGCTATGGTCCATAGCGTCACAAGAGTCGGACATGACTGAAGCAACAAAGCACAGCACATTAGTATTTCAACTTGATAATACTCAGATGTGGAGAAAGGTTTAAATGAAAAATTTAGCTCTTCAGTTTTGATTTTGTTTAATATTTAGCCAGTTATTATTTAATAAGCAGAAAAAGAATCAAAGAAAAATTGTTCTAACGTAGAGAACAAACATAATTGCCAAGGGGGAGGAGAAGAGGAAAGATGGACTGGGAGTTTGAGGTTAGTAGATGCAAATTATTATATAGAATGGATAAACAAAAAGATCTTACTGTATAAAACAGGGAATAATATTCAACATTCTGAGATAAACCATTATGGAAAAGAATATAAAAAACAATGTATATGTGTAACTGAATCACTTTGCTGTATAGCAGAAATTAATACAACAATATAAATCAGCTATACTTCAATAAAAAAGAAAAATGCTTTAGTTTTTCAGTACAGTAAAATAGTGTTTTCTAGATTTAACTTGATTTGCTGTATAAAAATCAGCTGTAAGTAAAGAATTGGCTCAAAAGATTTCACAGGCTGGTGAATCAATTAAGCAGAATTATAGTGATGTGGTTAGGAATACGGACTCAAACCAGACTACATGGCTTCAAACTCTAGCGCAAATGGGTTTCTTTTGGCCATGGGAAAACCAATTAATCTCCTGTTCTCTTTTTCCTGCTTTGTAAAATGGGGATGATGATAATAATAGTACCAATTAGCACATGTATTTTTCTTGGGTGTGTGCATGCTAAGTTGCTTCAGTTGCATCTGACTCTTTGCCACCCTATGGAACATAGCCTGCCACGCTCCTCTGTCCATGCAATTCTCCATGCAAGAATACTAGAGTGGGTTGCCATGCCCTCTTCTATGGGATCTTTCCAATACAGAGATTGAACCTGTGTCTCTTACATCTCCTGCATTGGCAGGCGAGTTCTTTACTGCAAGCACCACCTCTTCTGCATTTTCACTGTGAGAGTTTCTTTGGATAAACTACAAGTGATACCAAAGTATAATTCTCGAATTGTCAAAGATAAAATTTTCATGCAAGTAGATGATGAGCAGGGGTAAAAATTTTATTCAACAAAGAAGGAATTGGCAAAAAGCCAAAGCAGATTTCTAAGAAGAAATGAGAACCTGTGTGGATTTTGATAGAAGGAAAAGCTTAAATAAAAATTGTTCAGTTGCATGCCTTACAGGACAATTCAAACATGCATTTGAAATGTGGTTTCTATCAGAGATAAAATCACTGCACCATCTCAGTTTCAAGTCAACATCTAATTTTATAAGAGCCCTTGTCAGTGGAAAATATTAATAGTAAGTTGAACATTCTCCACGAGTCAGATGACCCTTAAGTTCGTCTTCTAAACAAGACCAGAATTCTGTCCTGTTTTTGTATTATCTTCAGGTTCAGAATATTTTCCCTTTGTAAGAATGAGCTATAGAAATATTTTAGGAATTGGATTACACAATTTTCAGGCCTCTTTTGCTAAAATCATAGTGAAAAATTACCTCTCTCTTTAGTGAAGGATGAAAGTCAATATTGGCTAAATGGGAGCACAGAATTTATGCAGCACTGTTCATAGTGACAAAAGTTCACTTGTTATTTGAAATACCTAATGTATTTTACACTGATGTTGATATACTTGTCCTTTTTTTTTTTTTTTTTTTTGAAAGCCACTGAATTATGAAGAAAGCCATCAAGTGGTCCTGGAAATTGGAGTGGCCAATGAAGCTCCATTTACTAGAGATGTTGCACTCAGGATGACAACCATGAACAGAGCTGTGGTCACAGTTCATGTGAAGGATCAGGATGAAGGGCCTGAATGCAGCCCTCAAGTCCAATATATACGGATTAAAGAAAACTCCGCAGTGGGTTCAAAGATCAGTGGCTATAAGGCATATGACCCTGAAACTAAAAGTTCCAGTGGTTTAAGGTACCAAGAAATCTATAACCACATACTTACAATGTATTTGTAATGACTGAGACACTAATATATCAATACATTTTATAGTGCTAAAATCGTTTTTATTTTTTTTTAACAGGTACAAAATATTGCATGATACTAAAGAGTGGATCACCATTAATGAAGGTTCAGTCTCAGTAGAGACTTCCAAAACTTTGGACAGGGAGGTTATGACTCCCAAAAATGAGTTGTATAATATTACAGTCCTGGCAATAGATCAAGGTAAAACACGAGTTTTCATCTGGGATAGAAGAGTTAGAGAATAAACTGCAGTTATTTCTGGGCAGAATTACTCTTGTGCTATATGTGTGTGTGTGTGTGTGTGCTCAGTCTTATCCTACTCTTGAGACGCTATGGACTATAACTCGCCAGGCTCCTCTGTCCTTGGGATTTTCCAGGCAAGAATACTGGAGTGGGTTGCCATTTCCTTCTCCAGGGATCTTCCTGACCCAGGGATCGAACCCGAGTCTCTTGTGTCTCCTGCATTGGCAGGTGGGTTCTTTACTTCTGCGCCACCTGGGAAACCCATATTCTTGTGCTGAAAGTGAAGTCTTAGTCGTTCAGTCGTGTCCTACTCTTTGTGACCCCATGGACTGTAGCCTGCCAGACTCCGCCATCCATGGGATTCTCCAGGCAAGAATACTGGAGAGGGTAGCCATTCCCTTCTCCAGGGGATCTTCTCAAGCCAGGTATCAAACCCAGGTCTCTTGCATTGCAGGCAGATTCTTCACCATCAGAGCCACCAAGTAGATAGAGTTCTTAGAAATTACTTTAAAGATTGTTTCTATTTATCTTAACCATAAAACAAGGTGAAACTGCTTGGTGTCATGAAACCATACCTTCTTTATCTTTATGTCCCTAGCATGGCAACATCTTACAAGCTTATAGATCTCTGTGTCAGAGGGCAAGATGAAACTCAAGTCTAGGACTAGATGAAATGGTCTCACCAGACTCTTCTAGATCTCTTTATGTCTTTTTAAATTAAATCATTAAATAGTTCAGTGGACTATAGAGTTAAAATGATTTTTTCTTTACATTCTGTTCCTTAAGGAAACCCAGAATTTCTCAACCCTGGCTAACTATGAAAATAATTGGTGATGTTTAAAAGTAATTTCAAGGTATAGATACTATCTGAGGCCAACTGAATTAGAATCCCTGGTCTGGGAGCCTGGACATCATATATTGTTTTAAAAAAAATCTGCCTAGATGGTTAAAATATGTACCAGGATTAGAAAAGTTTTTCCATGGTCACTTTACTCTTTCTAACATCTGTACCAAAAGGAACCCAAGGAACTAGAGAGTTTGAAATTCAGACGTTTATTTTTATTTTTTGGTAAAAATTCTGGTTAAAGTTTATGGGCAGTTATATCTGATACTAGCAACAGCACAGTAGTCATTTTAGATGCTCTACAGGTTTCATTTATCCATCTACCTTCTTATTTGCCATTTTCTCTAATTATCAGTTTATTTATTAAAAAAAAACAAACCCAGGAGCTTCCCTGGTGGCTCAGTGGTTAAAAAAAAAAAAAAAAAGTCTGCCTGCCAATGCAGGGGACTGGTCTGGGAAGATCCCACATGCTGTGGGACAACTAAGTCTGTGCCCCACAGCTATTGAGCCCATGTACCCCAGAGTCTGTGCTCTGCAGCCAGAGAATCCACTGCAATGAGAAGCCCACGCACTGCAATTAGAGGGTGGCCTCGGCTTGCCACAGCTAGTGAAAGCCCACGTGCGAGCAATGAAGACCTGGCACAGCCATAAATAAATAAATAAAATTAAAAAAAATTAAAAAGCCCATGCATATTTAGAATCTAGCTGATTTTTTTTTTCCTTAAAAAACTGTGAACTATGCTCAACTTTTTTTCTTTCTTCCTAGATGGTAGATCATGTACTGGAACCCTCGCAGTTAGCATTGAAGATGTGAATGATAATCCACCAGAAATATCTCAAGATTATCTAGTTATTTGCAAAGCAAACATGGACTATGTTGACATTTCGGCTATCGATCGTGACAGTTCCATCAACGGTGCTCCATTTTACTTCAGCTTGGCAAACACTTCTCCAGAAATCAACAGACTATGGACGATCACCAGAGTTAATGGTATTTTATGAAAAATAATGATTTGTATGCTCTGAAATAACTGAGGATGGATTTACTGCTTTATTCACATGAAGCATAATGTAAAATGGGTTCTCATGAACAGATTTTAGAAAGCTAACTTTAACTTTTGCAAATATTGTGTGGGGCCTGTGTTATATATTGTATTAATACATAAAATTTAAAAAAACTCATAATTTTTATGAAGGCAATATTTGCATTTACAACAAAGACAAAAATCTTTGTTAAACTATGGGGCAACTTTGGAGAAGGCAATGGCAACCCACTCCAGTACTTTTGCCTGGAGAATCCCATGGACGGAGGAGCCTGGTAGGCTACAGTCCATGGGGTCACTAAGAGTTGGACATGACTGAGCAATTTCACTTTCATGCATTGGAGAAGGAAATGGCAACCCATTCCAGCATTCTTGCCTGGAGAATCCCAGGGACGGCAGAGCCTGGTGGGCTGCCGTCTGTGGGGTTGCACAGAGTTGGCCATGACTGAAATGACTTAGCTTAGCAGGGGCAACTTATTATTAAAACAAATTGCTTTTGCTGTGTTTTTGAAGTAACTACAGTAAGATGAAGAAAAAACAGAAGATGGGCACCTTAAATTTTAGTGAAAAAAAACTCTGGAAATGAGCTATCTGGGTATATGGGATAAACACTCTGTAATGTTCTGGAAGGAAACATGGTAGGCTATGGACAGAGGCCAGCCACTGAAGCCTGCAGCGCAACCTCATACAATGGTAGTTTCTAGAGGCTGCAATTTTCTATGTTACAGCATAGATCACTACTGTTTTGTTACTATGCTATGCTCTTTCATGTAATTCAACTGTTGCATATGCTGTTCCTTCTGCCTAGAATACCTCCTTCTCACTTCTTTGTTGTTGTTGATTAGTAGCTGAGTCATATGTGATTCTTTTGTGACCCCATGGACTGCAGTTCGCCAGGATCCTCTGTCCATGGAATTTCCCAAGCAAGAAAACTGGTGTGGGTTGCCATTTCCTTCTCCAGAGGATCCTCCTGAGAAGGAAGGATTGAATCTGCATCTGCTGCTTTGGCAGGTGGATTCTTTACCACTGAGCCATCAGGGAAGCCTGCCCACTTCTAGCTTGGTATTAATTCATAATATTTATGGAGAACCTACTATTGACCTATTTTGTCTACATATAATCTTCATGTTGTATTATTATCTGTTTACATTTCTACTCTATTACATGACTTCCTCAGAACTTTTCTAACCCATCTGTGTATTTCCAGCACCTAGTCCAGTGCTTAATAGACACTAACTCCTTAAAAAATGTTTGATAAACAAATATGCATAAAAGAAGGAAAATACCAGGACAATAAGTAAGCACTGGTGTTTAGAAGGTTTTAGTAGGAATGCCGAGAGCTTGGCAGGAGGAAGGATGGAATCTGGTGGTGAAGGGCCTTCTGTACCAGCCAGACTGACCTTTAAGAGTGTGCATGCAAGACAATGCTGTATTGGATTTATGTCTTTAAAGAAGTGACAGGGATAACAATTAGGAGGGTAATCTGAAGAGGACAGAGTTGAATGGCAAGGAAAGTCAGAGGCTGCTGTACTAATATGAATGAATGAGACATGGATATGGCTCAGCTTGTGGTCTTGAGGGACGAGAGGGATTTGAAAGGTTTTACTTACGGCACAATATAATCCTGCAAAAGTTCCAAATAACCCTCAGTGGTAATTCACATTCCTCTGGGGAGCTTTGGGTCTGAGGTACAGCCAGAAATCTTTGAAGTTCTTACTAGCTCTAACAGTGCATTTAAGAAATGCTTAAACATTACAAATCACTTCCAGGATGTACATTGCGGTATTTTGTCATTTCATTTATTACAAAACCCAAAATATTGTCGTTGCCATTGAAAGTGTGTGGAGCTTTTGGCCAGTTGATAATATGGATCATTGAAATAAGGTGACAAGATCATGGGGGAAATATCACAGTTTGTATAAATTTGTGTTGTTAGGATATAACTATATCCATGTTGATGTGAGCCTACCTAGCCTGGGGGATGTTCATTAGCTTTCTGGTATTGAGATGACTTACAGAGGGAAGGCGTTATTAACCAAGGGTCTGTTGTGTTTTGAAACATTGTCTTATACCTAAAGACAGTGGACAGGTACCAGGAGGTAAATAAATAAGAGAATATCAACATAGGACATCTGTTACGTGTAACTATTGGTGTTAATTTTTTATGAGTATCGTAAGCTGCTACTTTAGAGAAATGCTTAGAGTGTATGTCAAGAGCCAATCTAGCATCATTAGCTTGTTGATAAGGGAAGAGATAAGGGGATATTAAATGTTGCTGATATGCTACTGGGTCACTGCAATGCCAAGTTATTTCTTTAAGCCTCTCTTCGAAAAAGTTACAGTGGGTGACATTTATATGGTGATATTAATGCTTGAAAAGGTTGAAGATCGTCATCTTTTTTCATCCATTTTCACGTGCAGGTGGTTCTCCGAGAATGGTATCTTTAAAAAAATAGAGGTGGTAAAACAAATTTTAAAGAGGAATTCATGTTCATTAAAAATATAATTCCTTTATTTTCTTTCAGATACAGCTGCCCGTCTTGCATATCAGAAAAATGCCCAATTTCAAGAATATTTCATTCCTGTTGCTGTAAAAGACAGAGCAGGGCTATCTGCAACAAAAATCTTGAGAGTGAACCTCTGTGATTGTACTAACCCTGTTCAATGCCGGGCCGCTGCACGGAGGGCGGACGTGATACTTGGCAAATGGGCGATCCTTGCCATACTTCTGGGCATAGCACTACTTTTCTGTAAGTCCCTTTACTTACCCAGTGTTAACATAAAAGACAAGTATGAGTGCAAGAAAAGGTCTTTAAAAACAAATCTTGACCAACCATCCATCAGACATGAGTCCCCTTTACAAATTCTTTTTGTGTTATTTTCTGAGTTCTGATTGCCTCTTTCTGTGAGAGGTAGCAAGATCCTTTTGGAGATCAGAGACTTCATACTGGGACAGAACTGTTGAAAATTCCTTAGATCGTGCCAAACCCGTCACGGTGTAGCTTTTATTTCTTGGTCCTCGTATTACCCCTTTTAAGGCTCAAATCAAACAATCTAAAAACTTCTGCCACATGCAAGTCCACCAAAAGCCACTTGCATTTTACATCATTTCGTTTCAGTTACAGATTTGTGGGAGATGTTCAAATCACAGCAGTATTTCTTCTTAGGTGTACCCTGCCAGCTTTATTAAATTCTGTTAACTTCCTTCTCACCAGTTGTGTAGTTCCCAATGGTGCCATGTTTTTTTCTTGTCTTTTTATGTCCATCCAATCCTTCAGCCTATTTTAGCTGTTGCTCCTTTATTCTGTGATAGGACTAGTGGTTAAGAGTAAGACTCTGGAACCAGACTGTCTGGTTTTGGACTTTGGCTGTATTATTTTTAAGCCGTGTTATATGGGGCAAGTTACTTTTTACTGTGCTTCAGTTTCCTTCACTGAAAAGGGGATGACTGTAGTAGCTTATTTTCTTATTTATTTTTAAAAAAGTTTTATTTATCTATTTATTTATGGCTGTGCTGGGCATTCGTTGCTGCGTGCCTGGGGATTTTTCTCAAGTTGCAGTGAGTGAGGGCTGCTCTCTAGTTCACAGCCCAGCTTTCTCATTGCGTGTATTCTCTTGTTGTGGAGCATGGGCTCTAGGGCATGGGCTTCGGTAGTTGTGGTGTGTGGGTTCAGTAGTTGGCACTCACAGGCTCTGGAACATGGGCTCAGTAATTGTGGCTCATGGGCCTAGTTGTCCCACAGCATGTGGGATCTTCCTGGACCAGGGTTTGAACCCATGTCTCCTGCATGGGCAGGTGGATTCTTTACCACTGAGCCACCAGGAAAGCCCTATAATAGCTATTTTATGGGGTAACACTGAAGATTCACTGAGTTAATGCACATGAAGAGCTTAAAACAGTGCATGGTACATTTTTAATGTGTTCATTGTTTTTCGTCAACTCAACAAAATAAATACTAATATATGTTGAAAAAGAGAAAGTGAAAGTCACTCAGTTGTGTCTGACTCTTTGCGACCCCATATACAGTCCATGGAATTCTCCAGGCCAGAATACTGGAGTGGATAGCCTTTCCCATTGCCTTGCTAGCTGAGCCACAAGGGAAGCCCAAGAATACTGGAGTGGGTAGCCTATCCCTTCTCCAGGGGATCTTCCTGACCTGGGGTTGCCTGCATTGGAGGCAGATTCTTTACCAACTGAGCTATCAGGGAAGCCCAATATATGCTGAGCACCTACTATATACTGGAAGTGTCTAGGTGCTTGGGTTTCATCAATGGACAGAGCAGATGAAAATTAACAAACCAAAACAAAGTCTTCCTTGTGACAGTAAAGTGATAAATAAACACCCTGGAGGGAAAAATAGAGCCAAATAATTAGGGTCTATAGTGGGGTAGAGTGTGTCTGGGTGAGGGTGAGGTTGGATGTTAGTGATGGTCATTTTCAATAGATGGTTGGGCCAGCCTAAGTGAGAAGGTTATCCTTGATGATTTTTGAAAGAGGTGAAAGAATCAGCCAAGAGTTTTTGCGTCAGAGGGTAAAGTCAGTTCAGAGGCCCTAAGCTGAGGGAATGCTTGGAGAAATCAAGGAAGGCAAGGAGCTTGAAGTGGCTTGAGAGTAGGGGGTGAGGGAAAAGGAGTAAGAAATGGAGCCAGAAAAGTAACAAGGGGCCACGATGTGACGGGTTGGTCCACTTTCCATTTCCTCCTCCAGGGGATCTTCCGGCCCCAAGAATTAAACCTGGGTCTCCTACGTTGCAGGTGGATTCTTTTCCATCTAAGCTACCAGGGGAAGCCCCTGTAAAGGGCCAGACAGTATATATTTTAAACTTTCCCGGCCATCTGGTTTCAGTTGTAACCAATCACATCTGCTCTTGTAGCGAGAGAGCAGCCATAGAAAATATTTAAACCACTGGCATGACTGTGTTCCATTAGAACTCGATTTATGGACATTAAAATTTGAATTTCATATAGTGTTCACATGTAATAAACTATTATTCTTTTTTTTTTTTTTTTTTTTTTTTTTAAATTTTATTTTATTTTTAAACTTTACATAACTGTATTAGATTTGCCAAATATCAAAATGAATCCGCCACAGGTATACATGTGTTCCCCATCCTGAACCCTCCTCCCTCCTCCCTCCCCATTCCATCCCTCTGGGTCGTCCCAGTGCACCAGCCCCAAGCATCCAGTATCGTGCATCGAACCTGGACTGGCATCTCATTTCATACATGATATTTTACATGTTTCAATGCCATTCTCCCAAATCTTCCCACCCTCTCCCTCTCCCACAGAGTCCATAAGACTGTTCTATACATCAGTGTCTCTTTTGCTGTCTCGTACACAGGGTTATTGTTACCATCTTTCTAAATTCCATATATATGCGTTAGTATACTGTATTGGTGTTTTTCTTTCTGGCTTACTTCACTCTGTATAATAGGCTCCAGTTTCATCCACCTCATTAGAACTGATTCAAATGTATTCTTTTTAATGGCTGAATAATACTCCATTGTGTATATGTACCACAGCTTGCTTATCCATTCATCTGCTGATGGACATCTAGGTTGCTTCCATGTCCTGGCTATTATAAACAGTGCTGCGATGAACATTGGGGTACTCGTGTCTCTTTCCCTTCTGGTTTTCTCAGTGTGTATGCCCAGCAGTGGGATTGCTGGATCATAAGGCATGTCTATTTCCAGTTTTTTAAGGAATCTCCACACTGTTCTCCATAGTGGCTGTACTAGTTTGCATTCCCACCAACAGTGTAAGAGGGTTCCCTTTTCTCCACACCCTCTCCAGCATTTATTACTTGTAGACTTTTGGATCGCAGCCATTCTGACTGGTGTGAAATGGTACCTCATAGTGGTTTTGATTTGCATTTCTCTGATAATGAGTGATGTTGAGCATCTTTTCATGTGTTTGTTAGCCATCTGTATGTCTTCTTTGGAGAAATGTCTATTTAGTTCTTTGGCCCATTTTTTGATTGGGTCATTTATTTTTCTGGAGTTGAGCTGTAGGAGTTGCTTGTATATTCTCGAGATTAGTTGTTTGTCAGTTGCTTCATTTGCTATTATCTTCTCCCATTCTGAAGGCTGTCTTTTCACCTTGTTAATAGTTTCCTTTGATGTGCAGAAGCTTTTAAGGTTAATTAGGTCCCATTTGTTTATTTTTGCTTTTATTTCCAATATTCTGGGCGGTGGGTCATAGAGGATCCTGCTGTGATGTATGTCAGAGAGTGTTTTGCCTATGTTCTCCTCTAGGAGTTTTATAGTTTCTGGTCTTACGTTTAGATCTTTAATCCATTTTGAGTTTATTTTTGTGTATGGTGTTAGAAAGTGTTCTAGTTTCATTCTTTTACAAGTGGTTGACCAGAGTTCCCAGCACCACTTGTTAAAGAGATTGTCTTTAATCCATTGTATATTCTTGCCTCCTTTGTCGAAGATAAGGTGTCCATATGTGCGTGGATTTATCTCTGGGCTTTCTATTTTGTTCCATTGATCTATATTTCTGTCTTTGTGCCAGTACCATACTGTCTTGATAACTGTGGCTTTGTAGTAGAGCCTGAAGTCAGGTAGGTTGATTCCTCCAGTTCCATTCTTCTTTCTCAAGATCGCTTTGGCTATTCGAGGTTTTTTGTATTTCCATACAAATTGTGAAATTATTTGTTCTAGCTCTGTGAAGAATGCTGTTGGTAGCTTGATAGGGATTGCATTGAATCTATAGATTGCTTTGGGTAGTATACTCATTTTCACTATATTGATTCTTCCAATCCATGAACATGGTATATTTCTCCATCTGTTAGTGTCCTCTTTGATTTCTTTCACCAGTGTTTTATAGTTTTCTATATATAGGTCTTTAGATTCTTTAGGTAGATATATTCCTAAGTATTTTATTCTTTCCGTTGCAATGGTGAATGGAATTGTTTCCTTAATTTCTCTTTCTGTTTTCTCATTATTAGTGTATAGGAATGCAAGGGATTTCTGTGTGTTGATTTTATATCCTGCAACTTTACTATAGTCATTGATTAGTTCTAGTAATTTTCTGGTGGAGTCTTTAGGGTTTTCTATGTAGAGGATCATGTCATCTGCAAACAGTGAGAGCTTTACTTCTTCTTTTCCAATTTGGATTCCTTTTATTTCTTTTTCTGCTCTGATTGCTGTGGCCAAAACTTCCAAAACTATGTTGAATAGTAATGGTGAAAGTGGGCACCCTTGTCTTGTTCCTGACTTTAGAGGAAATGCTTTCAATTTTTCACCATTGAGGATAATGTTTGCTGTGGGTTTGTCATATATAGCTTTGATTATGTTGAGGTAGTAAGATTAGATCTCAATTACAGGAGAAAAACTATTAAAAAATCCAACATATGGAGGCTGAACAACACACTGCTGAATAACCAACAAATCACAGAAGAAATCAAAAAAGAAATCAAAATTTGCATAGAAACGAATGAAAATGAAAACACAACAACCCAAAACCTGTGGGACACGGTAAAAGCAGTCCTAAGGGGAAAGTTCATAGCAATACAGGCACACCTCAAGAAACAAGAAAAAAGTCAAATAAATAACCTAACTCTACACCTAAAGCAACTAGAAAAGGAAGAAATGAAGAACCCCAGGGTTAGTAGAAGGAAAGAAATCTTAAAAATTAGAGCAGAAATAAATGCAAAAGAAACAAAAGAGACCATAGCAAAAATCAACAAAACCAAAAGCTGGTTCTTTGAAAGGATAAATAAAATTGACAAACCATTAGCCAGACTCATCAAGAAACAAAGGGAGAAAAATCAAATCAATAAAATTAGAAATGAAAATGGAGAGATCACAACAGACAACACAGAAATACAAAGGATCATAAGAGACTACTATCAACAATTATATGCCAATAAAATGGACAACGAGGAAGAAATGGACAAATTCTTAGAAAAGTACAACTTTCCAAAACTCGATCAGGAAGAAATAGAAAATCTTAACTATTATTCTTTTGAATTTTTTCAGTCATTTAAAAATACAAAAACCACAGCTCATGAGTGATACACAGCACGGTGGGCTGGATTCAGGGCTATAGGTTGCCAGTCCTTGGTATGAGGGCTTATTGAACCTTGTGAAGAATTGTGGTTGCTGTTGCTATTAGTTATATTATCACATAGTCCAGCTTCGTACAGTTATTAGGTAGAATGAGAATTCTGATATGCAAATTACAAAGTAAATTTAATTAAGATACCTGGGGAGATAATTCTATTCTGGGGTGGGCAGTGGTGGGGGGAGAAGTCTGTTTTGTTATATTTTCACATTGGCAAACCATTCTTTTGTAAGTCAGTAAATCTCTTTAAAGTCTTTGTTTAAATAAATATAATTAATTTTTTAAAAATTCATGATTTGAAATACTTAAATGGTGGGTGGAATTCAAACTCTTAAAGAGGGCTGTAATCAAAATATAAATATAATTACTTTAAATTTTAAAAGTAAGCCAAATCATGGCCTATTACTTTAGAAAGGCCAAGGTCATCTGTGGGACACCATGTTCAGTGTCTTATTTTCTTCTTGTGTATCTTAGGTAATAAGAAATAAAAGATGAGTATTTTATTCTGCTCATGTTAAACTTTTGTTTTTGTTTTTAACTCAGCTATATTGCTAACTTTAGTATGTGGAATTGTTAGTGCCAGAAATAAAAAAGCTTTTCCAGATGATTTGGCCCAGCAAAATCTAATTATATCAAACACAGAAGCACCTGGAGATGATAAGGTGGTAAGTGATTTTTTTTTTAAAAATGGATATTTATCTCTGAGTATTTTCCATAATTTCTTTAACTCATCTTTATGAAGTTACTATAAAATTTAGGAGTTAATTTATATTCTTAATTTGGTCAGATTTTGTAGGCATACATATTTTATCTGCCAATATTCAAAGACTTATGTAGTGGCATTTATTAAACATCTTACACCAGTTATATTGTTTTAGTTATCTTTTTTCCATCCTCTCGTGTTATGATTTACTAGTACTGCTTTGATGTTGTGAATTTACTATAAGAGCAATCTTTTTGACTGCCCTCTACAATGTGTATTTTCAGATATTATTTATCTCACTCTTTGACCATTTATAATAGGAAAAACTTGCTGAGAACTCTCAAGATAAACTAAGAAAATATAAAAAAGATATATGTGTTTTAAAAAATGTATGTGTGTGGGGGACAGGTTTAGATTGGAAGATGACTGCCACTATTTTTTCTTACATATCTCTGCAGTGCTTGGGCCTAAGCTTCTCTTTTTGGGGAAATATATAAGAGTTCCTATAAGGCATATTCTTCCCTCAAAAAGATTTCACTTTATGAAAAATTGAATCTACTCTTGTGGGAAAACTAAATAGGAGCATGACAGTAAACAGCACCAGTTTGGTAGGGTACAGGTGGAGTTTAAAGATACTGGTGCTGCATAAGTATATTCATGATTTCTGGATCAAACCAGAGATCGCCTTTCTAGGCCTGGTGGAAGATTCAGAGATTAGTCTGTAACTTAAAGAATAGGGAGGGTTTGAAAGTGAAGATATGAACAACAGCCTAATGAATGAAAAAAGGAGATGGCAACGTTTAGGGATTATTCAACAAATAGTACACAAATTGATTTAAAATGGAAGAAATGATGTTCTGGAATAGAGATTTGACACTTGAATTAGGTTCTGGAGGAAGAGAATGTAATAAAAAAGCAGTGGGAGATGAGACTTTTATATTCTCTTGATACGGGAGAGCTAGTCATGGCTTTTCTGCATGAAAGTGGCATAATGTAAGTAGTGTGATGCTGAACTGGTATGCTGACCAACAAGACTGGGAAAACATAGGACTGGGGAGGATAAATAATTGGGATCTTTTGGTAGTTTCAGCATGAGCTAGATAACTCTTCTAGAATAATGATTATGGGAAAATTGAAATATGGATGAATAAGAAATATTTTAAATGTATAAATAAGATTGTTGACCACCAACCATGGTGCAGTGGTAAAGAATCCGCCTGCCAAAGCAGGAGATGCAGGAGATGTGGGTTTGATCCCTGGGTCAGGAAGATCCCTAGAAGAAGAAATAGTAATCCACTCCAGTACTCTTGCCTGGAAAATCCTATGGACAGAGGAGCCTGGCAGGCCTGAGTCGATGGGGTTGCAGTCGTTTAGTCGTGTCCGACTCTTGTAACCCCATGGACTTTACAGTCCTTGGAATTCTCCAGGTCAGGATATTGGAATGGGTAGCCTTTCCCTTCTCCAGGGGATCTTCCCGACCCAGGGATTGAACCCAGGTCTCCCACATTGCAGGCAGATTCTTTACCAACTGAGCCACCAAGGAAACCCAAGAATACTGGAGTGAGTAGGCTATCTCTTCTCCAGGGGATCTTCCCAACCCAGGAATTGAACTGGTGTTTCCTGCATTGCAGGCAGATACTTTATCAGCTGAGCTACCAGGGAAGCCCAGAGAGTATGAGTCAAGGACTAGGGACGAAATCTATTTTATGGATGGAGAAATATTACAGGGTATCTCATGCAGGCATGTCAAACATAGATGAGTTATGATTTTGTCTGACGGTGGAAAGGAAGTGAAAGAAAAACAGTTGATAAGAAATATCTATATTCACCCTGAGATGTAGAAAAGGCCTGATATCAAGTCACTGTCCCTGGCTTATAGCTTCTGTCACATTGACTCTACTTTTTATTTTGTTATTTAAAAGTAAACAATCTTGAGTGCTCAGTCATGTCCGACTCTTTGTGACCCCATCAACTCTAGCTTGCCATGCTCTTCTGTCCGTGGGATTTTCCAGGCAAGAATACTGGAGTGGGTTGCTATTTCCTCTTCCAGGGATCTTCCTAACCCAGGGATCAAACCCATGTTTCCTGCATCTCCTGCATTGGCAGACAGATTCTTTTACCATTATACCATGGTTGGTGGTAAACAATCTTATTTATACATTTAAAATATTTCTTATCCCTATTTTACTCATAGTAACTTCTTATTTTATGTCTAGGAATGGAATGACTGTGTTGCACTCACTGTTTTTTCTTTGCCATTTGGTGCTGGAGTCGGTGGCGTTGATCAGCTGCTTCAGTATAACATACTCACACCTATTTACCTGTTCTCTGTTACTAGCACTTCTCAAAAGGACTTGAAATTATTAATTTTATACCAGTGTATAATTTTAGGCATATTTTTACAAAATGCAACAATATTTCACAGTTTGTATGTAAACTTATTTTAATGCAATGAGTAAAAGTGGTAACTTTAGATCTGAGTTTAAGTCAAAGGCATTCACATGGAGTTACGAGTTGGGTAAAATATCAAAACTGAAAAAGTAAATCTGAAAATCCTTGATATGGAGAAGGAGTTGCTGATGCCCCGTGAGAACAAACTTCAGGGAGGTCCTTGGAGGTGGGTGGGAAGGAACCAAGATCAGAGAGAATGTGAAATGGCACTGTGGGTTCAGGTTTGATTTTAGTTTATTTCCAATTCCCCTTTCACTAGCTTCAAAATATGATCTCTGAACATGTACTTATAATGAGTAAATCATGCCATCAAGAGGATTTGATAATAATTTTTTTTTGGTAATAGAATTTAACTGTAGCAACAACCTAAGCGGAAAATGTAGGATAACAGTGCCACCAAATGGCTACTTTTCAGTTCTCTTTACTTGTATTTTTTTCCTCAGGCAGTGAAATAGTATATATGACTTTTATGGATATATTTCAGATTCAGTAAATCATCTGAACTTGAAAATTCTTGTTTTGATAGAGACTCAGCCTATTAAATATAAAAAATAAATTAGTAAGATGACATAATGGTACCTATTTATACTGGGGGTGTTGTCATGAAAGTGAAGGTTTACAGTGTGGACTGATACACCAAGGTTATGATTTGCTATAACTCAAATTCTCCCCAATGACCTGGAGGGTTGATGTGCAGTTCCACCATTAAGTTAATGTTTAATCAAATCTTTTTCATTTTCAAACATTGTCTTGACTCTGTCCTCCCCCAGATCTCTCCATATTTCTTTTTCTTTGAAACTGATTTTTTTGAGAGAAAGATTTTTACTTAATTTCTCCAAGACTATAGTCCTGTTCACTGAGCACTCTGGAAATTTTCCTGACAAGGATCACCACTGGCCACTTTTTTACTTGACTCTCATGGGTGCTTACTTTATTTGAACCAGTTCTTACCCTACTTGGATTTTTTCTGCAACATTGACCTTACCCTAATCCTCTGTTAGCTGCAGAGTCATGCCTGTTTAGTTCTATATTATCTCAATGGTTATTCCAGATTAATTCTGTCACAGCTCTAATTCCTTTATCCACCCCTTAAAACATGATTTTTCTTGTCGTTCTATTCTTAGCTTGTTTTCTTTCAGTCTGCAGTTTTCTCTGGATGAGATCACTTACTCCCATGGTTTCAGCTCCTGCTACATGGAAGTGACTCCCAGAATTATACTTTAGCTCAGGTCTCTCACCTGAGCTCCAGACTACATTCTCATATACTCATCTCGGATAACCACAGGTTTCTCAAGTTTACCATGTCCAAAACTGACTTGCTCACCCTCCTCTCACCTACAAGGGCATCCTTCATTTCTGTGAATTATGCCGTCTGTCTAGCTGCACAAGCAGGACACATAGGAATAACTCCTGACCTTCCCTGTGCTGCCTCATCCATCTAACCACCAGTAAGCTTTCTATGGAGTCCATCCTCTTCTTTTAATTGTCACTGTTTCTACTTTGGTTTCGATCCTTGTCATTTTTCACCTAGAATTATTCTTGACTTCTCTGATATCCATGACACTAAACTTGTCTCCTTCATATTGTCTTTCACATTGTTGTCTAATATTATTTAGAAAAAATATGTCACTTGGGACTTCCAAGTGGTCTAGTGGCTAAGACTCCACACTCCCAATGCAGGGAGTCCAGGTTGGATCCCTGGTTAGGTAACTAGATCCTGCATGCTGCAAGGAGTTCACATGCTGCAATTAAAGATCCTGCATGCCAAAACAAAGATTCCTCTTGCCGCAACTAAGACCTAGTGCTGCAAAAACAAAAGCAAAAAGTCCCCTGCCTGTTATTAAATCCCTATTTTGAGTCCCCATAGTCTCAAACTCGGAGAAGGCAATGGCACCCCACTCCAGTACTCTTGCCTGGAGAATCCCAGGGATGGGGGAGCCTGGTGGGCTGCCATCTATGGGGTCGTGAAGAGTCGGACACGACTGAGCGACTTCACTTTCATTTTTCACTTTCAAGCATTGGAGGAGGAAATGGAAACCCACTCCAGAGTCGGACACGACTGAAGTAGCAGCAGTCTTCAAACTCTGACAAAATGTGGTCCACTGGAGAAGGGAATGGAAAACCACTTCAGTATTCTTGCCTTGAGAACCCCATGAACAGTATGAAAAGGCAAAAAGATAGGATACTGAAAGAGGAACTCCCCAGGTCGGTAGATACCCAATATGCTACTGGAGATCAGTGGAGAACTACCTCCAGAAAGAATGAAGAGACAGGGCCAAAGCAAAAACAACACCCAATTGTGGATGTGACTGGTGATGGAAGTAAAGTCCAATACTGTAAAGAGCAATATTGTATAGGAACCTGGAGTGTTAGGTCCATGAATCAAGGCAAATTGGAAGTGGTCAAACAGGAGATGGCAACAGTGAACATCGACATTTTAGGAATCAGTGAACTAAAATGGACTGGAATGGGTGAATTTAACTCAGATGACCATTATATCTACTACTGCAGGCAGGAATCCCTTAAAAGAAACAGAGTAGCCATATAGTCAACAAAAGAGTCTGAAATGCAGTACTTGGATGCAATCTCAAAAACGACAGAATGATCTCTGTTACTTTCCAAGGCAAACCATTCAATATCATGGTAATCCAAGTCTCTGCCCTGACCAATAATGCTGAAGAAGCTGAAGCTGAATGGTTCTATGAAGACCTACAAGACCTTCTAGAACTAACATCCCCAAAAGATGTCCTTTCCATTATAGGAGGCTGGAATGCAAAAGTAGGAAGTCAAGAAACACCTGGCTGCTGCTGCTGCTAAGTCGCTTCAGTCGTGTCTGACTCTGTGCGATCCTATAGACAGCAGCCCACCAGGTTCCCCCGTCCCTGGGAGTCTCCAGGCAAGAACACTGGAGTGGGTTGCCATTTCCTTCTCTAATGCATGAAAGTGAAGAGTGAAAGTGAAGTCACTCAGTTGGGTCCAACTCTTAGCGGCCCCATGGACTGCAGCCCACCAGGCTCCTCTGTCCATGGGATTCTCCAGGCAAGAGTACTGGAGTGGGGTGCCATTTTCTTCTCCGAAACACTTGGAGTAACGGGCAAAGTTGGCTTTGAAGTCCAGAATGAAGCAGGGCAAAGGATAACAGAGTTTTGCCAAGAGAATGCACTGTTCATAGCAAACACCCTCTTCCAACAACACAAGAGAAAACTCTACACATGGACATCACCAGATGGTCAATACTGAAGTCAGATTGATTATATACTTTGCAGCCAAAGATGGAGAAGCTATATACAGTCGGCAAAAACAAGAATAGGAGCTGACTGTGGCTCAGATCATGAACTCCTTATTGCCAAATTCAGACTTAAATTGAAGAAAGTAGGGAAAACCACTAGACGATTCAGGTATGACCTAAATCAAATCCCTTACAACTATACAGTGGAAGTAACAAGTAAATTCAAGTGATTAGATCTGATAGACTGCCTGAAGAACAATGGATGGAGCTTCATGACATTGTACAGGAGGCAATGATCAAGACCATCCCCAAGAAAAAGAAATGCAAAAAGACAAAATGGTTGTCTGAAGAGGATTTACAAGCAGCTATGAAAAGAAGAGATGCAAAAGGCTAAGGAGAAAAGGAAAGATATATCCATTTGAATTCAGAGTTCCAAAGAATAGGAAGGAGAGATAAGAAAGCCTTCCTTAGTGATCAATGCAAAGAAATAGAGGAAAACAATAGAATGGGAAAGACTAGAGATCTCTTCAAGAAAATCAGAGATATCGAGGGAACATTTTATACAAACATGGGCACAATAAAGAACAGAAATGGTATGGACCTAACAGAAGCAGAAGATATTAAGAAGAGGTGGCAAGAATACACAGAAGAACTGTACAAAAAAGATCTTCACGACCCAGATAATCATGATGGTGTGATCACTCACCTAGAGCCAGACATCCTGGGCTGTGAAGTCAAGTGGGCCTTAGAAAGCATCACTACGAACAAAGCTAGTGGAGGTGATGGAATTCCAGTTGAGCTATTTCAAATCCTGAAAGATGATGCTGTGAAAGTGCTGCACTCAATATGCCAGCAAATTTGGAAAACTCAGCAGTGGCCACAGGACTGGAAAAGGTCAATTTTCATTCCAATCCCAAAGAAAGGCAATGCCAAAGAATGCTCAAACTACCACACAATTGCACTCATTTCATACGCGAGTAAAGTAATGCTTAAAATTCTCCAAGCCAGGCTTCAATAGTACATGAACCGTGAACTTCCAGATGTTTAAGCTGGATTTAAAAAAGGCAGAGGAACCAGAAATCAAATTGCAAACATCCATTGGATCATCGAAAAAGAAAGAGAGTTCCAGAAAAACATCTACTTCTCTTTATTGACTATGCCAAAGCCTTTGACTGTGTGGATCACAATAAACTGTGGAAAATTCTGAGAGAGATGGGAATACCAGACACCTGACCTGCCTCCTGAGAAATCTGTATGCAGGTCAGGAAGCAACAGTTAGAACTGGACATGGAACAACAGACTGGTTCCAAATAGAAAAAGGAGTACGTCAAGGCTATATATTGTCATCCTGCTTATTTAACTTATATGCATAGTACATCATGAGAAATCCTGGACTGAATCAAGCCCAAGTTGGAATCAAGATTGCCTGGAGAAATATCAATAACCTCAGATATGCAGATGACACCACCCTTATGGCAGAAAGCAAAGAAGGACTATAGAGCCTCTTGATGAAAGTGAAAGAGGAGAGTGAAAAACCTGGCTTAAAACTTAACATTCAGAAAACTAAGATCATGGCATCTGGTTCCATCCCTTTATGGCAAATAGATGGGGAAACATTGGAAACAATGACAGACTAATTTTTTGGGCTCCAAAATCACTGCAGATGGTGACTGCAGCCATGAAATTAAAAGACACTTGCTCCTTGACAGAAAAGTTATGACCAACCTAGACAGCATACTAAAAAGCAGAGACATTACTTTGCCAACAAAGATCTGACTAGTCAAAGCTGTGGTTTTTCCAGTAGTCATATATGGATGTGAGAGTTGAACTATAAGGAAAGTTGAGCGCCAAAGAATTGATGCTTTTGAACTGTGGTGTTGGAGAAGACTCTTGAGTGTCCCTTGGACTGCCAACCAGTCCATCCTAAAAGAAATCACTCCTGAATATTCATTGTAAGAACTGATGTTGAAGCTGAAACTCCAATACTTTGGCCACCTGATGCAAAGAGCTGACTCATTTGAAAAGACCCTGATGCTGGGAAAGATTGAGGGCAGGAGGAGAAGGGGATGACAGAGGATGAGATGGTTGGGTGGCATCACCGACTCAATGGACATGAGTTTGAGTAAACTCTGGGAGTTGGTGATGGACAGGGAAGCCTGGTGTGCTGCAGTCTATGGGGTCACAAAGAGTCAAACACGACTGAGCGATTGAACTGAACTGATAGTCTTCAAGATTTTCTAAAAAATTTTAGCATAGCCTTTTGTGACCTCTCCAGCTTCTCTCTGTCTCTCTGAACATCCGTGGTAACCATTCTCAACAGGCTATAATTGAGAACCCTCGAGGAAGTCTATTTGTGTTTGCATCTAGATCTTCTTGCAAATAATGTATTCTTCTCCCATTTCAAGTAGGAGTCCCTCGGCTTGGAGTTTCCCCAGTATGTCCCACTTAGTTTCTCTGAGCTTGAATTTTCATACTCTTCCTCTGTCCCTCTAGCATTCTGTGTTCACGTATGTGGTGGTGTAGTTGCTAAATCATGTCCGACTCTTGCGACTCCATGGACTGTAGCCCACCAGGCTCCTCTGTCCATGGGATTTCCCAGGCAGGAATACTGTAGTGGGTTGCCATTTCCTCCTCCAAGAAATATTCTCAGCCGAGGGATTGAACCTGGGTGCCCTGCATTGTAGGCAGTCTCTTGATTGCACAAAGATTCTTTACCAACCGAGCCACCAGGGAAGCCCTCTGATGTGTTCACCTATACATCACGGTAATCATATTCCTAGAGTGATTGTCTGTTTTTCTGTCTCATTGGAGTAAGAGCTCGTTGGGGCCACTGAGGGACCACGTCTCTATTATTGCATCCTAGACTGGGCACACAACTGAAAATGATGAATGTCTGTTGAATGAATGAATGAATAAAAAATTTAGGAGTAAACAAGCTCTCTCCTTTGCCTCCTTTTGACTTAACTTCGAATCCATTTCCAACCGATATGAATTGTCCTCTTTTATTTTATTTCAGTGTTCTGCCAATGGGTTTATGACCCAGACAGTCAACAATGCTAACCAGGGCTTTTGTGGCACTATGGGATCTGGAGTCAAAAATGGAGGGCAGGAAAGCATTGAAATGGTGAAAGGAGGACAGCATACGCTGGAGTCGTGCCGCGGGGCTGGGCATCATCACACCCTGGACTCCTGCAGAGGAGGCGCTGTTGAGGTGGAGAACTCCAGATACACTTACTCCGAGTGGCAAAATTTCACTCAACCCCGTCTTGGTGAAGTGAGTTTCCCTGAGCATTCTGTCTCTACAATTTAAATGTCCCAGTGGAGAACTTTAGGAAATTGAGATTAACATCTATTTTCAGAAACTTCTTTTTCATATTCTCCAATGTATCTTTTCCTCTCACTCTCTGGCTATTTTTGCCCCTGCTCTTTGATTTTGTTTCATTACTTAAGTTCAAAGATTTTATTTCATCTGTCACATTTCTCTTAATTTCTAAAATCTCATGAAAATTGGAGGAGTCTACTCTTCCTCACTGAAGTTACATTTCACTTTTAGATGTATGTTTATCTCACAAACTCTTTTCATTTAGAAAAATAGAGGGGGAAATCTCTTTCTTCACAATTACAAAAATCCCCAAGTCAATTCTGCATCTCTCTGTGAAAGCAAAGCATCTGTACAGAATTCTAGAATGAAAATGAAATAATATGATCTGTCTGAACTATTTTTTTTTTTATGTAAAAGCACCATGCAAATTAGCCAGGATCCTCTGTCCATGGGATTCCCCAGGCAAGAATATTGGAGTGGGTTGCCATTCCCTTCCCCAGGGTATCTTCCCAACCCAGGGATCGAACCCTGGTCTCCTATATCACAGGCAGATTCTTTACCATCTGAGCTATCAGAGAAGCCCATAATGAGCTATGCACCATGCAAACGTATAGTGGTTGCTAATCAGAGGAAAGCAAGGATGTAAAAGATGTGAAGTTCAGTAAGGGATTTTCAGTCATGGCAGCACCTCAGAATTCACTGGGGAGCTTTTAAACAGTGCTAATGCTGTGCTTCACCTTGAATGATTCTGATTTAATTGGTTTGGCTTTTCTTTCTTTTTTATTTTTAATCTCCTCTATGATTCAAATGTGCAACCTGAGTAGAGAGCCACTGGATTAAGTATTCTTTCTGGTACTGAGTTAATCTCGTTTCTGTTTCTAGACAGCCAGTAACCATATGAGATCAGGTTGATTGAGGAGGAGCAAAGCTTAAGAAACACTCTTAGGGGTGTTCTCCAATGTATATGTCTATAATGGGGTGTGATGCTAAAATGGTCATAAAGAGAGACACTTGCTAACATAAGCCAAGGAAGTATGTGCTGGTTTTGAGAAGGGATAGGTACACCAGTGAGAAAGGGAGGGAGTTCATGAGTCTGACAAGTTCACAGACAGGCCAGTGACAGCCAGCCAGGGTAAATATGGCTGATCACTGGCCTCTATTCTGGCCCAGTTTTTACAGTGTAGGTTATCTTGATTATCTTTAAATTTCACTGAAAATTTGTGCATCTTTCTATCCTGCTGTGTTTTGGCTCTCTTGGAAACTTGATTCTGAAGACAATGTGGTAATCCTTACCCACATTATTTCTGCATATAATAGCAATTTTAGATGATGTTGATTGAACATTTAATAAGAGTGTTTTTCATGCATTATTATTTTGTCATTTAATTATGATCCAGTGAGATAGTTATTGTCCGTATTCTTATTTTAGAAATCAGGAAACTGAGGCTTAAAGATGTTCAGTAACTTGCTCAAATTCATATAGCTAGTTGACAAACTAAGCTTATGACTCCAGATCAGGACTGTTTAACTATCCAAGCTCAAATTCCAAATAACTATGCATATTATCACCATTTTGTGGTGATATAAAATTTAGGGATAAGAATTTAATCTTATATTTTTAAGATTTAAAATTTATTAAATTAAGCCTTAATTTAATAATAATTTAATTGTGCTTAACAATTAAATGAAATATTAATTAATATTTTAAATATTACACTAGTAATTTAAATATACTTAAATATAATGTGCATTTTTTTTTTTATTTGTATGGGTTACTAGAAATGTAAAATGTACTGACTTTGTGGTATGGCTGTGATATAGACCAACCATGTGCATTTTTTGTATGTAGGAACCCATTAGAGGACACACTGGTTAAAAATTAAACATAAAAGGTAAATAAAAATAAATTTTATGTTTATCGGTTTCAGTGTGTTTGAAACAATAATACAATCCCTTTTTTTTTTTTTTTTTACAGAAATTGCATCTGTGTAATCAGGATGAAGAGCACATGCCATCACAAGATTATGTCCTTACGTACAACTATGAAGGAAGAGGGTCTCCAGCCGGTTCTGTGGGTTGCTGCAGTGAAAAGCAGGAAGAAGACGGCCTTGACTTTTTAAATAATTTGGAAGCCAAATTTACTGCCTTAGCAGAAACATGCACAAAGAGATAATGTTACAGTGCTACAATTAGATATATCTTTGTCAGACATCATCTTTCTAAAAGAGATATTATAAAATTCAATTTATTTCTATATATCTAGCAATATATAGATATTATGAATATTTATGAATTTTTCTAAATTTTAAAAATTATGCTATCTACCGATTTGTACTTTCAAGCAATTTGCCACTGATTTTTTTAGGAAGTTAAAAATGTTAGAACAGATTTTCCCTCTTTTATTACTGAGTAAATAGTCAACCAGGAAATCTCATGCTATAGCATTGGATTTAAGGTCTATAAAGGACCATCTCTCATTTACAAATATGTTTTCAGTAAATGCATTGGCTAAATATTAGTCCAACAATAGAAACTTGTACTTGATTGAATATAGTAGAACAGCTTTCTGGACTAGAAATTCCATTTTTGCTCCACAGACCTTTCCCTGAGATTCAGGACTACTCTTGGTAACTTGTCAGTAATGAAAATTACACTGAGAAAAAGTTGCTTTTCTCCTCTTGAGAATCGTACTTTCATATTTTCATTTGCATGTTTAGCACATGTGGCTCTTTATTTTTCTACTGACAGTAGTCATTTGCAATTAGAGTATCTTATTTTTAGATGGACTGTGATTATGCCATAGAGTCAATCTGAAAAAACACTCCCTTTGTTGTTATGGTAGCAATGAGTATTAACAGGCATTTGTATTTACTACTATTTTCAAATAAAATACATTGTTCCTTATTAAAGCAGGTAAATACTACACAGTGCTAGAAAGAATCAAACAAATATAGGGAAGGAAACTTAAACCTTAGGTGCAATTTAACATCTTCCAAGATGCTGCTTAAATTAGTGCTTCTCAAATTCGTTCATGTGCTAGAACCTCTGGAAAGCCTTGTAGAATTCCCCAAGGCAAGGATGTTTAAACTTTAAATAATTAGCATCTGTTCTTATGATAAACCTAATATCACATTATTGTATACTTACTTCAAATGATAAAAAAAATAGACAACAAATAATAGGTATCACTAGTTGAAAAAAATTTTGAAAGAAAATACTTAAGGTTAAATTAATTTAAATATTTTGCAACTATGAAGAACTGGGACCTACTCCCCACCCCGACTCTTGTCAAAAAAAAGAAAAAATTCTTTATTTGACTTTGGAGGCAGATTTGTTGAGTTAGCCCAGGAGGTAGCAAGGTTCTATAGGAGCACTGTTCTGCACATACTGCTAACTGCTAAGTCGCTTCAGTCGTGTCCAACTCTGTGCAACCCCATAGACGGCAGCCCACCAGGCTCTGCTGTCCCTGGGATTCTCCAGGCTGGAGTGGGTCGCCATTTCCTTCTCCAATGCAGGAAAGTGAAAAGTGAAAGTAAAGTTGCTCAGTTGTCTCCGACTTTTAGTGACCCCATGGGCTGCAGCCTACCAGGCTCCTCCGCCCATGGGATTTTCCAGGCAAGAGTACTGGAGTGGGGTGCCATTGCTTTCTCCGGTTCTGCACATATATATCATTTATTGATTAATATTTGTATAACCATTAATCAATGCAACATCTAAAACAAAGTAAAAAAGCAAAGGAGAAGATACTACTTTTAAGTGTGGCTGGGGTATGGTGTGTCCTCTGATAGGAATACAGGGTCTAAAAAATAGAACTTATGTTTGGTTCTTAGGTGCTGCATGATAACTAAGCATATCAGGAGATAGTTATGTACATTTGTGTAATGTTTAAAATCATATACAGCTAATTAAGCTTTTTTGGTTTCAGTGGAAAGAGGGGAATTAGGTGAAACTGTAGATTTGCTTTTTGGTCTCTTTTCTTATCCACGAACTGGGAGCAAACGTGACTGGCTAAGTTTCCCTCCAGCTAAGGCTCCTTGACTTCTGGTGGCAGGTTTCCAGAGATGAAATGTTTTTTTTGTGGTGCTAATATTAAAAACTTCTTTTAACCTAATTCTGGTAAAAATAAATCTTCTATCACCATTTTCTTTATGTCTCCCACCGATCAACACTTTGAAAAGTTTAGAGCCAAATAATCATGTTCTCTCAGTCAGATTTTAACAGGTAAAGGGAGCTAGGGGTTGGGGGAGGGCATGAAAATTTTACATAAGTGAGTTGTGACTGTCCTAAGATCCCAAATCTATCACTTCTGCAGTGGGTTTTAATCTGGAAACTATAAAATGTCATTTTCCTAATCACTACCCTGTTTTATTTATTTAAAAATTTTTTTTGGATGTGGACCTCTTTTAAAGTCTTTATTGAATTTGTTACAATATTGCTTCAGTTTTATGTTTTGATTTATTTGGCCACGAGGCATATGAGATCCTACTTCCCCTACCAGGCTTTGAACCTGCACCCCCTGCTTTGGAAGGCGAAGTCTTAACCACTGGATTGCCAGGGAAGTCCCTCACTGCCATGTTTTAAAGAGACATAGACATGAATCAAGGAAATCAGCCATCAGGCCCACTTTCTTTCATCTCTCTCCCAAACTTGTCACTAACACTTACCTAGCAAATACTTCAGGCTGTCAATCACCCTTTAGTATGAATTACACTTTTTATGAGTTTGCTTTATTAAAATTTTTAAAATAATAGAAGAATTAAGAATTTTGAATTCATGAACGAAAAAGATCATGTGGTCATTTAGGAACACAGGGAACTCCAGGAGAGAGCATGCCTTAGTGGGTATTTGCACATAGAGGAACATGAAAACCCAGGCCTTCAAGGGCAAAGAGAGAGGCCACCAAAAGGACATAAGTGGGAGTAAAAGCAGCATTGTTTGCTTCTTAAATTGTCCTAGGCCAGGCCCTCTCTTCCCCGTTTTTTCCTTAGGCCAGTGGCAGCTGCCATTTGGTTTTGGTGAAGTATCACTGAAGCGTCATCAAGCCTTTCTCTGAGCCTCACCTTATATAGAGTGTGGAAACAAGAGAGCTGACTGCCTGCTGAGTCTGAAGGCATTTTCAGGACTGGCCGAACTGGTTGTGCAGGACAAACACAGCGTCCATGGGAGTCGTGGGATTTCTTATGCCTCTCTGGGTGGGTCTCTCTAAGATAGCAGGTCTTCCATTAAACGGGTGTCTGTGAATTTGATGCTCCATTTTCTGTTTTCTAATTTGCTCCTGAAATCTAGCTTCTTAGACATGCTAAAGAGAAGTTTTCCTTTGAAAGCCTTAGTTTTAATGTAAACATTTTTAACAAAGAGTATTCTTCTTTCCTTTTATATGTAAGGTGAAAATTAGGCTATTTTAGTGTGAAAGGATGTATCATTTTGAAGCTTTCACTTTTCTTCCAGTGAATGTTCTTGAATTTTTATGGCAATGTACAGATCATTTTTCTTATTTTTGTAAGGAAGCAGCTAACTATCTGTCTAAAAATGCAGTGAGGTTTTGCAACCTTTTTAACAGAGCTTTAATTTTGTTCTTAAAAGAAGTTACTTTGCTTTTAGAGGAGCATAGCAGGTTAAAATAAGCAAACATTTAATGTGTAAAGCAATATTTACAGATATGAGGTGTGTAATAAAGCAATGTTAATTTTATTTCTTGTCTTTGCTGTTTTTAGAGATTAAATTATTCCAAGATGGTCATGTTGCAAAATTGTACTTTAGACTAGCATGGAAACAAATCCTCAATAATAGGTTCATTTTAGTTACAGGGAAATACTTAAGAGAAGGGATCAGTACCAAATCGTTAGCATTGTTATACTATTTGGGAGGAGATTGCTATTTAGAGAACAGCTTTCCAAATATCTAGCTGTCTGCTCACCATCTATGTGTCTATCAGCTGATTTTGACTGAGTGAAGTATTATAAGGTTGTGATTGCAGAGTGTTCCAGAGTTAATACAGTGATACAGTATTCTTGCTTGGAGGAGCAGTGTAGTCAAGAAAAAATGAGTTATAAAAAAAAGGTGATATTTCTTTCTTGGTCTGTCACTTATAGGATGCATGCCCTCCCAGCTTTAACCACAAATGGATTATATAGTTATGTGCACTTCACGGCAAATCTTTCCCCTGGTGTGTGTATGTGTGTGTGTGTGTGTGTGTGCGTGCACACACATTATGCTTCCCCACAAATGTAAGACTGCCCATTTAAAGAATGTGTGGGTTGTAGCAAAATCTTTCAATTTTAATCTAAGATTTCAATTTTAAGAGCTTTTATTGTGGTCATTATTTTTGTGAGTAAACATTTAACTTTGACAAGGTTCCTTGAATTTTGTTTGTGACAGCAAAATATTGGATAAATTCCAAGTGTTCGGCAGACTTGGTTTGGTTAGATTTTGGGTCACAGTGGCTGAGAAGCATGGAATCTAGAGTCAGAAGGTAGATTGTTTGAATCTGAATCCTGGCTCTGCCACTTGCTAGCTGTGTGACTTTAGAAAAGCTATCTCCTCTCAAAGCCTTAGTTTTCTTATCTCTAAAATGAAAAAAAAAAAAAAAAAGCAATACCAACTTTATGGAGTCATGGGGATGATTAAATGAGTTAATATATTTAAAGCATGTAGAACATTGTGTGTGCTAAATCGCTTCAGTCGTGTCCAACTCTTTGCGACCGTATGGACTATAGCCCACCAAGGTCTTCTCTCCACGGGATTCTCCAGGCAAGAATACTGTAATGGGTTTCCATGCCCTCCTCCAGAACACTGTATCTAGTAAAACATTTATGAATGTTAGGTATACAGGAGGTAAAATTATGTAGTTGAATTTAATACAATACAAAAGTTAATGGTTATATAGCCGAAAAGGAGAATGGGGGAAAGACACTTATTTCCCATCTGTAATTTGTGCTCATAATACACAAACAATTCTATAGAATTTTTTCTTTCTAATAGTATTTTTTATTCCCCAGCTGCCATTTCATTTAAGCAACTAAGTCCTTCTGTGTTTATTAGCTACTCTGTAAGTGTGCCAGAACATTAACACCTAGAGACTCCAGTCTAAGGCACCCAGGTGACCATGATCAGAGTAGGAGTTTCCTTAGTGACCGCTTGAGTGCTTGAGTGAGTTGATGGCCGACCACCAGACTCTCTTCCTACTCAGTGCCGCTTAGTACTCTGCAGGAGTGATGAGGCTTAACCCCAGAAAATAGCTGAAGGTCAAATCCCAAATGACCGAGGCTTATTTTCTGCCACCTTGACTCAATAATGACTTCAAAAAGAAATTGGAAATAGAAAAGTAACAGATGTTTTTCTGGAATTTCTGGAGACGTTTTTAGGTTTTTGGTACTATTTGAACAAGGAACTGGTAATTGTTGAAAGCCAGGGAAGTAAGTATACACCATATTTTCTTTATCCATTCATCCGTCCCTGGACTTTGGGTATTTCTGCCTCTTGGCGCTTGTGAATAGAGCTGTGGTGAACGTTAGAGTTGAGGTTATCTCTTCAAGATCATGATTTCAGGGTTTTTTTTGGCTTATACAGTAGTTCTGTTTTTAATTTTTGAGAAACGACCATATGTTTCTCAAAGCAGCTACACCATTCAGCCTTAAAAAAAGAAGGAAACCATGTCGTGTGCTACAGCACAGACGAACCTTGAAAACATTATGCTAAGAGAAATAAGCCAGACACGGCAGGACAAGTACTGCACGATCGTATGTATGTAATGTATGGAGAGGAGCCACAATCACAAAAGCAGAGAGTAGAATGGTGTTTGCTGGGGGCTGGGGATGGAGGGAGAAAGGGACAACTGCTGTTCAATGGATGTAGAGTTTCCATCATGGGGGATGAACATTCTAGAGATCTGCTGTACAACACTGTGCTCACACTTAACCATACCACACCGTATACCCAAACATAGGTTGACGGTACATCAACCTGTCAACCTGAGAAAACACCACATTGGAAAAAATACCCGACATACTTCTCTTCAAGAAAAACTGGTTTCAGGTGTGATTTCCATGAGTCTTCAAGGTAGGAGAGGCTTGGTGTTCTGCCCTTGCCTTTGATTCCCAGAATCCGGGGCCGCTTTTAAGTATCTGTAAAATGGAGGACACACCCTTCAGTTACTCACACATCTGCTGTGTTTGAGCAAAACCTGAAGACACCTGCGGCTACACAAACACATGTGCTGTGCCAGAGAAGCACACTGTTGTTCTAACATGTAACTTCAAAAGCAGAAGGCTCTTTGGAGCCCATTAGAAACAAGATAAACATTGGCAGAAATACATGCAACCTATGCTTATATAACTGTCTCTCTCCTGTGCACAGCAGAACCATAATGGGAGGGAAACATATACATGTGGGATATTATAAGCTAGTAATTTATGTAAGGGAAAGCTAATGGATGTAATATTCTAGAAGAAACCTGAATATTTGTTACTAAGTTCCCACATATTTTAAAATTGATTTTGTTATCTTTTTAAAACACATAAAGTAAATACAAGCTGTGTGAAATGTGTCTACACAATTTTTTTTTTGGTTGGAAAGTATTTGTTTTATTTTCATTTTAATATTTTAGCATTGTCTTTTAACTGCTCGATGGCACCCCACTCCAGTACTCTTGCCTGGAAAATCCCACAGACTGAGGAGCCTGGTAGGCTGCAGTCGATGGGGTCGCTAAGAGTCGGACACGACTGAGCGACTTCACTTTCACTTTTCACTTTCATGCATTGGAGAAGGAAATGGCAACCCACTCCAGTGCTCTTGCCTGGAGAATCCCAGGGACGGGGGAGCCTGGTGGGCTGCCGTCTACGGGGTCACAAAGAGTCGGGCACGACTGAAGCGACTTAGCAGCAGCAGCAGCAGCAGAAAAAAAATGAAATTTTCTTCATGTTGTTTTAACAGTTGTACGTATTTTACTTTTAAAGTCTATGAACTAGTTAGTGGACAGTATTTTAATCTAGTATACTAAACTTTCAAGTTTAACATTTAGCAAAATTTTGCTTCACAAAGTCACTTTGTAGAATGACAGGAAATATATACAACTTTGAATCCATATTCAGACAAATGCCCCTTTCCCTTCCTCAAATGCTGTTAAAAAGTGTAGTATAAAAGTTTTAGTTATGAAGGCACTGCATAATTCTGTATTATATGGCTAATGTCTTGATTAGCAGCAAGAGTGATGAGAATAGTCTACATTTAATTTACTGGAGCATAAGAAACTTTTTGAGGAAGGACTTAGCTCTCATCAAAGAAAAAGAACCTTTTGGCCCATTTAGTTAATGCATTCCTTTTCAAGATTGCTTTTAAAAAACCTCATCTGAAAAAGCTGTCTAGAATATGTCTACCACAAATAGTGTCTACACATTTTTAAAATTATTAATAAAAGACAGATTTTCGGGTTACCTTATTAGATGCACTGCCTGTATAGAAATAAATTGTCTGTGGTGGTGAATCGATTACCGGTTGCAGCCCTGGCATTCTGGCTTATAGACTATGAGAGTTTCTCTGATGTGATGTGACAGGTTTCAAGCAAAAGTGCAATTTCACAAAGATTCCTGATACATTAAAATTTTTGTGTTTTTTTTAAAATCATCATAGTAAAGTAGATAGAGAATAATATGTTTATTTGGGGAAATAGAGGAAAATTGCTTAAATCTATTAGGCATAGAAAGAAAAAAAAACAAAGCAGAGAGAAAAAAAAGGTGATCTGAATTTTATTAGAAGCACATTGGTTTAGTCACTTTTTTTTATTCTGTACTTTTAACTTGATGTCTTCAGAATTAAACTTGAATACTTTCCTCAGTCCAATTCTCAAAACACTGTACTCTTCAAAAGGAAGCCTTATTCACCGCACCCCCTTGATTCAGAAAAATCCTACATGATTTCGAAGGAATTCTGTTGTATCTGTGTAAACCTAGGATACAGCTAATATGCATGATCACAAATCAGATGTAGAAAATATGTCAACTTTTTTCATAACTAATTAATAATTTGTCTTTATCTTCACACTTCCCACACAGCTTAGTTAGCTGGTTGACCATAATAAAATAAAAATGAACATTTTTTTTTTCAGACTAAAATGAAGGTTCTCTTTCACTCATCTATTCATGGATCCTGTCCAAGTTTCAGAGAGTTTATGGTACTTCAAGCAATTAAGGATCAGAAGGAAGGGTTTCTCTCCCTGAGATCTTCATATCCAGGGTACACTCTAAGTTTTTCAAGCTATTTTGCTCATCCTTGAAAAAGTTGTAAGTGCTTGTTTTCTGACCGGATTTGTGAAAGTGAAAAAATGAAAGTGTTAGCTGCTCAGTTGTGTCCGATTCTTTGCAATCTCATAGACTGCTGGTTCCTCTGTCCATGGGATTCTGCAGGCAAGAATACTAGAGTGGGTTGCCTTTCCCTTCTCAAGGGGATCTTCCTGACCCATGGATCAAACCAGGGTCTCCCACATTGCAGGCAGACACTTTATTGTCTGAGCCACCTGGGAAGCCTCTTTCTGGCTTTCAGTAGACTAACTTTCTATCTCCAATCTATATACCAACACTTACACCAAAGACGTAGTGACAGAATAAGATTACTGTCTTGATAGATGAGCCAAAGGGAAGCACAAGAAAATAAAACAGGAACACAATATATATATATATATATATATATATTGTGTTCACTATATATATATATATCACAATATATATTGTGCACGTATACACAAAAAAAACATCAGGTTTAAATTTGATGCAATGCATGTTCTAAATTTCTACAAAGATTTATTGGCTCGTTACAGGAAATTATTTAACTTGCCATGTAACCCAAAGTATTTAAATTCACTGTGCTCCAGTTGATTGTCTAAAGTAAATCCCTTCCTTCACTCTCCACTTCCCTCCCTCCCTTCCTTCCTTGTCAGTCACTAAATCACTTACAATGATTTCTTTATCAACTACCACATGCCAAGCACAATTCTAGGTGCTAAAAGATATAGCAGTGAATAAAACGGCCAGTCTGTGCTCTCATGACAAATCCCAAGAAGAGAGTGGAGATAGATAAAGAATATGTGTAGAAATACATGCCACACAGCAATGAATGATGTAAAGAAAAAAGAAAAGCAGAAAAAGGGCATACAGAAATATGGGAGATTTTTATTTTATTAAACAGTGGTTGAGAAGGTCTTTATGTTAGGTGATATTTGAGCAACAACATGGAGGAAGTGAATGAGGAAAGCCCTGTTGAGTGGGCAGGGGAGGGCAGAGAATGTTCTGGGGAAAGGAGACAACTCACAGATGCTCTGAGGCAGGATTTTGCTTGATGATGTGCTCCATACAGCTGGTGCTGCTGAAATTGAGTGCAAGAGAGGAAGGGTGGGAAGGTTGAAGAGGGGGTGTCACTTTGGGCTCTGAACCTATGAGGATGGTTTGGGGTCTTGCTTTGAATAAGGCAAGAGCCCATTGGTGGGCTCTCAGAAGAGGAGAGACGTGAATTAGAACAACAGTTCCTACTCCGCAGGTGAGATGGAGACTCATAGAAAGGGGTTTCTTCTTCCTCTTTTCTTCCTTCTCCTCTTCCTCTTCCTTCTTCACTTTCTTGTCTTTTTTAAAGTTCTCTTCCCAGCTTTTCCCTCTTTCTCCTTTCTTCCTCTCCTTCCTGCCCGCCTCCTCTCCCGCTGGCTCCTCTTTCTCTTTCTTGTCTTATAAAGCCTCCCCAAGTTAGATTTGAGTGGCCTCCTAGCTTTGCCAGATGACCTCCTCACATGTCATCATGGAGGCTCCCACGTGAGTGACTCTGGAATATCACAAGGAATATATAAAAAGGCGTGACCCAGCAAGTGTTTCGGGGAGCCGAAGTTGCGAATATCAGCATTTGGCATCTTGGTTCTCTTCTAACATTGGAAATCTAAATCTTGTCCTCTAACATGTCTTTACAGACACGACCTGGTTTGATTCAGATTTGATGTTTGCCCTCCAGCCTGCTTACCTCATCTTTGAATGTTTTGTTTGCACCCCAAGTGGATCCATTTTTGCTACAATGCTTGAAAAATATTCCTCTTAAACAGAGCCGGCATGTCCTTCCTAATCCGATGTCATGATTTGGGCTCTCCATATTCCACAGTAGGTTTTCGATTTGTCTGTACAACAGTCAGACAAGTTTTCACAGTAGTAAGAAAGGTAAAGGACGTAGATATGTATGATCCAAGGAGCCTAGCAGATAAACAAACATACAGAACCATCTTCTTGATGATTTGGCAGGTTAAAGCCAGGAGCTCAAGGAGATTAGATTTGGCAATTTATCTTTTATTATAAATTAAAAATCACCTTAATTGTGTTTACTGACATTCACTATAAAAAGACATCAGGCATTCATCCAATTGCTTTACTACAGAGCTAATTTTATCTTTGAGCTTATTTTATGTGCCCAAATAATGTTTAGATAATTTTAGAAAGGCATCCAACGTGACTAGTGTATAATAGAGTGATTATTAATCCACTTTATTCTTAATTATGTCAGCTCTACCTGAACTCGCAGTTAACTTACTGTTTTCTTTTTTTCCCCCTTTCCTCTTCTCTGTTTAAAATCAAATGCTTTATATAACACACCATAAAAACTCAGTGCAGTTCATGTGTGGTAGATAGCTATTTACAAGTGCTTTCTTCCTACTGCTGCTGCTGCTGCTTATACCAAACATGAATCAAATAAATGTACTGGAGATGATTTCCATGAGAAAATTAATTTATTTTTCATACCTTGTCAACATTAGGTGAAAATTTCAGTTTTGGGCTCTGGTCTATATTTCTAAAATTCTATTTTAAAATTAACAAGGTTAAGATTTCAGAATAGAGACCCACATAAGTGATGCTTTTCCCTGTTCCTTTATTTTCTACTTAAAATTTGCATGCATGAGTGCTAAGTTACTTCAGTGGTGTCCTACTTTTTGTGACCCTCTGGACTGTAGCCTGCCAGGCTTCTCTGTCCACGAGATTCTCCAGGCAAGAATACTGGAGTGGGTTGCCATGCCCTCCTCCAGGGGATCTTCACGACCCAGGGATCAAATCCATATCTTCTGCAGCTCCTGCATTGCAGGTGGACTCTTTGCTGCTGAGCCACTGGGGAAGCCCTTCTTCCTAAAATAAGATTTTCTAAACATGTAGATATTGACCACATTCATTTCATACCTCATACCTCATTCATTGATGAGGTGACTTTTTCCCTTCCCCTTCAAATTTAGGCAGTTTCAGAATCCCTGCATTTTGGACAGTGGGGATTTTTTTCCAAGTAAAGTGTATTTCACTACAACATTTGAGGCAGGAATAATGGACAGTTATTAGTGATATCAAATATGTTATGTTATTTGAGGCAATTTTAATGGGAAGCTTTCTTTTCTATTCCTTAACAATAACATTACATGGCAAGCTGGAGTGATTTCTTGACCTGGAAATTTTTCAGATGAATTTTGCAAAGTATTCTTTTGGAAGTGATATACAGTTCTTGTAAATTTCTTGTGGGAGATTTTACTCTGAACGAAGTGAGAACCCATTGGTGGCTTTTAATCAGGGGAGATCTATGAGATGTGCCTACCTTACTGGACTGCTCTGAGCTTGAACTGAGCCAGTGCCTGTGAAGTACTTAGAACTTTACCGGGCACTGAGAGAGTGTTCAGTGAATGTCAGCATTTGTCTGATTATTTAATATGACCACATCTAGAGTGAGATTTCGGTTTGAATTCCCAGCTTCATCACTTTCTAGAATCCCTCAACTTACGATACTGGAGAGGCCCTGACAGTGAGTTGAGTGACCTTAGTATCTGGACTCCGACTAATACATAAGGGGCATCAATTAGCACGTTCCATTTGGATCCCTAACTTTTATCACTGTGTGTGTGTGCTCAGTGGCCCAGTTGTATCTGACTCTTTTGCAATCCCATAGATTGTAGCCTGCCAGGTTCTTCGGACCATGGAATATTTCAGACAAGAACAGTGGAGTGGGTTGCCTTTTCCTACATCGGGGGATCTTCCTGATCCAGGGGTCAAACCCATGTCTCTTGTATCTCCTGCATTGTCAGGAAGAGTCTTTACTGCTGTACCACCTGACAATTTGGCGTCTTATCCTTAGTTGTCCCAGGATCTAAACAAACAAAAAAACTATTTAATGATTAATCACTTGAGTGGCACAGCACCTGGGTGAAGAGGCTTTGTTTTAAGGAATGTCATGTATTGTTTATGCCCTAAAGTGATAGATGATTAGTTTCCTTTTATTAGCCTAAAATATCCCTGACTCTTTCCAGGCAGCTAATGATGTTTCTGTTCTTTGAGAAGAATAAATTCCATTAGCATTAAACAAAAGGGAATGTATTAAGTCAGCTAGATGAGGAGGTCCCTGAGGATGGGAGGGAGAAAACAATCAGCTTCGCAGCTGAAGATGCCCTTCAGCTTCTTCCTACAGTGCAGCCATGCTGTGCTTTCTATAATCCTGTCTTCCTTGCATCTGCGAACTAACGTGGTTCCTCGAAGGTAACTGTTGACGTCAGAGCCTATACAATTTTTTTAACAAGTTCGAAAGCTTTTGTACTTTAGGATGAACTTTCACTTTCAAGGAACATGCAACTGGTATATTCTTAGATTTTCCCTTACTGACACTTTCAGTTCAGTGCTTCTTTCTTCCTTGGAATGTTTCTACTTGACTTCTGCTGCTTTTTAGTAACTGTGGTATATATTTTGTTGCCTGAGAATTAGATCTGTGGATTCATTTTCTATTGTTGTGTAACAAGTTACTACAAACTTAGAGGCTTAAAACAACCCACCTCTGTCATCTCAGCTGCATGGGGCAGGAGTGTGAGCACAGCTTAGAGAGGTTATCTGCTTGGGGTCTCACAAGGTTGCACTCAAGATGTCAGCTGGGCTGTGCTCTCATCTGGAGGCTTGATCAGGAAGCATCACCTCCACACTCTTTTGTGTTGTTGGCAGACTTCATTTCCTCACGGCTGTGGAACCGATCCCTGTATTTTGCTGACTATTGTCTTTATAGGGTCTTTCAGGCCAAGTAAGTCCCCCAGTATCTTGCCATGTGGGCGTCTTCAACCCAGCTGCTTGTTTGTCTGCTAAGCTGGAGTCTTATACTGTAACTCCTGCATCATGGTAGTTACATACCATCACCTTTGCCATGTTCCATTTGCTAGAAGCAAATCACAAGTCCAGCTTGCATTCAAAGAGAGGGATGCCACAAAGATGTAGATGCTGGCAAGTGGGAAACCATGGGGGGTTACCCTTGGGTCTGACACTATAGGGTGTCTCCTGGTTTCGCTCAAAATAGAGCTTCATGGATTCATGCTTATTGTGCTCTATTTTTAATGAAGTTCAAGAGGAAAAGTAGAAAACCACTGACTTAGACCTCTATGTTCATACTGAAGGTCTGGTGATGGAAATTACATAATGATTTACTGAGGGATACATTTCTTTCAGGGATTCCCTAGTGGCTCAGTGGTAAAGAATCCACCTGCCAATGCAGGAGATGCATGTTTGATCCCTGGGTCTGGAAGACCCCTGAAGAAGGAAATGGCAACTCACTCCAGTTTTCTTGCCTGGAGAATCCCATGGACAGCGGAGCCTTGTGTGCTATAGTCCATAGGATTGCAAAAGAGTCAGACATGACTCAGTGACTAAACAACAACATCTCTTTCTTTTTTCATCTATATGTACTTTTTCATATGTAACATCTCACATCTGTATGGCAAACACATCACATTTCTTGCTGTAACTACTCTATCTAGATGAATTTAAGATTATAACCGGAATCTGTATTGTTTTAGATAATTGGGAAGAAGAAAGGAAGAAAGAAAACCAACATTGTTGAATACATGTTGGATGGTTTATAATTCTATTCTGACATGTTATTATTTTTATTTTGTAGATTAAGTAGCCTAAGGCCAGAAATTCAGGAACTGGCACAGAGCCATAGAGATATGAGGGAGCAAAGAGATGGAGATGCTTAAATTCATACATCGATTTGTTTCCTTCAGAATGTTTATTCAATTTCTACTATGTTTTTTTGTTCATAAGTAGTTATAATGCTGAAAATCACATAGAAAACTTCTCAAGTCAATGCACAATACATTTTGTTTTTTGAAATTGGTCTAAAAAGTGGAGTATTCTACTTAGCTGCTTTTCAAAATGTAAAAGAATATGTTTTTTGAAGTTGTTGAAAGTAAAGTTTTATATATGTTGGTTAGGTCAATCATTTCCCCTTTTTCCAATGGGAAAAAAAAAATTGGAAAAGACCCTGATGCTGGGAAATATTGAAGGCAGGAGGAGATGGGGACGACAGAGGATGAGATGGTTGGATGGCATCACCAGTTTGATGGACATGAGTTTGAGCAGGCTCTGAGAGTTGGTGATGGACAGGGAAGCCTGGCGTGCTGCAGTCCATGGGGTCACAAAGAGTTGGACACGACTGAGCGACTGAACTGAACTAGGTCAATTTGGTTGATTAGGCTCTTCAAATATATATATATATTTTTTTACCTCAAATTTGGTTTGCTCATGGTATCACACATCTGTACTGAGAGAGGTATGTTAAAACTTCCAACTATGATTATTTGCCTGTCTTTTAAATTTTTTGACAATTTTATACATATTTGGAATTATGAAAATTTAATCTTTCTGTTTAACTGATTTATCATTATGAAGTGTTTCTTTGTATCACTTATAATATTTTTAGCCTTAAATTCTGATTTGTTTAATAGTGCTACAGCTATACCAGCTTTCTTTTACTAGATAGTTTGCTAAGAGTATACCCTGGGCTTCCCTGGTGGCTCAGATGGTGAAGGATCTGCCTGCAATGGAGAAGACCTGGGCTCAGTCCCTGGGTGAAGAAATTCCCTGGAGAAGGAAATGGCAACCCACTCTTACATTCTTACCTGGAGAATCCCTTAGACAGAGGAGCCTGGTTTTCTTTTGGTATCATCTGTTTTTTGTTACTTTACTCCTCTTTCTTGCTACATTTACATCAGTTCAGTTAAAAAAATTTCATTATATCTCTACTATGGATGTGAGAGTTGAACCGTAAAGAAAGCTGAGGGCCGAAGAATTGATGCTTTTGAACTGTGATGTTGGAGAAGACTCTTGAGAGTCCCTTGGACTGCAAGGAGATCCAACCAGTCCATTCTAAAGGAAATCAGTCCTGAATATCCATTGGAAGGACTGATGCTGAAGCTGAAACTAATACTTTGGCCAGCTGATGCGAAGAACTGACTCACTGGAAAAGACCCTAATGCTTGGAAAGATTGAAGGCGGGAGGAGAAGGGGACGACAGAGGATGAGACGGTTGGATGGCATCATCGACTCAATGGACATGAGTTTGGGCAAGCTCTGGGAGTTAGCGATGGACAGGGAATTCTGGCGTGCTGCAGTCCATGTGGTTGCAAAGAGTTGGACGTAACTGAGTGACTGAACTGAACTGAACTGAACTGAATCAGTTTTCTGCATTTACTTATTTATTGATCTGCTCATCAATTAGCTTACTTATTTTAACAGTTTTATTGAGATGTAATTCACATACCATACAATTCGTCTACTTTAAATGTATTGAATGGTTTTCATTATAGTCAAAGTTGTGCAACCACCACCACAATCAATTTTCATCACTCCCCCAAAGAAATCCTATACTCATTAGCTACAATCCCCTTGTACCCTCATCCATATTTAACCACTACTTTATGTGTCTACAGATTTGTCTGTTCTGAATGTTTTATTTCAATAGAACCATATAATATGTGGTCTTTTGTGAAACTGGTTTCTTTCACCTAAGATAATATTTTCAAGGTTTAGCAATATTGTAGCATGTGTATTATTTCATTCCTTTTATGGCTGAAAAATACTCCACTGTATGGCTATACACATTTTGTTTATCACTGATGAACATTTGGGATGCTTTCACGTTTTAGCTATTATGAATAATGCTGCTATGAACATTCATGTACACATTTTCGAGTGGACATATGCTTTCATTTTGTTTGGTTATATAGCTAGGAGTGAAATTGCCGGATCATGTGGTAATTCTGTGTCTAAATTTTTGAGGAACGGTTAAAGTGTTTTTCAAAGCAGCTGTACCATTTTACATGACCACAAATGGTGTATGAAGGTTCTTATTTCATTACGTCTTTGCCAATACTTATTATCTTAGGCTTTTTGACTGTAGCCATTTCAGCAGATGTAAAGTCATATCTCAATGACAAACAAAAATACACCAAAAAGAAAAAATGAAAAAAAACCCAACAACTATCTCTCCTTTTTTTCAGACTAGTTTTTTTGTTGAGATAGTCCTTCATGGATCAGCACAAAGTGAAAGTGTAAGGTCTCCTCATGACTCTTTTGAGCCTGCATCTTGCCATCTGGCATGTACATGATGTGCTGGAATCTCCCCTATAAGCAGCTGCTTCTGGATGTCCTGACTTCCTAGAGCCTCACTCCAGATTCTCCTCTAGGCCTTCGATGATCTAGTGCATGTCTATCTGTAACCTTTGAACTCCAGGTGTCTGCAAATTTGTAGCCCCCTTGTGGGGCTTCCCTGGTAGCTCAGCAGCGAAAGCCCCTTGTAGCTCTTTGGAGGAGTCTGGCACTTGACCCTGCCTGAATTCCAAGTTATGTGACACAGAGGCTAGGGACTCTGCCCTTCAAATATCCTCTGACCAGATTAGAACAGACTTATGCAATAACTTGGGGCTTCCCAGGTGGCTCAGCAGTAAAGAATCCATCAGCCAATGCAGGAGCTTCAGGAGACATGGTTTGATCCTTGGGTCAGGAAGATCCCATGGAGGAGGAAATGACAGTCCACTCCAGTATTCTTGCCAGGAAAATCCCATGGACAGAGGAGCCTGGCCGGCTACAGTCCACAGGGTTGCAGAGTCAGACATGACTGAGCGACTGAGCAGCATGTACATAGTAACTTACAAATAAAGTTTGTTCTGCTCCCTCCAGTCCAAAGATGTGGGAACTGGATTGCTGCTGCTTAAGACCAAGTCTGCCACTGCACCAGGCAGGAGGTGAGGGTAGATGGAAAACACCCCACTACTTGCCTCAGCAGCACATATACTAAAAAATTGGAATGATACAGAGAAGATTACCATGATGAAGGGAGGAAAAAAAAAAAAAAAGGTCAATTCTCATTCTGTGCTCAGCAAAAATACATTTTGAAATTCAAGGCAAAATAAAAATTTTCCCAGATATACAAAAGCTGAAAGAATTCACTACCAATAGATCTTTCCTACCAGAATTGTTACAGGTAGAAATCCAGACAAAGTCATTGACAATAGCACTAAAAAAAAAAAAAAAAAAATTAAGGATAAAGTTGACAGAGTACATGTCCTGTACACTGATAACTGAAAAACACTGCACAAAAATTTTAAAGAAAAATAAAAGGACAGATATATTGTGTTAATGGGTCAGAAGGCTAAATATTGTTTAGATGTCAATTATCCCCAAACTGATCTATAAACTAAATGTAATTATAATCCACATCCCAATGGACACTTGAAAAATTATATCTGATTTTAAAATTCATGTGGAAGTGAAAAGAAAATTTAATAGTTCAAGCAACTTTGAAAAAGGAAAGCAAGTTCGGAGGATGTACACTGCTTGATTTCCATAGTTACTATAAAGCTGCTCTAAAAAAAAGAGGATATGTGTATGCTTGTAAGTTAATACACTAAAGCCAAGACATGCAGAAAGTAGGCTATATTAGTGGTAATTTCTGAGAATGAGAATATGACTATATGAGGATTTGACAGAACTTTCACTTTATTTAGAAGGTTTGACTTTTTTTTTTTACTAGAACACCATCTGTGTATATTATTTGAATAATTATAAATACACTTGAAATAAAATGGAAAATTTAAAATGATCACCCCCTGCCCCCCCTCCTCCCCAAAATCCCCAAAAAATTTCCTGCCACTTTGGAGATGGCTTTTTCATGGTTGGCTGTTTGCCACATTACAAACCATTGTTTCCAGAACTCTTACAAAGCTGTTGTAGATAGCTTCTGGTTGTTTTCTTGATGTTTTCAGGTAGGAAGGAGAGTTTGGATCTTCTTAGTCTGTCTCTGATGTTAGAGTCTATAGAGTTTGTAACTACCCAAATGATGCCAATTTTCCCCATGTTTCTCCCCACTTTCTGGCATTTCATTTGCCAGACAGGCTAAGGAATGAAAAAAAATTAAACACATTGTTTATTGTCTGAAAGTTGAGTTTTATTCCCCATTGTGTTATAAGTAACATACTAAATCCTAATAGTTCAGGCTCAATGAGAGAACTTGCACATAAAAATATTTATAAAATTTTTCTGACTTGGGTAATGCTTATATAGAATATCTTATGGTGCTATGCTTGATTTCCCTGTACAGTGGGTAAATATCTTTATATTTTTATATACTTCAAGTATCACATTTGATCTCAAGTCATAAAATTGTTTGCTATCAGTTTAAAACAAGGAATAGTGGTTTCTGCTTTTTAAAGTACAATTTAAAATATCTAGTATCATTGCCTTCATGTTTAAAATCCTTTTTTGGAGATTTCTTATGGTTTTCATTGTCAAAGAATGATCTTTCTCTTCTGATAAAATGTAATATGTGGACATAGGAATTGTCTTTGTGAAGATAATTTTCAACATTGTGTTGATTTAATCAACCCAATTAATGTTGTAATTATGAGATATCCTCACAAGTAGGTTTCAAAGTTGGTTTTTACTTTCAATTACCTTTTCAATTAACTAAGAAGTGCTTCACGGCTGAAAATTTGTTCAAATAAGACCTTTGAGAATAAAGGGGTCATTTTGAGAGAATGACCAACCAAGCACTTTTAACGAAGAAAGAGTAAACGTTAAAGAGATAAGGTGTTCTAAGTTTTTGACAGCCTGTAAGAACATGCCAACAGCTATATTTAAAATAGATAGTCAACAAGGACCTACAGTATAGCACAGGGAACTTGGCTTAATATTCTGCAATAACCTAAATAAGAAAATAATTTGAAAAAGAATGGATACTGGTATGGGGATAACAGTATCCCTCTGCTATACACCTGTAACCAATACACCATTGTTAATCAACTACACTCCAATATAAAATAAAAATGAAGAAAAAATCATGCCAAAATAGTAAAGGCCACACGAGATGATAACTGCTAATATCATGATAAACCTTCTAGTGCTTGTGTTTTGTGAATATTTTTGATTATTCCATTATACTTTTTATGTTTCTGGCTTCTTAAAAAAATAAGTATTGCATAATAAAAATGATGCAAACTCATTATTCAAAAATATAAACATTGACATGAAAGTACAAATAACAAAATACGTATCATCCCCAAATTTTATCAGCCTGAACTATCACAGTTAGATGTCATTTCTGTTCTTTTTTTTTTAAATTTTATTTTATTTTTAAACTTTACAATATTGTATTGGTTTTGCCGAATATCGAAATGAATCTGCCACAGGTATACATGTGTTCCCCATCCTGAACCCTCCTCCTTCCTCCCTCCCCATACCATCCCTCTGGGTCGTCCCAATGCACCAGCCCCAAGCATCCAGTATCGTGCATCGAACCTGGACTGGCGACTCGTTTCATACATGATATTATACATGTTTCAATGCCATTCTCCCAAATCTTCCCATCCTCTCCCTCTCCCACAGAGTCCATAAGACTGTTCTATATATCAGTGTCTCTTTTGCTGTCTCGTATCCACACAGCTTCATGTCCCAAAAGATAAAAGCTGCATTTGATCTTTCTATCAAAGCTGAGGTCTCAAGGTGAACCCCAAGGACTTCTACTCACAGTGGCTTTTCATTTATAATTTCCAGGTCTGCTCACTCAAATTATCAGTCCCCTTATATCAGAATTGAAGGCTTTTAATAAGAATATTTGGGTTTCCCCAATAGCTCAGCAAGTAAAGAATGTGCCTGCAGTGCAGGAGACACAAGAGATGTGGATTCAATCCTTGGGTTGGGAAGATTTCCTGGAGGAGGAAGTGACAACCCACTCCAGTAATCTTGCATGGAGAATCCCATGGACAGAGGAGCTTGGCAGGCTATAGTCCACAGGGTCACAAATAGTTGGACACGACTGAAGGGACTTAGCACACATGCATTTTCCCCCCCTCTCATTTGATGTTTGATGCGTCTATTTCCCCAGGTACTTTTGAACTTCTTTCCAAGTGAAACAGCTGTAAAAACTCTACTTTCTCTTTCTCTCTCCACTCCCTACTACTCTGGCTACAATGAAGGAAGATACTCAGTCTATCTTTGAAGGGAGAGTAACACTCTTGTATACAATAAATAAAGTCATCCATACTTGGTCAGCATCATTTTGAGTGTTCCCACTGTCACTCAAGAGCTGAGCTCAGCCCTTTGGTATTTGTGTGGGGAGACTCCCAGGGGCTAGTTGTAAGTAGTTTGAGCAATTATATCCAGAGCCCTCAACTGAAAAAATAAAATACAGGGCTTCCCTGGTAGCTCAGAAGGTAAAGCATCTGCCTACAATGAGGGAGATCTGGGGTTCAATCCCTGTGTTGGGAAGACCCGCTGGAGAAGGAAATGGCAACCCACTCCAATATTCTTGCCTGGGAAAATCCCATGGACAGAAGAGCCTGGTGGGCTACAGTCCATGGGGTTGCAAAGAGTTAGACATGAGTGAGTGGACTAACACTCACTTACTCAAACTGAAAACTATTTTGTTCCCATGAAAATGCCCCCAAATAACTTGCATTCTGCATTCAAATGTGAGTGGGATCAACAACCAATCCATGTCTTAAGGCCATACCACAATCATTGTCTCATGAAAATCTCTGCTCCATAATGTCCCCAACACCTGAGTCTCCAAGCCTGCACGCCTGGTATAGTGGGCATGTAGCTGAGAGTGGACTTACATTTATGTACATTTGGGGTTGAACTGGCTAGTTTAGTGTGCTCAGTCTGGGGAAAATGAGGAGCAGATATCACTGGAATATAACCAAGCCTGAGTTTCATTAACATAAAGAGATATAACATGTTAACAGCATTAACTGGAAGAAATACATATCCTAAAAACATTTGGGTCCAAGAAGTTATAAAATACAGCAAAGGGATGATGACATACAGATACTAGTGATTCTTAAGAGGTTAAGCTCCTTTCTACACTGAGGCTTTTAAATATACTTTTTTTTTTTTCTATTTGGAGTCGTGTTGGACTCTTTGCAGCCCCATGGACTGTGGGTTGCCATGCCCTCCTCCAGGGGATCTTCCCAACCCAGGAATCGAACCCAGGTCTCCCTCACTGCAGGCGGATTTTTCACCGTCGAGTAACCAGAGAAGTTTAGTGATAATCTATTTCTGAATATAATTATTGTGTATGACAGCGTCCAGCCAAATGGCCACTTCTTTTTGAGTTCAAACTGTGATTTAACACATGGCCACTAGATGGCAATATATATCGCTAAATTAGATGATTTTCACAAGTCAAGTCAGAGTTCCACAGGGCACAATTTTCATACAGAAGGTTTATTTTAAGCTGAGTGATTTACATCATTTAAGATACACGAGAAACTTTTAAAATAAGCCGAAACTGTTCTTTCAGGAATGTGATGGTATTTTCAATGTTAACAAATATTCTGTACTGATAACTAATTGAATTGGAATCTCAGTACTTGTGGGGTCAAATGCCAATTTTGCATGTAAAAGATATTATAGATCTTGAAATGTAATCTTAATGATTTGGTTCATATGTTCTAAGTTAGCGTTTCTTAATGCAGGTTAATAGCAGGGTTTAAAAAGCTGGATTTATAAACAGTGAAATAATTATTTTTTGTGTGACTTTTCAGAGACTTCATGTGTTAATATGTATTCTTTCTTTCCAAAAGAAATATATTAGGCCTCAAATAGACTTCCTCTTGAGAAACATTTCCTTGGGAAGTAGTACTCCACAATATTCCAATGAAAATGCTGTTATGTAGGCATGTGAGTAAATAGGAAATACATGTAAAGCAAGGAAATATAGAATGGGGATTCTAAATTTAATTTTAAAAAATAATGCAATTTTTAAGCTTTAAAGAATTACCTGAGTTCTTTAAAAGTTCTCATCACAAGGAAAAAAAAAATGTAACTCTCTGTGTTGATGGATGTTGACTTTCTGTGGAGAGCATTTTGCTATAAACACAAATTTTGAATCATTTTGTTGTATATCTGAAGCTATTATAATGCTATATGTCAGTTATATCTCCATTCATTAAAAAAAAAAAAAAAAGGTGTAAACTCTCAAAGAACAGCTTGGCAGCAAGAAAAAATATGGCCAGTCAAGAACGTCTAAGTGGTCCAACTCCTGGGGGTGGGGGGTGGGGCGGCGTGGCACTCAGAGCTAAGACCCGAGGGAGAGCTGACCCAAGCATCTTTGATAAACAAAAGCATCCAAATGGAGGGAGAAGAGCCAAGATAATGAGGAAAATGGCTCCCAAACAGAAGAGAAACAGTTAGTGGAGGACCCTCTGAGGCATCCTGAGACTCAGGGTAGGGGTGGGTGGGGGGAAACCAACAGTCCCTAAAACTCGCTGGCTGGTTCATCCAGTCTGAAGATAAATTATATCCGGTTCTGCAGAAGATAATGGGACTATTAAAAAGCCTGTGTTAACGAGCCCAAATCACTTGATACACTCCAAAAGGATTTTTGTACATTTTACTTCCCTCTTTATGAGCTAGAGACACGGAGCTGGAAACAGTGAAACCTGGAATGGGTTTTTAAAAAGCAAATTCTCAGGCCGTTATGGACTTTTCACATTTTCTTGTGAAGCTCTCCTATTTCTCACTACAAATTCATGTTACCAACGGGAACACTATAGTATGAAAGATTCAGCTATGGTTTCTGCTGGACTAAATTGAGAAATTACGTGGTAAAGTGTGACCGCAACCACGCGCGGTGGGACTAAATATCACACACGTTTTCGCTACGAATAAATCTGTTAGCAGTTCCATGTGTAAGGCACGAAAGAAGTCACGCCTGATTAATAACCTCTGGTGGGTGCTTCTGAATTAGGAATCAATTTTGATTTATCGTTCTATGCTGCCATCCGGTGGGTACTTGAGAAATGAATAAAGTGGAGAAGTGTAATGTTTAAATAAATGATTTGAGCTATCTGCTTCTGAGAAATAAGAGAAATAAGAGACGCAAGCCCGCACGTGCCTTCTGTCTCCAGGAAGAATGATATTGGTGGCATTCCTTCATTTATTTTCTCTATCTTTCACCCCTCAGAGATAGGCTGAGTTTGAAATAGTCACTGCATAATGTATGAAGGAGACAAATCCTGAGAGGACTTAACAGTTCTGAGAAATAATTGTCTCTTCTTCTTAAATATTTCTACGGGGAAGGGGAGGGGAAAGGGACATCAATTTTCACCTTAATTTTGGTTTGATCAGGAGAACTCATTTCTTTTTGAGCAGTTTGTCTAAACTAGGTTTTGAAAAATATCCATCATATCCATATGGTAATGAAAAAGCTGAAGCCCATCAGCTGAGAGCTGGGCTGATTTATTTTGGAACGTGAATCCTGCAGGTTTTATCTTTTTTTTTTTTATCTTAATGAAACATGGTACTATTATGCAAGTGGCCTGGCCATTACCTGCAAAATAATCTACCCAGTAATGGAATGAAAGTCTGTCTGAAGCAATTCAATGTAGAAACACTTTCATTTATTCACAGCGGATAATGAGTTATCTTCTAAAAGAAGGGTAGCTTTTGATCACGTGTTTATAAATTTAAAACAAATTACTTGTTCTTTCAGAGTTGCAGCTAATGAAAAGATAATTTAATGAACATTCTACTAAGGATCATCTTAATAATCATCTTACCACTGTATTAATTGTCAAACCAATTAAAGTCATTAGCCAGTAAACTCTAATCAAGAATTTTTCTGTTAATATTTCTGTTTTACATAAATAGATATGATGAGGTTTAGTATGTAGATCAAAGTCACAGAAGAAAACAGAAGTTGAAAGAAAATGAGAATTCTAAACTATTGATTCAGGTTTATGTTGAATTATTCATTCATATAGCCATTGATACTGCATTTTTAAAAACATTAAATTTTCTTATTAAATATTTATATCTGGCACCTCTGTGTTAAAACAATTACAAATCATGACTTTGCCTAGTGAAAAAGAAAGCCTTGATGCTAACTTGCTGAAGTTTATTTTATCCCATTTCTGCCTTCTAGTTACCTACTAAATAAGAATATTATCTGTCACATACTGTGCTGAAAATCTAATTGTGTAGGATATTACCACTAAATAATCCTTTTATCTTTGTATTGCATGTTGAATTTAGTAAACATCATATTAAAATGTAGCTACCTTATCAATTATAAGTACATACTTACAGTCATCCATTCAAATTAATTTCCCTCTGTAGGAGAAAAAAACAATATGCGCAACAAATCAATGTAAAATGAAAAAGGTAAACAACAGCTTGCTAAATAAATAACATAAAACAATTCTCCATCAAAGCCTCAGTAATTACTTTTTGGAACAGGCTGCCCTTAATACAACAATTAATTAATTTTTCCAAGTGAATTATGCAAGCCAATATATTTTCTTCATTAATGTTTTGTTGAAGTAATTAAGTTTCATTAATGAATAACAAAGGAGCATTTGGGTCTTTATTCTAACTGATATATATTAATGTGCTTAACTTGAACTAAATGTGTTTCCAGTATGTAATCAAATTTGAATCAATCAAGTCAATTTACCAGTCAAATGTCCTTTTGGAGTTCCAGCTGCTTCATGTGAATGGCTCGTCCCAAAGAACAAGCAGAAGGTGACTCAGAAGGCTCCATGGTTCTGTGAAATATCTCAATAATTCCTAATTGCAATCCATCTGATTTTCTAAAGGAGCCTATCGGTGCTTCACATAGAACTCTATTATCTCATCCCAATGATGAGGGCTTCCCAGGCGCGTTAGTGATAAAGAACCTGGCTGCCTATGCAGGAGATGTAAGAGATGCAGGTTTGATCCTGGGTTGGGAAGATCCCCTGGAGGAGGGTATGGCAACCCACGCCAGTATTCTTGCCTGGAGAATCCCCTGGACAGAGGGGCCTGGCGAGCTACAGTCCATGGGGTCACAAAGAGTCAGACATGACTGAGTGACGAAGCACAGCACAATGATGATGCATGTGGCTCAGAGCTTAATCAGTATAAAATAAATGTTTATTAGCTAAAATTAAAGTTCCTACCCCAAAGAAGTAAGAGGATAGATTTTTTTTTTCCTGCTGATGGTAGCTCTTTAAGAGTATTGACATGGGCAGGTATTATTATTCCATTTTCATGTGAGATGTGGCCCATAAATACTAAATGTGTCTGAAGAGCAATAAAGCTCATCTTATTTACATTTCAAGCTGTCCCTATGAAAACAAAAAAAATTACTGGCTACTATCTGATATAATGACATCGTGACCTATGGTCTCACTGCTGGGAGAAAGCTGGACCCTAACCCCTTGTATAATAGGGGGAATATCTGAACAGAAACACTAAGACACTAAAACATTAAAACATGCAGGTGCTTGTATTGTCCATCAGTTCCTCAGTCCCCAGAGGGGACTGCAACACCGGTGGTATTTCTCCATTTTCTAGATTCTTCAGAAAGCAATCAACTTTAGATATCTCATCTCAACTTTCTATTTCCTAGTTTCGTATCTTTGTAATGATACCATGTTCACTTAATTATAGGAAATCACAGAAAAGATGGTAGTGTATCAGTCATCATTACACTTCTGAAGGAGTGATGAGTGTTTCAAGGTCCATTTAGGCAAGGTCGAGTAGTTCACGCTTTGTTGTGTTTACGTTGTAACATTTATAATGACAGGCCATCTGGATGAAAAGTAAAAGTTCTGTGAATTAACCAGATGTGTCCAAGTATCTAAATTTTCAGCATCAAAAGACTGAGTGAATTTTTAATCTTACAATAATTAGTGTTCTTGCTTGAGTGAAAGATGGAAGATTATTAATACCACTAGTGGACAGCATCAGTCAGATGCCATTTGGCCAGTATCCCTTGTTGTTGTTGCTGTTTAGTCACTAAGTCATGTCTGACTCTTTGTGATTCCACAGGCTGAAGCATGCCAGCCTTCCCTGTCCTCCACTGTCTCCTGAAGTTTGCTTAAGTTCATGTCCATTGAGTCAGTGATGCTGTTTAATCATCTCATTCTCTGCTGCCCTTTTTTCCTTTTGCCTTCAGTGTTTCCCAGCATCAGGGGCTTTTCCAATGAGTTGGCTCTTCACATAAGGTGGCTAAAGTATTAGAGCTTCAGCTTTAGCATCAGTCCTTCCAATGAACATTTAGGATTGATTTCCTTTAGGATAGGCTAGCTAACAGAATTTTGCCAAGGAAATGCACTGGTCATAGCAAACACCCTTTTCCAACACAAGAGATGACTCTACACATGAACATCACCAAATGGTCAATATCAAAATCAGATTGATTATATTCTTTGCAGCTGAAGATAGAGAAGCTTTATACAGTCACAAAAACAAGACCTGGAGCTGACTGCGGCTTAGATCCTCAGCTCCTTACTGCAAAATTCAGGCTTAAATTGAAGAAAGTAGGGAAAGCCACTAGGCCATTCAGGTATGACTTAAATCAAATCCCTTATGATTATTCAGTGGAGGTGATGAAGAGATTCTAGGGATTAGATCTGGTAGACAGAGTGCCTGAAGAACTATGGACAGGAGTTTGTAACATATGTACATGAGGTAGTGACCAAAACCAGCCTGAAGAAAAACAAATGCAAGAAGGCAAAGTACTTGTCTGAGGAGGTTTTACAAATAGCGAGGAAAGGAGAGAAGCAAAAAGCAGGGTAGAAATGGAAAGATATACCCAACTGAACTCAGAGTTTCAGAGAATAGCAAGGACAGAGAAGAAGGCCTTTTTCAGTGAACAATGCAAAGAAATAGAGTAAAACAATAGAATGAGAAAGACTAGAGATCTCTTCAGGAAAATTGGAGATATCAAGGGAACATTTCATGCAAGGATGGGCACGATAAAGGACAGAAACAGTAAGGACCTAACAGAGGCAGAAGAGATTAAAGAGGTGGCAAGAATACACAGAAGAACTGTGCAGAAAAGGTCTTACTGATCCAGATAACCACGATGGTGTGATCACTCTCCTAGAGCCAGACATCCTGGAGTGTGAAGTTAAGTGGGCCTTAGGAAACATCACTACAAACCAAGCTAGTGGAGGTGATGGAATTCCAGCTGAGCTATTGAAAATCCTAAAAGAGGATGCTGTTAAAGTGCTGTATTCAATATGTCAGCAAATTTGAAAAACTCAGCTTGTGGCCGCAGGCTGGAAAAGGTCAGTTTTCATTCCAATCCCCAAAACGGGCAATGCCGAAGAATGTTCAAACTGCCATTTGATTGTGTTCATTTCACATGCAAGTAAGATTATGTTCAAAATCCTTCAAGCTAGGCTTCAGCTGTACATGAACTGAGAACTTCCAGATGTACAAGCTAGGTCTAGCAAAGTCAGATGAACCAGAGATCAAATTGCCAACATTTGTTGGATCATGAGAAAGCAAGGAGATCAAACCACTCAATCCTTTGATTGTAAAGAATTATTAACATTATAATTATGAGATTTTCCAGGCAAGAATACTGGAGTGTGTTGCCACTTCTTTCTCCAGGGGATCTTCCCGACCCAGGGATCGAACCCATATCTCTTGTGTCTCTTGCATTGGCAGGCGGATTCTTTTCTGCTACACCACCTGGGAAGCCTGTCATGAATGTTTGAAAATGTCCAATTCATCAAACTGTGCAGATTAAATATTTACAGTGCTTTGCATATCAACTATGCCTCAATATAGCTGTTAAAAGAGCAGAAACAATTACAAATACCAAGGTCCATTTGGTGAACTGCAAACAATTCAGTCGGACTGTGATGCAGAAGAGCACAAGGGGAGGAGAGGTTATAGTGAGACATGACTTTGGCTGAATGAGTTGGGAACAGATACTGCAGGGTGTGTCTGTCATGCTTTAGGGTATGGGCTCAGCGCTGGAGTCAACATTAACCGTTGAAACACAGCTTCTAAGAAAGATCACTTTACTGTAAATAAGGAGAATTGGAAAATCAGAAGAATGAGAGACCATTTAGGAGATTATCATGTTATAATAATCTGTTTAAGGGACTTCCCTGGTAGCTCAGATGGTAAAGAATCTATTTGCAGTGCAGAAGACCTGGGTTTGATCCCTGGGTTGGGAAGAACCTGTGGAGCGTAATGGCAATCCACTCCAGTATTCTAGCTTGGAGAATTCCATGGACAGAGGAGCCTGGTGGGTTATAGTCCATGGGGTCACAAAGAGTCGGACAAAACTGAGCGACTAACCTACTTTCACTTTAAAAAGTCTGTTTGAAGGGTGATGATAGTTTAAATAAGTAGCTGTCAGTGTTGGCTATACAGTAAAACAATTTGGGGAGTTTTTAAAAATTACTGATTCCTGAATTTCACTCTAGTGAATTATATCAGAATCTCCAGGGATAGAACCTGGTGTGGGTACTTAAAAAGAAATTTCCAAAGTGTTGTGATATGCAGCTAATTTTATTTAGGTCCTGGAGTATGATTGTGGGGGTAGAGGTGAAGAGCGGGAGCTGGGTTAGAGAGTTTTTAAGGTGTGAATTGCAGAGCAATGCTACTAAAACTTTACATAAGAATAAACAAAGGATCTGGCAAAAACTTCAGATTCTGATTTGCTAGGGGTAGGGTGAGGACTGAAATTCTGCACCTCTAACAAGCTCTCAGATGTCTTCAGACCATTTTTTGTGGAGTAAAATGATGTATTTTATAGGGCACAAGAGGAAGAAAGTGAAGGATGGGTTCTTATTTCAGACTACAATGACTAAAGGAATCTGGTAATAAAAGTTTAAAAGTTGAGATAAAGATCATGAATCCAGTTTTGAGCATATTGCATGTAATGTACCTGGGAAAACTATGAAAGAACATGCAGGTTTTAGAGCTTGAACTAGATATCTGGGCAGGAGACAAAGATGTTTACATCATCAGCCTCTTGAGAGTTGCTGAAACCATGAGTTGACAGAAATACCTGGGTAAAGTGTGATTTGTGGTTATAGCCAAAGATGGAGTCCTGAGAGCTATAAGAATGGGATGGTGAGGGACAGGTTAACCACCAAAGGAAAATAATAGTAAGATTTTCTAAGATATGGGAGGCTAGTCCATGTAAAATAGTGTCACAAAAGCCAAGGAAAGACAGGAATTTGAGAGAATGGTTTGCTGTTGTTGTTCAGTTGCTCAGTCACGTCTGACTCTTTGTGACCCCATGGACTGCAGCATGCCAGGCTTCTCTGTCCTTCACCATGTCCTGGAGCTTGCTCAAACTCATGTCCATCAAGTCAGCGATGCCATCCAGCCATCTCATCCTCTGTTGTCCCCTTCTCCTCTTGCCTTCAATCTTTTCCAGCCTCATGGTCTTTTCCAGTGAATTGCCTCTTTGCATCAGGTGATCAAAGTATTGGAGCTTTAGCTTCAGCATCAGTCCTTCCAATGACTATTCAGAGAAAGGTTACCTCTGTCAAAACCTGCTTGAGTCCCTGCAAGATCACTGAAAGCAGCCCATGGGATTTACCAATAAAGAGTCACTACTGATCGGGTTGAAGGTGGCTTCAGAGTGGCAGTGAGTGGAAGAGACTACATCTACCTATTTAGATAGATGTAGTCACAGGGTTCAGAGAAGGGGTTATTTACTTATTAATTTTTATTGTATGGATGTGAGAGTTGGACTGTGAAGAAAGCTGAGTGCCGAAGAATTGATGCTTTTGAACTGTGGTATTGGATAAAACTCTTGAGAGTTCCTTGGACCGCAAGAAGATCCAACCAGTCCATCCTAAAGGAGATCAGTCCTGGGTGTACATTGGAAGGAATGATGCTGAAGCTGAAACTCCAATACTTTGGCTACCTCATGTGAAGAGCTGAGTCATTGGAAAAGACTCTGATGCTGGGAGGGATTGGGGGCAGGAGGAGAAGGGGACGACAGAGGATAAGATGGCTGGATGGCATCTCCGACTTGATGGACATGGGTTTGGGTAAACTCCGGGAGTTGGTGATGGACAGGGAGGCCTGGCGTGCTGCGATTCATGGGGCTTCAAAGAGTTGGACACGACTGAGCGACTGAACTAACTAACTAATTGCTCTACAATACTGTGCTAGTTTCTGCTGCATGGTACAGTGAATTAGCCATACATATACATATATCCCTTCTTCCTCGGATTCAGAGAAGGGCTTTTTAAACATTAACTTGTTTGCATGTTAATTTTGACCATGTGTCTTGTTAAGAGTTGGTTTATTATCTCTGTTCAACGTATAAAAAGTACATTCTGACTGATTTTGGCCTGATCCAGTATTTTGATTTATACTTTGCTGGTAGTTTCTTAAAAAAACAATCATTTATTTTGGCTGTGCTGGGCCTTTGTTGCTGTGAGGCCTTTCCCTAGTTGCGGCGAGCAGGGGCTGCTCCTTGTTTCGGCCCTCAGGCTTCTCATTGCGGTGGCTTTCCTTGTTGCAGAGCACGGGCTGTAGGTGCACAGGCCTCCATAGTTGTGGCCCATGGGTCGCTCTTCGGTATGTGGAATCTTCCTGGACCAGGGATGGAAGCCTTATCCCCTGCATTGGCAGGCAGATTCGTATCCACTGCACCACCAGGGAAGTCCTGCTGCTAGCTTGTCACTAAATACCCACTTTGTGTCTTTATGTTTCTAATTCTCTTTTAAATTCTTAGTATAAATTGCTTGCAAAGGGCCTTCAAGCTGTAACATAGACAGCCTTCCCCATTGTCTGGTTCCCAGACTCCCTGGCTATTCTCGATCCTTCCTCCTAGGCAAGTCCACTTCACAACATCTCTTCTCAGCACTTCTTTCCATGGTGCCTAAGCTGGTAGTAATTTCCTTACTCAAGGCTTCTCGGACACTTAAGCGTGGGTTTTTATGCTGGAATGTACATTAGAATTACTTTTATAAATACAGATGCTTGGGTCTCCTCCCAGGCCATTTAAATCAGAATCTCTGAGGTCTGATCCGAGTCCCTCCAAGTGATTCTTCTGTGCAACCGGGGTTGAGAGGTACTGCTTTGTAGACACTGGAACTTTTATTTCTTCCTCACAATGTGAAGAAAACCAAGATACCTGTTTTAACAAGTTAAGTATATTCATGTGTATCTGGATGAACATACTGATCTTGGGAATGTTATTTTTATAATGTCACAAAAACCTATTGAAAGGAGAAAGAATGATCATAGGCAGAAATTTAGGACTGAGATAATTCCTGGAAAGGAAGTGGGAATTAAGATAGGAGACAGAAATGGAGAAGGATCTAGAAATATCGTTTGAAGATCTAAAAGGCTCAACAGAAGCTTGAAAAGATATTAGAATCAAACCAGAAATACCTGGAAGAGTGACAATGAAACTTACCTAGGACAAGACCACAGGGAAAGATAACTTCATCAGATTGTGTATTTATAATGAAGGGAAAGAACACTAGCAGCCTGGAGTGTCAGGTGGCTTTTAGGAAAACAGTCTCTACTTGAAATGTGAAGTTACATCTGAATTACAGACAAAGGTAACCTTGTTTTATCAAGAACTCAAGACACGGCTTAACCAGGCTGCAGCTAAAACATGTTAAGCAATGAGAAAGCAAGGTTTACTGAACTTTTATAACCTGGCTCTTTTCTAGTAACTTGCCAACAGCAGCTCCTCATTTTGGAAAATAATAATTCGTGTTAATTCTGCATTTGGGATATAGTGTAAGTGGAATTATACTTAAATTCCTATGTCTGGCTGTGCCTGTGACCACTGATTAATTTGAAGACATGTTTCTGCTATGAGAATAGATGACCCATCAGTCAGTTGCTACATGATTATGGCAATTTAGACCTTGGCATTCAGGATTTTATTTAGTAAGTCCAAATGACCATTTAAAAATACTGAATTTAAATGGTCTTTCATGACTGAACAATGGCCTGGTTCTCAGTAATATAAAAGCCGAAAAGGTATAATCAACCAGACAACAAGATAATTTAGGGCAGAATTAATTGTGTGTAGTTTTGCTCACATTGCAATCAATTTTTGTAGCTTTCTGTCTTTTCAAATTATTGACAATAAAAATTAGAAAATGTTTAAATCCATTTTAAGTCCCTTCAATTGCTAAGTTACACTATTTAAAGAATAGATGTTATTAGCTCCTACAATTATTCCACATTTATCACAGTAATTATGAACTTGCTGCTGAGTTTACTGTTGCATTAATTTGATTATAAATGCCAAAAATGGTTTTCATGAAATACTTCTTGGTAAAGACATTCAGCATGTGATACTTGTATTGAAACTTCATAATTTGCTACATTATTATGTAATCATTACAAAGCAAAAAGGCAATACTCATCAAAGGAGCAACTATTAAATCTAAGATATTAGAATTTATTAAATTGCTAGGAGTAATTTATATTCACATAAAATACTTAACTTAGAAATTAATACTTAACAGTTTGGAGGAAAGATTTTACTTGATTTTTTTTTCTGACTCTGGAATAATATTTTCTAGTTTGTGAAGGAAATAATTTATTTAGTGACCTATGTTTCTCATCATTTGATACTTTTATCGATATTAATGGATAAGTTTTCTAGAACTGTGACTTCCACATAAGCATTACATGTGCCTGTTGATGGCTAGACATGGGACCGATGTGGATGGAGAAGTGCTGATTCAGATTTTGATAATTTAGTATGACCAAAGATGTATGAAATAGCTTACCGTCATATTGGCTACATATTGAAACAATTATGTGTGGATATGTTGATGTAAATAAAGACGTGAGCAGTAGTCAGAACGTCAGGACCCTGAGGCTCAGGGTAAGGACATTTTTTTCCATAACTGCCCAAGAAGACATCAACAGGTTTTGAGATGACAGTAACACAACTAGCTTTTGAAGGGCTCATTCAACTTCTGTGAGAAGAATGGAATTGGGGCGGGGGAATGATATCCACGAGGAAATACTGGGATTCTTGTATTAATCCAAGTGGTTTAGGTGTGAGTGCAGAGGGTGGAGAGCGACAGACTGATGGCCTTATTTTGAAGGTAGAATAAAATAAGCAGATAACAAAAGCAGTGTTCTGGAATGTGCTTGTTAAAAGACACATGGAAGAGAAACTCCAGTGTTTGGCACACAGTATCTAAATTTGTTCTCTTTATTGACCCAACTTATCAATCTCTTAAAATTCAGTGTTTCTGGGAATAGAGCTCTATGAAATATCAGAATCCCATTTAGTTGGGTTTTAGGATAACAAGGGATCTCTCAGAAGGGCCTGTACTCTATGTGTCTTCTGATAGCATTAGATCATCACAAAAACTCACTGATTCTTCTTATTTGCAGTCATAGAGAGAAAAACAGTTTACAGGAGGGAAGGTGATTTTGTGCGCCATGTTATTAATCTTTATGAGCCTAATAGGCACCAAAATTCAACAAGAGGGTAAAACTAATTATCCAGAGATGTGGGGGGAAAGAACCTGTGCCTTCCATGACTTTTATATAATCTGCCTACTTGGAGTCTTTACATCGAGCCTGCATCTCACTCAGCAAGATGCTTTAAAAAATGAACACAACTCAAGACATTTTTGCCTTGAATGTCTCACTCACTATTTAACATTCCATCTTCATATACTGTCTACATTGTTAAATTGCCTGAAACTGCAGAGCAGTCAAGCAGTACACAAATTAAGCCACAAAGTAATCGGATTTCAATCACTAAATATTCACAGCTCAATTAAGTTATTTACTGAGATGTTTGTCTTAGCTGTTGAAATCTTTGCATATTTATAGGCACTTCACACTAACCTTTTAAAAATATCCTGATGTGAAAATAAAAAGCCACATTTGTTTTATAAGGTAGGTTAAAGTTATGACTTCAGGTATTTAAAAATGAATAAAAAGTCAATTACCTTCAAGCTTTCCAAGACTATGATTTGGTATGTATAATAGAAAGCTGACTACAAATTGCCTGATTATGCTTTTGTTTCTGGAAAGGAATATTTTTAAAAAATGTGATCCAAGTCACAATTTAATCTGTTCTTCCCTCCATTTTGTGATGTTATAGATGGATCATATTTCTCAGAATCAGCTCTTCTATCTTCTGTTTCATATATAACCATAAAATTGTGAGAATGGCTCAGGATAACTTGGTTCAATTCAACTTCTGAAGTCTCATTTCATTCACAGCAATGAAGAGATAATAGTAGTTACCCAGACAAGGTGGTTCCAATCCTCACCTGAAAATAGTAAAAAAACCCAAAAAACAAACCTCTCTTGAATGACTGGCAAAAATTTTGTGCTAATGTATTTATAATACGTGATCACAGTGGCTAATGTTAGAAGCAAGGCGTTGCTAAAGACTTAGACACTATTTAAAGGTAGGTAGGTAAGTCACTTCAGTCGTGTCCAACTCTGTGCGACCCCATAGACGGCAGCCCACCAGGCTCCCCTGTCCCTGGGATTCTCCAGGCAAGAACACTGGAGTGGGTTGCCATTTCCTTGAAGTGCTTTATAAATACCTCCTGTAATCTTTACTAAAGCCCTACTTTAATATCCATTTTATAAACAAGAAACATTTAGGCTGGACGATGTTAATTGCCTAGCCCAGGGTGTGTGCACGTGTGTGCTAAGTTGCTTCAGTTGTGTCCAACTCTTCACGACCTTATGGACTGTAGCCCTCCAGGCTCCTCTGTCCATGGGATTCTCCCAGCCAAAATACTGGGGTGGGTTGCCATGCTCTTCTCCAGGGGATCTGCCCAACGCAGGAATTGAACCCATGTCTCCTGTGGCTCTTGCAAGCCTCCTCAGTTGATTCTTTACTGCTGAGCCACTTGGGAAGCCCAAGAATATTGTAGTGGATAGCCATTCCCTTCTCCAGGGGATCTTCCCAACCCAGAGAAGCAGGCTGGTCTCCTGCATTGTTGAAAGATTCTTTTTACATGACAAAAGGCAGAGAAACAAATTCTAACTCCATCTGTCTGAATTCAGAGCCTGAGCTCTCAATATTATACTTGATTTATTCTCTTATACCAAATAATGTAACCCATTGTATTAGTCTCCTATTGCTACAGCAGCAAGCTATTACAAATTTAGTAGATCAAAGCAATACAAACTCATTATTTTATGGTCTGAAAGTCCTAAGTCTGAAATGGGTCTACAGGATTAAAATCAAAGGCTGAGTTCCTGCTCGGGGCTGGAGGAGCAAGCTCAGTTCTTGGCTTTTCCAGCTTCTAGAGGCTTCTTGCTTTCGTGTCCCTTCTCTTTCTCTAACTAACCCTCCTGCCTCCATCTTATAAGGACCCCAAGGTTACAGTGGACTCTCCTGGATAATCTAGTAAATCTCTCCATCTTGAGACCATTAATTTTATTGCACCTGCAAAATCCCTTTTACCATGTAAAGTACCATATTCACAGGTTGTGAGGATCAGGAGATCATTGTCTTATCTGCCACATTCATATTGAAATAAAAAATACTTTTTAGAACATGTCTTGGAAAATGGCTGCAAACTCTATGTATTGCCATAAAGCATCTTATTAATAGAGTGATACAATTCAATAAACTTGATCAACCAGACTCATTTTGCATCTATAGGTTGCAAATTTTGGTCAGTGGGAATGTTGAAAATTACTATTTAAGGCTTCTGCTAGGAAATAAATTCTTTAATGCAAGCACCGTCTGCAGAGGGCAACTCTTTATGAGTTAGCATTCATATTAACTGACTTGGAGAATTTGTTTTATAATCATATGTGATAATTATATCACATTATTTACAAATTTCTACACAAAATACTTGTTGTAGAGATCATTTACTTCTATATGGAATTACAGTGAATCAGAAAAAATATATTTAAGATAACAGAGTAAGAGAGAATTTAGACAATATCTATTTTTATTTTTTTAAATTTATTTTTTTAATATAAATTTATTTAATTGGAGGCTAATTACTTTACAATATTGTATTGGTTTTGCCATACATCAACATGAATCTGCCACGGGTGTACACATGTTCCCCTCCTGAACCCCCTTCCCACCTCCATCCCCATACCATCCCTCTGGGTCATCCCAGTACACCAGGCCTGAGCATCCTGTATCATGCATCGAACCTGGACTGGCGATTCCTTTCACATATGATATTATACATGTTTCAATGCCATTCTCCCAAATCACCCCACCCTCGCCCTCTCCAACAGAGTCCAAAAGACTGTTCTATACATCTGTGTCTCTTTTGCTATCTCTCATACAGGGTTATCGTTACCATCTTTCTAAATTCCATATATATGTGTTAGTATACTGTATTGGTGTTTTTCTTTCTGGCTTACTTCACTCTGTATAATAGGCTCCAGTTTCATCCACCTCATTAGAACTGATTCAAATGTATTCTTTTTAGACAATATCTATTTTTAAAAAGCATTTCTTATAATTAGAAACTATTTATGAGATAGTGAAGCACAGGGAAGCCTGGTGTGTTGCAGTTCATGGGGTCGCAAAGAGTTGGACATTACTTAGCGACAACAACAATTTATGATATTATGAAGTCATTTAGGGTATTAGAAGATATTAAGAGATTGAAAAAAATTGTTAACTTAAGGGTTTTTTCTTACCTAAAAATAATTCTAATATATCTTATATTAGCATTAAAATGAAACATATAAACTTTTCCATGAATGGCTCAAAGAAGAAAAATTATCTGTGTTAGTTACAACCCTTAATGTCATGGTAGAAATTTCTGTCCTTCATTTCAGCCTTCAAAATCAACACATAAAAGGAACACTCTTTTGTTACATTCTGAGAGAATAGCTCTTCTTTTCTGGACTTTTTTCTCCCTCCCTCCTGCCTTTTTTTCTTTCTGTTCCTTTCTTTCTCACTCTCTTTCCCCTTCTCTCTTTTACTTCCTTTCCTTCTTTCTTTCACAGTACTTCTTCCTGTGACACATATAAGAGATGGTTATACCATAAAAGGACATGGTTAGAACGTCATGTCTTCTTGTCCAAGTTTTATATAAGATTCAATTTTTCCTCAAAATGAAATATCTGAATTTTTTTTTCTCCCTCTCTCTCTGTAGCTGGAGCACGTCCTTGTTGTTGTTCAGTCACTAAGTCATGTCCAACCCTGTGACCCCATGGACTGCCGTGTGCCAGGCTTCTCTGTCTTTCACTAATCTCTGGGAGTTTGCTCAAACTTGTGTCCATTGAGTTGGTGATGTTATCTTACCATTGCCTCCTCTGCCACCTGCTTCTACTCCTGACCTCAATCTTTCCCAACATTAGGATCTTTTCCAATGAGGTGGCTCTTTACATCAGGTGGTATTGGAACTTCAGCTTCAACGTTAGCCCTTTCAATGAATATTCAGGGTTGATTTTTCTTTAGGATCGACTGGCTTAAACTCCTTGCAGTCCAAGGGACTCTCAAGAGTCTTCTCTAGCACTACAATTTGAAAGCATCAGTTCTTTGGTGCTCAGCCTTCTTCATGGTCAAACTTTCATATCCGTACATGACTACTGGAAAAACCATAGCTTTGACTGTACAGACCTTTGTCAGCAAAGTGATATCTCTGCTTTTTAATACTCTCTGGGTTTATCATGACTTCCCTTCCAAGGAGCAAGCATCTTTTAATTTCCCCTGTAGCTGGAGCACACCCTTGGCCAATTTCAATTTTGGAACCAGATACTCCCCAGGTCAAGGGATGAGAGGACTTCCACCTGCCATTGCTTTCCCACCTTAATGCAATTTAAGACAAAGAAAGAGATGGGTATTTTTAGCTTAATGCACAAAAATAAATGCTTCTAGGTGCATGGTTTTGAAGTCTTCAGTATAGAGAAGGTAAGATTGCTGGAAAGAAGCAATGGGGCCCCTGACTTCCAATCCCTGTTGGAAGCTGAGCAGAAGGGAACTTTAGGTGGGGGCCGGGGGGTGGGGGCAGTGGGAAGCAGAGATAAATGATCTAAGAGCCTCAGAGTTTAGCACGGAGGATATGGGAGAGTCTGGGATTCCCTAAAAGATGAGAATTGGGAAGCTCACCAATTGAAGGCAAGTGAGTGAGTTGGAAAGATTCCCTGTCTGTGGAGGGCTCTGTACATTGCAAACCCAAGGCCCCAGCCTGAATTTAAGAGCTTTTCTGAGAACCTTTCTGGACCTTGCTCATCTGTGCTGCTTAGGAGCAACATTTAGTTTTATTATTATTATTGCTCTTGTTTCTTGTTTTTCTTTATAGGAAATGTATGTGCTGCCCTTACTTTCTGATGTTAAGTGCAGAGGAAAAAAGAGTTACACAAGCATTAAATGTATTAGAAATTATATTTCAAAGGAAAATGCTTTCTTGGTGATGGGCTTGGGATATGATTTGATCTGTCAGTGAAAATGAGAATGCTATTCTCATATATTCTTCTGTGAGGCTGACAATACTGATTACTTCCTATAACACAAGATATGTGGGAGCTGAAAAAAACGGATGTTAGCTTTTTCTTTTTTGCTTCCAAAATTACTTTCAAAATTGCTGAATCATTTACTCTGCTATTAGTCTTACTTTCTCTGAGATAAGACATTAAAAAGTTTTGCTTTCTCTTCAGGAGATATAAAAGTTCTTAATGAGAGCTTAGAGCATTTTAGAATTCAGGGCAATGTGTGGGATTTTTTTTTATCTTTAATTTTCAATAAAATGGTAACACAATCTGTTATAATTATTTTCATCTCTCAAATTTTATGCTTCACCATAATGAGGCTCATGCTTCCCTTAGCTCAGCAGCTTCACAGTATTTACTTGTTTATATGTTTGCCTTATCATTAGACTAACAGCTCACTGAGAGCAAGGACTGAGATTTTAGTTCTGTTACATTAAAAGAACTCAAAAAACTATCCCTTGATCAATAAATTAAAAATCAGGAACTCCTCTGGCAGTCCAGTGGGTAAGGCTTCACCTTCCAATGTGGAGGTTCAATCCCTGTGGAGAAGCTAAGATCACAAATGCCTCATGGCCAAAAAACCAAAACATAAAAAACAAGCAATATTGTAACAAATGCGATAAAAGGCTTAAAAAAACCAGCCATCTTTTGGGATTGGAATTCTCACATAGGCAAGATCAAAAATAGACTTGGTTATGGGTTGAATTGTCTCCCTTCTCTGCCCCCCATCCCCAAACAAAGACATGAAATCCTAGGTCCCAGTACCTCAGGTTGTGACTTTTCTTTTTTTTTAAAGAAATAAGGTCATCATAGATGTCATTGACTAAGTTTAGATGAGGTTATGTTGGATGAGGGTGAGCTCTTATTTCAATATGACTGGTGTTTCTCCAGGAAGACAGCTACATGAAGAGAAAGACACCCAGGGAGAAGTCATGGTATGACAGAGAACTCGAGTGGTGCATTTATAAGTCAATGATTGCCCACAAGCCACTAGAAGGCAGGGAGAGGCCTGGAAGGATTCCCAACAGGTTCAAGACAGTCAACATCTTGATTTTGGACTTCTAGCTCCCAGACCCATGAGACAATAAAGTTCTATTATTTTAAGCCATCCAGGTTGTTGTACTTTATTACAACAGCCCTAGGAAAATAACTCAGACCTTCCTCATGAAATATTTCTTAATTAAAAGTCTGCAAGTCTTAAGGAATGTTCCTTTATATTATATTAAAGTAGTTTATTTTACAGATGAGATGTTGTGGACTTATCTAAGCCACTTGGGTGGCTTTCACTTATTATATTTTCTTCTGATGGTATTGTTGTTTTTAATTAGTGGGAGTAGGTGAGTGCTCTAGGCTTCCCACACAACCTCACTACATGGCTGTATTTTCTTTTTTTAAACTTATTTTTTTTTTATCATCAAGGGATAATTTTTAATATAAAGAAAGTTAGTTTAGTTATAATTCAAGCCCAAATTAATAGTTAACAAAAATACTAGAAGCTTCAAATATGCAAAATAAATTTCCAGGATTTGAAATTCCAGAAATATTATTTAACTATTTCAAAAGTGCATAGTTTTCAAATACTTCTTTTTAAATTAATTTATTTATTTTAATTGGAGGCTAATTACTTTACAATATTGTAGTGGTTTTTGCCATACAATAATAGGAATCAGCCACATGGCTGTATTTTAAAAGACAGCAAGTTGCAAACCAAATTCTGCATACTTCAAAGCAGATACTAGACAAGAGGCACAAAACAATCATTCATGCTGTGCTTGTAAGCCCCATGCGGTCCCAGCCCTCTGTCTTTTTAGGCACTCCACTTAGCATCATCTCTAAAATGTTCACTTGAGGCAGATGTAACAATAATCTAGAGCAGCTCCTTCCTTTTCTTTCTTTTCTTCTATGGACTTTTCCTTTGTTTTATTTTTGGCTGTGTGGGTTCTTTGTTGAGGCGTGCAGGCTTTCTCTAGTTGTGGTACAAGGGCTCCTCTTGTTGCAGAGGGCAGGCTGTGAAGTGCATAGTCTCAGTAGTCGTGGCACACAGTCTCTCTAGTTGCCCCACGCCATGTGGCATCTTAGTTTCGTGACCAGGAATCGAACCCATGTTTTCTGCATTAGAAGGCATAGTCTTAACTACTGGACCACCAGGGAAGTCCCCAGCCTTTTCTGTATCAGGATGTTACCAGCCTCTAATACAACTATGGGGAAAGAACGAGGTCAATCAAAGTCACATTTTGCTATGTAGGGCTATACACTGGAGCCCTGATGCTCAGACTCCTCTGAACTTTTCCGAGGTGGAGGCTGAACAGAGCCCTAAATTATAAACATTACAGGCTACAAGATTTGTTAGATTCTTAGATTATGTTCCTTCCAGGGCTGAGGGACCTATGATGTATTTCTAGTCAATCCACATACGATGGACAAAACATATTCTATCAGCTAAATACCACTTTCTGATCCTTTTTGCTAATTCATACCCTATAAATGTTTATGATACATAAAGATAATTAGAGCTTTTGTAGAAGCTTCCTCTAGAATGAGAACTTCTGATAAGAGTCTTTAAAATGTTAACCAACCACTTTGGAGGGTATAATCCTGATGAAAGTATTGCACATTTTATCTAACTGCCCCTAGGGCAAACTATTATGCCAGCTATTGCATCATTTATGCTCAAGTATTTTAAAATGAATTTTATAGTATAGTAGAGTTAATGGATTCATTTATTCAATAAACATTTATTGATCATTCACTATGTGCCAGATACCATAGTAGAATCTGGAAATACCAAGCCTATAAAATATATTTCTTGTCCTCAGGTTATTCAAAGTCTAGTGCTAATAAATAGGGACATTAAATCCACAGTTATTTGTGTTTCTGGCTGCTCTTGGGAGTTGAGTGGATAATGCAAACCTAGATATGATGCATGTAATAATTCAGATATAGGTCTTTATAACAATCTATGCAAATTCCTTGCATCACACATTGGTAAACTTCCTCAAATCGTACAAATCCCTTTGCAATAAATAATCTGACTCCATGTTTTTGATGCTTGGCTGATGACAGCTTTTAAGATCCATCCCTCCCTTTTCCTCTCTACATTTGTGCAAGCTAAGAAAGCCTGGATTCTCCCCCTTTTGGTGGAATATTCAAACCACACAAGCTCCTACCTACACGTGGGATCCCTCAACCTGTGCTTACCTGTAACCACAATAAAAACCAGAAGCCAGTATATTTTCCTTCTTCCTGAAGTCATTGCAGATGAGCTTGGGAGATGTGCATTTTTTCACTCAAAGTCTCATAATGTCACTGAGAAACCTTTTTTTTCCTGGTATCCTCTTGATATTTCTGTAGCATCATTGATATTCACTGAAGGAGAAAATGTTTTCTAAGGCATGGTCATGGTGTCATTGTTGTAAGGGGATCAGATCAGATAAACCACAATCAGACTTTACAAGAAGGAACGTTTACCTGTTTCAGTAGAGATACTGAGAGCAGCACATGTCAGGGAGGTAGGTTGGGCAAAGGGGGTTTGCTTTAGTTATAGAAATCTGTCTCTTCATTTAAAGTGTTTTAAATAACTTAGGCAATTATAATGGAAATTTGCTTTTCAGTCATGTTTATTTTGAATATGGGCATACACTTTTGATTTTTCAAGTTAGAATTCAAAGTAAATGATGGGACAGTTAATGGAAGGATAAGCATGCAGCACCATTTAGTATCAAAAAGGGGAAATACTGAACCGATTTTCAGTTCCTGTTTAGTATGTCCAAGATGGGTGTTTTAAGTATAAAAAATTTGTTTCAAATTTTGCATACGTGCAATTATTTTCTTACACAAAGGGGTTCCTACTTTGAAGAAATAGCTTCGAATTATATTCAGTTTAATTTGAATGTAAATGTGTTCCTGGCATTAGGACCCTGCTGAATCTAACACCTGCTGTCTCAAAAGGCGAATCATTTGAAGCTCTTGCAGCTTGAAACGACCCATTTTCATAGCTCCTGTTTCTGAAATGGCCATTTTTGAAGCTCTTATGTCTGAAATTCTAGGTTTTCTGAAAATTTAAAAAAAAAAGATATTTTAAAAGAAAAGCTACTTAACATCACCAGCAAAGTGTAGGGGAAGTAGTTCATTGAAAGGCTAGTTTTAAAAGCAGAAAAAATTTCTGGCCCTCTGCTAAATGCTAATGAGATATACATAGCCTCTGAGTTGATGAGAAGATAAATAAGGTTTAGGTTTCTCCCTAGTTACTGAGGACGCTGTTATAGCTGGAAGCACACTTAGTGGCATATAAGAAAAGCATAATTTGCCTGTTAACATGACGTTAACCTAAGGCTTGTAACCATCAACCTTGCCACTGTTGGGTTAAAGTGAAAGTGAAAGTCACTCAGTCGTGTCCGACTCTTTGCGACCCCATGGAGTCTACAGTCCATGAACATCTCCAGGCCAGAACAGTGGAGTGGGAAGCCTTTCCCTTCTCCAGAGGATCTTCCCAAGCTATTCATTCATTCAGAGGACTCACCTTAACAGTGAATATTTTTGTTTTAGCCATTTAGGATGGACAGCATTAGGCTCCAGTGAGAAGCTTTCTGATTCCAAATCCCTCTTCTAACTGGAAGGGATGAGTGTTAACATCTAGCCACAAAATAATATACGAATTTACTTGTACTCATGTTGTGAGAATTTCTATTTTACACCCTTAAACATTTTTCCATTAAGTAGTATTTTTTTTTTCCTTTGGTGTTAAATCAACATCATTATCATATTTGCTATTTACATAGCATTTGCTTTGTGTCAGCCATTGTTGTAAATGCTTTATATGTATTCATTTATTTGTTAGTCATTTAAAATGAAACTACACCTAGAAAAATATATTTTTTTACAAGTGAGTAAGTTTGCACAGCAGCTTATTGCTATCTTTTCAGTTAATGTATACTAACTGGAGAGGGCAATGGCACCCCACTCCAGTACTCTTGCCTGGAAAATCCCATGGACGGAGGAGCCTGGTGGGCTCCATGGGTCACTAGGAGTTGGACACGACTGAGCAACTTCACTTTCACTTTTCACTTTCATGCATTGGAGAAGGAAATGGCGACCCACTCCAGTGTTCTTGCCTGGAGAATCCCAGGGATGGGGGAGCCTCGTGGGCTGCCGTCTATGGGGTCTCACAGAGTCAGACATGACTGAAGCGACTTAGCAGCAGCAGCATGGTTGCATAACATTACTACAAAACAGCAGCTTAAGGTAACAAAAATTTTTATCTCACACAATTTCTGAGGGTCAAGCGCCTAGGGGTGGCTTAACTGTCATTCTAGCTCAGGGTCTTTCCTGAGGTTGCAGTTAAATGTCAACTGGGCTATAGTCATCTTGGCTGGGACTGGAGGTATCTGCCTCAAGGTCACTCACTCACATGGCCTCCGTTCCTTGATAAATCGACTTGTCCTTCGTACTGCCCATGTTGTGGCAGCTGGCTTTTCCTAGAGCAAGTAACATGAGAGAGAAAGAAAGAGTTGGGTAAACACACACACACACACACACACACACACACACAGATGGACCAAGACAGAAGCCACAGTGACTTTCACAACTTAATCTTGGAAGTGATGTTATCATTGTTTCTGCCATATTCTATTGGTTGTATGTACCAACGCAGGTTGGAAAGCATTGATTCTTCAGACAGCAAAGAGATCAAACCAGTCAGTCTTAAAGGAAATCAAGACTAAATACTCACTGGAAAGTCTGATGCTGAAGCTCCAATACTTTTGCCACCTGATACGAAGAGCCAACTCAATGGAAAAGCCCCTGATGCTGGAAAAGATTGGGGGCAGAAGGAGAAAGGGATGACAGAGGATGAGATGGTTGGATGGCATCACTGATTCAATGGACATGAGTTTGAGCAGACTCTGGGAGATAGTGGAGAACAGCGAAGCCTGGATTGCTGCATTCCGTGGGGTCACAAAGAGTTGGACATGACTTAACGACTGAACAAAAACAGCAAACAACTCCGGTTAAGTGTGTGAGGGGACTGCAAAAGGAAGTGAATACTGGAAGATGGGAATCTTGAGGGGTCGTCTGGGAAACTTGCTACCCTACCATAACTGGCAAAATGTCTGAACATAACTGATAGAAACTTCACCTGAAAATTATATGGTAAGATAATGAACATTATGTTTCATAGAATGTACTTCTTTCAGTATTGTTTTTAACTTTATTCTCTCTTGATGTTTTATCAATGATTAAATGTTAAAATGCATATTTTATAATAAATGAAAGTATATGTGCTTTACTTCCATCTATTTATAGAATTATAAGTATTTTCAAGGGTATGTAGAAACAAGGGGAGTAAGGCTCTTTGGGAGATAAACACACACACACACACACACACACACACACAGGCTAATTTCTTCTGTTTGTATCAGTCATCAAATGAGAACAATAAAAGATGCTACAGTGAAACAAAGCTGTCCCAAATTTAGGGCACCACTTACTCAGTGGGGAATATAAGCTTGAGTTTTAATTAGACAGTTTTCAAAACTTGAAGCTAAGTTCTATGTTTTTCCTCTTCACCGGTTTGCTTTTGCAGCTATAATAGAATGGACTATTTAAAATTGCTGACTTTCTGTCTTATGCTGTTGGAGCAAGTGAGAAAATGAAAACAATACAGAGAAAGGCAGTAAATGAAGGTAAGGCAAGAAATGGATTAACATTAGACTTTGTTTCATTTAATTATGTCCATGAATATCAGAGAAGGCGATGGCACCCCACTCCAGTACTCTTGCCTGGAAAATCCTGTGGACGGAGGAGCCTGGTAGGCTGTGGTCCAGGGGGTCGCGAAGAGTGGGACACGACTGAGCGACTTCACTTTCACTTTTCACTTTCCTGCATTGGAGAAGGAAATGACAACCTGTGGGCTGCTGTCTATGGGGTTGCACAGAGTTGGACACGACTGAAGCGACTTAGCAGCAGCAGCAACAGCAGCCTTAAAGATTTTTTTTTTCTATTACCAAATTTTTTTTTATGCAATTCAGGGGACTAATAGCCACTCCTAGTTGTGTTGATACTTCTGATTGGATTTATTGTTTTTTTGTTGCTGTTGTTGTTTAGCTGCTTAGTCATGTCCAACTCTTTTGCAACTCCATGGATTGTAGCCCACCAGACTCCTCTGTCCATGGGATTTTCCAGACAAAATACTGGAGTGGGTTGCCATTTCCTTCTCCAGGGCATCTTCCTGACCCAGGGATCAAACCCGTGTCTCCTGTGTTGCAGGCAGTTTCTTTACTGTTGAGCCACCAGGCATTTGAATGATCTTAAATGATGTTTTACCATTGGGCAGGGCATATCTGACACTTTGTATAAGGGCCACTGGGTAGATTAATCTATTCCCAAATGTTATTACTCAGAACCTTATTATTTTAAAATATATTTAATATTTTATCAGTTAAAATAGTAACCACTGTGACATAACTTAAATTCTTTAGCCTATACAATAAAAACAACTGCTTCCCTCCTCATTCATCTGTTGTCTATGTATCTAGAGAATATATTAGTCTCTAGAATTCTCTTGCATACATAAATGCAAGCAGAAATGAGAGACACCATTGAGAAGTCAGATCTAGATTCACTCACCAGCCCCTTCCCACTGTTTCTTTGCTGGCTGGAAACCAGTGAAGACCACTTGAATGAGAATATGCAAGAGCTATTTATTGAGGGCTTGCTATGGAAAGAGAATCAGCCAGCATCACCTGTGGTTGGCGGAAACTCAAAGGCAGGTAGAGAAGTGGGAAAGCTTTATAGAGGAATAAACGAAGGCTTCAGGCATGTTCTGATTAGATAGCAAAGGGAATAGAAAAGCTGGCAATGACCAAGTCCTCACTGTTCTGAGCTGGTTGCCATAGAAGTTGTGGCTCAGAATTTGGTCTGCCATTGTCCTTTTGTATATTGTTCCTCACTGGAATCTTACAACAAAGACACATTTATCCATCAGATACTTGGGCACAAGTCTTAGGCCCTAGAGAATTCAGGAGCCACTGAAAATATCTTGGACTACAAAGAAAACGTTGGGTGCAAAACACAAAGAGAGAATCTAAACAAATAAAATAATGTGTAAGTGTCCATAAAAGGAGAATTAGAGGGTTATATTTTTCTCTATTGGCGGCAATTGCACCCAAAATTGTAGTCAATTATAAATAAATGATGGCCTCAGGCACTTTTTTTTTTAAGGCAAACAATTTTGAAAGAAAAATTTTAACACTTTGTAAAAACTTTTAAAGAGAACTTAATGTGGGTCATAGGGGCATCTGGTAGGTTCAATATGATAAAGGGTGAGGCCAGAGTGCACCCTGATGTGGGGAAACCCACCAGCGCCATCTCTTGGCTTCAGTGAGACCATGCAGTGGGGATTCAGTTTATCGTAAGGATAATGGTGAAGAAGGGCTTCCCTCGTGGCTCAGAAGGTAAAGAATCTGTCTGCAATGTAGGAGTCCTGGGTTTGATCCCTGGGTCAGGAAGATCCCCTGGAGAAGGAATGGCTACCCTCTCCAGTATTCTTTCCAGGAGAATCCCATGGATAGAGGAGCCTGGCGGGCAACAGTCCATTGGGTCCCAAAGAGTTGGACACAACTGAGTGACTAACACTTTCACTTTCAATGGTGAAGGTGTGCCTCTATGCTGCTCAGACAGACTCGTTTCCCTCTAGTTAAACTGAAAATTCTACTGTCATCAGACATCATTATAATTTAGATTGTGGAGGAGGAGTCTTCTGGGAAGCTTCTGATGCATCAGAATGGCAAAGACATATCATGCAGTTAATTAACCTCACAGAAAGATGAAAGAAAACTGCTCAGCAGCACCAACTTGACTTACGTTTTTATTTTTGTATTTGTGCTTTTGTCCTTGTTTGGCTTCTTCTCTGCAACCCACTACCATATGCTGTTGGGACTCAGCTGTAATTATCCTACCCAGAGATGAAACACAAAGTGAGATAAAGCAAACAGAAACTACACCACCGCAGTCTGGGGCTCTGCTTTAAGGAATGTGCCTGCATTTAACATGAGACAGAACAACTGATTTCGCATGGAACACTGATACTGAGATTTCACGTGTCTTTACTGTGACCACAACTAATCCATGACCCATGAGTCTGAGCCTGTCTTGAAACAGGCTTGATTTTGATCCATTTTTATTTTGATAAATAAAAAAAATAATTCTAACCACTACAACTGCACATTAGAAATACCCGGAGTACTTAAAAGTCCATTCCTCAGCTCCATCAGAACCAAATAAATCAGAAATTCTTAGGGTATTTTTTTTTTTTTCCATCTCTGTTCTCCTCTCCATCTCTGCTATCTATGCAAGTGATTCTAAAATATGCTACCATATTGAAAGCCATTGAGTTGTACTGTCTCTATATTTGAGGTAATAATATAACTGTGTATTTTCTGTGCATGTTCTCATTTGGGATAGTTTTGATGATGAATCGTTAATTAGCAATCATTCTTGTGTGGAATACTTAGTGAAGGCAAACTATCCAGTTGATTTCAAGATCTAAACAACCTAGAGCTGCAGAATTTAAGCTCTATTAGGTGAAATTTCAGATCCTTTTTCTTTTTATATTTGTGTTGGTACAAGAGACTCCTGAAAGTTGTACTTGATTGTTCTGACTGAAGAGAAGTATTTGGACAGAGAAATTCCTTTCATATTTTTAGTAGAGTGTTTGATGTGGTATTTCTACAGGTCTACTCTACTTTAAAATAAGCCGGTAGAAGTTACTTAGCAAATAGATTAGAAGGTGGTAATTTACAACTACTCAAAGATTCAGTTTGGAAGCCAATCACCAGGAATTCCATTTTTTCTTAAGTCTTGATGACAAATAATAATGTATGTTTAATACTCCAATTTTCTCTTACTTATTTCAGATCCAGAGAAACTGTACCAAAATTTGTTGTCTAATAAACAGAGAATGATTATATTAAATTTTGATTAAATATAGCTAGTGACTGTTATGAAGAGTGGAAGATCACATCTTGAAGAAAATTTCTGCCTCACAAAAGATGAGGTACAGAGGACAAATAGGCACATGAAAATATTTAACACCTCACATATCATTAGCTCAGTTGGTAAAGAATCTGCCTGCAATGCAGGAGACCCTGGTTCGATTCCTGGGTCAGGAAGATCTGCTGGAGAAGGGGTAGGCTACCCACTCTAGTATCCTTGGGCTCCCCTTGTGGCTCAGCTGGTAAATAATCCACCTGCAATGTGGAAGACCTGGGTTTGATTCCTGGGTTGGGAAGATCACCTGGAGAAGGCAAAGGCTACCTACTCCAGTATTCTGGCCTGTATAGTCCATGGGGTTGCAAAGAGTTGGACTGAGTGACTTTCATTCATATATATCATTAGGAAAATGCAAATAAAATCAACAGTGACGTTATCACTACATACCCACTAGAATGGCCAAAATCTGGAACACTGAGGGCACCAAATGTTGATGAGGCTGTGGAGCAACAGGAACTCTCATTCATTGCTGGTGGGAACACAAAACAGTACAGCCACATTGGGAGACAGTTTGGTGGTTTCCTATAAACCTAAACTTGCTCTTTATCATACGATCCAACAATTGTTCTCTTTGGTATTAACACAGAACGGTTGAAAACATGTTGTTGTTCAGTCACACAGTTGTGTCCAACTCTGCAAACCCATGGACTACAGCACACCAGGCTTCCCTGTCCCTCACCATCTCCTGAAGTATGCCTAAGTTCATGTCCATTGCAACAGTGATGCCATCCAACCATCTCATTCTCTGATGCCCTCTTCTCCTTCTGCCCTCAGTCTTTGCCAGCATCAGGGTCTTTTCCAATGAGTGGACTGTTTGCATCAGATGACCAAAATATGGGAGCTTCAGCTTCATCATCAGTCCTTCCAATGAGCATTCAGGGTTGACTTCTCTTAAGATTGACTGGTTCGATCTCCTTGCTGTCCAGGAGACTTTCAGGAGTCTCTCTAGCACCACAGTTCTAAGGTATCAATTCTTTGTTGTTCTGCCTTCTTTATGGTCCAGTTCTCACAACCATACGTGATCACTGGGAAGACCATAGCCTGGACTACACAGACCTTTTTCAGCAGAGTAATGTCTCTGTTTTTCAACACACTGTTGCCAATATTAATATTAGCAACACATTTGTGGTAGATTCTAAACATGGCCACAAATTCTTCTCCTGCCTGTACCTAGGTTTGTCATAGCTTTCCTGCAAAGAAACAACTGTCTTCTCATTTCATGGCTGCAGTCACCATCCACAGTGCTTTTAGAGCCCAAGAGGAGGAAATCTGTCAGCAGATTCCCCTTCTATTTGCCATGAAGTAATGGGGCCGGATGCCATGATCCTAGTTTTTTAATATTTAGTTTAAGCTGGCTCCTTCACGCTTCTTTACCCTCATCAAGAGGCTCTTTATTTCCTCTTCACTTTCTACCATTAGAGTGGTATCATCTGCATATCTGAGGTTGTTGATGTTTCTCCTGCCTATCTTGATTCCAGCTCTTAACTCATCCAGCCCAGCATTTCTTTTTTTAAAAAATTTTATTCATTTATTTATTTTTGTTCGTGCGAGGTCTTTGCTTTACGAGGGCTTTTTTCCAGCTGTGGTGAGTGGGGTCTTCTTCTCCAGTATGGCGAGTGGGGGCTTCTCTCTAGTTGTGGTGCAAGGGCTTCTCATTGTGGTGGCTTCTCTTGTTGCAGAGCATGGGCTTTTGAGCTTGCAGGCTTCAGTAGCGCTTGGGCTCAGTAGTTGTGGCACATGGGCTTAGTTGCACTGCAGCATGCAGAATCTTCCCAGACCAGGGATTGAACTCGTGTCCCCTGCATTTGCAGGTAGATTGTTAACCACTGGACCACCAGGGAAGTCCCCAGCATTTCTCATGAAAACTTATGTCCACACAAAAACCCAAGCACAGGTGTTATAACAGCTTTATTCATTATTGCCCAAATTTAAAAGCAATCAAGATGCCCTTTAGTAAGTGAATGAACAAATAAGTGATGGTACATTCAGACAACGGATTATTATTCACTTCTAAAAGGAATTGAGCTATCAAGCCATGAAAAGATATAAAGGAAACTTAAAATGCACATTAATAATTGAAAGAAGCCAATCTGAAAAGGCTGTATACGGTATGATTCCAAACATATGACATTCTGAAAAAGGCAAAACTATGGAAATAATAATAAAAAAAAATTCAGTGATTGCCAGGGGAAGGGGAGGAAAAGGATGACTAGGTAGAGCACAGAAGATTTTTAAGACTGAAATACTCTGTATAATATTATAATTATATTATTATTGTTTTGTTGTATTAATTGCTCAGTCATGTTTGACTCTTTGTGATCTCCATGGACTGTAGCCTTCCAGGCTGCTCTGTTCATAGAATTCTCCAGGCAAAAATACTGGAGTGGGTAGCTATTCCCTTCTCCAGAGGATCTTCCTGACCCAGGGATTGATCCCAGGTCTCCTACATTGCAGGCAGACTCTTTACCATCTGAACCATCAGGGAACCATCATCTGAACCTCTTTGGTGACAAATGTATCATTCTGGTGAATGATGTTGATAACGGATAATGCATGTGTGGGGGCAATGGGTAGATGAGAAATCTCTGTACCTTTCTCTCAAATTGGTTGTGAATGTAAAACTACTCTAAAAAACTTTGCTAATTGTGAATAGGAAATAATGCTGCTAACTCCTGATGTTTCTTCAAGTTCTTGATAAAAACTGTCTTGTTTTGGGCTTTCCAGGTGGCACTAGTGGTAAAGAACCCTCTTCCAGTGCAGGTAGATGTAACAGATCCAGGTTCAATCCCTGGCTGGGAAGATCCCCTGCAGAAGAGAATGACAACTGACTCCAGCATCCTTACCTGGAGAATCCCATAGATAGAGGAGCCTGGGCAGGGGCTACAATCCATTTTGTCGCAAAGAGTTGGACATGACGAAAGTGACTTAGCATGCACACATGGCATGCACGCACACTGTTTTGTTTTAGATAAAGAAAAAAAATTTTAATTTTCATGTACCTACAATCTCCCCAAGTGCAAACAATGTAACTAGTTTTAAAAATGGGCTTACTCCACTGTTTGCTGTAACATTGTCAGTAGTAGTCAGATGAAATAGATTAGACCTTAAAATGCAGGTCTAAAGCCTTCTTTTAAACAATTTCTTGTGGAGTTCTACCTCTTAGCACTGATATTTCAATTTATAGCAATGAAAGGATGTATCTAAATTTATAAAACTTCAATTCACATACACTTGCTTTGGAGCGTGACACTTCTCAGAAAGTGAAGTACATCTCTACAACTGGGCTAAAATTGAGGGCTAAAGCTAAAAGGTATTATCTGCTTTTTAGGACAGAAAAGAAACTTACAGGCAAGACATTTTTCCCACTTAGAGAATGTATGCTTCCCTCCTCCCCTTTTTTCCCTTTTTTTGCCTGAGGGGCCTTAGCATCATCAAGGTATATATTTGATCAAAACCTCTACTGTGAGAGCCTTTGTTCTAAGCTAGAGTACTTTTTAAAAGCAAATGCCCAAAGCGTCTGTATCTCAAAGTCAAAAATAAAGTTGCTAAACTATTTAAGGTTATATGTCATCTTGAGCTGTGAACTAAAAATAAAATAATGATGGGTATCATGACTTCTCTGGAAGAATAAAGATGGAAACTGAACTCAGAATGAAAACTTGGTAAGCATTAATATCATAAAAAGGACATGAAGAAACTAGCTAGTCTGAAAAATGGAAGGCAAGTGCTTTGAGATCTTAACAAAAGCAGATGAGATGCAAAAGAGTGTGTGCTGTATTGGATGGAGTTAGACACTAAAACTCAACTTTCATGGATAGAAAGTGCAAAGTGAGTGTTGGTCCTCAGTCATATCTGATTTTTTGTGATCCCAAGGACTGTAGCCCATCAGGCTCCTCTGTCCATGGAATTCTCCAGGCCAGAATACGAGGGTGGGTTGCCATTCCCTTCTCCAGGGCATCTTTCCAACCCAGGGATCCAATCCAAATCTCTTGTATTGCAGGCAGATTCTTTACTGTCTGAGCCACCAGGGACTAGTTGTAAAATTTGCAGGGTCTACTGCAAATTGAAATGTGAAGCCTCTTGTTAAAATATTATTAAAATTTCAAGGTGGTGACAAGATAACCCAGAACTAAGTGCAAGGGTGTCTTACATGTATGTCCCTATGTGACTACACAGTGGCAGGTTGATGAAGCCAGCCCTGTCTGCAGAAGAGGTAACCAGGCTAGGCATAAATAGTTTTGGTTGAACAAGGGAATTTCTGTTGCAGAATGTTATAAGCTGTTGGGAAACAGAGATCCAATTTTTCTGGTCTATAATTCTTTAGGGATTTGCAGAATGAGCCATTAGCAGTTTATCTCCAAATGGTAAGTAACCGCTGAGACTTCTGTGGCGTAGGACAGTGATATTTGCTTAGTATTGTTTAGGATGAAACTGATACTGATGGCATTGTGGGATGAATTGAAATAGATGAAAGACTGAGGACAGAATAATAAATAGTGAGGCTATTTCAATAGTCCAGGAATAATGTGGGAAAGATTTGAACCAGTACCCACTCTGTCAGAAAAAACAAAACTTATACATATGATGAGGAAAAATTGAGACCATCATACATTGCTGCTGGGAATGTAAAATAGTGCAGCTGCATTTCTGAAAATGTTAAATACTGAGTTACCACATGATCCAGCAATTCCACTCCTAGGGGTAGGTCTAAGAGAAGTGAAACATACATCTATATGTAAAATATCTCATACATGACTTTGCATAATAGCACTATTCATAACAGCCAAAAAGTGGAAACAGCACAGAGATCCATCACTGTTGAATAGCAAAACAAAATGTGGTGTATCATACAATGGAATGTTATTCAGCAGGAAAATGAATGAAATGCTGATACCTGCTACAATGAGAATGAACTCTGAAAACACTGTCCTAAGTGATAAAAACCAGACACAAAAGGGCATATATTGTATGATTTCATTTGTATGAAATGCTCAGAATAGGCAAATTTATAGAGACAGAAAGGAAATTAGTGTTTGCTAGGGGCTGGGAGGAATAGGGCTGAAGATTAGCTAAGGATATATGCTTTCTTCTTGCGGTGATCTAATTGTGACATTAGATAATGGCGATAGTTGCAGAATTCTGAATATACTAAATATCGCTGAATTGTTTGCTTTAAAAAGGTGACTCCTATGATATGTGAATTGTGTCTCAGGAAAGTCGTTATTTAAAATTTTGACTATATAAGTAAAAATATATTGTACACTTTAAATATATGTAACTTATTATATATCTATTTTACCTCAATAAAACTGTTTGAAAAGCCTTTAAAAATAAAGTCAATATAGGAAATGCCTATTTAAAAAAAGATTAAATTTGGAAATACAAAATATTTCAACTATTTATAAATATAACCATTTATATATGAATATTGACAGAACTTGAAATGATATAAAGCTAAAGTTAACATCTATAAGATTTTTTCCCCCATACAAACTGTTTTGTTTGATAATGTGAAGACCTGAGACAAAGAAGGACCAAAGTGATTGTTGGCTGAGTGAATTATAGAAAGTAATAGGGAATAAACTTGACACAGGTTGCTGTGTAAACAGAGAATGTCAGTATCAGCAGACCTAGGAGAAGTTCTTTTAAAATTTTATATTATTGAGGGCAAAGAGAAAAGCATGTTGATACCTTATCCAGAAGAAAGTTAACACATACTAAGTATTCAAAGATTATTTGTTGGGAGAAAACAAGATGGTGGAGGAGTGAATGTACATGGAGAATATCTCTCCCCACGGATACATCAGAATACACCTTCAGACACAGAAGTGCATGCAGAACACCAGCTGAGAGTGGACAGGAGTACCTGGCCAGTGGAAAATAATATATAGAAGCATGCAAAACTTGGTGGGATGAAGGAACTAGGGGGAAAAACAGGAGTATTAATAGGACTGGACCTGCCCTCGGCGGGTGGGGAAACTGAAGCAGGGGTCCAATCCCCATATCTGGGCAATTGTCTGAGTCAGAGGAGAAAACATTTAAGGCTGAGAGAGAGTGAAACAACTGATCTGTGGCAGCCTAAACGGAATGAGAATCAGACAGTCCTTGCCGCATCCATACATGCCCAGGACAGGGACACAGTTCCCCTGGAAGTTCAGCGGCCGGGAGCTGGAGTTTAGGGATTGTGGAGAAATCCCAGGGCGAGGGCTGCTGTTGACTGAGGAGAGACAGAGGGATGTGATGGAGGAGACTGTGGCAGGAAATACCTGTGGAGGAAAGCCAGGCAGCCATGGAAGCAAGGGGATACTGCTGAGTCATGCGGAGGGGGTGGAGCCATCACCATAGCCTCTCTCTCCCCACACGCCAGCATCGGCAGCTGAACAATAGAGAGGCTGGCCCATCAAACACCTGATGCACTGAACTGCAGCGTGGGACCCCGCACCCAGGGTGCCCCTTTAAGTGCCTACCTACAGAGTAGGACCCCAGCCAGGGGGGCCCCTCTGTTTGCCTGATGCACCAAACAACAGAGAAGGACCCCAGGCAAGGGTGCCCTCTAAGTGCCTGAATAGGTGGCGATATGGATAAAGACTGGCCAAAGAGGGCTTCTGATCGCCAGCTACAAGAGGCTTGAAAAAAGACTGATAGGGCCATAACTCCTGTGGCAGAGGCAGTCCGTGTCCCTGAACACTTGGCGCCACCAGGGACCCCGCAAGACAAAGCTGTGCCACCTTCACACTCAACTCTCACTGGAGCAGAGCTGCCACAGGCAAAAAAAGTCTTGCTTCTATGCACGCAGGGTTGCTTTGGTAGCGTCTGACTCTTTGCGATTCTGTAGACTGTGGGCCAACAAAGGTTCATCTAGTCAAGGCTATGGTTTTTCCAGCACTTATGTATGGATGTGAGAGTTGCACTGTGAAGAAAGCTGAGTGCCAAAGAATTGATGCTTTTGAAGTGTGGTGTTGGAGAAGACTCTTGAGAGTCCCTTGGACTGCAAGGAGATCCAACCAGTCCATTCTAAAGGAGATCAGTCCTGGGTGTTCATTGGAAGGACTGATGCTAAAGCTGAAACTCCAATACTTTGGCCACCTCATGCGAAGAGTTGACTTATTGGAAAAGACTCTGATGCTGGGAGGGTTGGGGGCAGGAGGAGAAGGGGACGACAGAGGACAAGATGGCTGGATGGCATCACTGACTCAATGGATGTGAGTTTGAGTGAACTCTGGGAGTTGGTGATGGACAGGGAGGCCTGGCATGCTGCGATTCATGGGGTTGCAAAGAGTTGGACATGACTGAGTGACTGAACTGAACTGAACTGAACTGAGACTGTGGGCCTGCCAGACTTCTCTGTCAGGGAGGTGGGGGCGGTTCCTAGGCAAGAATACTAGAGTGTATTGACCAGTACTGGTTGTCGTACCCTTCTAGAACACTATATTTCCTGCTGCCCTAGCTGCCAACTGTCGGGAGCCGCATTAGGCATTACTGACAAAATGGAGGCACGGCCCCAGCCACCTCTCTTCATGCTTCAGGCACGGTCCTGGGATGAGGGAGTTAAGTCTTGTGATTCTGACTTGTTCTTTCCTTTCTTCGGTTGAGTTGGCTGGAAAGAATGTTAAGGTGCTTATTGTTCTTGAGAGAAGCATGAGAAAGCACAAAGCCTTCTGCAGTTGTGCCCAGAAAATAATCTATAAAGTAACCATTGACATTTGTTCAAGGATCTTTACAAAGAATGTTCCAGGATGAGCACGTAGGCCATAGCTTGAGGCCATGGGAAGGATTGTTATCTGAGACCTGTTTGTGAGGGAAATATTTATCGCAAAAGAAGTTTGCTGAGTTTAGGGTTTAGGAGTAATTAAGAATAGTTAGAAGCTAAAAGTTTAAGGAATGTTGTAGTGTTAGCATATTTTACTATAGCTTATAGAGATTAGGAATTTTAGAGATATTAATAGCTAGAAGCCTTTTTAGGAGTTAGTGATATTAAGATTCTAGGGGCAAACAGGATTTAGAAAGATAAGAAATAAACTGAGGAATGTAGCATGAGTTACAATATAATCACAAGTTAAGTATAGGACACATAAGTGGAAGTAGATAATAGATAGCAAAGCTGATTCTGAGAGAATTGCTGAAGCAGGAACTCTGTTTGTAGGGCAACAATGATTTCTGGAGACAATAAATCTGGGTGGGGGAAACTAAAAATGTCAAATCTTTGACCTAATGCTTTTGTCAAAGTATAAAAGAAAACCTGAAGCTTGAAATAAACATGTAGCCCCGCACCTTGAGTCAGAGGCTACATCATTGTCCATTGACACCCCTCACCCCTTCAGGCTGATTCCCAGGCTGCTGGAGCTGGACTCCGGCAGCCAACTCCCCTGAGTACCTGGTGCTGCCAGAACCCCTGCAACCCAAGCAGCTGCACCAGCTCCACACCTGGCCCTCACAGAGGCAAACCCAAGTCCTCCAGGGCAGCCTCAGGAGCAAACCCCAGTGGACCACCCACATACAGAGGTGGAAATAAAACCATAATTGAAGGACAGGGGCAGTGTGGCTAAGGAAGAAGACTCAAAACCTTCCCCCCAGCTGTACAAGCTGCAGATTAAATCCACATGATCAACTAGGATGACTCTGTGTCTATGGAATACATAAAAGGTCATTGAGAGCTCTCACAAAAGAAAACACACTAGTTCTGATAGTTGTGGACATTGGAGGAAAGAACATACAGGAAAAGGACCAAATTGGAATCTAAGCTGCCCTCATAGCAGGTCCAGAGACGAGCACAGTGTTGGAGGGCATCCTGGGGAGGTGAGGTGGACTGTGACTCCCAGCGAGGGAAAGGACTCTGACAGCAGTGACTCAAGAAAAACATTTATTATGCTTATGTTTTGACTTGTTCTGTAAATTCTTTTGGATTTTTTTTTCTTTCTTTTTTCCTTCTGCCCCCCCCACCCCGCCCCCACCCCCTGTTGTACTTGTCAATTTTATTGGGACTATGAAATCTATTTAAGATTTTGAGCCTTTTTTTCTTTTCTTTCTCAGTCACATTTTTTATTGTTGTTATAAACCTCTGCCTGTATATTGGGCTTTTGCAGTTCTGTGGAGTTTTCCTTTTTTTTTTTTTTTTTCCTCTTTTAAAAATTTTTAAACCAATTATTATTTTTTCTACATCTATTCCCTTGTTTGCTTTTCCTACTGTTCTTTTCCCTTTGCAGTTTTTGTTGGACTGTTTTGATTTTGCTTATGGGTGTATATGTATATGTGTATATTCAGTCACACTCTTTATTGTTGTTATAAACCTCTGCCTCTATGTTGGGTTTTTGCAGTTTTGTGGAGTTTTCCTTTTTTCCCCCTTTTTTTCTTTCTTCTTCCATTCTTTTTCTTTTTCTTTTCTCTTTTTCATAATTTAAATTTTTTAAACTTCTTATATTTTTCTACATTTATTCCTTTGTTTGCCTTTCCTACTGTTCTTTTCCCCTTGCAGTTAAACTTTAATGTATATAAATCTTCATCTACCTCTATTTAACTTTACATATCTATTCTTTCTTTCCTTTCGCTCAACATATTTGTTAGCTTTGTTTTCATTGCTTTAATCCCAACTTGGCACCTTGCTTTAGTTTTATTTTCCAGTTTGTGCTTAGTTAGATTTATTCTTAACTGGTAAATATAATTTTTGATTTCCTTTGTTTGCTGGGTCAATCAAAAAAAGAGGAGAATCAAACCAACAAAATTAGAAATGAAAAAGGAGAGGTTACAACAGACAATGCAGAAATACAAAAGATTATAAGAGACTATTATGAACAACTATATGGCAATAAAATGGATAGCCTAGAAGAAATGGACAGATTCTTAGAAAAGTTCAATCTTCTAAGACTGAACCAGGAGGAAATAGAAATTATGAACAACCCAATTATAAGCACTGAAATGGAAGCTGTGACAAAAAATCTCCAAAAAAACAAAAGCCCAGGACCAGATAGCTTCACAGGAGAATTCTATGAAACATTTAGAGAAGAGCTAATGCCTATCCTTCTAAAACTCTTTCAAAAAATCGCAGAGGAGGGAATACTTCCAAACTCATTCTACGAGGCCACCATCACCCTGATACCAAAACCAGACAAAGACAACACAAAAAAAGAAAATAGCAGGCCAATATCATTGATGAGCATAGATGCAAAAATCCTCAACAAAATTTTAGCAAACAGAATTCCGCAACACATCAAAAAGCTCATACAGTATGATCAATTTGGGTTTATTCCAGGGATGCAAGGACTCTTCAATATATGCAAATCAATCAATGTGATACACCATATTAACAAATTGAAAGATAAAAACCATATGATAATCTCAATGGAGGCAGAAAAAGCCTTTGACAAAATTCAGCACCCATTTATGATTAAAACTCTTTAAAAAATGGGCATAGAAGGAACCTGCCTCAACATAGTAAAGGCCATACATGATAAGCCTACAGCAAACATTATCCTCAATGTGAAAAACTGAAAGCACTCCCTCTAAGATCAGGAGCAAGACAAGGGTTCCACTTTCACCACTATTATTCAACATAGTTCTGGAAGTCCTAGCTACAGCAATCAGAGAGAAAAAGAAATAAAAGGAATCTGGATCAGAAAAGAAGAGGTTAAGCTCTTACTGTTTGCAGATGACATGATACTGTACATAGAAAACCCTAAAGATAGTATCAGAAAATTACTAGAGCTAATCAGTGAATTTAGCAAAGTTTCAGCAAAGATACAAAATCAATACACAGAAATCACATGCATTTCTATATACTAACAACGAAAAATCAGAAAGAGAAATTGAGTCAATCCTATTCACCATTGCAACAAAAAGAATTAAATATCTGGGAATAAACTTACCAAAGGAGACAAAAGAATTGTACACAAAAAATTATAGGACACTAATGAAAGAACTCAAAGACAGCATAAACAGATGGAGAGATATTCCATGTTCCTAGATAGGAAGAATCAATATTGTGAAAATGACTATGCTACCAAATGCAATCAACAGATTCAGTGTGATCCCTATCAAATTACCAATGGCAATTTTCACAAAACTAGAACAAAAAATTTCATTATATATATATATATAAAGTCACTCACTCATGTCCAACTCTTTGTGACCCCATGGACTATACAGTCCATGGAATTCTCCAGGTCAGAATACTGGAGTGGGTAGCCTTTCCCTTCTCCAGGGGATTTTCCCAACCCAGTGATCGAACCCAAGTCTCCATAATTCATATGGAAACACAAAAGATCCAGGTTAGCCAAAGCAGTCTTGAGAAAGAAGAGTGGAGCTGGAGGAATCAACCTTCCTGACTTCAGATTATACTACAAAGTTACAGTCATCAAGACAGTGTGGTACTGGCACAAAAACAGAAATATAGACCAATGGAACAATATAGAAAGCCCAGAAATAAACCCATGCACCTACGGGTACTTATTTTTGGCAAAGGAGGCAAGAATATACAGTGGGACAAAGACAGCCTCTTCAATAAATGGTGCTGGGAAAACTGGACAGCTACAAGTAAAAGAATGAAATTAGAACATTTCCTAACATCATACACAAATATAAACTCAAAATGGATTAAAGACCTAAATGTAAGGCCAGAAACTAAAACTCTTAGAGGAATACATAGGCAGAACACTCGACATAAATCAAAGCAAGATCCTCTATTACTCACCTCCTAGAGTAACAGAAATAAAAACAGGAATAAACAAGTGGGACCTGATTAAACTTAAAAGCTTTTGCACAGCAAAGGAAACTATAAGCAAGCTGAAAAGACAACCCCCAGAATGGGAGAAAATAATAGCAAATGAAACAACTGACAAAGGATTAATTTCCAAAATATACAAGCAGCTCATACAACTCAATGCCAGAAAAACAAACAACCTAATCAAAAAGTGGGGAAAAGACATAAACAGACATTTCCCCAAAGAAGACATACAGATGGCTAACAAACACATGAAAAGACGCTCAACATTGCTCATTATTAGAGAAACGCAAATCAAAACCACAGTGAGATATCACCTCACACCGGTCATAATGGCTATCATCAAAAAGTCTACAAAGAATAAATGCTGGAGAGGGTGTGTAGAAAAGGGAACGCTCTTGCACTGTTTGTGGGAATATAAATTGATACAGCCACTTTGGAAGATGGTATGGAGATTCCTTAAAAAATTAGGAATAAAACCACCATATGACCCAGCAATCCCACTCCTAGGCATACACCTTTAGGAAACCAAATAGAAAAAGACACATGTATCCCATTGTTCATCGAAGCACTATTTATAATACCTAGAACATGGAAGCAACCTAGATGTCCATTGACAGATGAATGGATAAAGTTGTGGTATATATACACAATGGAATTTTACTCAGCCATAAAAAAAACACATTTGAGTCAGTTCTGATGAGGTGGATGAACCTAGAACCTATTATACAAAGTGAAGTGAGTTAGAAAGAGAAAGATAAATATTGTATTCTAAAGCATATATATGGAATCTAGAAAAATGGTATTGAAGAATTTATTTACAGGGCAACAATGGAGAAATGTTCATAGAGAATAGGCTTATGGACACGGGGAGAGGGGAAGAGAAGGTGAGATGGAAAGAGTAACATGGAAACTTACATTACCATGTATAAAACTGATAGCCAATGGGAGTTTGCTGTATGACTCGGGGAACTCAAACAGGGGCTCTGTATCAACCTAGAGAGGTGGGATGGGAAGGCAGATGGGAGGGAGGTTCAAAAGGGAGGGGATATATGTATACCTATAGCTGATTCATGTTGAGGTTTGACATAAAACAGCAAAATTCTGTAAAGTAATTATCCTTCAATAAAAAATATAAATTAAACAAACAAACAAAAATTATTTGTTGAATGAAGGAATAAAAGGTGAGGGATCTGGACCAAGGAAGGGTAATATATATATATTTTTTTTTTTGGCTAGTTAGAGGTTCCAGTGGATCATCTATTGACAAGTATCAGTCAAGCACTGGGAGATGGAACACTGGAATTTGAAGGAGGGTGGTGGGATAGAGACCACAGTTTCAGGGTCATTCCCCTATACTGCAAGGTATCACATTACCAAGAAAAACAATCTCAAGAAAAGAAAGAGTACAGAGGTAGAGGACTGGAATTTGGGGAGAACATATGTTATGGAATGCTGGGAAAAAGAGAAGTGGGATAAGAGGTAAAAATGGATCTGTTAGGTAAGGGGAGATGCTTGACAAAAATAGTCACCCAGAAACTCAGAGAGGGAAAGAGATATTTCAGGAGGCTCAATTTTGCTTCGTGTCAATACTCTGATCATGAAGTTATTAGTCACCTGTAGAATAAAATTGTTTTATAGAGGAGAAGGCAGCTATAATGTGTGGACAAATAACTAATCAATTGATTTTTACTAAATCTTACTTTGGCTAAAGCATTGAGAGTTAAAACCCCTTTTTCAAATAGTTATTATACAGGAAGTTCTGAAAGAGAAATCATGCTGTGTTCAATGTGTTGAGATGTTTTGATCACCCAAGCACAGAGACACTCAGGAGAGCAATGTATCATTAAAAAAACATCAAATTAATTTCTTCATGGCTTAGGCCAAGAAATCCAACACAAAATATTTGACTACCTGCTCTTTTTTTGAGTTCAGAATAGCAGGAAAAAATGTATATATCTTATGCATTCTTGAAAGGAAAAAGATGAATACTTTAATTCAAACAACAGATATTTCCCCCATTTAATCTTTGCTGTTATTTTTTGATTACAATAAATGGCTCAATAAAAGTGAAATTTGATTTTCGCCATCATGCTGTGGTTTTCTTCTGATGTTCAGGAAGCCTTGTGTTGCATACAAGTTATTTAACTGTCCCCTAAGGTCTATTGGCATTAGGTAGATATCTTGATTGATAACTGTTTCTATGCAATACTAAGCCTTCTTGTGTTTTGCTTATTTCTAGTAAATGAAAGCAAGTCCCTCCAGACCTTGAGGCAAAATTTAAATCAGTATTTTACCTTATGCTGTACTATCTCTCCTCTCACGGATGGATCTAATCCTCTGACAGCAAATGCTCTTTTTCTTTCACAGTCCAAGTGATCAAGCAAGTTTAGTTGCTTCAAAATAATGCAACTGAATTTATACTTTTATTGTCTAATTTCCAGTTTTGGCAGTGGATGGACAGAACTGGTAGTTGAAGCACTTGTTATATATGTCACCTTCATCTGAGGGCTTATATGTGGTTTTATAGTTTTGTTCTTTAAACCACAATACACCAGCATGTCTGTCACAGTGCCATTAAATAAAAGATGTAAGAATGGGCATTCTTTAAAGGCTCTTTCATTTATTCTGATTATATTCTAGCCTCTGTTTTTTTTCATTTCAGACCCATTAGGGGCAGTAGAACACAATTCACAAGACTGCATTATAAAAATACTGCCTTTTTCATAGAACCATTTAGTTCAACGTGAGTTGTCTGAAAGATGAATATTTCAGAAAGATATTTCAATAGAAATCAATGTGTGTCAAATGTAATGTGTAGGAAAGAAAATAGCATTTGTCAAAAAGAATACTTACAAAGCAGAATGTAAAGAATTAATGGCTTCCCTGGTAGCTCAGATGGTAAAGAATCTGCCTGCAATGCAGGAGACCCAAGTTTGATCCCTGGGTCAGGAAGAGCCCCTGAAGAAGGAAATGGCAACCCACTCCAGTATTCTTGCCTGAAGAATCCCAAAATTAATATGTTTACTGACTAGTAATATGTCACTCTATTTTTAAAATTAATAGTGCTGACTTTTATTTTCATTTTGTCAACTGCTCTTTCTTTTGAGTGTCATATAGAATTGCCACTATTACTTTAGTATGACATTATTACTTGATTTCTGTAAGAGAATGTACTTGACTTGCTGGTTCAAACTGAGCCTTGACAGTTCAGTTTCTAAAAGCTAAAATGGAGGAAACTGTAAAGCAACCTGCAAAAAGGGAATTCACTTTAACCTGCTATTTCCCTAGATCTGAACATTTATTTCTAGCCATACTGTTGGTATGTGTTGCCTTCACAACTACTGAGGAAAAGGGAAGTGCAAGGTACTTTGAGTTAGAGCTGTGACTAAAACCTGGCCTTGAGAGTTTTGAAACCATAAGAGGTTGGACTTTGGGTTAAAAGATACACAAAACATTCTTATTGTAAAGCTACTAGCAGTTTTCTATCTTTGAAGCAGTGCTCTGAACATACCTTTCTTGCTAATAGTTTTTGCAATGGAAAGACCAAAGCAATGGACTATTTCTTTAAGCAGAGATATATTTAAAAGTCCATAAGCAATGTGAATTAAAGGGTTAACTCAGCAGGCCTAGGTTGTCCAAACTCTGGACCAGAGTTTGGTCCAAACTCTCTGGACCAGAGAGTTTATGGTGATAATTGGTTTATGGTGAATGCCTGTTTTCTTTGCCTGTGATCCAAGGTTGTGCTATATCAGTTTGACTTCTGGGGATGCTGGAGACTAAATAGTCAAGGTCAGTCATGCAGGAGCTTCACATCTCTGTGATTGAGCCTCAGTTAGGAAAAAAAAATCTGGACCCAAGGCTTGATGAGCTTTCTTGTTACATAACACTTTGAATGTCTTGTCATACATGGCACTGGGAGAATTAAGTTCTGTCTGTGTGATTACACTGAGAGAAGACAACTGGAATCTTGAGTCTGGCTTCTGGATCCCACTATGTATCTTTTCCTTTTGCAGATTCTAATCTATATCTTTTTGTGCAATGAACTCTAACCTTGAGTAAAACAGCTTTTCTGAGTTCTGTGAAGCCCAGCATGTTATCAGACCTGATGGTGGTCTTGGGGACCCCCATCATAAGCAGAAATTGAGAAGTGTGAGAAGTTGCAACTCTAAGTAAATTACCCTGGGTAACAATGCATAACATTTTTGTGTTGTAAGCAGAATTGCATCTCTATATTGTGTTTCCTCTTGAGAAAAGTCTTTTTCAAAATAGATTTTAATTATAGTGTGATTGCAAATTGTTGCTTGTTTTTTTGGAGATACATACATATATATATATATATATTTAAGATGCAGCTTGGAAGAGCTTGGAAGTGAGATTTACAAACTGCAGGAAGGATATGAGCTATGTTCTTTATTTTTAGGGAGAAACCCCAACTCTCTGTGAGAATCTAGGAGGACTGTAGTGTTGATGAGGACATCTGTAGTCATTTAAAGTTAAATAATCCATATATTGAGACATGTAAGAGGAAAAATTTGTCTTTTGATATTTCAGAAGGGTGAAATGTGATAAAATCACCCCTCTGCTATTGCTTCTCTTTTACAGATACTGGGCTCTTTCAATTGTATAATATTATTCTCCCAAAGTCATAGATTAAAGTCATAGGTGGAAGATGAAAATTATTAGCTGATCAGTCATGATCGACTCTTTGCAACCCCATGAACTGTAGCCTGCCAGGCTCCTCTGTCCATGGGATTCTCCAGGCAAGAATACTGGAGTGGGTAGCCATTCCCTTCTCCAGGGGCTCTTCCTGACATAGGGATTGAACCCAGGTCTTCCACATGCAGGCAGATTCTTAACCATCTGAGCCACCAGGGAAGTGTACCATTTCAATTTCGATCATGGTGGAAAAAGGCAAGTCCTATGACAGTAAGTAAACCTTGGAACCACAAATTTTCCTTTGTTTGGTTTAGATTCTAGAGAGTCTAGATAAACTTGGAATGTCCTGGGTGCAGGGGAAAGATAGTGTAGAAGGAAGCCAACAGGAGGAGAACCTGTGTGAGGTAGAGAAGTAAGTGTACAGACAACATTTGAGGATTGTCAACAATCTTCAGCTCTGGGAGCCACGTTTCTAAGATCCAATTGTAAAAGATTCTAGGGGTAATTTTCTTTGCTGCTCTCCTCGAGTTCTTTGTAAAATATTAAAAATAATACAATCTGCTTTTCTTGGTGCTGTGGGAAATTAAAGAACTGCACTTAGTATTTTCTGTTTATCCCTCCAGATCTCCTTTCCATTCTTCCTCTCTATTCTGTGCTGCATGAAGCAGAACTATGAACAGTGATGCTTACTTGCTGTTTTCCATTTGTCTATATCCACGAGAGACACTACTGGGAGATCAGAAGATGAGAAGAAATTAAGATTAAATTGTTATTGCCCTGGCTCCTTCCCTGCTTGAGGGCAACAGGTTGGTGGCATCTTTCTGGCTCTTTTCAAAGCCTTTCAGAGCCAGTTTTTCCCAGATTCAGGTAACTATTCCTTCTCATTGTTCCTTTATACCCAAGGGTTGTTGCAGCTCCCCCTTTTGCTAGTCCTGGTACTCATCATTCATGGTCAGTTTCCCTTAATTCTGCCCATAATGTTGTAATGGTCAACTACCCTCTTTGAGTGTGTGTGCTATGTCTACACCAGTACCTGAAAGCCTTAGTAATGACCTGTGCAATTTTGGGTACTTTATGGAAAAAAGTATTAATATAAACACAGTGGAAGCATATTTTCACTATTATTTCTGCTCAGACTGCTTTCATTACACCTTCCTACCTTCCTAGTGAGGAGTGAGAGTTGAACTGTGAAGAAGGCTGAGTACCAAAGAATTGATGCTTTTGAATTGTCATGCTGGAGAACGCTCTTGAGAGTCCTTTAGACAGCAAGGCGATCAAGCCAGTCAATCCTAAAGGAAATCAACCCTGCATATTTATTGGAAGGACTGATGCTGAAGCTGAAGCTCTAATTCTTTGGCCACCGGATGCAAAGAGCTCATTGGGAAAGAGCTGGGACCCTGATGCTGGGAAAGATTTAACACAAATGGAGAAGGGAGTGGTAGAGGATGAGATGGTAAGATAGCATCATTGACTTTATGGACTTGAATTTGAGCAAACTCTGGGAGATAGTGGAATACAGAGGAGCCTGGAGTGCTGTAGTCCATAGGCTCACAAAGTGTTGGATACGACTTAGAGAATGAACAACAACATTCTTCCTAGTGCTGGTCTAGTAAGCCCTCCAGACTCAGCCTGAGCACCTTGTCTTGGGAAAACATTTCTTATGCATTTCTCCATTTTCTTTCCCTTGTCCACTTATTTTCTCCCATTACTCAGTTTTGCTATGTTGTTTTGTCTAAATACATACTTAATCATACTTGTATTGTAATTATTTATTTGCCTGTTTTTAATAAATATATTGTAAGCTCTTGGAGTACTATGTCTTCATATTTCTTAATTGCTTGAAATTTGGATAGTCTTTCTTTTGTTAGCATTCATTTTTTTCTTTTGTTAATGAGGCAACCCATTGTTTCATAAAGAGTCAAAGATTATCCTGAAATAAAATGATGAGGGACTATATTAGACTGGTAATTATGCAAATATAGAATGAAGAATCAGTATAAAAGGTATTGCAAATGAAAACATGAAAAATGTGGTAAATTTATGAAAATACATGGTAAGTTAATGGGAATAAAAAAAGTTAAAAATATAGGTAAAATGATGATGTTCTATTATATTTTTTCAAATACAATACTAGCAAGATATCATTGTACATGTAAACAGAAAACATGTCCAAATTATAGTCAGTCTTTAATTGTTGATTTTAGCAAGAAATATATTGTTTAATAGTATATTAAGTACAGTTACTATATTAATAAATTAAATTAATAGTATTTATTCTGCTTCATTGACTATGCTAAAGACTTCCACTGTGTGGATCACAATAAACTGTGGAAAATTCCTCAAGAAATGGGAATACCAGACCACCTAACTTGTCTCCTGAGAAACCCATATGCAGGTCAAGAAAGAACAGTTAGAACCGGACATGGAATGGACTGGTGCAAAATTAGGAAATGAGTACATCAAGGCTGTATATTGTCACCTTGCTTATTTAACTTGTATGCACAGTACATCTTGCAAAATGTCAGGATGGATGAATCACAAGCAGGAATCAAGATGGCCAGGAGAAATATCAACAACCTCAGATATGCAGATGATAACACCCTAATGGCAGAAAGCAAAGAGGAATTAAAGAGCCTCTTAATGAGGATGAAAGAAGAGAGTGAAAGAGCTGACTTAAAACTCAATATTCAGAAAACTAAGATTATGGCATTCAGTCCCATCACTTTGCAGCAAATAGATAGAGAAAAAATGGAAACAGTGACAGACTTTATTTTTTTGGGCTCCAAAATCACTGCAGATGGTGACTGCAGCCATGAAATTAAAAGGCATGAACTTCTTGGAAGAAAAGCTATGACAAACCTAGACAACATAAGCAGAGACATCACTTTGCCGACAAAGGTCCATAAAGTCAAAGCTATGGTTTTTCCAGTAGTCATGTATAGATGTGAGAGTTGGACCATAAAGAAGGCTGAGTGCAGAAGGATTGATGCTTTTGAACTGTGGGGCTGGAGAACACTCTTGTAAGTCCCTTGGTCTGCAAGGAGATCAAATCAGTCATTCCTAAAGGAAATTAACCCTGAATATTCATTGGAAAGACTGATGCTGATGATCCAATACTTCAGCCACCTGACATGAAGAGTCGACTCATTGGAAAAGACCCTGCAGGGAAAGATTGATGGCAGGAGGAGAAGGAGACAACAGAGGATAAGATGGTTGAATGGCATCACCGATTCAATTGACATGAGTTTGAGTAAACTCCAGGAGATAGTGACGGACAGGAGAATGTGGCATGCTGTAGTTCACGGGGTCTAAAAAAGTTGGACATGACTGAGTGACTGAACAACAACAACAGCCATTGGGCTCTGCTTTTATCATTGCTACACCTCAAGTTCTTGAAGTCCTGGCATGGTAAGTTCTCAATGATTAACAGTTGTAGTAGGTAATAGGTTGGAATACATGGTTGGCAAGGAAAAATATATTTTCAAAGTAAAGAACAAGATTTTTAAAGTCATGTTCATCTATCTGTGATCTCTGTGAATGGCTTTAAGATTTAGTTCAGAAACTTCCAAAACAATCTCAAAATATGCACAAGGAATGGAGCACATGGAAGTGTCAGTCCCTCTAGATGAGTACATTTTCTGTTGGTCTTCCCTTTCTATATTGCTGCTAAACTTCCCTCCAGGGCACAATAAAAGTGAAAGTAATTTTGAGAATATGTGCATTGGAAACAGAAGATTTTATTCCTTTCCCACTATAATACTTACTAGCTATGTGACCTAAGGCAAGACATTTGAATCTTGATTTCATTAACTGATAAAACTAGATCACTATAATCTATATATCACAAGTGGTAAGTATACTACGAAAATATGTATTTTATAAAAATATTAATATATAAATACAAGACTCATGATGAACTTGGGGATAATATAAATATTATTCTAAGTGGAAGAGGTAAATTGCATCAGAAGAATTATGTTTAAATGAGTAAAAGAACATAACATATAGTTATGCAAGATTATGGTATGTCATGGGTGGCTCAGATGGTAAAAGAATCTGCTTGCAAAACAGGAGACCTGAATTGGATCCCTGGGTTGGAAAGGTCTCCTGGAGAAGGAAATGGCAATCCATTCCAGTATTCTTGCCTGGGAAATCCCATGGACAGTGGAGCCTGGTGGGCAATAGTCCATGAGGTTGCAGAGACTCAGACTCGACTGAGTGAATAACGCTTTCACTATACAAGATCAAGTGCTAACTTGAGAACTGGAAGTGACTTAAATTGCAATCAGAAGGTAATATTTTTGGTATTTTTTCCCTTAGAAGGGTTTTTAACCTTGAGGTTTAATTGAAATTATTGTTTCTCCTGGTTTCTATATGATACAATCAGTCTATGTCATATGGATGGTATTGAGTAATCTAGAAATTATTTAGTACTCTTCTTGATACAAATGATTACTAATGTTATACATGAGGTGTTTCATTATGAGACAAGTCCTCGGTGTATAAGTAAGGATTTCATGAGAAAATAAACATTAAACATCAGTGCTCTCTGTCAGAAAGTCTTGATTCAATGTGCTAAAGCTATTAGTATGTCAAGTAATCCTTTAATTAGATTACAAAATGCAGCTATTATATGTCAAATATCTATTGATCAAGGGAGAAAATGGCTTGAGGTTTCTGAAGTATACAACACCAAAATTCATTTGCCATGCTATTAACTCCAAATTACTTCCCTGAGAGATTAATTTTAGAAGGAATGTTTAGACATATAAAAGATATAATTGACGTTTAGCCAAAATCTTAGTGATACACATTAAACATTAAAACATTTATTGCCAATGTATACACGACTGAGTATTCTGCTAATACGTGGTTTTAACATGAATTTACCTAAGAATTTGCATGTTGGAATGCAAGTGTAAAGTTGCTTGAACTCTGGGAAGAAGATGATTTTTCTTCTAGCTCTATAATCCAGAGCACAACCTTTGAGCATCAGCTCTAGCTGACTACGGTAAAGAATCTGCTTGCAATGCAGGAGACCAGGGTTCAATCCCTGGGTTGGGAAGATCTTTTGGAGAAGGGAACAGCAATCCACTCCAGTATTCTTGCCTGGAGAATCCCATGGACAGAGAAGCCTGGTGGGCTACAGTCAGACGTGATTGAGCGACTAGTGCATGCACACGAATTGACTCATGATTGATGATTCTGTGCCGGGAGCCATCTCCCGGCATATTGCATATTGAGTGCAGCACTTTCACAGCATCATCTTTCAGGATCTGGAATAGCTCAACTGGAATTCTATCACTGCCAGGAGCCAGCGTGAGGAACTCCACCCGTGGCAAAGGTCATGAGGGAGGAGGCTCTGCATACGCAAAGGCGGGATCAAGCCTCAGGAGTCCCCCTGGAAATTCTCGAGCATCTACCCCCAAAACCAGAGTCTGCCTACTTTCTGCTTTGTGCTCTCACCTACACCTCTGACTTTACAGGGGGCTGTCCCCCACTACCTCTCTCTAAAAAAAGAGTTAACTTACAGCTCCAGCTAATAAAGTTCCTGGGTGTGATAGTGTTTCAACCTACAAACTCCTTTGGAAGTCCTCTAGCCTGCCTGAATAGGTTTTTCCAGCCACATGTGATTGCTCAGAGCCTCCCAACTGTGAGAGGCATGAGACGTTCTAAACTGTCTAAATACAGATTCCTTTCAGCAGTTAAAAGATTGACTAGAAATTGTATTGGTGAAGGGTTTTTCACTTGTTGGGCCAATGTTTGCTGCTAAGTTTCCATATCCCTTACCTGCTATGTCCCTGGCAGTGTATTGATTAATATAATTGGTGTAAGTAGTAGCTTTAATGTTTGTAAACTTGGACCCTTGAGTTAATTATTTTTCTTGTTATAGCCCACCATACCTTTGCCCTATAGGAATGCAACTTTAATGCTTTTGGAGGGTGGCACCTGACTAATCACCTTTAGAGAAAAATAAGTTTTCTGAAGAAAGGGTCTTAACATGTTAACAGGCCTCCGGGCCAGAAGATGATGCAAATCACCTAAACTTTTGCATATGATAAGTTTGCAGGAAAAAAGCCTGGCTTACTGCATGACTCTACCTCTTCCCCCATTATCCTCTATGCATAACTTAAGGTATAAAAACTACTTTGGAAAATAAAGTGCGGGCCTTGTTCACCAAAACTTGGTCTCCCCATGTCGTTCTTTCTCTCACCTTCTCGCTGAATTATTCAGCCTCTTTTCTCCACTGAATTTCCTCACTGAGCTATCCTTATTTCAGCCTCTTTTCTCCACTGAATTTCCTCACTGAGCTATCCTTATTTAACCACTCTTTATATCCTTAATTAACGTTTAATTAAGCAATTGTTTCCTGATCCTTGCCAACGCCATGCCCGTTTCGAATTCGCCGAATCCACTGGGGCTGGACCCCGGCAATTCTGGTCACATTATACTTACTGCAGGACTGTGGGGCAATGCCTTGGGAGGAGGGGTAAGGTATGGTGATTTGTACAGTGATACAGAGGGGTAAGTTACTTAGGATTGGGGAATGGGGTAAGCCCAAAAGAGAAGGGCAATATACAGGCTGGACCTCTTCTGGATAAATCCTCCTCCTCTTGATGGGTTTTGGCAATTTGTTGTAAGAGCTGGACTTTATTGCAGGTGATGGATGGACCAGTTGCTGAAAACAGAACTGTCTGCTAAGGAAAGATGAGGAAGCATTGGTTTCTTTGGAATGATAAGGACCAGCCTTGGAGACAAAAAGGAAGCAAAGACACCAAAGTTGACCAAATCTGAAGAGAATATTTGTGAGTAGGTGACAAGGTTCTGAGAATCACCAGTTCACCTACCTTAACTACCTGAAGCAGAACTGCAGGGCAGCAAGGCACAGAAGTAAGTCCCTGGGTTTACAATAGGAGGCTGGGGCTGAGGATATTTCGTTCTTGCATTTAGTATGAGATTTAGAAGTCAAGAAACCTATTTTAGCTACATGTTTTTTTTCCTCTGGAGCTTATCATTAATATCGAGAAATACTTATTACATGACACTTTGTGTTTTTTACATCTAACAGCTATTTCTTAATTTGATGTTGACCCTATCTTTGAGTAACAGCTTTCACACTGTGTAAATTTAGTAGCATGGGAGAGATCCGATTTCCCAGCAGATTTATCTAAGTTTTTGGATGGAGGTTAGAGTGACGTTCCAAAAGATAACCCTTCTTCCTACTATTTTTGGTTGCTAATGAAGTAATTAAACATATTTACACAGTTATCTGCAAATATATGTGACATATCTCACAAAATCCATATATTGCTTTAAGATAAAAGAGAGAAAATGAATATATTTTATGCTACCTGCAAATGCAAATAAGGTCACCAAATTTCTTGAGAGACTTTGTAAGCCTGAATCTTAGACAATCTGAGCATCAGTATTTAAATGTTATGAAAGCCAAATACCCCAAGGAGATAAAGGAAGGGAAAATTGGTGTAAGAGAAACTAGAAGATGAATAAAAAATTAACACGAAACAAAGGAGAGGATGGAAAGATAGAAATTATTCTTGGCAGTAGTTTGCATGTATTATCTTGCTGAGTCATTTCCCAGTGAAGATCTGATTGGTTTACTTATAAGGTTTAGGAAGTGATGGTGGAAGAAGAAAAAAAATAGTAAACAAAAAACTCAAACATATATGCCTTTCTCAGCTTGTTTGGAATATGTTTGGGATATTCATGCAATAAATAAATAATGTCAATTTTTTAAAGAAAAGAAAGCAAGAAAAAAGAGTACAGATCGAGGAAGAGGAAAGGGGAGAAAGAAGGAAGACATTGTTGAAAATAGTGTTACATACTAACATTGACAACTCTGCATGCAGTTGGTTCAATTTCTGTTAACTGTTAATCAAGGGCACGTACCTGGAGACCAGCAATGCTGAAAATTAAAAGCTTCAGAACTGCTGTGAGGGAGGTGATTCATGGCAATATTTTGCTTCCCTCTCCAGGCAAATCTCTATTTATCTCCTACAGAGTTAAATAGTTTGGGGTTGACTTCTAAGACAGGCTGTGTTTCCCAATAGCTGTCTAATCTTTTCAAGAATCTAGTGCACAGAGTTTTAAAAAGACAGTGTTTATATTTGGGTGTGGGATTTATATTAGGCACTTGATAGTTCTAGGAGATGTTTTTTAAGCGGAAACTTTCTTCTCACATTTGTAGTCTATGATTATGTCGTTATAGTTCTTGACAAAGGTCTAAAAATCCTGCTTAAAAATCTGTAAGAACAAATGGACTTTGAATTAGAGTTCTGCAATGTTCATTAAAATTATTTCCTGAACCTTAAAATAGATGGTAAGTCAGAGGATTCTGAAACAAATTTAAAGTTACATGTTAAAGAGTGACATGTGACTACCTTATGAAATTTACATTTTAAAACATGTATTTGGTGCAACAATTGTGACACCACCCTTATGGCAGAAAGTGAGGAGGAACTCAAAAGCCTCTTGATGAAAGTGAAAGTGGAGAGTGAAAAAGTTGGCTTAAAGCTCAACATTCAGAAAACGAAGATCATGGCATCTGGTCCCATCACTTCATGGGAAATAGATGGAGAAACAATGGAAACAGTGTCAGACTTTATTTTTTGGTGCTCCAATATCACTGCAGATGGTGACTGCAGCCATGAAATTAAAAGACGCTTACTCCTTGGAAGGAAAGTTATGACCAACCTAGATAGCATATTCAAATGCAGAGACGTTACTTTGCCAACAAAGGTTCGTCTAGTCAAGGCTATGGTTTTTCCTGTGGTCAAGTATGGATGTGAGAGTTGGACTGTGAAGAAAGCTGAGCGCTGAAGAATGGATGCTTTTGAACTGTGGTGTTGGAGAAGACTCTTGAGAGTCCCTTGGACTGCAAGGAGATCCAACCAGTCCATTCTGAAGGAGATCAGCCCTGGGATTTCTTTGGAAGGAATGATGCTAAAGCTGAAACTCCAGTACTTTGGCCACCTCATGCGAAGAGTTGACTCATTGGAAAAGACTCTGATGCTGGGAGGGATTGGGGGCAGGAGGAGAAGGGGACGACAGAGGATGAGATGGCTGGATGGCATCACTGACTCGATGGACATGAGTCTGAGTGAACTCCGGGAGTTGGTGATGGACAGGGAGGCCTGGTGTGCTGCGATTCATGGGGCCGCAAAGAGTTGGACAAGACTGAGCGACTGAACTGAACTGATTATGCTTTATTATTGATATCTGCTGGAGTTGGGCTTTGGAGTTGGATGGTTTAGTTTGCTCCCTGTCTCCTTTCCTAGCCATGTAACTTTTTCTGCAAAAACTATCAGTTTACTCCTTTGCAAAGTAGACTAATAATAGTATCCATCTCAGAAAACTATTGGGTTGGCCAAAAATATTTGAGGATTGACTTAAAACTTTCTGCACAGGGCTTGGAAATGATATCCACTTAATAGTATCTGATTATCTACTTAGTATCTATATTTCCATCTATGTAAATATGTATATAACATGGCACCACTTAGAAAATGCTCTATTTTCTAAATTTACATCATATTATTTACATTTACACTATTGCTTTTCAAAAGATGTTATTTGAGAATTAAAGAGACAAAACAAAGGATGATTAATATTTATTCCAAATGGCTATGATGTGTTATAAATAGCTCTGCTTATGAAAATTATAGTCTCATTTCATTCTCAAAGCAATCTTCTATTCTCTGCACATGCCTCTGATATCAAGACGGGTCACCATCAGCTCTCCCAGAACGACCTATGAAAATGCAGCCAAGTTCTCACTCTTTCCAAGTCTGCTTATATAATGTCGTCCAGTCTTGGAGGTACAGTCTCAATAATTGCTCCCAAAACCGAATCAATTTTTCCACAAAGGATACAGACTTCATTAGGTTGGACTGATCCACCTTACTTGAATCCTAGACAATGTTTGTTCTTTGGATAGAACATGTGAAAAAAAATCTTCAATTGAAAAGGAAAATAAACCCCTCAGTCTTTTGAAGTAGATGTATTTTATTTATATGGCGCTAGCAGCAGCAGCAGCAGTGGTAAGGAACCTGCTTGCCAAAGCAGAAGACATAAGAGATGCAGGTTTAATCTCTGTGTCGGGAAGATCCCCTGGAGGAGGGCTTGGCAATCTACTCCAGTATTCTTGCCTGGAGAATCTTATGGACGGAGGAGCCTGGTGGGCTCCATGGGATTGCAGAGTTGGACATGCCTGAAGTGACTTAGCATGCATGAAATAGTAAGCAAAGAGAGTAAGTAATTCACCAAAAGGAATGGTTGGAAAAACAACATTGGAAGTTGAACCAATCTTTTCAACCTGTTCAGTCCATTGCTCTTTCCATATCATCACCCTGCATCTCCTGTACAGAGCTGAGGGTGATTTTGTGTTTACAAAATAGCTTACTATTAGAAAAAGATGCAGTCAAACTACACACATTATTACTATCTTAGTTACTCCTATTGAGCACCTAATGTGGTCAAACATCTGCTCTTTTGTTCTTATGAAGAAAATGGGTGATAAGATTAATATAAATAGAATGGTAAATTAATAATATAGTGGTAAAATTTCCTGCATTTTTTTCTGTTTTCTTTTTGAAAAACAATGAATAGAAATTAAATTCAAAAATAATGTGAAATCATTGTTATACAGTTGTACACATTAAAGCTTAAAAGCATTTGGACACAGTTTAAATAAAAAAAAAGTTCATGTGGTTCAGGATTAAGGGGCTCAGAAAGTAATATCCTTGAGCTATCTATGAGAGAGATGCATTTCAAGCTATTCAGATGACAGTAATTCTTCATTTGGACCAAACACAGAAACAAGATTTAAATGTGGATCTAACATTGTGGATCTTTATAAGAGGATTTAGATGTTAAATTCAAAAGAATCATAATTCAGTTTTATGAAATCATGCTATTCATTATCTTTTTTTTTTTTTGAGCTTTTCTTACTTCTAGCTACAGCTAGTAACAGATGCTATTATAAGTACCCATAGGAAAACCTGAAATTGTGTTGAATTTTCTGTATACTAATGCTGAAGCTTAAGACATGTTACACTTAAAAAAAAATACAGCATGTGGTGGAATTAAAATCCGTAGCTCAGGGGCATTGCAGAAGTTGCTAAGGAAACACTGTGGGATCTAGTACAATGTCTCTAAGAACAGCTTTTTAAAATAGAGGTAGCATAGAAAGTGTATAGTAGAAAATAGATAAGATCAAGATTTTGTTTAGGTCAATTCACAGGCTTACTTTCGGCTCTTAGAATTAATCACAGAAACTTTGCTGTAAGAAAAGATTATTCCGGCTGGGAATGTTAACAATCTAAAGAGAGGTTATGAAAAACTAAGGGACCTTCACCAAAACATGATGAATAGGTGAGACAATTAGATCGATAATACAGGTGATACAACTGTGGGTTTTAAGCTTTATCTCAAAGTATCTTATCATTAAATGTTTGCCTTGAGTGTGTGTGGGCTTCCCTGTGGCTCAGCTGGTAAAGAATTCGCCTGCAATGAGGGAGACCTGGGTTTGGTCCCTGGTTTGGGAAGATCCCCTGGAGAAGGGAAAGACTCCCCATTCCAGTATTCTGGCCTGGAGAATTCCATGGATTGTATAGCCCATGGGGTTGCAAAGAGTCAGACGGGACTGATCAAGTTTCACTTTCAATTTGTGTGCGCGTGCTCAGTCGCTCAGTTGTGTCTGACTCTTGGTGGCCCCGTGTACTGTAGTCCGACAGGCTCCTCTGTCCATGGAGTTTTCCAGGCAAGACTGCTGGAGTGGGTTGCCACTTCTTACTCCAGGAGATCTTCTTGACCCAGGAGAGAACCCACATCTCTTGCATCTCCTGCATTGGCAGGTGGATTCTTTATCCCTGCACCACCTGCCCTTAGTATCCAAATACAATACATTAGATTGAGATTTTAGAGTACTTCCCTTGTTTGTCTCTCTCCCCCTCCCTCCAAATCTTCCTCCAGAATGAAGACAATTTCTACGGTTTTGCTTTGGATGTGGTGTTCAGATGCCTAGGGCCTAAGATCAAAACAGTCTTATTGTGATATTCATTATGAACTTACAGTAAGTGCCAAAGTCACGTCAAGACTTTATGTCAGATTACAGGCTGTTTAGTCACCTTAATTTAAATGAGCATTGAAATGAACTGAGAAACTGCTGGCTGTTTTTATGTGTTCATCATGGCACTCTACCATCTAGGATATGCATCACTTTTTATACAGCACCTAATGCAAAACCATAAACAAACAACAGATCCAAATAATGGCACACAGCGCCGAATTATAAATACTGCTTATGGATGATGAAGCTTTATCAAGCTTCATCACTTCACTTGGATGAACTTGTGATTAATAACTGGATGCTGAAGTTAAACTTAATACTGCAAACATGTATTTTAACTTTGCTGCTGCTGCTAAGTTGCTTCAGTCATGTCCGACTCTGTGCGACCCCAGAGAGGGCAGCCCACCAGGCTTCCCCGTCCCTGGGATTCTCCAGGCAAGAACACTGGAGTGGGTTGACATTTCCTTCTCCAATGCATGAAAGTGAAAAGTGAAAGTGAAGTCGCTCAGTCATGTCCAACTCTAGTGACCCCATGGACTGCAGCCCACCAGGCTCCTCCATCCGCGGGATTTTCCAGGCAAGAGTACTGGAGTGGGGTGCCATTGCCTTCTCCGGTATTTTAACTTTAAGTAGGTATTATACTTAATGATGTAAACACAGATATATGTAACTTTACATAAAATTTAATAGGCAATTGTGATTTTTATCTGATCTTGCTTTCATTTTGAGAAAATCTACAGTGAATAATACAGAAATTTGTGAGAAAGTGATGAAAGAAAAATGTTATATTCAAAAATTGTTATTCTAGGATCACAATTTGTAAAGCAACTATTTATCTTATTCTTACCATTAAACGTAGAGCAGAAGCCATTAAAGTGCTTGATCCTTAGCATTTTGTTTTTAAAAGAACATTTGGTATTATAGATTACTTCTATTAAAATGTTATTTTCATTTATATTCCCCTCTTGTAAAGGTAACTTGTTATATTTGCACATCACTTTTGTAGCCAGATGTGCGGTATTTCTTCAGACTTATGTCTTTGCTTCCTTCGTTTCAGAGCTAATCCTGAATGTCCTGAATATCCTATTCTTGAGAATTTAATTTTGCTTCATTTTTTTGTTTGATACTCTCTTTAAGTATTTTTTAAAATAGTGTATTTTTACAACTCTGTTCTTGTTTTTTCACACGTGGCAAATACTTTTGCTTAGTATGAAATATGCAGATTGTAAACTTTTTCTCTTTATTTTTAAAATTAAAATTTATATTGTGAAATTATTATAGATTCAGAAGCACTTGTGAAAATTAAGACAGAAAGATGGCCTGTATGCCATCTTTTCTCCCTATAATATCCCTGGTGGCTCAGACAGTAAAGAAATTGCCTGTAATTCAGGACACACAGGTTTGATCCCAGAGTTGGGAAGATTCTCCTGGAGAAGGGAATGGCTACCTACTCCAGTATTCTTGCCTGGAGAATTCCATAGACAGAGGAGCCTGGGAGCAACAGTCCATGGGGTTGCAAAGAGTCAGACATGACTGAGGGACTAGCACATTCACTCTCTAACAGCTTATGAAACTATAGTATAACATCACAACAAGGATGCTGATGTTGATACAGTTAAGGTACGGAATTCTTTCATCACCACAAGGATCCTTCCTGTTACCCTTTTGTGGCCATTTCTACCTTCCTTCTGCCCTGTGCACTGGAACCACTCAGCTAATCTCAATTTCTATCACTTTTTCAGTTCAAGAAGGTTATAGTAAATGGAATCATAAAGCAAGCATATAACCTTTTTTGTATTTTTTTTTTTCCACTTAGCATCATTCTCTGGAGATTCCTCAAGGATGTTGTGTATCAGTGGTTTGAGTGTATCAATGGTGCATTGATGTACCATTTGGATGTACCACAGTATAACTACTCACCTGTTGAAGGACATCTGTGTGGTTTTTGTGTGCTCCGTCACTCACAGTCATGTCCAACTCTTTGCAACCTCATAGCCTGTCAGGCTCCTCTGTCCATGGCATTTCCCAGGCAAGAATACTGCAGTGGGTTGTCATTTCCTAGCTTTACTGGTTATGACTAAACCTTCTATGAAGATTCTTGTAGAGATTTTTGTGTGAATATAAGCTTGAATGTCTGATACAAATGCCAAAGACTACAATTGCTGGGTCATGTGGTAATGGTATGGTTACTTTTACAAGAAATAGATAAGCTATTTTACAGCATCTATATATCATTTTTCATTCCTACCAGTAACATATTAGGGATTCGGTTTCTCTGAATCCTTGTCAGCTTTTTATGTCACTGTTTTTCATGTTAGCTATTCTGAAGGTAACTAGTGATATTTCATTATGGTTTAATTTACATTTCCCTAAAGGCTAAGGTTGAATAATTTTTTGAAGTTTTTTTTTAAATTTTTATTTTTAAATTAATTTTTATTGGAATATAGTTGCTTTACAATGTTGTATTAGTTTTTATAGACACATATACACTACTGATAACCATGTATAAAATAGATAACTAATGAGAACATTTTTCTGTGCTTACTTGCCGTTTGTATATTCTTATTGTTGAAATGTCTTTTCACATATTTTCATATTTTCCAGTTGGATTGTTTGTTTTACTGCTGTTGAGTTTCGAGAATTCTTTATTCTAGGGCCTAGTTCTTTGTCAGATACATGGTTTGAAAATATTTTCTCTAAGTCTGCAATTTGTATTTTTATTCATTTAATATGGACTTTGACAAAATAGAAATTTTCCTTTTATTGATTGTGCTTTTATTATCAAGTCTAAGAATTCTTTGTCTAGTTCTAGATTTCTTATTTAAAATATTTTTATACTTTTACATTTTATACTAAGTCCATTATTCATTTTGAGTTTAGGTTGAGGTTCATCAGTTGTCTATAGATATCCATTTGCTCCAGCATAATTTATTGAAAAGGCCATCCTTTCTTGATTGAATTGATTTTACACCTTTGTCAAAAGTCAGTTAAAAAGGTGCTATATATTAAAAACCTTAATATATCAAGTGATCTCAAGAAGGTAATGTAAGCAAATCAAATTGTGTAAGATATACGGGTAATAATGAAACAGTAGGGAAGAAAGCAGGGCATAACCCTTTAAAAAAACAACATAGCCATAGGATATGACAAAGACTGGTTATAACCAACATGGTTCAAGATGGCAGAATATTTAGATTCTAGTGAGCCTCTTCATATGCTCATTGTAATACACTAGTACGATAAATGACATATCCTTCAGCACCTTGACAGCTCTGAGGCCAACCATAAAAGGTCAAAAAGTGGGTGGTGGTCCAATTCCTGGAAATCCCCACCCCTTTCCTGAAATAATTGAAATGATACTCCCACTCATCAGCCTATAAAATTACCCAACCCACAAAAACTAACCATGCCATGTTTTAGGGCTCTCTCACCTTCTGAGCTGGCCCACACTCTGTCTGTGGAGTGTGAAAGGGAAAGTTGTTCAGTTGTGTCTGACTCTTTGTGACCCCATGGACTGGTCCATGGAATTCTCCAGGCCATAATACTGGAGTGGGTAGCCTTTCCCTTTTCCAGGGGATCTTCCCAACCCAGGGATTGAACCCAGGTCTCCCACATTGCAGTAGGATTTTTTACCAGCTGAGCCACAAGGGAAGCCCAAAGAAATCCACTTCTTGTATCGTGTTGTTTAGTTGCTCAGTTGTTATCTGACTCTTTGCAACCCTGTGGACTGCAGCATGCCAGGCTTCCCCATCCTTCACCATCTCCCGGAGTTTGCTCAGACTCATGTCCATTGAGCCAGTGATACCATCCAATCATCTCATCTATCTTTGGATTCTTTCTGTGAAGAGACATTGAGAACCTCAAGTTCACCAGAAACAATGGTGGACTCTGTGATTTTCAAACTTACTGGCAAACATAGCCTCCTAGCTCAATTCTGCCTGCAAATAGTATGCAATCCTTGGTATTTATTCACAGAAATGCAGTCAGATTCTAACATCAGGGGATGTCAGCATGTGAAGCTGAGGCTGGGCTATGGCTGTGGTTAGCACAAGTGTGGGAATGAGTGCACTTCTCTATGTATCACAGTCTTGTTTTCACATTGTTTCTTCTGCTGTCTTTCATCATCATAAAAAATGGCGCATAATATATTACTCTGAATAATTCTGTTAAATATTACTTCTTTTAGGGAAAGTGTTCCTTTCTCCACTGAGATGATACAGGATGTAATGTCTCAAAGAGACATTCAGTTAGACAAGTTAATCATGGAAGTGTTGCTATAAAAGATGCACAACTTGAGAGTTTTGAGTTAAGTTTTATTTGGGGCAAAATGAGGACTGGAGCCTGGGAGACAGCACCTTAGATAGCTCCAAAGAGGCAGTAGGGGAAGGTCAATAAATAAGATTTTGGTGAAGAGGGAGTTTAGTCCAATCAAGTGCTTACTTTACAAAAGGTTTTCTGTTAGTCTTGAGGAGCTGATGTCACCATGAAGGGATGCAGTGCTTTTCTAGAGATGAAGAGATGCAAGGATTGGGATAATGAAATTAGTTCCTAAAACTATCTAACTATCTAAAGACCAGTTCCACCAGATTCCCTGGAGCACAGAGTGCCTCACTCCACCCTGAACTCAGAGGGTGTTGAAGGTCAATAACTGCAGCAGCGCAGGGTTCAGTAACTGCAGAGTGTTCAGTGTTAGTCACTCAGTCGTGTCCAACTCTTTGCAACCTCATGGACTGTAGTCCACCAGGCTCCGCTGTCCATGGAATTTCCCAGGCAAGAATACTGGAGTGGGTTGCCAGTTCCTTCTCCAGGGGATCTTCCTGACCCAGAGATCGAACCTGAGTCTCCGGCATTGCAGGCAGACTATTTGCAGTCTGAGTCACCAGGGAAGCCCATAACTTCCCTGTAACTGCAGAGGCAGATGATAGATGCCCTTATTGTTCAGTTGCTGGCAATGCTCTTGGCAAATGCCAATTTGTAGTTGACACAGGGAAGACTTTATTCAAGGCCACTGTAATGGGGAGAGAGATTGAACTCAAGTTCGCTGAAACAAAAAGCAGAAAGAATTTTTAAGTACTGGTGTAAGCTAGTGGAAAAGTACTGGAGGTAGTTACAGGGGACGATTGGTCAATATGATTATGCTTTATGGGATTGCTAAGTGTCACTTATCCATCAGAGACTGGGAGATAAAGGCACTGTCTTTCTAAACAATTATATTTCAAAGGAATGGCTCTCAGGTCCTTGAGAAAGATGTTCTGGGGTTGTAAAACTGACAAAGAAGCTGAATATCTATATCTCAAAGGGAAAGAAAGGATTTAGGATAGCAAGCTTTCTAAAGTAAATGCTCTAAACAAAGAGGGGGCTAGTGGGCCAGTCCATTAGAAGTGGACCCCACTCCAGTACTCTTGCCTGGAAAATCCCATGGATGGAGGAGCCTGGTAGGCTGCAGTCCATGGAGTCGCTAAGAGTTGGACAAGACTGAGCGACTTCACTTTCACTTTTCACTTTCATATATTGGAGAAGGAAATGGCAACCACTCCAGTATTCTTGCCTGGAGAATCCCAGGGACGGGGGAGCCTGGTGGGCTGTCGTTTCTGGGGTCATACAGAGTCGGACACGACTGAAGCGACTTAGCAGTAACAGTAGCAGTGGGCCAGTCAGGAAAAGCCTGCCTGCCATTTAATCTAGTTGAAACAGAACATTAGGCCATCTTAGTCAAATGGAAGGATGAGGTGATATTTAAATTGTTGTTATTGTTTAGTAGAGACTCTTTTGTGACCCTATGAACTATAGCCCACCAGGATCCTCTGTCTATGGGATTTCCCAGGCAAGGGTACTAGAGTGGGTTGCCATTTCCTTCTCCAGGGGATCTTTCTGATCCAGGAATTGAACCCATGTCTCCTGCATTCCGTCTATGGGGTCACACAGAGTTGGACATGACTGAAGTGACTTAGCAACAAGCAACAACTCCTGCATTTGCAGGCAAATTCTTTACAACTGAGCCACGTAGGAAGCACAATATTTAAATTAATTATATATTTTTCAGGGTCATATTCTAGAATATTTTAAATGAGAATAAATTATACTTCTTACAGAAAGTTAATAAAATTTATAAGTAAAATTATTATAAAATGTATATCAGAGGTAAAAAGGTCATCCTTATCACCATAAGTATACATAATGAAGTATGATAGAGTACTTTGGAAAATATTTAGGAAAAAATCAGGCATATGTTGCTATTTCTTAATAATTTCAGAAGATATGACCTCTTCTGGAGTGTTCAGCCAGCTAACAGAGAGATGCAGTGGTTGAATTCATGTGTAGGGACAGTTGATTTCCAACCATAGCATTAAAATTAGATCAGAACTCCTCCCACCCCAATTTTAAATCAGAATATTTTAAGTAGAAACACATAAAAAACAAACCAACAAAAAAAAAAACCCGCAATGAAGAATGCCTGAAATGTATAGCTAAATGCATTAGCATATAATTTTGACATTTATACAAACATACTTTTCTGTTTGGTTTTGCTTTAATCTCTGCTAATGTTTGATCACAGTTAATGATCACAATTAGAAAACAAAAGAATTATATCAGGTATTTTGGACTTTTAAATTTAAGAATAGACTCTGAGGTTGTTTGTTGTTTAATTGCTAAGTCATGTCCGACTCTTTTGCGGCCCCATGGACTGTAGCCTGCCAGGCTTCCCTGTCCATGGGATTCTCCAGGCAAGAATACTGGAGTGGATTGCCATTCCCTTTTCCAAGGGATCTTCCCAACTCAGGGATCAAATCCAGATCTCCTTCACTGCAGACAGATTCTTTACCATCTGAGCCACTAGGGAAACCCATACAAGCTTCTTAGTGCAGAGAAATAAAAGTGAATGGGAACAACATTGTAAATTAATTATACTCCAATAAAGTTAAAAAAAAAGTGAATGGGAAGAACTCTCCAGCTGGGAGAAGTGGATGCAGGTTTTACCTGATATGTGCTTCTTCTGCCTATAATTTCTCTGATTCTCATGGTCTTGTTCTCATACTGTTCCTTCTAATGACTTTTTGTCACAGTTCTAACCATCATGTCAATACATTACCTTTAAAATTTGGTTGATATATTGTCAGTTTTGCAATGTGGGAGACCTACGTCCAACCTATGATTTGGGAGGGTCCTCTGGAGAAGGGAAAGGCTACCCACTCCAGTATTCTGGCCTGGGGAATTCCATGGACTGGATAGTCCATGGGGTTGCAAAGAGTTGGACGCGACTGAGTTGTTTTCATTTTCACTTTTATGTCCGTTTTGAAGAATCTTCTCAGAGGAGCACCTTGTGGCCAGCTAGAGTCCTGGAAAAGCCAGACCCCTATTCAGTAGTGATTTAAATGGAGTGACTCTTAGATAAAACACGATCAATGTGTCTAAAGCTTTCCTGCTTTAGCCTTGCCTTCATCTTGATAATTCTCATTTCCTATTCCCAGGATGCAAACTCTTTGAAAGATATTTAAGAATCATTTCTGCCTAACTATGCATCCTATTTTTAACTTTCCTTTGTTGTAGGACCTTGTAGGATTTAGATTAAATGTTAATGGTTAAGCTTGCTTCAACTGTTACTTATTCTTCTAATTGGATTTTCTTTGCTTTTAATTTTTAGTAACTCTTGACACCACTTTTAATCAATTTTGTACTCTCTCCAACTGCATTCTAGTCCTTGTCCTGATTGATATATTATCATAAGCACAATAATTAACTTATTGCTGCTTTAATCAAGTGTTAGCATTTGCCATTATAACTTAATAATGCAATTAGCCCTATTAAAATATGAAAATAGTTTGCCTTTCAACATTCAGTTTCTGAGTATGGTTCATTGTTTCTTGTACCAATGAATTGTGTTTCAATTGTTGGAATTTCCTTTTTTCCTAACATCTCAAAAACACAAGAAGTTCTAAAAGCTTTAGGAAGAATCTTATGTCCCATGAAAATATTTTGTTTGTATCAATCCTCCTGAGTCTCTCTTTTTTCCATGTCTTTGAAAAAAACCTACATATGCCCCTTACTGTTCTTATTTTTTTTCTTTTTTTTTTGTCTTATTTATGTCTCTTTGTAACTCTCCTGATATCAGGAGATTCTGATATCAGAGATTTGTAACTCTCCTGATATCAGGGCTTCCTTGATAGCTCAGTTGGTAAAAAATCCACCTGCAATGCAGGAGACCTCAATTCAATTCCTGGGTCGGGAAGATCCACTGGAGAAGGGATAGGCTACCCACTCCAGTATTCTGGCCTGGAGAATTCCATGGGATCACTAAGAGTCTGACTGAGCGCCTTTCACTTTCACTTGTAACTCTCCAGTAACTGAATAATTAAATAAATTATTGAATTTCTAATTAAGTTTTAAGTCATATATTATTTGTTTTAATTAGGGTATTTCTTTTTCAAAAACAAACCACAATTCAAACAGTGTTAAAGGCTAGATTAGGCTCAGCTTTCTTTGTGTGGTCCATGATTGATTTTTTTTCTCCTGTGCATCAGGGGACCTATTCTTTAGTCCCTACAGTACCAAAGCTCTTTACTTTGCTCTCAGTTCATTATTGATGACTGGTAAGCCTCTGCTGGGTCTATTTGATGCCAAAAGACGGCTAGAGTTGCCAAGAAATGACAAGTGTGGTTAGGAAAGGGGCACTTCAAAGCACGGAGAGTTGTTAAATATAACACTGACTTATGCATGGGCAGAATTATTGCAAACGGGTTTTTATGAAGTCCGACATTTTGGCAACATGAATGTATGTTATGGGGATAAGGAAAGAATACAACTTTATATTTTCAATTCGTTCTAGGGAAATATTTGTCAGGTGACGTCATAAGCAATTTTCTGTGCTAGCAAGAAAATTGACTTGGACAGGCATCTCTAAGTGAATTCACATAATTAATATGATTTTATTAACATAACCAAAATGTTTTCCTCCTGGGAAATTTGACAGCAGTACTTGGCCACTGGCAAAGTAGAGCTGTGTTCTCTCTCCCCGCCAAGCCATACCCCTGTCACATCCTATGGGTATTGGTCCTATGAGTTTTCATAGGCAGAACTCTTGAAGATCCTGGGAATATGAATGACCTTAAGTGACTGCAGTGATTAATAACTTTTATTGTGTCTAACTTTTCAGAAACTTAGACACTGTGGGTAATTATAAAGAGACAGAAAGAAACAAATGATCTCTTTTTGCCTCTTTGGGCTGCATGAATGGTCAAGGAGAATAGAGGGCATCTAAAAAGGAGAGTGAAAAAGTTGGCTTAAAGCTCAACATTCAGAAAACGAAGATCATGGCATCCGGTCCCATCACTTCATGGGAAATAGATGGGGTAACAGTGGAAACAGTGTCAGACTTTATTTTTTGGGGCTCCAAAATCACTGCAGATGGTGATTGTAGCCATGAAATTAAAAGACGCTTACTCCTTGGAAGAAAAGTTATGACCAACCTAGATAGCATATTCAAAACCAGAGACATTACTTTGCCAACAAAGGTCTGTCTAGTCAAGGCTATGGTTTTTCCAGTGGTCAAGTATGGATGTGAGAGTTGGACTGTGAAGAAAGCTGAGCACTGAAGAATTGATGCTTTTGAACTGTGGTGTTGGAGAAGACTCTTGAGAGTCCCTTGGACTGCAAGGAGATCCAACCAGTCCATCCTAAAGGAAATCAGTCCTGGGTGTTCATTGGAAGGACTGATGCTAAAGCTGAAACTCCAGTACTTTGGCCACCTCATGAGAAGAATTGTCTCATTGGAAAAGACTCTGATGCTGGGAGGGATTGGGGGCAGGAGGAGAAGGGGACAACAGAGGATGAGATGGCTAGATGGCATCACCAACTCGATGGACATGAGTTTGGGTAAACTCCGGGAGTTGGTGATGGACAGGGAGGCCTGACATGCTATGATTCATGGGGTTGCAAAGAATCGGACACGACTGAGTGACTGAACTGAACGGAACTGAACTGATTGGGACCGTGCAGCACAAGAGTTACCCGCCAGTGATGCTAGTGGCAAAGAACCTGCCTGCCAACGCAAGAGGTGTCAGAGATGCTGGTTTGATCCCCGGGTCAGGAAGATCCCTGTAGGGGGAAATGGCAACCCACTCCAGTATTCTTGCCTAGAGAATCCCATGGACAGAAGGACCTGGCGGGCTACAGTCTACGGAGTCACAAAGAGTTGCTCACGACTGAAGCGACTTAGCAAGCATGTGTGCAAGCTGTATGTAGAAGGCAGTGAGATTCATGGAACGAAAATGGAATTGCCACTGGATAAATATTACAAAGTTTGTATATTTCTAAGAAGCACTGTGACTCACCTTTTCTGTGGCATCCTAACCTTTTGTGACTTGTAAGTCCTGGCCCTATTAAATTTAACTCAGTAAACATTTAAAAATATATGCTGCAAACATATACTATACCTTGCTGTAATAGTTTTATTTTTGTTTTCAAAAATGAAGACTCTGTCCCTCCCTTTTTACCTGCATGTGTCTCTCTGTCTCTTTCTCTCTCTATACACACACATCGACACACACATGTTTAATTATATCCATGTAATAGATACACATAAGCATACACACATATGATGCAGATGTTAGCAAGAATGATACATATAATTACAAGAAGAGATTATGGTACCGTAGAGAAAGGAGTATGTACTTTTTGATGAGAGTATTAAATTTATATTGGAATCTCTGTATTGATGTGATTGTTTAGAAATAAGTCATATAAATGTTAATTATTATGGGCAGATATAACCATAAATTTATAAGCAATAAATGATCAGCAGAATAATGAATCAAAATGTATCTACTAAAAACAGAACAGCACATGAGTTTTTAAGAGACAGACAAGCAAGGATGGTGTGGGTTGTAGATAGCAGGTAAATAAGAAAAGGTAAGTAACAGAATAAGTATCGGAGCTCCTTTTGTTTTTTTCTGCCAGCTGGGCATGGTGCAGTGCTAGCTAGCACTTTACATATCCTATTCAATGTGATTTTTCTAACAACTCCATGATCTAGGATTTTTTTTTTTCCTATTTATAGATGAAGAGACAGCTTTGAGTGATTTACTTGGCTAGAAGTACCTGTAAGATTATAGAGAAACTTTAATGAATAAGAAGCCGGGGGACTACTTATAACATTGAAAGGGGAAAAAAAAAATTAGGTACATAGATCCCTAGATGAAAAGGGAAAAGTTTCATTCTACTAATAGGAGTAGATTAAACCTATACACAGAGTGTAACATGAGTAATTAAGCAGACACAGATCTAGACTAGGAAGAAGAGTCACTGGGGAACAGAATGGAAGGAATTTGAAGAAATATGAACATAATCTCTATTCCTCTTCTCTATTCTGCTGAGATAAATTCTGGGCTCTCCACTGATAGTTTATATGCTGCTTCTTCACACTATGGTGAAGTAGTATGCTGAGTGGTTGACCTAATGATTTGGTTGGTGAAAAGGATTGGAAAGAACGAAAGGGCAAAGCTGTGCTAGGAAGAGTGTCAATAAATAAAAGATCTTTTTTCTTCCTCCAAACTTAGTAAACAGTATCAGAATTTGCACAAGAGGACAAGAAAGGTGCTTCCTCTTTGTACACTGTCATTTCATCTCGAATCAGTGCAGAAACTAGTTCATATAGTATTTCTTTGAACTTCTTGTGACTCATATGGGACAAAATTGTGTCCCTAGGAGCAATTTTCATTTGCACCAATAACCAAAACATAATAAATTGGAGACATGTCAAAATCCTCAGCCTGACTTGATGAAAAGCTCCAGATTTGGTTCTTTTGATGTATATCAGTTGTAAAGTTTCAAGGATTTCATATGATTTGGAAAAGTGGCTAAGCATTCAGACCTCTCAATTATTTATACAGATCTGTTTGAAATAGTCAAACTCTTCAGTTTTTACTATTAGCCCAGCAGTTTTAATGACAGCAGAGAGGATTCTTTTCATGGTGGATATAAGCAAAAAACAAAGGGTTTAGAATTTTTCTTACTTGGCCAAGATCAATTCTTTAAGATATAGCACTGTAATAAAAAGCAAATGTTAAAGCAAATGATATCCTCATTTTTAGGAACTGGTAAGAGAAAAGAGTTTAAAGTAATCTGAGCACATTTGGTTGAACTATATATCTTTACTTAGATCATCTTCAAAGAGAACAACTTTCCTTGACACTCTAAGACTCTTCATGAATTTGGAATTAGAATACAAATTACTTTATTCCCCCATAGGCTTTAAGAATTCACTATTAATGAGACAGTCTGTACGTGTACTCTGGGAGGTCTCCTGGTTTATTTAGGCATGGATTTTTTTTCTGTACTTCCTCACATATTGGGAAGAAAATCAAACAAATAGAAAGTAAGTAAAATCACTCTCATGTTTGTTAACGTAATTTCTGAGAGATAAACTGACAACAAAAGGATTTTTACCTGTTATATTCACTACTTCATCCCCAGTGTTAATATTAATAGTAATATTGCTTTTATCACATAGAAGTGTTCCATACATATTTGTTGTATAAATGAATAGTTGAATGGATCTGTGTTAGTCACAGGTCCCTAGTGAGTGCTTCTCAGGAAGGCATCAATCCAAATAAGTAGTGAATATATTTCTTAACAACACGACATAAAATAATTTTGAAACATATCTGTTGAGAGAAAGAATACACTACTTTTCTTAATTTTCGTATTTATTTTTGTTAGCCTATTTGTTTTAAATTTTCTTCGTTGGAAAATCTCTGAATATCAAAATATCTAAAATTTGAAGCCATCTGAAAGACAAAACTAGCGCTAGTGTTGGGAGTACCAGAAAGGAAGATTTTTGACTTAAAAAAAAGCTAGAGATATTTATCAATTAGGAAATAAGAGATGACCTAAAAGGACTCCACCCTAGTGGATATTTCAAATGATAATTCTAAGATTTCTTCTAATTACAACATTTTCTGATGTTATGATTCTTTTCCTTTCTTTGACCACTGTTTAATCTGAACTACAAATTTTATCTACTCAAAGCATAATTTAGCTGTATGTTTCTTAACTATCTTTTCTGTAAGCCCCTTACGGGCAGAAGTTATGTCATATAGTTTTGTGATGTTCTCTATATAACCCAGCACATGGTTGTCTACAAAGTATGCTGTAACTCTGTATTGATTGCCAAGCAATTCAATAGAAAATCAAATAGCCTTATTATTTGCAGCAATAGGCTCTAGGAACTTCACCTATTTGGCTTCCCAGGTAGCTCAGTGGGTAAAGAATCTGCCTGCAGTGCAAGAGATGCAGGAGACTCGGGTTCAATCCCTGGGTCAGGAAGATCCTCTGGAGGAGAGTATGGCAACCCACTCCAGTGTTCTTGCCTGGAAAATTCCATAGACAGAGGAACCTGACGGGCTATGGTTCACGGGTGACATAAGAGTTGAACATGACTAAAGCGACTAAGCATGCACGCATGCACTTCACCTACACTACCTAATCTAATCCTGACTACAATTGTATGAATAAATAGTAGAATTAAATTCAGAATCTAGGCTTCTCTGCATATATATCTCTGCATAATCCATACAAACCGAAATGATTATCGGTCAGTATTTCTGATCTGAAATCTTGAATAAATGCTCTGCTTTTTTATGTTAATACAGTCTTCTTGGATTTTGTGGTTTGTCAAGAGGTATAAAGAGCTTTTGATGTATATTCTCTCTTGGGCATTTCTTAGGCCTTGGCAAAGTAATATCTTCTCTTATATATCGGATGTTTGGATAGAGGAAAAATCATAGACAGAGCATACATACAAACTATGAATTTTGCTTCAAAATTGTTAAGAAAGACAAGAGTTGTCATGGTTAAATGTTTTCATCTTGCTTTATTCCTTGAATTAAATACTGCTATGATTTAGCTTGGAATAAGTAAAGAAATGTACTGTTTTAAAATCTATCAGTCACTATCACTTATTTTTTTTCTGTCAATTGCCAAGCAACATTAAACAATTTAAAACTTACTAAGTACTTTGAGTATATTTAATAAAAATACTTGGTGTTTTTATTTTTTTTTTCAAATCACATGCATTTTTTAATTGCTTGTAGAGACTATTAATTTTTAGTTCTAGTAATTATTATAAAAACAAGTTTACACAGAGAAATAAGGCTAGCTGTCTTTTACAGAAGGATAACAGACTGACTTGTCTTTTGCCTGGCTTGGTGCTGGTATAGACTCTTGTTTATCATTTTACCATTTTTCAATGTGACCCTGAGTTTTCACTAGCGATGTTTAGAAACTCTTGTCAGTCTTCGTTTTGCAAATGGTCATTTATGTTATTATGCTAATGAGTTGAATAAGTTTAACATTGGCCTAGGAGTGGATTTGAGTAAGCTTCTGGGAAACCTCCACAAATTCACAAAGTTAATGGCTTGACCTCCCAATTCTCCAATGTAAAATAAGCTATAATGATTTTTCAGGCTCTTAGCTCTCCTGCATTTTAAAAAAACAGTGAGCTCCCGTTTACTTCAAATGACTTGTCTTTATTTATAATCTAATTGTAAATGAAAAATCCCTCATTTATCTTCTAAAATGATTCACGTCTGTCTTTGTTTCAGACCCTTCTTCATGACAGAGAAGGAACATTTTTTAGCAGATGTTGTGAACGGTGAATTCTTCAGAATTTCAAAGTGGCAGCTCACATATTTCAGCAAATACATTCCTCATATATTTGAGAAAGAAATATGAAAAACACTTTCAATATGTATTTGCTTAATTTAGCATATGGTTAGTAAAGTAGGAAGGAATGTATGTAATATGTAAAGATTTGACATGTATTCATTTAGGAATTTAGAAAGGAACAGTGGAATTTTAATTTCTTTAAACTCACTAAATTCTAATTTCTTTTTTTATCTTAAGCTTTGCCCACCACATTACATGCATAGCTCTGCTTTCATGAATGGCTTACTCATTCACAACTAATACTTGAGTAGACTGGTGCTGGCCTAAAGGGAAGTAAATCCTTTTTAGTTTTCTGTAGTTGAAATTAATGCAAAGTGGGAAAAATAGCAGGGTGATTTTAGATTCTTGTAATGTTGGTGTAAATGTATATTTTTGCTATACAAACAAAGAAGATTATTACTAATGGTAGAAGCGAATACTATAGTTTTTAAAAAGTTGATCACAACATGTATGGACCTATAGAGTGTTATACTGAGTGAAGTAAGTCAGACAGAGAAGGAGAAATATTGTATGGCACCCCTTATATGTGGAATCTAAAAAGAAATGATACAAATGAACATATTTACAAAACAGAAATAGACTCACAGACATAGGGAATGAATTTATGGTTGTCAGGAGGAAGGATGGCTGGAAGGGATAATTAGAGACTTTGAGATTGACATGTACACACTGCTGGATTTAAAATGGATAACCAACAAAAACCTACTGTATAGCACAGGGCACTTTGCTCAATGTTAAGTGGCAGCCTAGACGGGAGGGGAGTTTGAGGGAAAACGAATACATGTATATGTATGGCTGAGTTCCTCTGGTATCTACCTGAATGTTGTTAATCAGATATTCAATACAAAATAAAGTTTACTTAAAAAAAATAAAAGTTAAATAATTATCAAATTTGGGAAATAATGCTCAAAATTCTCCAAGCAAGGCTTCAACACTACCTGAACTGTCAACTTCCAGATATTCAAGCTGGTTTTAGAAAAGGCAGAGGAACCAGAGATCAAATTGTCAACATCCTCTGGATCATTGCGGAGAAGGCAATGGCAACCCATTCCAGTAGTCTTGCCTGGAAAATCCCATGGATGGAGAAGCCTGGTAGGCTGCAGTCCATGGGGTGGCTAAGAGTAGGACACAACTTCACTTTCACTTTCACTTTTCACTTTCATGCATTGGAGAGGGAAATGGCAACCCACTCCAGTGTTCTTGCCTGGAGAATTCCAGGGATGGGGGAGCCTGGTGGGCTGCCGTCTCTGGGGTTGCACAGAGTCGGACACGACTGAAGTGACTTAGCAGCAGCAGCAGCAGCTGGATCATGGAAAAAGCAAGAGAGTTCCAGAAAAACATCTATTTCTGCTTTACTGACTAGGCCAAAGCCTTTGACTGTGTGGATCACAATAAACTGTGGAAAATTCTTCAAGAGATGGGAATACCAGACCACCTGACCTGCCTCTTGAGAAATCTGTATGGAAGTCAGGAAGCAACAGTTAGAACTGGACATGAACAACAAACAGACTGGTTCCAAATAGGAAAAGGGGTACATCAAGGCTGTATATTGTCACCCTGCTTGTTTAACTTATATGCAGAGTACATCATGAGAAACGCTGGGCTGGATGAAGCACAAGCTGGAATCAGTAACTTCAGATATGCAGATGACACCACCCTAATTGCAGAAAGTGAAGAAGAACTAAAGAGCCTCTTGATGAAAGTGAAAGATGAGAGTGAAAAAGTTGGCTAAAAGCTCAACATTCAGGAAAGTAACATCATGGCATCTGGTCCCGTCACTTCATGGCAAATAGATGGGGAAACAGTGGAAACAGTGGCTGACTTTATTTTTCTGGGCTCCAAAATCACTGCAGATGGTGACTGCAGCCATGAAATAAAAGACACTTATTCCTTGGAAGGAAAGTTATGACCAACGTAGACAGCATAGTAAAAAGCAGAGATTACTTTGCCAACAAAGGTCTGTCTAGTCAAGGCTATGGTTTTTCCAGTAGTCATGTATGGATGTGAGAGTTGGACTATAAAGAAAGCTGAATGCTGAAGAATTGATGCTTTTGAACTGTGGTGTTGGCGAAGACTCTTGAGAGTCCCTTGGACTGCAAGGAGACCCAACCTAAAGGAGATCAGTCCTGAGTGTTCATTGGAAGGATTAATGCTAAAGCTGAAACTCCATTACTTTGTCCACCTGATGCAAAGAACTGATTCATTTGAAAAGACCCTGATGTTGGGAAAGATTGAGGGCAGGAGAAGAAGGGGACAACAGAGAATGAGATGGTTGGATGGCACCATTGACTCAATGGACGTGAGTTTGAGTAAACTCAGGGAGTTGGTGATGGACATGGAGGCCTGGTGTGCTGCAGTCCATGGGGTCAAAAGGAGTGGGACATGACTGAGTGACTGGACTGAACTGAACTGATTTCAATGAGGTCACTGATGTTATTTTTATTTATTTATAAGGTAATAGCAAAGCTTCTTATTTATGGCTCTTTGGTTTCAAAACCAGCATATTTTTGGAACAATCACATTGTGGGATATATTTTGATAGGATTTTACTCTTGAGCTTTTTACCCTCTCTTGATCTAGGAATTTACAAAGCAAAAAATAGAATATTATATTAAAAGAGTCAGTGGATATCAACATTCCCTGATATTAGGGGGTTAAGGGAAGGCCAATTTTTTGTTTCTTTTGGACAAGAGTCATTCCCTTTCATGGATTCCTTGAAGTTGTTCACTTGGAGCTTTTTCATCAGCATCTTGATTAGTGCTGAGTTTTAGGAGGGAAGTACTGAAGGGCTGGTTTTTATAACACTAGCTTCCCTAGCATAAGATTATTCAGAACTGACTTTAGTGTTTTTAATCCTTAGGATCCCATTCTGAGGAGAAATAATTCACATACTTAATTTTTTAAAAAAATTTGTAACAACTGAATAAGGCACTGGTACGGTTAAGTAAAGTAGGAATGAAGCCTGGATGATTTTTCCTGGATACTATTTCACATTAAGAATATGATTAAAATCCAAGGGAGAAGAAGGGACAGCAACTTTGAATGAAAAGCTGAATCCCAATATGAAATGACTTGTTTTTTCTGGATTAACTTTGGCAGGGAACTCAGGGCAAAGGGAGACACTAGAGATAGGTAGCTGCCTAATGCCTGGGTAACAAAGCAGATGGAGCTTTTATAGACTGAATGGCTGTTGCTGAGCTGTCTCAAAAGGTCTCTTTGGTTTTGCTTAAAGACTCACAGTAAGTCTGCAACACAGGCAACTGTGTTGAAAGGTACTTGTTTAGAGATCAGCTGTAAAAACAAACAAGCATAAGCTATCCAAGTTGCAATGTATGTTGCTGATAGCTTGAAAATGATCTACTCTTAGGGAAACTTAAGGAATATTCCCTTAAAATAACACTCTCATCTCTTGTTAATAGCATCTTCGAAAAGCCAGTATCTTTAAAGTATTATTTACAACGTAGATAACTTGCTTGGTGACAGGGTTCTTTTGGGGCCTCCCAGGTGATGCTAGTCGTAAAGAACCCGCCTGCCAATGCAGGAGATGTAAGAGATGCAGCAGGTTCAATCCCTGGCTCAGGAAGATCCCCCAGAGGAGGACATGGCTATCCACTCCGGTATTCTTGCCTGGAGAATTCCATGGACAGAGGAGCTTGGTGGGCTATAGTCCATGGGGTTGCAAAGAGTCAGACACGACTGAAACGACTTAGCACATACACACACTCAGGGTTCTTCTAAGAAGGAAACTAAGAAAATATAGTACCATGAGTTTTGGTTCTGAGAACTTTTTAATGATGTTTTAATGCAGATTGTGAAATATTAAAGAGAAGTATAAATTATGAAAAGCTAAAGAATATTTGTACCTAATGGTTAATTTATATACTTTTTATAGCAACCTATTATTCTACTTGTATTTTTGCATTGATCAGTGGGTTCCTGCAGGAAGTGATTTTTAAAAACTGAATTGCAGTGATGGAAACAGTTCTGTACTGGAAGAAAAGTCACTTGTTTGCCATTGAGATGACATTTGGGACACCTATATTTCTATATTTGGTACAATTTTGGTTTCTGTATTGCACACAGGAATACTGGCATGGCGGCTTAATCCTTGGAAATCTGTGACTTTGGGTCTTGGGCAGGGTTTTGCCATGAAACCTTTGGCTCTACCTGGAATTTCTTTCTGTAGAAAGTTTTAAACAAGGTAACAAACAGAATCACAGATAGTAAGGGACTTCAAGAGATCATTTATTCCTTCTATGTCTCCAGGCAGTGAAAAAAATAACTCTTAATAATGTCAAAGTCCACCTATGTAGCCAAAACTAAATGGAGAGTTGTGTAATATGACAGTGAATTTTGGTTGACTTCGCAAGCAATGTATAATAGGTTATCTTTTAAGGGGAAAAATTCCATTTATGCCTGAAGGATTCATCTTAGATTAACTCATAAATTTCTGTAGTACTTTGACTATTTATCAGTTCAGTTCAGTTCAGTTCAGTCACTCAGTCATGGCCGACTCTGCAACCCCATGAATTGCAGCACACCAGGCCTCCCTGTCCATCACCAACTCCCAGAGTTCACTCGAACTCACGTCCATCGAGTCAGTGATGCCATCCAGCCATCTCATCCTCTGTCGTCCCTTTCTCCTCCTGCCCCCAATCCCTCCCAGCATCAGAGTCTTTTCCAATGAGTCAACTCTTCGCATGAGGTGGCCAAAGTACTGGAGTTTCAGCTTTAGCATCATTCCTTCCAAAGAACACCCAGGACTGATCTCCTTTAGGATGGACTGGTTGGATCTCCTTGCAGTCCAAGGGACCCTCAAGAGTCTTCTCCAACACCACAGTTCAAAAGCATCAATTCTTCAGCACTCAGCTTTCTTCACAGTCCAACTCTCACATCCATACATGACCACTGGAAAAACCATAGCCTTGACTAGACGGACCTTTGTTGGCAAAGGAATATCTCTGCTTTTGAATATGCTATCTAGGTTGGTTATAACTTTCCTTCCAAGGAGTAAGCATCTTTTAATTTCGTGGCTGCAATCACTATCTGCAGTGATTTTGGAGCCCCAAAAAATAAAGTCTGACACTGTTTCCACTATTTCCCCATCTATTTCCCATGAAGTGATGGGACCAGATGCCATGATCTTAGTTTTCTGAATGTTGAGCTCAAAAAGAGTAGATATAGTCCTTTGAGAACTCTAACATACCAATGATATATATTGTTTTCTGCAATTTTTCCAGAGTTTAGCCTTCCTGTGTTCACACTTGGATTCTATAATTTCATAAGTGGAAATAGAGGACTTAAAAACAATGCTAACTGCCCTTGCTTTCTGTCTGCCTGTCTGTCTGTAACAATGAGCCTCTTTATCTCCCACAAATCCTTCCTCCTCATGAATCCCTCCTGCTCATTTTGGTTGCCACCTGTTCTCAGAAGTCCCACTATCATATTTTTCAAATGGATTCACCAAGTATCTTCTGCAAAGTTCTCTCTCCAAGCACTAGAGATGCTTCGCCTGACACCATCATCAATAATGAACAGGATTTCTACAATTTCAATATTTCACAGTGGTGCCTGGCAAATTTGGATCAAAACCCTCACTCCTCTTAAGTGATGTTTTTGATGGAGGTAGGTCTGCCTGTGTTCCCACGTGTGACAGAGTTTTAGCGTCAAAGCTTTTCTCAGTTTTTAACTAGGTAGATCTGAGGATGGAAGGCATGTTTTCATAATTGTTCTACTGTCAATGGTTTAGGATGAAGGATGGGTTTAAGAACATGGTGCCTGAATTCATTTCATCTCAAGACGAGTTCTTCCAAGAACCCCCCTAAGACAGACTCTTGCAGAAACCGTGTCCCTGTTTTGTATGTGCCGAGTCACTTCAGTTGTGTCTGACTCTTCAACACTATGGACCATAACCCACGAGGCTCTTCTGTCCATGGGACACGGCAAGAATACTCAAGTGAGTTGCCATACCCTCCTCCAGAGGATCTTCCTGACCCAGTAATGGAACTTGTGTCTCTAATGTCTGCAGCATGGACAGGCTGGTTCTTTACTGTTAGCGCCACATGGGAAGCCTTTTCCTGTTTCATGAAAGAGAAAGTGAAAGTGTTAGTCCCTCTGTTGTGTCTGACTCTTTGCGACCCCATGGACTGTAGCCCACCAGGCTTCTCTGTCTGTGGGGATTCTCCAGGCAAGAATATTGGAATGGGTTGCCATTCCCTTCTCCAGGGGATCTTATAGACTTACCCAAATATATCCAAGGATGAGTTAGATTTCTGCTGTGCCCTCCTCCACATTTATCTACATTGCTATTCATTACATGACTTCAGGAATTTTACGGATTTAGTAGCAAGTTAACTTTGGCTTTATAATTTCTTTAATTGCTCAAGGTTTCAGTTATTTCACTTATCCAAACTAGAATGCAGAAAAGAGCGACAGCGTGAGTTTCATACAGCTTTTTATTTGGAAGGCACACATACTTCAACTGGTTGGTGATTCTACTCAAACCCCTGCTGCTGCTGCTGCTGCTAAGTCACTTCAGTCGTGTTCGACTCTGTGCGACCCCATAGACGGCCTCCTACCAGGCTCCCCCGTTCCTGGGATTCTCAAGGCAAGAATACTGGAGTGGGTTGCTATTTCCTCCTCCAATGCATGAAAGTGAAAAGTGAAAGTGAAGCCGCTCAGTCATGTTGGACTCTTAGCGACCCCATGGACTGCAGCCTACCAGGCTCCTCTGTCCATAGGATTTTACAGGCAAGAGTACTGGAGTGGGGTGCCATTGCCTTCTCCGACTCAAACCCCTAGATCGCCTATTTTCCCATACTGTAACAGCAGATGGAGCTAACTACGAGATTTGAGACATAGTTTTCTAAATCATTTTGGTTGTAACAAACTAGAGCTCACACTTTCCTTTTTTGTAAAAATCATGAAATTTGCAGCCTATTTTGGAGAATTTCCATATGGGGAGAATAGATAAAAGGATATACCTGGAAGATTTATCAGGTCTAGCAGAATGATAGTGAAGCTGTGATATTTCTGTCCAAGTGCTTAGCTGCAGTTTTTAGATTATTTGGCCTAAAGTGCAGTTTGGGCTATTTGAAAATGATTTTGACTTCACTGATGTCAAGTAAGGAGAAAATGGGATTTGCATCATTGGCTTAAGCCCCGAGTTAGGCTCCCACATGGCAAAGCAAGCTGTGCTTTCACCAGAACTTGGCATTTCTGCAGACAGAAGGTGGTGCTGTTGATTAGGGACAATACAGAACCCACACTTTTCTATCAAACTCATCATCAAGTTATTATCACGATCCTTTACTGAACAACAACAAAAAAAAATCACAGTCAACTGGAACTTATTCTGACATTTGACCAGATACTTCTCTGCTGAAAATCAACCTGAAGAATGCGTTGACCATGTTATTCTTGCTATTTTATGCAAATCTCGCAAGCTGTGAGAAAAAAATAAGTTCTAAAATATAGTATGTGTTGCATCCCTGTATGTTGTGAGGTTGAACGTTGTTTGCAAGGACTGCAAGCCTAGATGACTCAAGGGTTACAACAGAGAGGCAGACATTAAAAACTAATGTGATATTGTTGCATTTGATGAATATTAGTGTTTTGCAAATGCAGACTGCTGAAGGACTATTTTCTGACCTCTGTGGCATGGTATTCAAGTCAGCTCAGGGTGGGTGGTGCAGGGGGTTTGAGGGGGGTGGGTGGATAGGAAAGGAGCCTGCATTCCCCAGCAAGTGCCAGACGTATTGTGATCATATCCTGCGGCCCCTGGGCATGGTGTTGGAGAAGGATGACAGTACCAGGTGTCAACACAGGCTCAGGTCCTTGGGAAAGACCCAGGGAATGGGAGGGAAGATAGAGGTTAGGTCACCTCCAGTCACCGGTGATATCATGGAAATAGGTCAATGTTGCAAAGCAGCTTTGAGTTTAAAAATAAGGATTAGAGCTAAAAATCAGATCTAGGGATTCATAGACTGACTAAACATGTAGACAGCAAGAACCAAAGGACAGCAAGGCATGTTTTATATATAGTCACCGAGAGAGAGAGAGGGAGAGATAGAGATAGAGAGAGAGAGAGACAGAGAGAGGTCCAGACGTCTCCTATTAACATTTTAGTTAACACCAATTTGTGAGAACTGTGTTGAGCTTGAAAGACCTGTTTGTGCCTTTTGATATATGGGGACACCCTTCAGAGGAAAGCTCAGATAAGAGAATCTTAATTAGCAATAATGGTGAACTTGAATCTTTCCACAGAACTTGAGAATGTGGCTGTTCTCATTTTTTAAAAAATCCTCAACATTTCTTCTTAAGTTCCCTTCTGCAGGGGTTGTAGGTGAGTGTGCATGTCTGGTGGGAATGTAAAAATCTGGGGCAGGAAGCAATATAACATAATGGTTTGAAAACAGACTCTGAAACCAGGTTGTCTGTATTTTAAATCACTTTTCACCATTTGCTGGTTTCTTTTCTGGGTCTCCATTTCTTATTTGGGATACTGAGAGTACCTAATTCATGGGGTTGTATGGAAGCCAATCAGTTTATTTAGGTAAAGCATGATGAAAATTATCTGGTTCATGGTAAGCATGGAATAATAGCTTGCTATTATTATTCTTATTCACTTAGGGAAGGCTAGGGAAGGATGTATAGAATGGAAACTGTACCAGCGAGCATGCTTTCATTCAGATGACACCTGTTCTCTTTGCCATGTTATGAATGCTTTCTGGAATATGCCCTGGGGCTTCTGGCATCACATGTGCTTTAAGCTTCACTGTATAAATGTACAGATAGAAGTAATAAGTACATCAGTGATAACAATAATTTGCCACTTAACAGCCAGAGACAACAAGCTTGTAAGATGTATACTTAATTTGGTACCTTAATGACTGCCCAAAAAGAAATATTTCAAGAAAGAAAAAAATTGTTTGGTAGAGTTGCTCTGAGATCTTCATACACTTGTCACGTGAGTGTATGTTCCTTGGTTCTTTGTCTTGTCACAACAAAGAACTGGAGCGACGGACATTGAAGCCCTCGGCGCGTCACAGCTCTCGGGTCTTGGACAAACTGTGTTATAGCTCTTAGGCAAATCAGTGTTACAGCTCTATTTTATTTAGAAGATAGCAGGAGAATCCATCCTCGAAGTGTGAGGGCATGCCAACATAAAGACTCGAAGAGAAGAGAGTGGAGGAGTGTGTGGGGAGGGAGAGAGAGAGAGAAAGAGAGAGCACTTTGGCTCCTCCTTTTATATGTTTTTTTTTCTCCACCTGGGCCTGCCCTATGCAAATTGGGCTTAGCCAGGAGTGCTGTTTGTTCTGCCTGAAGTCTTCACTCTGGTCCTCGGATCTTCCTTGTCTTTTAGCCACTGCCATTTTGGACTCCTTTTCCCTATTCTACCTACCTAACACACTTAAGTGGGTGTGTGTATATATATATACACACACACATACATACATGATCTTGGGTGCATGCTTAGTCTCTCACTCATGTCCAACTCTTTGCAACCCCATGGACTGTAGCCCACCAGGCTCTTCTGTCCATGGGATTCTCCAAGATAATACTGGAGTGGGAGTGTAGTCTGCCATTCCCTTCTCCAGGGGAATCTTCCTGATCTGGGGAATCGAATCTGTGTCTCCTGTGGCTCCTGCACTGCAGGCAGAGACTTTATTACCACTGAGCTCTTCAGTTCAGTTCAGTTCATTTGCTCAGTCATGTCTGACTCTTTGTGATCCCATGGACTGCAGCATGCCAGACTTCCCTGTCCAACACCATCTCCCAGAGCTCACTCAAACTCATGTCCATCAAGTCGGTGACACCATCCAACCATTTCATCCTCTGTTGACCCCTTCTCCTCCTGCCTTCAGTGTTTCCCAGCATCAGGGTCTTTTTCAAGGAGTCAGTTCTTCACATCAGGTGACCAAAGGATAGGAGCTTTGGCTAGAGCATCAATCCTTCCAATGAATATTCAGGACTGATTTCCTTTAGGATTGACTGGTTGGATCTCCTTGCTGTCCAAGAGACTCTCAAGAGTATTCTCCAACACCACAGTGGAAAAGCAACAATTTTTCAGCACTCAAATTTCCTGATAGTCCAACTCTCACATCCATACATGACTACTGGAAAAACCATAGCTTTGACTAGATGGACCTTTGTCAGCCAAGTCATGTCTCTGCTTTTTAATATGCTGTCTAGGTTGGTCATAGCTTTTCTTCCAAGGAGCAAGCCTTTTAATTTCATGGCTGCAGTCACCATCTATAGTGATTTTGGAGCCCAAGAAAATAAAGTCTGTCACTGTTTCCATTGTTTCCCCATCTATTTGCCATGAAGTGATGGGACTGGATGCCATGATCTTCATTTCCTGAATGCTGAGTTTTAAGCCAAATTTTTCACTCTCCTCTTTCATGTTCATCAATAGGCTCTTTAATTCTTCTTCACTTTCTGCCATTAGGGGGGTATCATCTGCATATCTGAGGTTATTGAAATTTCTCCTGGCAATCTTGATTCCAGCTTGTGCTTCATCCAGCCCAGCTTTTTGCATAATGTACTTTGCATATAAGTTAAATAAGCAGAGTGACCATATAAAACCTAGACATACTCCTTTCCCATTTTGGTACCAGTCCACTGTTCCATGTCCAGTTCTAACTGTTGCTTCTTGACCTGCATACAGATTTCTCAGGAGGCAGGTCAGGTGGTCTGGTATTCCTATATCTTTCAGAATTTTCCACAGTTTGTTGTGATCCACACAGTCAAAGGCTTTGATATAGTCAATAAAGCACTGCTGCTGCTAAGTCGCTTCAGTCGTGTCCGACTCTGTGCGACCCCATAGACGGCAGCCCACCAGGCTCCCCCGTCCCTGGGATTCTCCAGGCAAGAACACTGGAGTGGGTTGCCATTTCCTTCTCGACAATAAAGCACAAGTAGATGATATTCTGGAACTCTCTAGCTTTTATGATGATCCAACGGATGTTGGTAATTTGATCTCTGGTTCCTCTGCCTTTTCTAAATCCAGCTTGAACATCTGGAAGTTCATGGTAAATGTCCTGTTGAAGCCTGGAATGGAGAATTTTGAGCACTACTTTGCTAACGTATGAGATGAGTGCAATTGTGCGGCAGTTTGAGCATTCTTTGGCATTGCCTTTCTTTGGAGTTTAAATTAAAACTGACCTTTTCCACTCCTGTGGCCAATGATGAGTTTTCCAAATTCGCTGACATATTGAGTGCAGCACTTTCACAGCATCATCTTTCAGGATTTGAAATAGCTCAACTGGAATTCCATCACCTCCACTAGCTTTGTTCATAGTGATGTTTCCTAAGGCTCACTTGATTTTGCATTCCAGGATGTCTGGCTCTAGGTGAGTGATCACACCATCTTGGTTATCTGAGTAATGAAGAACTTTTTTGTATAGTTCTTCTGTGTATTCTTGTCATCTCTTCTTAATATCTTCTGCTTCTGTTAGGTCCATACTATTTCTGTCCTTTATTGTGCCCATCTTTGCATGAACTATTCCCTTTTATCTCTAATTTTCTTGAAGAGATCTCTATTCTTTCCCATTCTATTATTTCCCCTCTATTTCTTTGCATTGAAGGCTTTCTTATCTCTCTTTGGTTTTCTTTGGAACTCTGCATTCAAATGGGTATATCTTTCCTTTTCTCCTTTACCATTTGCTTCTCTTTTCTCAGCTATTTGTAAGGCCTCCTCAAGCAACCATTTTGTCTTTTTTGCTATTCATTTTCTTGGGGATGGTCTTGGTCACTGCCTCTTGTACAATGTCATGGACCTCGGTCCATAGTTCTTCAGGCACTCTGTCTATCAGATCTAATCCCTTGAATTTATTTATCACTTCCACCGTATAATCATAAGGGATTTGATTTAGTTCATACATGAGTGGTTTAGTGGTTTTCCCTACTTTCTTCAATTTCAGTCTGAATTTGGCAATAAGGAGTTTATAATCTGAGCCACAGTCAGCTCCCAGTCTTGTTTTTGCTGATTGTATACAGCTTCTTCATCTTTGGCTGCAAAGAATATAATCAGTCTGATTTTGATATTGATCATCTGGTGATGTCCAAGTGTAGAGTGTTCTCTTGTGTTGTTGGAAGAGTGTGTTTTCTATGGCCAGTGTGCTCTCTTGGCAAAACTCTATTAGACTTTGCCCTGCCTCATTCTGTACTCCAAGGCCAAATTTGCCTGTTATTCCAGGTGTTTCTTGACTTCCTACTTTTGCATTCCAGTCCCCTATAATGAAAAGGACATCCTTTTTGAGTTTAGTTCTAGAAGGTCTTGTAGGTCTTCATAGAACTGTTCAACTTCAGCTTCTTCAGAATTACTGGTCAGGCATAGACTCGGATTACTGTGATATTGAATGGTTTGCCTTGGAAACAAACAGAGATCATTCTGTCGTTTTTGAGATTGCATCCAAGTACTGCATTTGGGACTGTTTTACTATGAGGGCTACTCTATTTCTTCTAAGGGATTCTTGCCCACAGTAGTAGATATAATGGTCATCTGAGTTAAATTCACCATTCCAGTTATTTTAGTTCACTGATTCCTAAAATGTCAATGTTCACTCTTGCCATCTCCTATTAGACCACTTCCAATTTGCCTTGATTCATGGACCTAACATTCCAGGTTCCTATGCAATATTGCTCTTTACAGCATCAGACTGTACTTTCATCACCAGCCACATCAACAACTGGGTGTTGTTTTTGCTTTGGCTCCCTCTCTTTGTTCTTTTTGGAGTTATTTCTCCACTGATCTCCAGTAACATATTGGGCACCTACTGACCTGGGGAGTTCATCTTTCAGTGTCTTATCTTTTTGCCTTTTCATACTGTTCATGGGGTTCTCAAGGCAAAAATACTGAAGTGGTTTGCCATTCCCTTCTCCAGTGGACCATGTTTTGTTGGAACTCTCCACCATTGACTCGTCCATCTTGGTTGGCCCTACACGACATGGCTTATAGTTTCATTGATTAGACAAGGCTGTGGTCCATGTGATCAGTTTGGTTAGTTTTCTGTGATTGTGGTTTTCATTCTGTCTGCCCTCTGATAGTAAGGATAAGAGGCTTATGGAATCTTCCTGATCAGAGAGACTGACTGAGGGCTAAACTGGGTCTTGTTCTGATGGGTGGGGCCATGCTCAGTAAATCTTTAATCCAATTTTCTGTTGTTGGTGGGGCTGTGTTCCCTCCCTGTTGTTTGACCTGAGGCCAAACTATGGTGGAGGTAGTGAAGATAATGGTGACTTCCTTCAGAAGGTCCCATACCTGCAGGCAGGGCCCAGGACGCTGTAGCAGGCCAAAACAAACAAACAAACAAAAAACACTGACAAAAACAAAAACAAAAGCATGCATTTGGAGATACTCTGAGTACTAAAGACCCTTTTCAGTGAGTTGTGAAATATGATACTCTTCCATCAGAATTCTCATGGAGCAATTGTTGTTTTCCAAAGTTCCTCAAAATACCATCTCAAAGAGGAGTCCTTTAAGTTTACACACTTTGCTTTTGTCTACTTAGTTCTGATATCATTCTAGGGGTGCATTGCAATGTAGGCTTTATTCTTTCCCTTTAATGATTTAAAAGGTACAACTCTTTCAAATGCTTACCAGTTTTAGAGACTTTATTTTTAAAGGATGGAAAAAATATGTTTATGTTAGAGTACATCATTTAAGTAAGCACTGAGCCCTATACAGAACAATATTTGTGTATGTTGTCTAAGGATAATGTTAGACTTTTGGTTTACTGACACTTTTCAAATTCCCCAGATTGGCCAGTTGACTTGTCTACGTATTCTCATAATGCTCTATACTCTTTTCTCTTTAGGAGAATAGCATTAGAATTGATTAATTGCTCTTTAGATTTTCACTATTAGTGAGCAAGCACTGAATCTTGCTCATTGCCATGTTCATAAGTTTATCAAGGTATCTATAGTAGACATTTAATAATATCTAATATTTCTTGAATGAAGGAATAGATTAGTTAGTAGAATGTGCCCAAAGTGTGTGTGTGCATGTGTGTATGTATGGCAGACAGAGAGAGAGAAGGAGATGAAGTTGGAATTGGAAGCAAAAGCTTATCATCTGGGGTTTAGAGAGAAGGATAGGCATACATGTAGTTTGCCTGACTTCCCTCCAGAATTTCTTTGAGGGCTTTTGGGTCCCTAATTCTGCTGTTTCTTTGGGTACTTCAGAGAATTTAGAGGTGCTATAGGAATTTTAATCTTTTGAAGAAAGTATCAATACTAGTCATTTGTGAAGGCTGGGAAAATTATTAGCTCAAGGTTATTCACTTGGAACTGAACATTAGATCTTATGATATTCCTTTCAGTTACATAATGTTTCTGAAAAGTGGGGCTGGTGGGTGGGATTGGTCAATATTTGCCATATAAAGAACAAGTGGCTACTTAAGATGCTCAGTCTGGTTCCCAAGAGTTGGAAGTTGCACAATGCCCAGTAGGTAAGTAAGGAATTACAGTTATTTAAGAATGAAACAACACTGTTGCTTTTTTCTTTCAATTTATGTGTATTATCTTTTCAATAGTCAACTAAGCTGTTAAGGACAGAAATACTTATTAATTTGTTGCATATCACAACTTAACAAATGGAACACTTAGGTATTTCTTTTGGCTTAAGGGTACTGTTAAGAAATTGGTGAGACACTAAAGGTCCCATGTTTGGGAAACTTTGCTCAAGGGTGAAAAATGGAAAACTGGAGAAGGAGCCTAGGATGAGAAGATTCAGTTTTTTGAAGGTTAGATACTGCCAGTATTACAGTTTAGTTCCTGAACACTGGTCTACAATTGAAGGTCAGGATAGATAATTAAATAGAGACCTTCAATTCAAGTCTAGGTGAACAATTTAATTATATTATTGTTTAATAGAGTTATTGCTACATGAGACTCAGTTTTATTTCCTCACAGACCAGAAAACCTTCCCAATTAATTTTTTTTCATTACTCATGGATCAAATATGATAGAACTTAGAAATATCACAGGCAAATATAAAATAATTTCTAAACTTTTCCTTAGAATATAAGACAATACCTTATTTTTATCCTTCTTTGTAAGACTGCTGCAAAATTCTGAAGCAATGATTGGCAGTACTGTTTCACTGAATCTGACCTGTAGGCTTTTTCAGCTTTCTGTTAGTCAAATTAACAAAATTAGTATAGAAGTGGAATATGTCATGACGACTTTGGGCACCAGTCAAAACTGAGATTTTGTTTTGTCCTTATTTTACACAGCTAATTAACAATCTAACTTGACAACAGATTTTTCTCATAGTGATTTTTAGAAAAGCTCTTGGTTCAAGAGACTTAGGAAAACAATATAATTCTGAATTTTAGATTCATATTTTAATAAAAATGTTGTTTAGTAACCTCATCTTTTTTCATAAAAGCTTTTAGAGATTTTCTAAAAGCACCAACAATATATATAGCAAGTGTCTGCAATATTTGCTGCTTGTGACATACATAGAAAATACTTCCAGGGTCTCCATATTAATATTGTGATTTTCTCTGTTTGAAAAGAAAAAGAATATGAATGACCTGGCAGTCAATAAGAAGGCAGTATTTTCCCTTGGTGAATATCTCATCTTTTTTCTTTAGCCTTGCAAAGTGCTTTTGTCCTTTATTTGCCACTAATGCTTATGATAAAAAATTAAATTACTGTTCATCCTTTCAATATGTTTTTCCTCAGAGGATCTCTGCTGAAGAACAAACATTTAAAAGAGGATGCAGAAGTCTTAGTTTTATACACAGCCCTGCTGTATTATTTATTGAAATGCATTTTTAATGTTAGAGAAAGAAAAGTAAAATATATGTTAATTTCTAAGGTGAGACAGGCAGTGATCGAGGGAATGATTAAATTCACAGAGGCTGGAGATGTGAGCATGATAATAGAATAAGAATGCTTCTCTCTTGGAATCCTGGGCTTTTTCTGTGAATCTTGCAAGGTTTTTTTGAATCAAAGTCTCAAGACCTAATCACCAATAGCTAACAAGCCTCAGACTCTCCATGTTTTCAGTTAAGCAAAACATCACTAGAGCAAGATTATTAAAAACAAAAACAAGACAAACAAAACAAAAAAGGAAGCCGTGATTGTCCACATAACTGATGAGATTGTATGCTGTATGCTCTGTAAAATTCCCCAGCTTTTATTTCTCCATTAATTTCACATTCATTAATGAAATTTCTATTCTTGTTATTCATAAATAAGCCAATTATTTTTCCTAAATCAGTGAAAAGATGTACATGATCATTCTTTTGACCTTTAGAAGTTGATACTTTTTTAGAACAACAAATGAAATGTGCTTTATTTGGTTTCTGAATTGTCATGGCTTTCTTGGTATTGTACTCTCTTGGAATTCAACAATTTATCTTCAATCCAAAAGAATTGCAGCATCTGGTAAGGAATCGATTTACAAACTTCTCACAATATAAGAGAGCAGATTAAACTTTATGGACTCTGTTCTTCAAGATCCCATAAGCTTCTCTGCTCCTTAGAAAGAGATGGGCAGTGTTGTTTGATGTGAACAAGTGATAGCGAAAGCCTAGGAGTCGTAGGATATTTTCTCATATTATCCAAAGACATATTCAATCTGTTGTCATCAGAAAACACATATTTAGAATTTAAAGAGGATGAATGTTTTTGTGGGAAGGAAAAAAAAGAACCTGTCGTGGGGAGAACTGTCTATTCTTGGTTGTCTGCCAAATACCAAGTAGTAATTGAGTCAGTAGTTTAAAAGAAAAAGAGGGGTATTTTCCATTTTCCTTTGTTGAGTACAGATGGACAAAAGCAGAACCATGCAGTCAGGAAAACTTGCATGAGGTATGGGCTGATATTTCAAAATCAGTTTTGAAATTTAATTTTTGAACCTGTGAACTCAAAACAATATGCTTTATTATATACTCAATCTCAATATAGAACATCTTACATAATTCACTTTTTTCATGCAATCACTCTATATTAATACTTGCCCTTTCTGTCTCTTTCATATATATTAATGTAAAACTGGAGATGCTGACTGTTTAGGGCAAATGTAGTTCTATTTCAGTCGTCTAACAACATATAAAAAGGAAAATGCGTACTTCTAAAGTATTACATTGATTTTATTCTAGACATGTAGTGTCTTAATTTCATTTTACTCGTTTTATAATGACTATCACCATAGCAACTAGGCAGATTTCATCAAAATATGTAGCTGGATACCTACAATGATTCATGATAAACAGACTATACAGCAATACTGAACAAGTGATAATGAAACACAAATTATCAGTCACAATCAAAGACTAACAAAATCAATCACCTCTAAATATGTTTTGTCTTATTTGTTTTTCTTTGTCCTCTTCTGTTCTATTGCCAAGACTCTTCATTAGTTTTCATTACAGAAACATGGGATTCCAGGAGTAAAATTTCTATTTAAAAAATATTACTATTGCTACCTGAGTGTTCTAATTAAATTTGAAAGGAGTATGCTTTCTACAGAAGAGAAGTCATTAATGTGCCTTAGCCCACCCCAAGTTTTCAGTATAGTCCCAATGTGTCTGGATCTACCAAGGAAAAGTTTATAGAAGTGTGAACTATGTCTCTGAAAGGCAAGGTGGTATCTTCTCCTAGAACCTTGTGAACCTACCACTGTGTGTAACCCTGTCATTGACTTAAAAATCCTAAAGCTCATCTCTTTCATCTTTAAAATGGAGTTTCTGCAGCAATTAATTAAAGCACTATGTGTATGTTCAAGCACAATGGCTGACAGGTAAAAATTGCTGGAAGATGTTAACTATGATAATGATTGTGTTAATGGTGGAATAACAAGACTTCCCCTAGACATGTGTCTTTCTCCTTTTCCATCTCTAATCATGCTTATTCATATTACCTGCTAGAATTAAAGTTAAATTTCTGAAGCTTTTACTTTCAAATATATTTATCAGGTCAACTTAAAAAAAAATAGGTCCATGCTTTCTGTCAATCATGGTATGCAGCCATATGAGCTATGTTTCAGTGTCAGCATCTAATCACATTTCAATCTTCTACCTACTTATCTTGGAAAAATACTCAAATGTGCAAAAATTAACTATTTTTTGTCTAAAAAACATGTATTATTTACAATTACAGGATATTAATTAGAAACTCTCAGTAGTATTTTCTTGAAAAAAGGTATTTTTCCCTATAATTCTACTGGACCCTGGCCAGACATTATAATGTTTTCTTTTCTTTAGCATAACCAAGGACCATGAGACTCAGACTCAAACACTGAGCTCAAATCAGTAGGAAGTGAAAATTCTAGTTTTCTTTGTATTTACTGACTATAAGCCTTTTATAATTATTGCATCCAGTCTGAAACATCAGAATACAGTCACTTGAAATTTTCTTCTAGGATCTACTGTCAGACAGATGCTTAGGCCTGATCTTGAGGTCAAATCTGAGATCTGCGCTAGTTAACTCTTCTCAAAGGACCTTATCATTTGATTCAGTAAATGAAACATGTGCACATGCTAAGAAGATACAAAAAGAGAAAAGTGACAGAGGTCTGGAGGTGGATGCAAAATTCACCACCTCAACCCAAGAAATTAACTAAATAGCATCCAATCTTTATTGTGTACAATGTAGTGATTATATTTAATAGTTATATATTTGAAAGTTATTATGATCTTAAATGTTCTCACTGCAAAAAAATGGTGATTATGTGATGCATGGTTAGCTAAGGCTATAGTGGTAACTATTTAGTAATTATAAATGTATCAAATCAACATGTTGTAAACTTTAAACTTACATCATGTTATATGTTAATTATATCTCATTAATGCTGGGAAAAATAGCATTCAGTATTGTACATAGATGATGTGCTGAACATAGTACTAGACACTTAAAGGCATCCTTTATTTAGGTATGACATTTGAGAGTAGAAAATATTACCTTTGAAGCTCAGAGAGGATAAATATCTTGTTCACTACTAGGGCTGACATTTAACCTGGGTCTTGTGTACGCCAAAGCTCCATACTCAACCACTGCAATGCTGTTTTAGAGGAAACAAGATCTTAACCCTCAAGCAATTAATTGGGGGAGAAATTTGTTTCTTTATTTTACCAGCTAGCATTAGACCTTTTCGTTTGGAAACACTTTGCATTCTTAAGCTAGATGGGGCCAGGGTGGCATGAATGTTGTCCGATACCAAATCATCATATGTAGGAGAAGGAAGCTATATTTTTAATGGGTAGAAGATTAGCAATTTGTAGTTTTTGGTCCAAAATGGAAGAGAAGAGAAAAATATGAAGTGACAAAAAAGAGAAGAGCAAAAGAGGTGCTTATAAAATGAAAAAATGCTGGAATGATGGAGATTAATAAGCGTTGGGGAGGTGAGTAGGCTAAAGGACAATTAAAAATGTTGGTTCATGTTCCCTGAAAGGTTATTTGTCTTGCTATGATATAAAGCACCCCTCCATCTCCCCTGGTGAAATTTTCTATACTTATGAAAAATTCCAGGAGTGGATCTTGGGATCATTTCAAAATTTCTTCTCAGTTTTATATCTGGAGAAGCATAGTGAAGCCAAGAAATAACACATACAGAAGCAGAAGCCTGTAGGCAAAGTGAACCATGAAAATGTGTCTGAGACATCTACAGATCTCTTTGATGTTAATAAGACCTGGTACTGAAAAAAATCCGTCAAGTAGACCTAGCTCACAAAGGTGATGTGCTGACATCGGTGTGACATTTTAAAGTATTGAGTGGCTATTTATTTCAAGGGCAGAACCAAAGTGAGGGTTCCTGCACATATCTTTGCTTCTTACATATCCGCATAGAGCAAAGACTTATTAACCACACTTTTCTGGAACACAGCTCTCAGAGGTCAACTCTCAGATAGTCAAGATCAATCTTCTTTAAGAAGATTGTGCTTACAACTATAGCCGACAGTTTTGACACTCCCCACCTTAATGTCCTTTTATGATTCAATAGCTGTTTGCTGAATAATGTCTCAAAGTTTCCTTCTGAAACTTATGTATTGTAAATCTGATTCCCCTCCACTTCTCCGCTTTATTTGCTCATTATCCTTTTTTTTTATTCGAGTGAAACCAGAGAGAAGTTTTAATTCCTTTTAGTGTTTTTCTCATTTGACTAAATTGCAGTAGAATAGCAAAACATATTTTAATGGAATGAATAATTATATCCTTTTTCTCAGAATAGTTTCCAAAGACAATTTAAATTTTCTTGAAATTAACCTATATCTTCAACATAGAGTTTTTGATTCTACACTCTTGAGAATGGATTTTGTGGATAATATTTTAAACTGAGATAATATTTTTGTGTCTAACCAAGTACTGCTTTTCTCTTCCAACTTTGACAATGAGGGAAATAAAGATTCATCATATTTAAAATAAAATTTGGTGGAAAAGAATTACTTCTGCTAGAATGATGGTGGGCTTCTTCCCCTGTGACTCAGCAGTAAAGAATCCGCCTGCAACACAGGAGCCACAGGAGACGTGGGTTGGATCTCTGGGGCAGGAAGAACCCCTGGAGGAGGGCATGGCAACCCACTCCAACCCCACTCTTGCCTGGAGAATCTTCACGGACAGAGGAGCCTGGTGGTCTATAGTCTATAGGGTTGCAAAGAGTCAGACAGGACTGAAGTGACTTAGAATGCATGCATGCAGAATGATGGCATTGTACTTTTGTGTGTGTGAGTGCTAAGTCTCTTCATTCATGTCCTGTTTTTAAAAAGACTCCACATTGCTTATAGTTTCCTTTGTTGTGCAGAAGCTTTTAAGTTTAATTAGGTCCCATTTGTTTATTTTGCTTTTATTTCCAATATTCTGGGAGGTGGGTCATAGAGGATCCTGCAGTATACTAACGCATATATATGGAATTTAGAAAGATGGTAACAATAACCCTGTATACGAGACAGCAAAAGAGACACTGATGTATAGAACAGTCTTTTGGACTCTGTGGGAGAGGGAGAGGGTGGGATGATTTGGGAGAATGGCATTGAAATATGTATAATATCATATATGAAACGAGTCGCCAGTCCAGGTTCGATGCACGATACTGGATGCTTGGGGCTGGTGCACTGGGACGACCCAGAGGGATGGTATGGGGAGGGAGGAGGGAGGAGGGTTCAGGATGTGGAACACATGTGTATCTGTGGCAGATTCATTTTGATGTATGGCAAAACCAATACAATATTGTAAAGTTAAATAAAAGAAAAGAAAAGAAAAGAAAAACCATTAAAAAAAAAAAAAAAAAAGACTCCACGGATGGAAGCCTACTAGGCTTCTCCATCTATGGGATGTTCCAGGCCAGAATACTGGAGTGGGTTACTATGCCCTCCTCCAAGGGATCTTCCCAACCCAGGAAAGGAACTTGCCTCTGTTACATCATCTCCTGCCTTGGCAAGTGGGTATTTTATAGTTCAGTTCAGTTCAGTTCAGCCGCTCAGTTGTGCCCGACTCTTTGCAACCCCATGAACTGTAGCATGCCAGGCCTTCCTGTCCATCACCATCTCCTGGAGTTTACCCAAACTCATGTCCATTGAGTGGATGATGCCACCCAACCATCTTATCCTCTGTCGTCCCCTTCTCCTCCTGACCTCAATCTTTCCCAACATCAGGGTCTTTTCCAATGAGTCAGCTCTTCACATCAGGTAGCCAAAGTATTGGAGCTTCAGCTTTAACATCAGTCCTTCCAATGAACACCCAGGACTGATATCCCTTAGAATGGATTGGTTAGACCTCCTTGCAGTCCAAGGGACTCTCAAGAGTCTTCTCCAACACCACAGTTCAAAGGCATCAATTCTTTGGCGCTCAGCTTTCTTTATAGTCCAACTCTCATATCCATACATGACTATAGGAAAAACCATAGCCTTGACTAGATGGACCTTTGTTGGCAAAGTAATGTCTCTGCTTTTGAATATGCTATCTATGTTGGTCATAACTTTCCTTCCAAGGAGTAAGTGTCTTTTAATTTCATGGCTGCAATCACCATCTGCAGTGATTTTGGAGCCCCAAAAATAAAGTCTGACACTGTTTACACTGTTCCCCATCTATTTTCCATGAAGTGATGGGACCAGATGCCATGATCTTAGTTTTCTGAATGTTGAGCTTTAAGCCAGCTTTTTCACTCTCCTCTTTCACTTTCATCAAGAGGCTCTTTAGTTCCTCTTCACTTTCTGCAATAAGGGTGGTGTCATCTGCATATCTGAGGTTATTGATATTTCTCCTGGCAATCTTGATTCCATCTTGTGCTTCATCCAGCCCAGTGTTTCTCATGATGTACTCTGCATATAAGTTAAATAAACAGGGTGACAATGTACAGCCTTGACGTACTCCTTTTCCTATTTGGAACCAGTCTGTTGTTCCAGGTCCAGTTCTAACTGTTGCTTCCTGACCTGCATATAGGTTTCTCAAGAGACAGGTCAGGTGGTCTGGTATTCCCATCTCTTGAAGAATTTTCCACAGTTTATTGTGATCCACACAGTCAAAGGCTTTGGCTTAGTCAATAAAGCAGAAATAGGTGTTTTTCCGGAACTCTCCTGCTTTTTCGATGATCCAGCAAATGTTGGCAATTTGATCTCTGGTTCCTCTGCCTTTTCTAAAACCAGCTTGAACAACTGGAATTTCATGGTTCACGTATTGCTGAAGCCTGACTTGGAGAATTTTGAGCATTACTTTACTAGCGTGTGAGATGAGTGCAACTGTGCGGCAGTTTGAGCATTCTTTGGCATTGCCTTTCTTTGGGATTGGAATAAAACTGACCTTTTCCAGTCCTGTGGCCATGGCTGAGTTTTCCAAATTTGCTGGCATATTGAGTGCAGCACTTTCACAGCATCATCTTTCAGGATTTGAAATAGCTCAGCTGGAATTCCATCACCTCCACTAGCTTTGTTCATAGTGATGCTTCCTAAGGCCCACTTGACTTCACATTCTAGGATGTCTGGCTCTAGGTGAGTAATCACACCATCGTGGTTACCTGGGTCATGAAGCTCTTTTTTGTACAGTTCTTCTGTGTATTCTTGCCACCTTTTCTTAATATCTTCTGCTTCTGTTATGTTCTTACCATTTCTGTCCTTTATTGAGCCCATCTTTGCATGAACTGTTCCCTTGGTATCTCTGATTTTCTTGAAGAGATCTCCAGTCTCTCCCATTCTGTTGTTTTCCTCTATTTCTTTGCATTGATCTCTGAGGAAGCCTTTCTTATCTCTCCTTGCTATTCTTTGGAACTGCTTATAGTATGTAAAGACAATTTACTATGTGATTTCAACCTCAAGAATGAAAAGAATACATTTCAAAAGTAATTTGTTTGGGATTTGAGAAAGTGCTGAGTCATTTGATAGATTAAGTGCATGGTTCCATCAAAATAATATATTATTGATCAGGTATTTTTATCGCATCCTGTCCCCTATGAAACAGCTCAATAGTAACTATAATATATAAATAATTTTTTCTTTGTCTCTTTTCCTTCCCAAATTGCTCATATTATCTATGTGTGACCCCATGACAGGTAGAGACCATACTAGCATTTGATGACAAACATGTAATTTTAAGTGATAATCCTCAATTTCTAGCCCAGAACTTTTTTTTTTTTTGCAGTTTGCCTTTCAATTTCTTTTTGATATTTCACTAAATTAAAATTTTTGAATGCTATGAGAAAAATTAAATTCTAGTTTTATATGTCACTTATTTCTAAGACATAATTAAAATGACTTTATGTCTCAATAAATATAGAAGAAAATGATATTAAGAAGACTCAAGAACGAGAAAAACCAAATAACAAAGGAATGAATATTTTCTCATGTTTCCACCAACGTTGTTACCCAGTCCCTGAACACCATTCGCTTCTTCAGATCCTAGAGCAGATAAGTGAGCAACTTGATAAGCTTGAGGGATTTGATGATTGTTACATGGAATCATCCCCTTCACTGGCTCATCTAAAATTTCCACCTCCAAGGTACTTTCTAGTTAAGGCACTGTTTACATTAAGTAATGATTCAAATATACATTATAGTGTTATAGAATTCACCTGTCAATGCAGGCGATACAAGAGATGCAGGTTCAGTCCTTGGGTCTGGAAGATCCCCTGGAGGAGGAAATGACAACCCACTCCAGTATTCTTACCTGGAAAATCCCATAGGCAGAGGAGCCTGGCAGGCTACAGTCCATGAGGCGACAAAGAGTTGGCAACTGAGCATGCACACCCAGGAAAGATAGTACATGCACAAGCTGTCATTTGACTTTGTACAAGGAGGGTGTTACTCAGTTTCATTATGCTTCTACAGTTCATGCTGGAAGCAGTGACTCCTCAGCACTTTTCTCCTTCCATGTCGTCTGGCTGCTTGGCCAACTCACAATTCTTCTCTCTGGAATAAGAGAAAGGAAATATAACCATATTGCCATGCTGTTTTTTAAGCATTAAAGTTGTAGCTTTTTTTTCTTCTGTATTTCTTTTTTATTCTGCTCAGATTTGTATTTGCAGGATTCCCTGGCTGGATACCAGTCCTATCTTGACACTTAAAATTTTTTTTTTCACAGTTTAAAGATTTTATCTAAATTATTTTTTTAGGTATTTAAAGAGAGAATTGGTAAGATGTCCCTCCAGATCAAAGGAGGAATACATTTATAGATTAGGGATATCAAGATGAATATGCAAATGAAGGAAAAACTGATGTTTTCCACAGTGGGTAAAAAAATCAGTTAAACCTCTATTGGATATAATTTACATAGCTACAAATTATTTTGCATTCCTATTTTAAAATTTTTTGTTGCAATATGGTTGATTTACAATGTATTAGTTTCAAGTGTACACCAAAATGAATCAGTTATATATATACATATATCCACTCTTTTTTTTTTTTTTTAGATTCTTTTCTCATATAGGCCATTACAGAGTATTGAGCAGAGCTCCCTGTGGTATACAGTAGGTCCTTATTATCTATTTTATGTATAGTAGTGTGTATATATCAATCCCAATCTCCCAGCTCATCCCTCCCCTCCATCCCCTGGTAACCATACATTTGTTCTACATCTGTGACTCTCCTTCTGTTGTGTAAATCAGTTCACTTGTACCCCTTTTTTATAAGGCTCCATGTATAAGTGATATTATATGACATTTGTCTTTCTGTGTCTGATTTATTGCACTCAATATGTCAGTCTCTAAGTCTATTTATGTTCCTGCAAATGGCATTATTTTGTTCTTCTTTATGGCTGAGTAGTATTCCATTGTGTTTATGTACAACATCTTCTTTATCCATTCCTCTGTTGATGGACATTTAGGTTGCTTCCATGTCCTGGCTATTGATACAGCCACTAGGGAAAACAGTATGGAGGTTCCTTAAAAAACTGAAAATAGAACTACCATATGATGCAGCAATCCTATTCCTGGGCATATAACCAGAGAAAACCATAGTTTAAAAAGATACATGCAGCCCAATGTACATTGCAGTATTATTTACAAGATTGTGCTCAGTTGCTAAGTCATGTCTGACTCTTTGCAACCCCAAGGACTGTAGCCTGCAAGGCTCCTCTGTCCATAGGGTTTTCCAGGCAAGAATACTGGAATGGATAGCCATTTCTTTGACATAATGAATTGACTTTCCTTTCTTCCTTTTGTTCATTGAGTTTTTCTGTTCCCTGAATTATCTCTGTATCCTCTAGGACCTCTTTTCCTTTCATCTTTGTTTCTTCCTTTGACTTGTAAGAGTTTCTCAAATGTCTAATGGTTCTCATTTGGTCATTCATAATAATAATGAAGAAGTAAGAAGGTGGCTTGAGTTTGTATTTACATGGATAGAAATTTTGGATGGCAAGTACTGCTTAACTCATGAAGAATGGATATTTCATTGAAGGCTCAGCCAATGCCTGAATCTAGAATGTTCTTCCACTATACCCACACAAAAAACACAGAGAGTTTTGTGCACATTTTCCCCTTCATTAAAAGCTTAGCTCTTGGCCTTTCCATGTGCCAGAGTACCTTCAATTAATACCTGATTTTTAGCACACGTCTTACTTTTTCCCTCTGTTCCATTTGAGTGAATGAGTCTGGTGTCATTCTGGGTTTTTTAAAGCAGATTCTTTTCCTCCATTATTGTCGGTCTATCTGCACAGACACCAAGTATTCACCATATGTTACAGAGGACCTGTCATGTGCCAGGCACTGCTCTTGGTGCTGGGAGATGCACCATGTACATCAATAAGCAGAACAGACAAAAATTGCTACCTCGTGGAACTTACATCCTTCTTGGGGAGATATGTCTTCTACTTTTCATGAGGCCCAGTATTTTTTAATCTGATTATTGGCCACTTGAATTTCCTTTTTTTAAATTGCTTATTCATACTCCTTGTGCATTTTTCCATTGGGATGTTTTCTTTTGTTATTAGTTTGTAAGAGATTAGTGCATTTTGGAGACACTGGCCTTTTGTGTCATGCATTTTGTAAATTAGATCAACAATGAGGTATTGTGATTTGTCTTTTCAAATTTAGAAAAACTACAAATCTAATACAATCTAATGCTAGTAATGATGCAAGGAAATGAATACCATCTTACATTGTTTATGAAGTATGAACTGATGCAGCATTTAAAAAAGTAACTTGGAAATTTCTATTTAAATTTAAAAGCCAGATACCACTGATTAGCAATCACATTTCAAAATAAAAACACCAGCAGATTAAGATATTGTGAATTGAAGACATTTTTAAAGCAGGAGCACAAGACAATATAAAAAGGGTGATGACTGATGTTCCTGCTGAAGTTATTTGTGTTGCTGTTATACAAATTGCATTCTATGTCTTCTTCTGTAATTGTCAATAAGCTATATTGTGTTCAAGAATATATTGGATTCGGAGGCTATCTAAAAAATTTCTTCTAGGTTTCACCTCTGGAAGCACCCAGCTCACAGGTATAGAAATAATACTTAACCTCCATCTGTGTGCAAAGGAATTAAAAAACTGTAGTATATCATGGAAAAAAACTGTAGTATATCATGGAAAAAACTGTAGTATATGGAATGAAATACTGCATAATTGAAATAATGAGATTGGTCTAAACATGTTTACATGATATCAGCAATTCATAATTAAGTGAAAAAAGGTGCAGATAATATTTATTATATAATCCCATTTATAAACAAATAAAATAGATGAACTTGTTTATTTGAGCATATAGAAAATTATAGAGGGATTCACAGCAGATTGTTAACCTAATAGGTGTGAAATAGAAAAAAAGAATACAGGGGAATGTTTAAATTATGCTTTGTGAATATTTAGGTTTCAACTTTTTGTTTACATAAACATGTGCTCTTTTAAAAATAGCTAAAGGAATTTTTTACAAAGGGTAAACAAAGTATATTGTAATTCCTGACTAAGAATTCTGAATCAGAATCTTTGGGATACAAGTCTTAAACTTTTAACTTTTAAAATGCTCCTTATGTAATTTGTTTTTTTAATATAAATTTATTTATTTTAATTGTGTACTTTAGTGTTATACTCACTTAAAGAAAATCAATAACTAGGAAAATAAAAACATTCAAATTAATGTATCTAGATAAAGGCTTATCCATGTATACACAGATAACATGAATTTCTGATATGAATACAGCTTGGCTTGGTTCTCATAAGCAAGGCTATCACAGACAAGACAAAGTGTAGTGCTAACAGAGGTGAATGTGGTTGTGCGTCTGGATCAGAATCCTGGCATAAAACTGACCCCCAAGAAGCTGTGCTGTGTTCAATTGTGTCCAACTCTTTGCAACCCCATGGACTGTAGCCCGCCAGGCTCCTCTGTCGGTGGGATTCTCCAGGTAAGAATACTGGAATGGGTTGCTGTGCCCTCCTCCAGGGGATCTTCCTGATCCAGGGATTGAACTCTTTTAGTCTCTTATTCTCCTGCATTGGCAGGTGGGTTCGTTACCACTAGCACCACCTGGGATGCCCAACTGTTGCCTTCATTCCTCCACTATTGTGAATGAATGGAAAAAGATACAGCTGCGGGTCATCTTTCATGAAGCTCCAAACTTACTTAAAAAGGGATGGCTAGTGAGTTTGGGATCGACATGCACACATTGCTGTATTTAAAATGGGCAACCAATAAGGACCTACTGTATGAAACCGCTCAATGTTATGTGGCAGCCTGGATGGAAGGGGAGTTTGGGAGAGAATGAATAAATGTACATGTATGGCTGAATCCCTTTACTGCCCACCTGAAACTATTACATCATTGTTAACTGGCTGTACCCTAATATAAAATGAAACATTTAAAAAGGTGATGTAAAATAATGTGCATTGAAAATCGTTTGAATAAAATTAAAATTTAACACAGTTAGAGCTGTTTACTTAATTATTTTCTGACATTTTACAAATATTAAACAATGGCTTGTTTATTTTCAGAAAATAATTGCAAACATGACTGTTGTCTGGGAAGAGTCACAGTCAGGACTTTCTCCTTCCTTTTGTTTTATGAGGCAACATTTTTCATAATGTCTTTTGTAACTGGTGATGACTAATGCTTGATTTCTTTCCTTTCCTGTTTTGTAACTCAGAAACCTAATTTTAAGGCATACAATTTTTCACTTCAAAAAAATTTTCAGGCTTCTATAATGATTTAAGCCTATCAATACTTCTTGCTTAGTTCCTAATTAACAGTAGAGTTGTGAAGAATATTATGATTTTCCTCTACTAGTTCTATTTGATGCTGTAGTTCATAAAGTTGAAGGGGGAAAAAAAAGCACATTTGCAATCCTCTTCCTCTTAACTGGGCTTCCCTGGTGACTCAGATGATAATCTACCTGTAATGTAGGAGACTGGGGTTTGATCCATGGGTCAGGAAGATCCCCTGAAGAAGGGCATGGCTACCCACTCCAGTTTCTTGCCTGGAGAATTCCATGGACAGATGAGCCTGGTGGGCTGCAGGCCATCGGGGTCGCAAAGAGTCAGGCAAGACTGAGTGACTAATACTTTCACTTCCCTTAAATAGCCTCTGACATGAGAAATTTTTTTTTTTCTTTAAAAAAATATTTATTTATTTATTTTAATTGGAGGCTAATTACTTTACAATATTGTGGTGGTTTTTGCCATACATTCACATGAATCAGCCATGGGTGTACATGTGTTCCATCCTGAACCCCCCTCCCATCTCCCTCCCCATTCCATCTCTCAGGGTCATCCCAGTGTACCAGCCCTGAGCACCCTGTATCATGCATCAAACCTGGACTGGCTATCTATTTCACATATGGTAATATACATGTTTCAGTGCTATTCTCTCAAATCATCCCACCCTCGCCCTCTCCCACAGAGTCCAAAAGTCTGTTCTTTACATCTGTATCTCTTTTGCTGTCTCACATACAGGGTTATCGTTACCATCTTTCTAAATTCCATATATACACATTAATATTCTGTATTGGTGTTTTTCTTTCTGACTTCACTCTGTATAATAGGCTCCAGTTTCATCAACCTCATTAGAACTGTTTCAAATGCATTCTTTTTAATAGCTGAGTAATAGTCCATTGTGTATATTTACCACAGCTTTCTTATCCATTCATCTGCTGATGGATATCTAGGTTGCTTCCATGTCCTGGCTATTGTAAACAGTGCTGTGATGAACATTGGGGTACACGTGTCCCTTTCAATTCTGGTTTCCTTGGTGTGTATGTCCAGCAGTGGGACTGTTGGGTCGTATGGCAGTTCTATTTCCAGTTTTTTAAGGAATCTCCACACTGTTCTCCATAGTGGCTGTACTAGTTTGCATGCCCACCAACAGTGTAAGAGGGTTTCTTTTCTCCGCACCCTCTCCAGCGTTTATTGTTTGTAGACTTTTTGATCACCCCACTCCAGTACTCTTGCCTGGAGAATCCCATGGACGGGGGATCCTGGTGGGCTGCAGTGCATGGGATCGCACAGAGTTGGACTCGACCAAGTGACTTCACTTTCACGCATAGGAGAAGGAAATGGCAACTCACTCCAGTATTCTTGCCTAGAGAGTCCCAGGGACGGGGGAGCCTGGTGGGCTGCCGTCTATGGGGTCGCACAGATTCGGACACGACTGAAGCGACTTAGCAGCAGCAGCAGCAGCAGACTTTTTGATAGCAGCCATTCTGACCGGCGTGAGATGGTACCTCATTGTGGTTTTGATTTGCATTTCTCTGATAATAAGTGGTAATAATTTCTGGGCTTCAAAATCACTGCGGATGGTGATTGAAGCCATGAAATTAAAAGATGTTTGCTTCTTGGAAGGAAAGTTATGACCAACCTAGATAGCATATTCAAAAGCAGAGACATTACTTTGCCAACAAAGGTCCATCTAGTCAAGGCTATGGTTTTTCCAGTAGTCAGGTATGGATGTGAGAGTTGGATTATAATGAAAGCTGAGTGCTGAAGAATTGATGCTTTTGAAGTGTGGTGTTGGAGAAGACTCTTCAGAGTCCCTTGGACTGCAAGGAGATCCAACCAGTCCATCCTAAAGAGGATCAGTCCTGGGTGTTCATTGGAGGGACTGATGTTGAAGTTGAAACTCCAATACTTTGGCCACCTGATGTGGAGAGCTGACTCATTTAAAAAGACCCTGATGCTGGGAAAGATTGAGGGCAGGAGGAGAAGGGGGGAACAGAGGATAAGATGGTTGGATGGCATCATCGATACAATGCACATGGGTTTGGGTGGACTCCGGTAGTTGGTGATGGACAGGGAGGCCTGGTGTGCTGCGGTTCAGGGGGTCATGGAGAGTTGGACATGACTGAGTGACTGAACTGACTGAACTGAATTGATAATGAGTGATGCTGAACATCTTTTCATGTGTTTGTTAGCTATCTGTATGTCTTCTTTGGAGAAATGTCTGTTTAGTTCTTTGGCCCAACATGAGAAATTATATCCAGACATTCGTCTTAGCATGGTTACAGTAAAAATGATGCCCTGTTTTACCAGTTCTTTCTTTTTTAATTGCAGTATCATTGCTTTACAATGTTATGTTTTTCTGATGTACAGTAAAGTTAGTCAGCTATATATATACAGATTTCCTCTTCCTCTAGAACCTCCCTCCCATCCTGCACCATATCCTGCCCATCTAAGTCATCACAGAGCACCAAGCTGAGCTCCCTGTGCTATACAGCAGGTTCCCACAGGTCTATTTTACACATGGGAGTGTATAGATGTCAATCCTAATCTCCCAATTTGTTCCCCCTTTCCCTTCCCCCACTGTGTGCACATGTCCATTCCCTTTGCATCTCTATTTCTGCCCTGGAAATAGGTTCATCAGTACCATTTTTCTAGATTCCACATGTACGTGTTAATATACTATATGCTGTTTTGTCTGTCTGACTTACTTCACTCTGTATGACAGACTCTCAGCCCATCCACATCCTACAAACAACCCAATTTTGTTCCTTGTTATGACTGAGTAATATTCCATTGTGTATACCATACCTTCTTTATCCATTCATTTGTCCATAGACATTTGGTTTTTCCATGCCAGGACATGGAAAGAACCTAAATCACCAGTTCTTTTTTCCTGAGCCTATTAGATTAGAGTTCATGGACCAGCTGGAATCAGAATCAGCCTTAGGAGCTTGTCAAAAATGAAGATTCCAGTATCTTACACTCAATATTCTAATTTAGTCAGTCTGGGTTGAAATCCAAGGATCTGCATTATTAATAAGCATCCCTGGGGTTCTTATGGATACCTACAATAGTCTAGACAGTAAATATTAGACCCTTTGGTAATAAAGTGTTTTCCTCTACATATAATGTGTACTCATAGACAAAATGCAGTGGAAAGTGAAGAAAGTAACTTGCCTAATTCTGGGGAGAAAGGTTCTTAGTGTGCAAGAATATCTATTGGAAGATAATAGGACTCATTTTATTGTAAAATGGAAAATCTCCCCTCATTCATTTCCCCTATATGACTATAGCAATGAATAAAGAGCTTATATGTAAAGTCAGTTAAGTAGCTTTAGTGGTTTTAAAATATGTCCACAAATTCTCTTACATTCCTCTTTTCAGAAGGAGCAGCCTCATTCTTCTGTTGTGCTGAACATCGGCTGCAGTTAGTGACTCTTTTCAAAGGATGGGATGTCATGAGAGTGACAAAGTGTGATTTCTGAGGCTCGATTGCAAAAGATACCATGGCTTCTATCTTTAGCTCTCATCACTCATTCTCGGGCCCTGGGGCTGCCATGTTATGACCATGTTCCAGGAATCATGATAAAAGTCTAGGTGGGGAGATTCTTAGATCTCCTGCTAACAGTCATCACCAACTTGTCAGTCAATTGAGTCACGAGGAGCCTCCTTTACAGCAAATCCGCAAACCCTGGACATGCCTTCAGAGGAGTCCAGCTGTGGCTGACAACTTGCTGTAACCTCACAAGCGCCACGGAGTCAGAGCTTCCCAGATGAGCTGTCTTCACATAGCTGACAGACAAAAACTGTGAGAGTTATTAAAGTTTATTGTGGTTTAAGCCACTAAGTTGTGGATAGGTAGATGTGTTCAGTCATGCCCAACTCTTTGCAACCCCATGGACTGTAGCCCACCGGGCTTCTCTGTCCACGGAATTCTCCAGGCAAGAATACTGGAGCGGGTTGCCATTTCCTTTTCCAGGGGATCTCTCCGACCCAGGGATTGAACCTGATCTCCTGCATCACAGGCAGATTCTTTACCATCTGAGCCACCAGAGAAGCCCGGGTTTCTGCTCTAAAACATTGTGAATTAGCTGTAAATATATATGTATATATACCCGCTTCCCTGGTGGCTCAGATGGTAGAGAATCTGCCTGCAGTGTGGGAGACCTAGGTTCAATCCCTGGGTTGGAAGATCTCCAGGAGGAGGGCATGGCAACCTACTCCAGTATTCTTGCCTGGAGAATCCCCATGGACAGAGGAGCCAGTTGGGCTACAGTCCATGGGGTTGCGAAGAATTGGACATGACCGAGCAACTAATCACACACACATATATATCCCATCCCTCTTGAGCCTCCCTCCTAACCGCCCCCTCCCGGCCGCCCACTGCCATTCCAGCCCTCCAGGTCATCACAGAACACTGAGCTGAGTTCCTTGTGCTTACTTCCTGCTAGCTATCTATTTTATATATGCAGTGTATATATGTCAATGCTACTCTTTCAGTTCATTCCTCTCCCCTTCCGCCTTTGTGTCCACGGTCTGTTCTCTATGTCTGTGACTCTATTCCTGCCCCAGAAATAGGTTCATCAGTACCATTTTTTCTAATAAACAGTACATTTTTGAGAGAGACATTTTAACAATAATATAACTCCAAGAGCTTAGGTGAGAAATTGGATATTTTTTTCTGTGTATCATCTGTTCTTTCTCTTGAAAAATACTTATTGACACCTACTATGTAACAGTCACTCTTCTAGGAGCTTGGTATACATCCATAAACATGTGTACTGTATTTCAGTATTACTAATTGTTATTTAAATATTTAAATATATAAGTATTGAAGACATACCAAGTGTATTTAGAAATACATATATGGAATAGGCCCAACCTTATTTAAGCTATTGTGCACTTTTCACATGAATGTTTTTTATGAATGCAACATTATTCAAAAATGAACTTTTAAGTAAATTCTGTGTCAATTAAAATACTCATTATAATGACAAAATAATTAATATAGTAATTTTGTCTGTATCCTATCTCTTGGCTGTTCATACAAGTTCAATAAAAATGTTTGAGTTCTTCAGATTATCCTGTCTGTCAACCTGTCACATTTTAATGCCCTCTCTGTTTGTTAGGGACATTCTACCCAGGGGCCTGTTTATCTTTTTGTTTCATTTTAATAAAAAGTGATTATGTTATATGGTACATGAGTTTTTTTGTATAACACCTTTTTCACACATCATTACTATTACAATAAAAAGGAAAACAAAATAGCTATTTTTTTTAAGTGGAGGATGATACTGTCTACCACTTTTATGACATTTATATTAAAACTGTGTGTCTCTGGATTTATCAGTGATCTATAAAATTACATTTTAAGCATAAAATGATAAATGCAGGTTTAAAAATATAAACCTTATTTCAAATGAGCTCCATTTTACAATGGAAATGCAATTAGTTATAGCTGTTAGTAATAGCAGCCTTTCATAGACTTAAAATGTTTTATGCTTTTTAAAAAAGCTTTTTATATACCAATAGCTAATTGAGTTTATATTCACCTGTTTATAGATAAGTAACTACACTCCAAGAAATTTTAGTCAAAGTTAGCTCTTGGATATTGACAGAAAAGCAACAAAACCCCAGCTTGTGACTCTCAGCCCACATTCGTTATTTTTAAAATCACACTGAGGCTTCATCACAGTATTATAGGATGAAACAAAGAAGCATTCATTTCATAAGTGTTTAATTTTCATCTTGAGGAAAGTAACTTCAAGTGTCAGTGTCTTAAATTCTTAATTATTTGTCAGGCCAATGTGAATTTATTCTTTATGTTTATTTTAAAATGGACTTGAGAAAATGATATTACAGAAAGTTTATTTGAAAAAAAAAAAACTATAAAGTCACTGTTCTCTAAAATGATCACATTTATTTTTGTATTTCACATTCTAGTTTTTAATGTAATCATAACAATAGCAGACATGTAATTACATGTATGTGCATTTATTTAATAGCCTATCAGTAGCCTAACTTTTGGTATTACAGACATCATTGCAAGCTATGTCTTGGGTACTGGACTTTGCCTATAGATAGTTGTCCTTATTTAATTAGCATTAAGTGTTGAGGAACATTAATAATCAAAGATGTGGACATTTATTTGTTCAGTCGCTAAGTTGTGTCTGACTCTTTGCGACCCCGTGGACTGCAGCACACCAGGCTCCCCTATTCTTTGTTACCTCCCAGAGTTTGCTCAAACTCACATCCATTGAGTAGATAATGCCATGCCCTTGGTAATATATTTCTGTTCAGTTCAGTTCAGTCACTTAGTCGTGTCCGATTTTTTGTGACCCCATGAATTGCAGCACTCCTGGCCTCCCTGTCCATCACCAACTCTCTGAGTTCACTCAAACTCATGTGCATCGAGTTGGTGATGCCATCTAGCCATCTCATCCTCTGTCATCCCCTTCTCCTCCTGCCCCCAATCCCTTCCAGCATCAGGGTCTTTTCCAATGAGTCAACTCTTCGTATGAGGTGGCCAAAGTATTGGAGTTTCAGCCTCAGCATCAGTCCTTCCAATGAACACCCAGGACTGGTCTTTAGGATGGACTGGTTGGATCTCCTTGCAGTCCAAGGGACTCTCAAGAGTCTTCTCCAACACCATAGTTCAAAAGCATCAATTATTCAGTGCTCAGCTTTCTTCAGAGTCCAACTCTCACATCCATACATGACCACTGGAAAAACCATAGCCTTAACTAGATGGACCTTTGTTGGCAAAATAATATCTCTGCTTTTTAATATGCTATCTAGGTTGGTCATAACTTTCCTTCCAAGGAGTAAGCGTCTTTTAATTTCATGGTTGCAATCACCGTCTGCAGTGATTTTGGAGCCCCCCACAATAAAGTCTGACACTGTTTGCACTGTTTCCCCATCTATTTGCATGAAGTGATGGGACCAGATGCCATGATCTTCGTTTTCTGAATGTTGAGTTTTAAGCCAACTTTTTCACTCTCCTCTTTCACTTTCATCAAGAGGCTTTTTAATTCCTCTTCACTTTCTGCCATAAAGGTGGTGTCATCTGCATATCTGAGGTTATTGATATTTCTCCTGGCAATCTTGATTCCAGCTTCTGCTTCTTCCAGCCCATGATGTACTCTGCATATAAGTTAAATAGGCAGGGTGACAATATACAGCCTTGACGTACTCCTTTTCCTATTTGGAACCAGTCTGTTGTTCCATGTCCAGTTCTAACTGTTGCTTCCTGACCTGCATATAGGTTTCTCTCCCTAAAACTGTAGTTCTAATTCTCCGTGTTGTTAGCAATGGAGCCCCACTGAAAGCAAATAAGTCTTGTTTTGCTCCTTGTCCTTCTCCGTCATTTAGTCCATAGGCTAGCACAAATAAACACCTAAACATCATTGCCACATGGATACATTGGTAAAAGCACCAATTTCTGTCACAATCCTCATGTCTATTCTACTCCTTTGGACATTACTGTTTAAGAATATTTTGGTTTGTTTAGCAATTTATACAAGTTTTAGTGTTTTTTGTTATAATTTATATGGATTCAAACTTTCCAGGCATTAAGTGAATATTTACCCATTTATGTGTTCAAAACTTACCCATTAAATATTTGTATACTCTGTGAAAATGTAAGCTAGTCTCACCCCAGGATCTCTGGGATAAGAGAGAAGCTCAAATACTTTGGGAAAGAATTAGGGTTTGTCAAGTTACAGAAATGGCGCTGAATTCCACATTTTCTGTGGGAATTTGTCATCTTCAAATTTGTAAAAATTGAAATAAATTTAGAATGTAAATGAGTACAGTGACCATACTATTTGTCAACTGAAACATCTTTGAAGATGAAAGAGGCTTCTTTTCATAATTATGTCAGGACAACAGGCATAAACTGTGAATCTTCTGTAAAAAAATGAATACAATCAGTCCGATCATAATAACAACCTTATTCTAAACCTCTTCTAAATCTCCACTTAACCTCTAACCTCTAAACCTCCAACTGCTAACCCTCTAATCTCTGTCTAAATTTCTAGATCTCTTTGCTTTAGATTAGATTTAGATCTAACTGCTTGAAAGTGAAGTCGCTCAGTCATGTCTGACTCTTTGCGACCCCATGGACTGTAGCCTACCAGGCTCCTCCGTCCATGGAATTTTCCAGGCAAGAGTACTGGAGTGGGGTGCTTCTAAACCTCCATTTACATAATCAGGAGAGGGCATTATGTTGTGAAAAGAAAGGTGCTGGGACCGGAAGTTGTGGATGTTGGAAGCACATGGAGAAGCAGTCACTGTCATAGACACATGCCTGAAGCAGAGGTGGGGAAAGGGAGGGAGGGATTCCTCCAGGTTCTCTTCTTCTTCTATTGTCAATCACTTGCCAGTACCTTTCTATGGCTCAGACAGTAAAGAATCCACCTGCAGTGCAAGAGACAAGGGAGACCCAGGTTCAATCCCTAGGTCAGGAAGATCCCCTGGAGCAGGAAAATGGCAACCCAGTCTAGTATTCTTGCCTGGAGATCCCTTGGACAGAGGAGCCTGGTGGGCTACAGTCCATAGGGTCACAAAGAGTTGGACATGACTGAAGGGACTTGGCACTCTGAACCAGAGATCAATTCCTTAAAGGAGTCTGGGGGTTTGTCTGGGGGTTATATTTTCAGCCCCTCAGTGATACCAAATGGAAAAATGTAAGGGAGGAGAATGGATTTGAAGACAACTAACCATGGAGATCAAACCAGGCAATCTTTAAGGAAATCAATCCTGAATATTCATTGGAAGGACTGATGCTGAAGCTCCAATGCTTTGGCCACTTGATGCAAAGAGCCAACTCACTGAAAAAGACCCTGATGCTGGAAAAGATTGAGGGTAGGAGGACAAGGGAATAGCAGAGGATGAGATGGTTGGATAGCATCATCAACGCCATGGGTAAGAGTTTGAGCAAACTCCAGGAGATAGTGAAGGACATGAAAGCCTGGTATGCTACAGTCCATGGGGATCACAAAGGGTCAGACATGACTTAGTGACTGAACAAGAAAATGGTCACTACATCCAGTCTAATCACATTTAAGGAGAATGAAAAGCAACATACAAGCAAAGGTGGCTCATTAGTGGGCTGTGCTTTCAGGTCTAATGCACAACTAGACGTAGTTTAATTTTTCACATGAGCTACAGTCTCCTGTTGGGTTTCCCAAGTGGCACTAGTGGTAAAGAACCTTCCTGCCAATGAAGGAGACATAAGAGATGTGGGTTCAATCCCTGGGTTGGGAAGATCCCTTGAAAAAGGTTAAAGCAACCCATTCTAGTATTCTTGCTTGGAGAATCCCATGGACAGAGAAGCCTGGTGGGCTATGGTCCATGGGGTGGCAAAGAGTCGGACATGACTGAAGTGACTTAGCACACATACACAGTTACCTATTAGCCATTTAAAAGCCCCTGGGAACTGAAAACCCAGCAACTGGGCACTGATAGGAAAGGCTCGGCAGATATAATGCCTCTAGTTAAGAGCACAGGACAGGACAACGCAGATTTACTATTTTTATTTTTGGTCATTAAAGTATGTAAGATTTGTATGTATAGTAAATAAGTAATCTAAGATATATTTATACTATCTGGTTCACATTTTGCTTTTCTTTCTTTTCCTGAGATATAAATAGGAGAAAAGTCAATAAAGAAAGGGAGTTCATAGCAGTTAAAAATTTTGATGAAAAAAGTAAAAGTGTTAGTTGCTCAGCTGTGTCCAACTGTTTGTGACTCCATGGACTATAACACGCCAGGCTCCTCTGTCCATGGAATTCTCCAGGAAAGAATACTGGAGTGGATAACCATTCCCTTCTCCAGGGGATCTTGCTGACTCAGAGATCAAACCTGGGACTTTTGCATTGCAGGTGGATTCTTTACCATCTGCGCTACCAGGGAAGCCCCAAAATCTTTTTTTTTTTTTTATTTTTATTTTTTTTTAATTTTATTTTATTTTTAAACTTTACATAATTGTATTAGTTTTGCCAAATATCAAAATGAATCCGCCACAGGTATACATGTGTTCCCCATCCTGAACCCTCCCCTCTCCTCCCTCCCCATTCCATCCCTCTGGGTCGTCCCAGTGCACCAGCCCCAAGCATCCAGTATCGTGATGCATGTTATTAATTAGTGTTTTGAATGCCCTTCTCTTTATACTCTCGGAGTCAATGAAATGTATAAGTACCAGTTGAGAAGGGATGCTGTTTTTATCTCAGCCTCACTGTATACATAGCTGAGATTTTTCTTTCTTTTTGACTTCTCTTCATATGCACAGGCATAATTACAGTCTGTATATTATCCACCCTGTGTCTAGACCAGGACAACAGCCACTTCTACCGATTTCAGTATCTTGTGCCTTCAACTGTGACTTTCTGAAGCCAGAAGAATCACGGATCTGTCTGTATAAATTGAACAGCCATGCTCCTATTCTGAGGAGAAAAATGATTACTGGCTAAAGTCTAATTAAAATTCTAAATTACGGGCTTCAAAATTCTTAATCACTAGGATTCTCTCTGCTTAGTTGATCTCATTTTCTGTAACATTTAAAGTCAAACACTGCGCTCCACAAAAGCAAATATATTCACTCTTCAGCACATAGGAATCAGCAGTCTCAACCTCCAGTCCTGGTCTCCTATCACTTCACTGCTCATTGCCTTCCACAGGTCATAATACTCTTCTCTCAGTCAGAACTGGTTTTTTTTTTTTTTTTATAACTCATCCTTACCATGACAACTTCTCTGACTCTAGGTAGAATGATCATGAGATTTATTATTCAAAGTGGAACACTTTTAAGTGCAAAAAAGATGCTCTTAGTAATTACACCAGGAAAAGGCAAAATTTACAACTGTCTCTGGCAAACCAAGATAAATGTTCACCCTAACTATAGTCTTCATCATTCGTAAAATGGCATCACAGGCACATCTCCATAAATACAGATGGACAGAGATATCTTCTCTCTTCTTCCCCCTCCCCTATTTTCCACCTGTTATTCACTCTAACTTTGATTTAGCTCAAGATCCAAGGAAATAATTATTTTAATATTCAAATGTATGAGTTTTTCCACCTACCTCTTTTGCTCTGGGGACTAACTTTCGGTTTGTCTTTGGTGATCACTGAATATTGTTTGCATTTTCTAATTGCATTGTCTGTTCATAAGTGATAGGGTTTGAAAGAATAGAGATCTGGTGGTAACTTTGAGTAAAAGTAGGTAGGATGCTTTTTTGTCATGCTGTGGTTTAGGAGACAGGACAAGACTGGCCAACAAGAGTAAGGATCAGTCTGACTGGCCAGGGAAAGACCACAGGTACTGTGGATCTAGATAAGGAAGTTGTGAAGAGAGAAAGTTCACCTAATGGGAAGGTAAGAAAGTTAAGGGCTTCCCTGGTAGCTCAGTGGTAAAGAATCCGCCTGCCTATGCAGGAGACCTGGGTTCAATCCCGGGATCAGGAAGATCCCCTAGAGAAGGGAATGGCAACTCACTCCAGTATTCTTGCGTGGGAAATTCCATGGACAGAGGAGCCTGGTGGGCTTCAGTCCATGGGTTTGCAACAGAGTCAGACAGGACTTAGCCACTAAACTACAACAAAGCAAGCCATTGCCTGTTGCAAATGGCTGTTCAACAAGGATCCAGATTACAGGAGACCAGGAACAAGCACCAGCATTATTAGCTGATGCTAGGCTGATGCATACTTTCCGTTTTTATTACAGGATGATGTGTGTGAGTAATTTTGAAACCACAACTCTTAATCCTAGGAAAATGTCACCTTCATGAGCTAGCTCAGCAATGCAAGGTTTCTAATCCTTTAACCAGTCAGTTTGCCTGAGATTTTCTGATTTTAGAATTGAATTCACAGTATTCGTCATTGTGTTATTAAAATATCTTCTCAACATTTAGCTAATATTTGGGACTTTCAGTTGGATAAATAAGTTCCACGTCTTACATCAAGGGAAACCATTTGCAGTTGTATAATGGATTGACTTATGATTATTAACCAAAAAAATGAACATGCATTTTTTTGGTAGCCTTCAAAATTCTTAAATTTGTTTTACTTTGTCTTATAATGAGTGTAAAAAGATGAAAGAAAAGAGTTGGGCTTACAGCTTTTGTGTTAATGTCAGTAAAGCCACATGCTCTTGTTAGTTCTCTTGCCCTCTTTGATCAAACGCCAATAGAAAAAACCATTTAAAACTGGAAAGCACTCACCACCAACAAAATAGTATAGGAATTGGGACTAACAAGAGGGTTTAAGTTGATAGTTTAGATGTCTCAACTCACCTTCTACCTTTTGTATTTAAATTCTTTTACTTGTGAGTCTTTCGTTGAAAGTTTTCTCTATTCTGTCAATGGCTCTTATCCAACTAGCAATTCCTAGCCCCAATATCAGATCACTTCTGAATGTCACGTCCTTCTCTGTGTTTATATCTCTCACACACATATACACACATATGTATGTACATACACATCTCTAAATGTACGTATGCATCTCCTGAACTGGCAGGTGGATTCTTTATCAGTGTACCACTTCTTAAAAGTACTTTCCACAAGCAAAATCTGGGTTATGCTTTTCTTTCCAAAACCTGCTTTTTTTAAAAATAGCTGACTGCTGAGATAAAAATGAAGTTGACCAAATACAAAAGTAAGGTGAAAATTTTCATGCAAAGGTATACAAAAGAACCTATAAAAAATAACTGAAATTGCTTTATATTTCAAAAATCATGAGTGAATGTATCTGTACCTTTAAAATAGCTGGAGGCTGATAAACACAGCTGTCTATAATGAGAAAGCAGATTACATCATGTCACTCTAAATAAGCCTTCTAATGAGAAATCAGGATTAAGTTGAATCTGGAGTAGAAATTTGTATTTGCCTTGAGAATTTCAAGCTGAACTTCCCTGGGGAGAATGATGGATCATTAAGAGATTTTAATTTGAAATGAGGTTATAGGATTGTAAATTGCTGACAGATATTTAGTAAATGATTTAGTGTTTTTGTTTACATTCTAGCTTAGGAAAGATTTTGACTTTTTCAGCAAACTGAAAAAATGTCTTCAAAACACTTTTAGCTAATCAAAATGAAGTGTCCAAAGAAGGGGGAAGAACGAGCAATTAAAACCGATATATTTGAATTATGCATTAAAATTCAACAATAAACTTTCACTCTCTGAGCCAAGTCTCAGCCTTTGTTAAGTGTCTTAGTGCCATACAATTAATTTATTAGTATCAATTAAAGATTTTGTGATAATATCCTTGAGTAAATATTATAATTCAGAATATCAAGCTTTATAAAAATACTTGTACACCCTTCCACATTTCTAGAAGAGTCTGTAATTATACAAAATCCAAAAAATTTCTTTTCTGGTGATTTATCATATATCTTTCTGAAAACATTGCAAAATTAAGACTATATTTGTAAGAAATTGTGATTATTGCACACCTACCAGGAGTGAACAGCATAGCTCATGTCCAGCTAACTCTATAAAAAGGTAGCCCTCCAGGGAAGATGGACTAGACCAAGACTGATAAGACAACTTACTCCTTTTTTCCTTTTGAAACTTTTATTTTCAATATGACACCTACTATCATACATAGTCCCTTTCTCTTCTTTGTGACAAACTCACACAGCTTGCAGCAAGTGATTCAGCCTTCATTAGAGAAATGCCACCCAAAGGGTCTCTTTCGAAAGCTTTGTGTCTTTCAGCTGGAGGCAAGATTGAATGCATCACGGTTTCTATAGCCCTACAATATCCAATCCAAGATAGACACTACTGTCGTTACAGATATTGAGGGAAAATACGCTCTTTCTTACTGAGCTGCCTTGTGGACCAGTGTCACTGGGGAAATATCGCAGCCTGGTTTATAGGCGGCTGTCCTGTTTTATATGCAGGTACAATACGAAGAGCTTTATGCTTGGGAGGTCACTCAGCCAAGATTCTCCTTTATATTTCTTCTATGGAACAAAAGTGGCTCACCATTTACCTTTTTATGTCCATTTCTAATTTGGAAGAAGCTTTTTTTTTCTCTCTCTCAAATATCTAAATCTGACACCCTTTTGGGTTTGTGTCCTTTTCCTTTGCTTCTTCACATACATTTTCTTCTGCCCTAAAACCTGTGCAATTAACTTCTGTCACCTGAAAAGCCTTCCTTGCAGCACGTTGCTCCAGCTGTTGAAGCAGATGTAATTACATCCTACTCTACCTGTCCTGGGGCACGCTAGTTTCATACAATTTTCATATCACCCTTTTCCATTATTCAAGCAGAGTGAAATTTTAAGGACAGTGTGATTAGGCTGAAATTGGAACTATTCAAGGTTTGGCATTGTGTGAAAAGGCAGACTTTTCCCCTCTCTACACCAAACTAAAAAGCTATTGTTAAAAAAACATGGTCCAATCAGCTTGGCACGCACACTGCTCAGGCACTCAGGACCATCGCAGTCAAGAATTTCCATGGATCCATATTAAGACTGATTAATATTTTCATGACTGAGCTGGAGTTTATTGTGAGGGGAAATGGTGTTAATGATTAAGGACTTTATAGATTTATATAGATTCGGTCCTGATTTGGGCAATGAGAACCAAGAAAAGCACATTCAAGCAATGTGAACAATACAGGCATTTATGGAAAGTATTCCAGTATGGTGCTTAAAGAATACTGAACATTACTTTAAAAAAAATCATACAAAAAGAGCAAAAAGAATAAAAGCTTAAATAGTTCCACTCTCTTTATATTACATCTAAACAAATGCCTATAAAGCAGACATAAGCATGGAAAATGAACTCAATCCATTTCATTTATGTATTAAAATTTTTTAACTGGTGTATAGCTGATTTACATTGTTGTGTTTTTAATTTCTGCTGAACAGCAAAGCGAATCAGTTATATATTTAGAAATACTTGCTCCTTTAGATTCTTTTAGTATATTGGTCATTACAGAGTATTCAGTGGAGTTCCCTGTGCTATACAGTAGGTCCTTATTAGTTATTTATTTTACATATAGTAGTGTGTATATGTCAATCCCAATATCCCAATTTATCACACATCCCCATTCCTTCTTGGTAATCACAAGTTTGTTTTTTTACATCTGTGACTCTATTTGTTTTGTAAATAAATTCATTTGTGCCATTTGTTTAGATTCCACATATAAGCAATGTCATATGTTATTTGTCTTTCTGTGTCTGACTTACTTCACTCAGTATGACAATCTCTGGGTCCATCATGTAACTGCAAATGGCATTCTTTCTTTCTCTTTTATGACTGTATATATGTATCACTTCTTTCTCCATTTCTCTGTCCATGGATATTTAGGTTGTTTCCACGTTCTTGCTATTGTAAACCATGCAGCAATGAACATTGTGGTGCATGTATTTTTTCAATTATGGTTTTCATGGAATATATGCCCAGGAGTGGGATTGCTGGATCATATGGTAGCTCTAGTTTTAGTTTTTTAAGGAACCTCCATAATGTTCTCTATAATGGTTGAACCACTTTGCATTCCCACCAACAGTGTAGGAGGGTTCCCCTTTCTCCACACCCTTTCCAGCATTTATAGCTTGTAGATTTTTTGATAATGGCCATACTGATCGGTGTGAGGTGATATCTCATTGTAGTTTTGATTTGACTGAATTGAACTGAATAATAGTAACATGGAGCATCTTTTTGCATGCCTCCAGGCCATCTGTATGTTTTCTTTGGAGAAAAGTCTGTTTATATCTTCTGCCCATTTTTTTTATTGGGTTGTTTGTTTTTTTGATATTGAACTACATGAACTGTTTGTATATTTTGGAGATTAATCCCTTGTCAGTTGCTTTGTCTGCAAATATTTTCTCCCATTCTGTGGGTTGTCTTTTTGTTTAGTTTATGATTTCCTTGCTATGCAAAAGCTTTCAAGTTTAATTAGATCACATTTGTTGATTTTTGTTTTTATTTTCATTACTCTAGGAGGTAGATCAAAAGAGAGCTTGCTGTGGAACTCAGTCCATTTTAAATTAACTATTTCCCTAACCTCCTAGTCCCTTAGTTCTCTAAGATAAACTATGGTTTGATTAACCAATAAAGTTTTCAATATTTTAAATCCTCAGGATTAAATTGGGCTACCAAAAACATTGTTTGAGTGTCACTGTGATTTCCATAGTTTCATTTACTGCCCACCAACTAAAAATAGAGTTGTAAAGTTAATCACACAAAGCCTCTAATAAGACACATCTCTCTCACACATGTCTATAAGTGCCCTATTAATATGAAATAATGATTTCATAGAATTTTATTATTTTGTCAAATGATTAAATTCATTATGTTATATTATCATAAAAATTAAGTAAATTTTGAGCTTCTATGGACAGATGTCAAGTCATAAAGTATAAGCAAGGCTAGACATAAAAGAGATGTGTAAATATGCATTTGTCACAATGTAGGAAGGTTGTATATGTGCACAAGTATATATAAGTAATTAAAATTTCTGTTATTTTACTACTGTCCACTATTTTTTCTTTTTACAAAGCAAAAATAGCAAAGAGCTGACTAGTTACAAGCCTAGTTGTTAATGAAAACTTACAGATTGTATTTGGATGCGCTTCCTCACAAGGGTCCTTTTCAAATGAGTTATAGTCATAAATAATGTTACTAGTATTCACCAAGACTAGAACTTTATGGTCATGTAAACTTTTGCTTTCTCTTTTGCTCAATAGATAAGAATCTCTTTGTTAAGATATATCTTTGTGGCAAAAATCAACAGATCTGAAAGTATCAAGCATGAGAAGGGGTATGGATCAAGAAGATCTTTTGTCTAATATTTGTAGGTGGGCAAATTTGTACAGACACTTCGGAAAATAATTTGGCATCATTTTATCCAGTAAAATTGAAGGTACACATACAAGTAGTATCTTGAAAGACTCTTGTGTGAGTGTACCAAAGGATATGATGAGAATACTTAAAATAGCAATTTTATAATAGAAAACCACTGGAAAGTGTCCCCAAAACCTGTTGGCTGAAGAATATATAAATGTCGAGGTACTTTTATAGAATGGTATGGTGCTCAGAAGTAAAGAATTTGCCTGCAATATGGGAGAAGCAGGAGAGGCATGTTTGATCCCTGGGTTGGGAAGATTCCCTGGAGGAGGAAATGGCAATCCACTTCAGTATTCTTGCCTGGAGAATCCCATGGACAGAGAAGCCTGGTGGGCTACAGTCCGTAGCATTGCAGAGAGTTACACACTACTGAAAGGGCTCAGCACACACGCATGTTATGTGAAAAGTGAAAACAAATTGATTAACAGCAATATGAACAAATATGATTAAATCTCAAAACTAATATTGAGCAAAAAGGCAAGTCTTAAAAAAATCTGTATTAGGAAAATATAGTGTTATTTTATTTATATGAAAGTTTAAAAAGTAGATGAAACAAAGAAACTCCCTGCAATGCAGGAAACCCAGGTTCAATCCTTGGGTCGGGAAGATCCCCTGGAAAAGGGAATGGCTATACACTCCAGTATTGTTGCCTGAAGAATCCCATGGACAGAGGAGTCTGGTGGGCTATCGTCCATGGAGTCACAAAAAGTCAGACATGACTGAGCAACTAACACTTTGAAATATGATATTCTATGTATTTGGAGAAGGAAATGGCAACCCACTCCAGTATTCTAGCCTGGGGAATTCCATGGACAGAGGAGCCTGGCAGACTACAGCCCATGGGGTTGCAGAGTCAGCCAAGACTGAGCAACTAACACACATTCTGTGTATTGTCTGGATAATGTGACCTCTGCAAAATGTTTATATCCAAGATCTGAAGCAATAAGTCTGTTGATGAGACCCACTGTGGAGTCCAGGCATTTTTGACTAGTAGTTGCTGAAAGATGGAGATAGAGATGCAGAGAGGGGGAGAGAGACAGATTCAGATCCTGTGAGAATGACAAAGTCAGTTAAAAACGTTATGGGCTTTCCTGATAGCTCAGCTGTAAAGAATCCACCTGCAATGCAGGAGGCCCAGGTTTGATTCCTGGGTTGGGAATACCCAACCAGTATTCTGGCCTGGAGAATTCCTTGGAGCGTATAGTCCATGGGGTTGCAAAGAGTCAGACACGATTGAGCGGCTTTCACTTTCAAACTCTGAAAGAGCATTTTTCCAAAAGAATTTCAATCCTCTTCCATATATAAGAGGAGGCAAATATAGGTCTGTTTGTTTTTTTTTTAAACAGATAATTTGTTCTTTGCAATCAGTTCTTCACTTGCTTATCCAGTTTTTAAACTATGGTCACATTTTTTTTAATAGCTATCTTTTATTGAATGGTCACTACATTCTGGCACTATTCTGAGCACTTATTTAATTTATCCACAAGCAACACTTTGAAGTACGTATTAGTTACCTCATTATATAGATGAGAAAACAGAGACACCAAAAGTTTTGATAACTTGCAGAAGGTTACACAACCTGAGTCTGATTTGAACACAAGTGTTGAACGCCAATGTTCATGTTCATCCTTAAGTATTAGTACTTTCTTCACACTATTCTCTTTCGCCTCCCAGAATTTCTCATGCACAAATTTTTCCTGCTAAAATAATCTGTTTGCCGAATCGAGTTTTGGAGAGACCCGATCAATGAATTTAAAACAGATTTCCGTGAAGTATGATATATTTTTCTACACACTCTGATGCAGATGACACCACCCTGATGGCAGAAAGTGAAGAGGAACTAAAAAGCAACATTCAGAAAACTAAGATCATGGCATCTGGTCCCATCACTTCATGGGAAATAGATGGGGAAACAGTGGAAACAGTGTCAGACTTTAATTTTTTGGGCTCCAAAATCACTGCAGATGGTGATTGCAGCCATGAAATTAAAAGACGCTTACTCCTTGGAAGGAAAGTTATGACCAACCTAGATGGCATATTAAAAAGCAGAGACAGTACTTGGCCAACAAAGGTCCATCTAGTCAAGGGTATGGTTTTCCCAGTGGTCATGTATGGATGTGAGATTTGGACTGTGAAGAAAGCTGAGTGCCAAAGAATTGATGGTTTTGGACTGTGGTGTTGGAGAAGACTCTTGAGAGTCCCTTGGACTGCAAGGAGATCCAACCAGTCCTTTCTGAAGGAGATCAGCCCTGGGTGTTCTTTGGAAGGACTGATGTTAAAGCTGAAACTCCAATACTTTGGCCACCTGATGCGAAGAGTTGACTCATTGGAAAAGACCCTGATGCTGGGAGGGATTGGGGGCAGGAAGAGAAGGGGATGACAGAGGATGAGATGGCTGGATGGCATCACCGACTTGATGGACGTGAGTTTGGGTGAACTCCGGGAGTTGGTGATGGACAGGGAGGCCTGGCATGCTGCGATTCATGGGGTCGCAAAGAGTCGGACATGACTGAGCGACTGAACTGAACTGAACTGAATCTCTAACAGCTGATGCTTTCTGACCTGCCACACCATCCACATTTCTTAGGCTGATCTTCTTGGTTACGCTTTAATCCTTGACTCCTTTGTAATCTGACTTTCAACCTCACCATTTCATACTGAGGAGATGTGCAATGTGAAAGTTAACATGCTGTGAGCTACAAGAAGAGTCATTAATCTCAGAATAAAAATGAGTATCCTGTGTTATTTTTTAATATGATCAGAAAAAGTCCATGTCACTGAAACCTACATCTGGGTATAGTTACCAACTAACTTCCAGAGTGGACTCCATTTTGCCTTGTGTTCGGCATATTCAATCTCTTCTCTGGAATTTACCCCACTGACTACTTTCATATTTATTTTTTATAATGTTCTCTCTGTCTGGACTTCCCAAGTGTCTCAGTGGTAAAGAATCCTCCTGCCAGTGCTGGAGTTTCAGGAGTTTTGGGTTCAATCCCTGGGTCAGGAAGATCCCCTGGAGGAGAAAGTGACAACCCACTCCAGTATTCTTGCCTGGAGAATCCCATGGACAGGAGAGGCTGGCAAGCTGCAGTACATGGGCTTGCAAAAGAGCTGGATATAACTGAAACGACTAAGAACGCACACATGCATGTTCTCTCTATGCCCTTCCTCATCCAAATCTATTCTAATCCAATTTATTTTTTTATTATATTTCTGGAAAAGTTATTCTTTTTGCCTCTATTATAACACCACAATTTCCCTAAAATTCTTTTTGTGTCTTCATCTACTTTGGGTTTCTCCCACTGAAAAGGAAGCTGCAAATTGTCAGAAATTATTATATAGCCACCTTAGTTCTCCTGCCATGACTAGCACAATGGTTAGTACTTGTGAGTTTTCAGTAAACGTTTAATAAATGGAATCATTTTTATTATTGCATTTTGTCAACAATTAGGAACTTGATCTATATAAAATATGTTTGGAAAATAATGAGATGGGGCATTATTTAATTGAGTAGCTATAATTTGTTTAAGGGCCCTTTTATCTGTCTAGTTCAGGGTCATGAAAATGATACAGGAGATAATCAAATAGTAATTTACTTTTATTTCCGATCATTAAAAAATCTACATATACCCCCAATGAAATCAAAGCAATTCAAAATAATATCCTTCTTAGAGTGAAATCATCACATGCAGTGTTTTGTACCGTCATGGAAAAAATGCTATTTGGAACCATTTAGAATCAGGATAAAATTATGTGAAATGTAAATGATTAAACTTCAAGGGTTTTTTCCCCAACCCATGTGTAACATTTTCTGTGAAGATGTTATTGATTTTTGCAAAATAAAAACAATGACATTAAATGCAGAACACTCTAAATTCGTGGTTTAGAGGGCTTGGAGAATGGGAGATGTGGTTCTTCTATAGGAGCCTTGAAGCGAGTGTTGATGTTTCAATTAGTGCCAATTCACAGCCCAGGAGAGCTGTGGAGAGCTACCATCTGGTGGCCGGCTATACACGGAGAGGAGATGAATGTCTCGTGGATATAACTAACTTCCTGACAGATAATTTCTCTGTGAATAAATCCTCAAAGCAATTCAAGTGTATATGTATTTCAGCTTTTTATTGGAATAGATGAGACAGGTGAACAAATATCCATTAAGGAGTTACTGCCTTTCATGAACCTTATGGTGACAAGAAGGCAATAGAAGGTTTTCAATCATTCACAGAAACTGTGGAGCATGGTTTTAAGAGAGCCAGTGGCACATTTGGACAGAATAAATGTCTGTTGTTCTCTTAGATTAATATTCCAAAAATTGAATTTAAAGCCCCAAATCGTGTGGATTTATTTTAAAGTTCAGCTATAAAGCTTCCCAAAGTTATAACCCAGCCAACCAGTAAGGCTTTGAGCTAGGAATTTTGTGGCTCATGCTACTGGAGGATGAATATGGAAATATAGTATTAGACAGCTTGCTGTCAGTTCCTAAAAATCATTACACCTGCAGAAATTCTATTTGGCCCATCAAATTTGCACTCTGCCATCTCGTATTTCCTAGCATCGTATCTGCTTTGTTGTTTCACATCATGAAGCTAAAGCAAGCGCGCTTGCAAAAAAGTAGAATCCGGCTCCTCAAAAATTTGGATTCCTTCCAAAATGGAGTTATTGAGTTATAGGGAAAAGAAGCGAGAGAATGACTATATTTAATTAAGTTTTCTGAGACTAAATCCTGAATTTTATTAAGCTCACAGACTACATAGGTTATCAGCGCTTGGATTAACATTCTCTTTCTCTTCCTATGCTACCTTTCAAAATAAACTAGTGAGATAGTGACCATTTACTGAGGGCTTATTAAGTGATAGGTCTTCTGCCAAACCATTACATGTATTTATCATTAAAGTTAAAAAACTACCTCTAGGGTCATTACCATCCCCATTTTCTGATATGGAAACTTGCCCAATGTCACCAGCTGGGAAGCAGTGAAGCCAAGCTTCAAACTCAGTTCTATCTCTTATGCCTGTGCTCATAGACAGTATGTCATTTATCTTAAGCATTTATATTCGCAAGCTCTTGTTCTCTATTGCATATCCCCCAAAATGTTGCATCATATTTGAGGTCTCCTCCAAACATTTATTAGGATAAATACAGTACCTTCGTTCAACAGTGATGTTTAAGATTTGTTAAGATGCATATATGAAAATGATAGGGTTTATTTTAGGAAGGATGCTCTTAAAAATACTTTATTGAGGTATGATTGAGACAAAAAACTGCATGTAATTAATATATAAATTTGATGAGTTTGGAGATAAATATGTACCTGTGACACTATCACCAATTTGTGCCATAACATATCCATCACTTCCCAAAGTCTCCTCCAAGCCTCTTTATTATTATTATTAATTTTGTGATAATAAAATTGAATATCTACTCTCAGCAAGTTTTTAGGTATATAGTTCAGTTCAGTCTCTCAGTCGTGTCTGACTCCTTGCGATCTCATGAACCGCAGCACGCCAGGCCTCCCTGTCCATCACCAACTCCTGGAGTCCACCCAAACCCATGTCCATTGAGTAGGTATATAGTACAGATTACTAATTATAGGCTCTAGGGGGTACAGTAGACCTTTAGGGCTTATTCATTTTATAGAACTGAAACTTCTTTTGTAGACTTATTCATTTTGTAGAACTGAAAAAGAAATACTCTTTGAGGAATACTTCCTCCTTTTCATCCTTCTCCTAGCTTCCTTGGTGGATCAGTGGTAAAGAATCGGCCTGCAAAGCAGGAGATACAGGAGATGTGGGTTCAATCCTTGGGTTAGGAAGATACCCTGGAGAAGGAAATGGCAACCCATGCCAGTATTCTTTCCTGGGAAATTCCATGGACAGAGGAGCCTGTTGGGCTATAGTCCATGGGGGTTGCAAAAAAGTTGGACACGACTGAGCACACACACGCACACAGCCCTTGGCTACCTCCATTTACTCTGTATTTCTATGAGTTTGGCTCATTCAGATTTCTCATAAAAGTAAAGCCTTGTAAACTGCTCATAAATAAAGAGTAAATTCTTCATAAATAAACGGTCTTAATTGTGACTTGTTTCACAAGTGAATGTGTATGTGCGTGCTCAGCCATGACTGACTCTGTGACACCATGGACCATAGCCTGCCAGGCTCCTCCGTCTGTGGGATTCTCCAGGCAAGAACACTGGAGTGGGTGGCCATTTCCTCCTCCAAGGGTCTTCCCCAGCTAGGGATGGAACCTGTGTGTCCTGCATTGGCAGGTGGATTCTTTACTGGTGAGCCATCAGGGAAGTCCTACACAAGTATATACTTATCTCCAAACTCATTACATTGTTTACATTAAATATGTACAGATTTAAATATGCTAATTGTAGGTAAATACAGTAGTTTATGAAAATAAAAGAAATGCAGGAGAAAAAGCTTCTGCACAGCAAACAACAAACAAGCCAAAATCAAACTACAGAAAGGGAGAAAATATTTGCCCACTATACATGTATATATCTCATAAAGGGTTAATATCTAAAATACATAATTCAATAGTTAAAAAAAAATGTCAGTTCAGTTCAGTTGCTCAGTCGTGTCCAACTCTTTGTGACCCCATGAACCACAGCATGCCAGGCCTCCCTGTCCATCACCAACTCCTGGAGTCCACCCAAACCCATGTCTATTGAGTCGGTGATGCCATCCAACTATCTCATCCTCTGTCGTCCCCTTCTCTTCCTGCCCTCAATCTTTCCCAGCATCAGAGTCTTTTCAAATGAGTCAGCTCTTCACATCAGGTGGCCAAAGGATTGGAGTTTCAGCTTCAAAATCAGTCCTACCAAACAAATAACCCAGCTAATAAATAGTATTCATTCTCAGTTGCTCAGTCATGTCCAACTCCTTGCAGTTCCATGGACTGTAGCCTGCCAGGCTCCTCTGTGCATGGGATTTTCCAAGTAAGACTAATGGATTGGGTTACTATTTCCTTCTCCAACAAATGAGCAAAGGTATTTAATAAACATCTCCACAAAGAAGACACATAAATAGCCAACAGGTATATGAAAAGATATTCAGCATCACTGTTCATCAAAGAAATGCAAATCAAAGCCACAGTGAGAAATCACCTCACACCTGTACGGATGGCTATTATCAAAAAAAAAAAAAAGATAGCAAGTGTTGCTGAGAAAGTTGCTGAGAAAGTGGAGAACAGGGAATCCTTGTGCATTGTTTGTAAGAGTGTATGTATGTAAATTGATGCAACCACTATGGAAAACAGTATGGAATTGCCTTAAAAACTAAAAAAAAAATAGAATTACCATATGATTCAACACTCCCATTTTGGGGCATTTATCCAAAATAATTGATATCAGAATCTTGAAGAGTATTCACACTAGTGAAGATTTGGAAACAAACTAAATGTCCATTGACTAACGAATGGATAAAGAAAATGTGGTATATACATGCAATGGAAGATTATTCAGCCTTAAAAAAGGAAATCCTGCTGTTTGTGACAACATAGATTAATCTGGAGACTAACATATCTTTATGTTGAAAAATATGTCTTCTTTGTTATGTTTATTTATGCATGTATATCATATTAGCCTAACTAGTATATTTCTATAGAGCTATTTAATTTCTTGTTATGGTATAAAAATTATTGCTCTGAAATCTTCAGTGTTGTAAGGAAAGACATCTTGGAAGCTACATTATAAAGTTTCTTTGAACTGAATTGAACTTATTTATAGTCTTATTCTTACATTAACAGCTATCATGAAAGATTACTATATACGTATCAGGCTGATTTCAAGTCTTTTTGAAGAAGTACTCATTTTGAAAGAATCTATAACAAGTTATTCTGAAGGAGATCAGCCCTGGGTGTTCTTTGGAGGGACTGATGCTAAAGCTGAAGCTCCAGTACTTTGGCCACCTCATGCGAAGAGTTGACTCATTGGAAAAGACTCTGATGCTGGGAGGGATTGGGGCAGGAGGAGAAGGGGATGACAGAGGATTTGATGGCTGGATGGCATCACTGACTCGATGGATGTGAGTTTGAGAGAACTCTGGGAGTTGGTGATGGACAGGGAGGCCTGGCGTGCTGTGATTCATGGGGTCGCAAAGAGTCAGACACGACTGAGCGACTGAACTGAACTGATAACAAGTTTTCTAGGAACATATTTACTTCTATCAAACCTGATTGAAGATTTTCTGATACAACAATATGCTAAAGCAAACATTTAATATCTGTATTCTCAAGTATGAAAGAATTTAATACAGATGATATATGGAAAATGTAAAAAATTAACATAGTCCTTTGTTTATTAAAAACTAATAGCAAGGTACAAAGATTCTTTTACAAGCATGTGATCATTTTAATTAAAAAATGTTGAAACGTCTGTATTTAGCTAAAGTAAATTTTGGTCAGAGGTATATCATTTGAACTTGGTTGAATTTATCTGTAGCTTTATGCCAATGTTGATTGCAGCCATCATGGAATCAACAAATCCTGGCAAGACTCTGTGATTCAAATCAGTGTCTTTCTTTCTCTATATTGCTACTCCAGGCCAGGGTGATACAAAGTGGTGATAGAAATAATATTAAGTGATGTAGGACTAATGGAGACAGTATTTCAAAATGCATCATGATATAAAATAACAGCACTCAATAATTTTGCAAAATAAAATCAGAGAAATTTCATGAACATAGTCATCCCGATTTATTTCTCTCTTGATAAATTATACTTGATACTTTCCTAAAGCTATTTCCCTCATAGACTTACTGTAGCATTTCAAGTTCACCCCATTTCTTTCTGAGCCTGTGTACAGCCTTTAGAAACAGATTAGTAACTATTTATTTTGATGATAGGTGTTTTTCTGTGTACAATAGAAAAGAGATTCAGAGCCCATGATGCTAGGAAATCATGTTGAAGCTGTTTTCCATTTCAACCCTGAGGGGAGAAAAGCAATCGATGTTGTTGAGGACTAGTCCCAGAGTATATCCATAAACCTGAGAGCTGCTTATTCCTTTTATAAGATTTTAAGGATTATTATTAACAGTTACATAATAGTACTGAGTGATTATTGTATCTCATTATCTACTTCTTAAGTTCAGTTACTTAATGGATAAAGATTATTTTTTGTTTGGTGTTTTATTATAACCCAGAACTTGGTTAATGATACACTATTATCTTGGTTTATGCTTGCTCGCTTTTTTATTATGATACAATGTAAACCCATGAATCAACACATATTAAAAAATGCAAAACTTCTTGTAATATACGTCTATATATGTGTTCCTCCCTTACCCCATATTCTTACCTCTCCTCCTTTTAGTATAGCCACTATTCCAAAAATACTGTACTACAGTAAGTATAGTTCTATTACACATACATGCTATCCTATATAATATATAGCGTCTAGGATAATAATTTGGAATTATATAAAATAATATAACAATGTATTTTAAGTAGAAATTCCTATTGACAGTGATCTCTCAAACTTTTAAGTATAACATTTCATGTTTCTGACTTCCGCTGCTATTGTTGAGATTCTGTGGTCCTTTTAACAATCATTCCATTGTAGGCAGGCTTTCCTTTTTTCTATTTCAAGATTTTTGTCTTTGGCAATTTTTTCATTTTTCCTTCTGTGTCTTGGCATAGATTTCTTTTGAAAACTGAATGGGTTGCATTAATCTGTGGATCCATATTTCTACATCTGGAAAACTTGCTGCTATTATGATTTTAAATATTGTCTCCTCAGCATTCTGTTTAGTCTTTGCTCTTGAAACTTCAGCTAGACATGACTTATGAATCTTCATTTTGTACTTCATCTCTTAATCTCTCTTTCTTGTTTTCCATCTCCTGATCTTTCCTTATTGCTTTCAGAAGTAATTTCACGTGTATTTTTCCAAGTTCATAAAATTCTCCTTCAAATGCATCTAATCTGTCATTTCACTTGTCCACTGAGTTTGTTTTTATTTCAGCGGTTCTCTTTGTCATTTCTAGAAATTCAATGTATTTTTCAAATATACCATTCTTTATGACTTCTTCTATGTCTACTTTATGAACATATTCTTTGTTTCCTTGCATTTTATACATAGCTATTCCATCCTCTATATCCAGCAGTTCCCAAATCTGCAGTTCTTGCTTTCAATTTTTTCTGTCTTGTTTATCATGATAGAGATTTGGCTTTTAGTGTGTTTGATAGTCTCTGTCTGTTATCTTAATCCTGCGGTATCTTGGGGAAACTTTCCTCCAGATACAGTTTTTTTCTAATTCTGACAGTGGCCACCCCTGAGTTACAGCTACCTCAGCGCTATTCTGACTCAGAGGAGATGTCTCATGTCATTTTCTCACCTTATTACTCCTCCTATAGTCATATGACAAAGCTCAGGCCAGCTCACCAGCTCATCTGCTCCAACTTTCTGCTGCTCTGAATTTGGCCCTATGCTTCCAAATAGTTCAGCCCCATTTCCAAGTCCAATTTTTGGATGTTCTAACTCTAGAACAGTGAAGTTCTGATTCTTGGTCTCCTGGTCTCTTTTTTTTTTTTTTGAGGGGAGGCCCAGAAAGGTTGGGGAAGTTGAGTCTGAAGGCTCCTTTTACCATTGGTGAAGAGATCCATGGGTCTAAAGAGTGAATTTTAGAGGGGATATATGCATATGTGTCACTGATTTCAGTTTGCTGTACACTAGAAACACAACATTGTAAAGCAACTATATTCTAATAACAATTAATTCAAAAAAGAGTGAATCTTAGGCTGGAGTGGCATCACCACTCTGGTGAAATGTTGGTAAGTTTTACAATATTCTCTTTAAATATCTGCATACAGATGTAGAGATGATATATGAGAGATACACAGATGAACTTCCCAGGTGGCTCAGTGGTAAAGAATCTGCCTGCTAATGGAGGAGAGGCAGGTTCAATCACTAGGTCAGGAAGATCCCCTAGAGGAGGAAATGGCAACCCACTCTAGTATTCTTTCTTGGAGAATCCTGTGGACAGAGGATCTTGGTGGGCTACATACAGTCCATGGAGTTGCAGAGAGTCAGACACGATGGAATATGCATGCAGACAGAGAGATACATACATATGTACATACATATAAAGGCAGTTGTAGATTTTTCTCTGCTGCTTTTCTTTCATGTTCTTTTAAACAAGCTAATAAAGTATTACACATGAAGTATTCATTTTCCTGGGGTGAACTGAGAGAGTAGTGCACATGCGCGTGCGCACGCGCACACACACACACACACACACACACATATATATATATACTATAATGTGTAAAATAGGTAGCTAGCAGGAAGCTGCTATATAGCATAGGGAACCCAGCTTGGTGCTCTGTGATGACCTAAAGGGTTGGGATGAGGGGGTGGGAGACAGACTAGAGAGGAAGGGGATATAAGCGTACATATAGCTGATTCATGTTGTTTACAGCAGAAACCAACACAATATTGCAAACTATTTGTACTACAGTTAAAAAATAATAGATGAATACATAAATATTAAAAAGGATTAAACTGGCATATTGCAAAGTTAAAAAAAATAAGATATAAAGAAGTTAATAAACTATTACACATACCTAGTTCAGAAGTGTATCACAGAGTTTAAAGACTTCCATCCTATTTCCCTAATAGCCAAAATCAATTTTCATTTTTGTAATTTTATACTTCCCTTTCCTGAAAACAATACTTTCTATTATTGTAGATTATAATCACAGTCTCTTGAGCTCATATACTGCATTCATTTCTTCCATTTTAATAATATTCTTTTGTGTTACCTTAGCTTAAGCTCTATTAAGGATTTTTTAGAAATTTCAAAACATGGTTAACTACTTACATAGCTCTTAAAGGGAGACATACAGTGGGAGAATTAAGGCTGTGTAAAAAAGTAATTTCGAAACACCACACAATATACAGTAAAAATGCAATTACTTTTAAAATGGAATCTGTGAACTAGGTCACTGAAAAGTTGCACAGAATATTTTGGTTTTCTTTTGGTCTTCAACTTGTGAACAATGCTATTTTCAAAGAAAAGGAAGTGTAAGTATTGTCTGTGAGTTTAAAGGAAACATGGCATTATAAGAAAATCTAATGATCTTCATATGCCTAGATTAAAAAATATATGAGAGGATAAATTAAATATATTTACTCAGTTGCAGACCTAGATAATGCAAATGTGGTATGGGAAACTGTAAACAGTGCTTAATCAAATTATGACTCAGAGTCTGGAGAAAAAGAAACCTAAGCAATAACTGTTCTCTTTTTTCCTTCTTGATGAAAATTCAAATTAAATCATTAATAGTTTATAAATGAAACTAGCCAAGAGACAGCTAATGCGTATCCTATTCTAAATTAAATACAAGCATTAAGTGTTCCGTTACATTCATGGAGGTAAACTCCAAAATCACTTTATATTTATGAAATATGAGTTTTAAGTGTTTATCTGATTGTTTTTCTCCCCTGAAATCATTCTTGATGCCACTGTGAATTTGGGGAGAAAAGAAAAATCAGTTGGAACATCATTTTCTTTTATTATTCTACCCAATTTCCTCTGCCTTTCTCTCTGCATATAGACATATGCACAAACACAGGCCAAATGATTATATCAGAAAGGAGAGAATAAAAGACAGAACAAAATCACATCAGCTTATTAGCTTTGGGATCAACCCCAGAATTATGTGTGTATGTGTGCAACCCCAGAATGAAGTGACAATATTCTTGCTACTTACTGATCCTATTCAGACTAAGGGCTTGGTGCAGTACATTTCATTTTGACAGTTATAGAACTTGTTTGCAGTTGGCCCCTCTACTTAAGGACTCTATAATATGGTAGAGAAATGCAATGAACATAAGCAAATGTGTTATGTGATCAGCTGTGAATGACCAGTATATTTTAAAATTGTGTGGCTTCTTCATAATGGAATTTTGTTTATATCCAGACCATCTTCTCACTGTACTTGGAATTCTTCTCAGCATCTCATGCTTCCCTGCCAAAGGAATGCAAATAAAGTTTAATTCTAGTGAGAAAAAAAATATAATTATGAAAGCTAATCCTCTTAGAAAGTTCACCCCCCAAACAAATAAGAACTGCCCTGAACACTCTTTTAAATGATCAATGTCCTGTTTCTCTTCATTATAGCTAATAGTTGAATTTTCTGTAAATGAATTATTTGAATAGGCCTATATATAGCAAACAATGAGTATAAATTATAGAAATGAATAAATAACCATTCAAATATTCAAACATACTTTGAAATTCACATTGGTTATTGCTGTGAGATGTGAAGGTAATAACTAGGATGGCAAATTAGGGGAGAATTTTCAGAAGGAAATAAAATTATGTCTGTATTTAATTTCTTTTACTTTCATTTTGATTATGAAGGATTGCCATGCCATAAGAAGATGAAGTGTTTTTATCAAATCATTATTGAGCAAAGAATTATGTAGGAGGAAAAATAATGTTGATAGAGCAGAACAAGATGAACCAAAGCAAAGTATAATAATAAAAACAGTTCATATTTTCACAGTAATTTGCGGCTGGTGAAGAACTCTCATTCCATTACTTGAGCTGACATGTAAACTTTCTTTGATTAATAAAGTCAGTGATATCATTCTATGTTTAAATATGAGGAAATATAAAATATTGTCATAATCAAGATAGCCAATTTGCAATTTACAGAATGGGTCAAATGAAACAGAATAGTATGGTAGAGAATTTTATGCTTCTTATGGGGCAATTTTATCCCTGAGAAATGTAGGTGGAGAGTTTAAAATTAGTAAAGTTTCCGGGTACTATCTCCTATTGTGTGAATGCTTTAGAGAATTTTGACCTTGGTAAAGAAATCTAGCGTGGGTGGTTACTCTGCCACTCAGTTGACAAAAATAACATTGATCACCCTATGAAATGTACAAAATTGTTCTCAAAAATGGATATAGTAACTCCTGCCATGCTTCTCTAACCAAGAGGTACAATGAGACAGGCTGTAACCTGGGACCTGGTACTTTTTACTGGAGAGCTTGCCCCTAGACTAATAGCTCCTGAAGCAACAGAATACAAAGAAAGTCTAAGGGATTAAAAACAACTTCACACATGCCCAGTAGTCCAGTAGCTGGGGTAAAGTATGAACAAAGAGATACAGAAAGGCAAAAATCTGACTTCCACCCCTGATAACCCAGGAGCAAAAGCAGATTACTGTGCATGATCTCTGTGCACACCACCACAAAGAGGGTTGGCAGACCACCCACGCCACCCTTCCCACCCTAACCAATGATCCACACCACCCTTACCTCATTGAGGGGAATAGCTCTCCCCTTCTCCCCTTCCCTGACACAAAGAGTGGGCAGGGAAACCAGTTTCTTGTTTTCGATCCCTCATGTTGCAGCAAGAGTCCCAATAAAGCCTTGCTGAATTTCTTATCTGGCCTCGTATCAATTTCTATTGATGAAAGAATCAAAGAACTGAGTCTGTAATAGAGTCAGCATCCCAATCTTTTATAGTAGCTTTGGGACTTCTACAACAAGTTTTTGTTAAGCATTATAATAGACTTGCTGAAGGGAGAAAAGATTTATAAATATTTCTTTATTAACTCTTTTCCAAGATGTTAGAAAGAGCATTGGTACTCTCAAAATATCAAAGACTGTGTGGCTTAAACAGGAAACATTATTTATCACAGTTCTGAAGGCTGGGAAATATGAGATCAAAGCTCCATCAGATCTAATATCCACTTCCTCATTTACAGATGGTTTACATGATGAAAATGGTGAGAGAGTCTTCTGAAGTCTGTTTCATATATAATTAATGGAATATTACTCAGCCATAAAAGGGACAAGATAATGCCATTTGCAGTAACATGCATGGACCTATAGATTGTCATACAGAGTGAGGTAAGTCAGACAGAGAAAGACAAATATCGTATAATATCACTTACGTGTGGAATCCAGAAAAATGGCACAGATGAATCTATTTGCAAAACGGAAATAGAGTCACAGATGTAAAAAACAAACTTAAGGTTACCAGTGGAAGAGGGAGGAGTGGGATAGAGTGGGAGATTAGGACAGACATACATACAGCACTATATATAAAATGGATAACTGATAAGAATCTGTTATATAGCATCAGTTCAGTTCAGTTCAGTCACTCAGTTGTGTCTGACTCTTTGCAACCCCATGGACTGCAGCACACCAGGCTTCTCTGTCCATCACCAACTTTTGGAGCTTGCTCAAATTCATGTGCATCGAGTCAGTGATGCCATCCAAACAGCTCATCCTCTGTCATTCCCTTCTCCTCCTGCCTTCAATCTTTCCCAGCATCAGGGTCTTTTACAATGAATCAGTTCTTTGCATCAGCTGGCCAAAGCATTGGAGTTTCAGCTTCAGCATCAGTCCTTCCAATGAATATTCAGGACTGATTTCCTTTAGGATGGACTGGTTGGATCTCCTTGCAGTCCAAGGAACTCTCAAGAGTCTTCTCCAACATCACAGTTTAAAAGCATCAGTTCTTCAGCACTCAGTTTCTTTCTTTATTTTTTTTTCTTTCCATATATTTTACTTTTTTTTTTTAATTTTATTTTATTTTTAAACTTTACATAATTGTATTAGTTTTGCCAAATATCAAAATGAATCCGCCACAGGTATACATGTGTTCATTTATGGTCCAGCTCTTCCATCCATACATGCCTACTGGAAAAACCATAGTTTTGACAACACAGACATTTGTTGGCAAAGTAATGTCTCTGCTTTTTAATATGCCGTCTAGGTTGGTCATAGCTTTTCTTCCAAGGAACAAGTGTCTTTGAATTTCATGGCTGCAATCACCATCTGCAGTTATTTTGGAGCCCCCCAAAATAAAGTCTGTCACTGTTTGCATTGTTTCCCCATCTATTTTCCATAAAGTGTTGGGACCGGATGCCCTGAATTCATTTTCTGAATGCTGAGTTTTAAGCCAGCTTTTTCACTCTCCCCTTTCACTTTCATTAAGAGGCTCTTTAGTTCCTCTTTGTTTTCTGCCATAGAGTTGTGTCATCTGCATATCTGAGGTTATTGATATTTCTCCCAGCAATCTTGATTCCAGCTTGTGCTTCATCCAGACGGGCATTTCACATGATGTACTCTGCAAAGAAGTTAAATAAGCAGAGTGACAATATAAAACCTAGACATACTCCTTTCCCATTTTGGAACCAGTCCATTGTTCCATGTTGTTGTTTCCATTTTGGAAGCAGTCCATTGTTCTAACTGTTGCTTCCTGACTTGCATACAGATTTCTCAGGAGGCAGGTAAGGTGGTCTGGTATTCCCATCTCTTGAAGAATTTTCCAGTTTCTTGTGATCCACACAATCAAAGGCTTTGGCATAGTCAATAAAGCAGAAGTAGATGTTTTTCTGGAACCCTCTTGCTTTTTCAATGATCCAATGGATGTTGGTAATTTGATCTCTGGTTCCCCTCCTTTTCTAAATCCAGCTTGAACATCTGGAAATTCTCAGTTCATGTACTGTTGAAGCCTGGCTTGGAGAATTTTGAGCATTACTTTGCTATGTGTGAGATGAGTACAATTGTGCTGTAGTTTGAACATTCTTTGGCATTTCCTTCCTTTCGGATTGGAATGAAAATTGATGTTTTCCAGTCCTGTGGCCACTGCTGAGTTTTCCAAATTTGCTGGCATATTGAGTGCAACACATTCATAGCATCATCTTTTAGGATTTGAAAGAGTTCAACTGGAATTCCATCACCTTCAGTAGCTTTGTTCATAGTGATGCCTCCTAATGCCCACTTGACTTCACATTCCAGGATATCTGGTTCTAGGTGAGTAATCACACCATCCTGGTTATCTGGGTCATGAAGATATTTTTTGTATAGTTTTTCTGTGTATTGTTGCCACCTCTTAATATCTTCTGCTTCTGTTAAGTCCATACCATTTCTGTCCTTTATTTTGCCCATCTTTGCATGAAATATTACCTTGGCATCTCTAATTTTCTTGAAGAGATCTCTAGTCTTTCCCATTCTATTATTTCCCTCTATTTCTTTGCATTGATCAGCGAGGAAGGCTTTCTTATCTCTTCTTGCTATTCTTTGGAACTCTGCATTCAAAGGGGTGTATTTTTCCTTTTCTCCTTTGCCTTTAGCTTCTCTTCTTAGCTATTCGTAAGGCTTCCTCAGACAGCCATTTTGCTTTTTTGCATTTTTTTTTCTTGGGGATCGTCTTGATCATTGCCTCCTGTACAATGTCACAAACCTCTGTCCATAGTTCTTCAGGCAATCTATCAGATCTAATCCCTTGAATCTATTTGTCACTACCACACTATAGTCTTAAGAAGTTTGATTTAGGTCATACTGAATAGTGGTTTTCCTCACTTTCTTCAATTTAAGTCTGAATTTGCCAATAAGGAGCTCATGATCTGAGCCACAGTTAGCTCCCAGTCTTGTTTTTGCTGACTGTATACAGCTTCTCCATCTTTGGCTGAAGCTGTATAATGTAATCAATCTGATTTTGGTATTGACCGTCTGGTGATGTCCATGTGTAGAGTTTTCTCTTGTGTTTTTGGGAAAGGGTGTTTGCTATGACCAGTGTGTTCTCTTGGCAAAGCTCTGTTAGCCTTTGCCCTCCTTCATTTTGTACTACAAGGCCAAAGGTGCCTGTTATTCCCGGTATCTCTTGACTTCCTACTTTTGCATTCCAGTCCCCTATGATGAAAAGGACATCTTTTTTTTGATGTTAATTCTAGAAGGTCTTGTAATGGGAGGCACCGCAGACCTGGGAGTCACCACGTGTAGTATAACTCCTCTTGGAGCAGGTTGCAATTAGCCCCACCAAAGAGCTACTGAGCAGATGACCCACAAACTGGAGAACAGTTTACCAAGGAAGTTCTGGCTGTTTAGCATAAGGAACTCAACTTGGTGCTCTGTGGTGACCTGGATGGGAAGAGAATCTAGAAAAGTGTTGATATATGTATAACTGACTCTGCTACAGCAGAAACTAACACAACTTTGTAAACAACTCTACTGCAATAAAAATTAATTTAAAAAAGGACATTTTTGGTATTGACCATATGGTGATGTCCATGTGTAGGCTTGTCTCTTGTCTAATTCCATTCATGAAGACTCTACTCTCATGACCCAATCACCTCCCAAAGGTCCCATGTTCTAATACTATCACTTTGGAAATTAGGTTTCAACATATGAATAATAGAGGACACAAACAGTTTAGAGAAAGCATTTTATTTTATTCACCGCTGGACATTACTTTCTCTCCATATGAACCACTGCAAAATAATTAACCATAAATACCCACACAATAAATGTTGATTTGTTGTTGATGTTCAGTCTCTAAGTTTTGTTCAACTCTTTGCAATCCCAAGCATGCCAGGTTTCCCTGTCCTTCACTATCTCCCAGAGTGTGCTCAAACTCATGTCCACCGAGTAGGTGATGCTGTCCAACAATCTCATCCTCTGTCATCCCCTTCTCCTCCTGCCTTCAATCTTTCCCAGCATCAGAGTCTTCTCTAATGAGTCACCTCTTCACATAGGTGGCCAAAGTATTGGAAATTCAGCTTCAGCATCAGTCCTTCCAATGAATATTCGGGGTTGATTTCCTTTAGGATTGACTGCTTTGATCTCCTTGTGACTGAAACAGCTAGTTTTTCCCTCAAGATTTATTCTTCCCTACCTGTTTAGTAACAAAGTTTTGAACTTGTTGGATATGCAAGTGAACAGTTAAAAAATTACATTTCCTAGAATCCCTTGCAAATACATGATATAGTTTTTGCCATTGTGATCTAAGGGAAAGTATAGCGTGTGTCTAATTTCTTAAAAGGAAGCCACCTCAGCCAGAATGGCCCTTTGCACTTTTATTCTTCCCATCTTTCTGCCTGGAATATTGTGATACTGAAGCTCCAATAGCCATCTGTCACCATGAAATGAGGTGAACATGCCAAGGACAGATGAGAAATTGTGTATGTGCTCAGTAGAGTTTGGCTCTCTGTAACCCCACAGACTGTAGCTGTGGACTTGCCTGGAAAATCCCATGGGCAGATGAGCAAGGGGCATGAAGAATGTGAGTCTTTGCTAGTATCGTGGAGCTATAAAGCCTGACCTAAATTGCCAATAATGGAATTTTTATTACTTGAAGAAAAATATATGCTCTTCCTGTTTAAGCCTTTATTACTCACTTGGATTTTCTGTTTTATATGACTGAACTCAATATATTATTCTCATGCAGTACACGTTATTCCATTTCCTGATGACTAAACTGAGGTTGAAAGTGAAAGTGTGGTTAAATGATGTCAAAGATCACATTCCAAGTAAGTTTCAAAGTGGAAGGAGAAACTCTAGTGTTTTGAGGTTTCTTCCCCCAAGCTTTGTTCACTGTAAAACAACTGGAATGCTTACTTGAGGGTAATAACTTACCTTTATTTCTTTTGACATATCTTTCTATCTTCTGGATATGCGAATATGTGCCAGACACTGTTTTTTGTCTTTTAACTTTTTATTTTCTATTGGAGTAGGGCTTTCCTGGTGGCTCAGATGGGAAAGAATTTGCCTGTAATGCAGGAGACCCAGTTTCAATCCCTGGGTCGGGAAGATCCCCTGGAGAAGGGAATGGCAACCCTCTCCAGTATTCTTGCCTGCAGAAGAATCCCATGGACAGAGGAGCCTGGTGGGCTATAGTCCAGGGGGTTGCAAAGAGTTGGACAGGGCTGAGTGAGTAACACTTTCACTTTTGTACTGGAGTGTAGCCAACTAACAATTCTGTTATAGTTTCAGGTGGACAGCAAAGGAACAAAGCCATATATATATACATGCATCCATTCTCCCCCAGGGCAGCCTCCCCTCCAGGCTGACACACAACATTGAGCAGAGTTCCCTGTGCTACACAGTAGGTCCTTATTGGTTATCCATTTAAAATATAGCAATGTGTACACATTGATCCCAAGCTCCCTAGCTATCCCTCCTGCCTATCCTTTCCTCCAGCAACCCTAACTTTGTTCTCTAAGCCTGTGACATACACTATCTTCTAATACTGGATGCCTGGAGAAGAAAAACAAGTCTCCTGTCTGCATGAAGTTTATCTTCTAATAAGTAAATGAATGAATGTGTTAATAACTAATCCTTTGCTCTTTATTTCTGAATGACTGACTTACCACAGACAATAATGATTTATTTCATTTTTCATATTTAAAATAGCACATGAATTTGTCTACCTTTTACCCCCTCCATTTTACCAGTGAGTTATCTGAGACCCACTGATATGAAAGGATATGCTCAAAGACACACAATCCTGTAACCAACTTAAGCATTAGATGACAAGTCAATATTACCAAGGTCATGGAGTAAAGTCAGTCCAATAGGATTCATATAAGGAATTGCAGGATCCCTCTACTAGTCTAGCTGTAGCTGGAAGCTGAAGGGAGAACATGGTGGTGGAAGGAATTCCATACATTCTAAGCAGGCTAATAAGATAACAAAGCCAACAAAGGGTGGTGGTTTTGGAATGTCTGCAAACTGAAAGGTCTACACCAAATTGTGCAGAAACGAAATGCTTTCTTTTACATCAGAGCAAGAGATAACCACCTGAGACCAAGGGAGGGACCAAGCAGAGTCTAAAACAGCAGGTGACTCCACAAAAAAGCAGTAGCTTTTGCAAGACAGAACACCAAACATCTCTCTGAGACAGCGAGTCAGTCAGTGCTCAAAGGCTCAGCCCTGGGCAAAGTTGCTCCCTTAGAAGCCTTTCTGTCAAGTGACAGGATAGCTTTAGTTGATGCTGAGTACAAAGGAACCAACCAGAACTGGAGTTTTAAAAAGTACTTAGTCCTTAATGCAATATGCTAACAATTTGGATCAAATCTGGCACTTCTTTGTCATGGGCCAAACAGGGTTTAAGACAAATATTTCTCAACTATTTGAAGGACATGAATGCTATTTACAGATACAATAAGATGTAGTATGGATCTTAAATCTTAACCCTCCCATTACTTGTTGTCTCAGTAAATCCCTTAAATATGGGCTGTATTCCTAGAGGATTCAGACCATGTAGGTGACCGTGTATTTCAAATAGAATAATAGGCTTTGTTTTCATTTTTATTTATTTATTTTTTTAACTTGTGGAACCAAGTCAGGCTTAATGCATTTTATTGATTTTCTGTCAACCAGTTTTAAATACATGTGTGCCTGGTAGGTACAAAGGCATAAACATATCTCAACTACTTCTAACAGTTTTCTTTTCAAGTGCACTATAGCAATCTAGATTTCTGGGCTTTTGTTTTACCTTCTTCAAATTATGAAGGGAATGTAAAATAACTTGCCATATAACTATGAAAGCCTCATGAGGATACTTGCTATCCACATGAGAAGAAACTTCCAGAAAATTTACTGCTTGTATGATATATTGATGAATCTTTTACTCACATAAAGAGTCACTTTATAGAGTCAACATTAAAGCTAAATTTTAAGGTCATTTTAGCTCATGGCTTTTATTTGTGTGTGTGTGTCATTTACACGATTACAAAAAAAATGAGTAAAAGAGAATAGTTTGAAGTTTAGGATGTTTATCCTGAGATTCCATTATTCTTTATGGAAAAAATGAGATTTAGAAAATGATGAGAACTTGAAAGGTTTTCTGTACATGTGGTATCATCTGTGTTTTAATATGAATTTATATAATGTGCAATCAAAAACTTTATTATATTCATCTTATATAAACATCATTGGAAATGATTATCTTTATATAAAGTCTGACATTAGGTATAAAATTAAAGCTTATATCTTTGAATACTGCATGCATTTCAGGATACATTTGAAAACCAAACTATTGTATATAAACTGTAACATTCATCCTTTCAAGAAAGATGTTTATACTACATGCTTGTATTTTTGTAGCTCTAGAAATTATTGGTCTTGTGATAAATGTCAGTGTTTTACACTAAGTACATTCTAAGTGTAACACAGCTGTTAGCTGAAATCACCCTGCACTTTAATAAAATATGTATGTATATTTCACAAACATATATATGAGATGTATATGCACCTATATATGCTAATTTTAGTAATCCATTTACTTCTGCATACCATTTTTTTTTTTTTTTTACAATATACAGACAAAGGGAGGAGGATTGGGTATGGTATACCCTTGATACAGATGTCCTCTTAGATAATTTTAAAAAAACTGACACATTGATATTTTTATCACCACATGCCAACAGTTCTAAATAATGCCAATAATAAAATTATCCTCCTTGAAAATATCTTTGATCTAAGCAATACACAATTGTTACCGTTACTGTTCGACTTGAATTAAGTACACAGATGTGTGTGTATATGTGTGTGTGTGTGTACAGGTGTGTGCTCCAAATTAGCCCAATTTATGATTTGTCCTCTAAGTATTTGCTGCTTCATTTCCTTTGTTCCCTCTGCCCTCTATCTAATCAGATATGAAACATCAACTGAATTTTCATGATGTTCTAACCTACAAAAAACCCATGCAAAACATTTGTGGGTGGTCTTTTCTATGGAAAAGTCAGCCTCTTGAAAACTCAATTTCATTTGCTCTAACATACAAAGAAGTTTAATTCTCTACTCTTTCTGACTCTACCTCACTGTAAAAAAGACTCTTTAATGTGCTCTATTTGACAACAGATAAATTATCTATTTCGAGTCCCATCATTTAGCAGCACAGAAGATATTGAATCACTCTTGGCATTTGCAGAACACAGATGTATTTCCAACCCATCTGAGCTGCCCTGAGAGGGAACAAGTGACTACTGCTGACTTTGGTTATAAATAATATATGTACTCTACTACATAGCAATTTAAAAGAGATTTCATGTTCATAAGAATAGATTTCAGGACAATTTGGCTTTGAGAATAAAGTTGGCATTGAGTGAAATAATTTCTTTAATTTTTAGTCTCATTACCTGTAAAAGGGAAGCTCATTTCAGAATTAAGTATGAAAATTGATGTTGAAGAACCTTAATGGGACTTTTTATGGTTGTCATGATCAAGTGCACAGACAATGCTTTATATTAAGGGTTTTATAGCCTCTGATGAGGCAATCCAACAGGGAAAACAATTTTTAGAATGGCATTAATGAAACATTCCTATGTGCCTGTGTGCTCAGTTCTGTCTAACTCTTTGCGACCCTATGTTCTGTAGCCTGCCAGACTCCTCTGTCCATGGGATTTTCCAGGCAAGAATACTGGAGTGGGCTATCATTCCCTCTTGCAGGGGATCTTCCCAATCCAGGGATCAAACTTGCATCTCCTGTGTCTTCTGCATCGGCAGGTGGATTCTTTACCACTGGACCACCTGGGAAGCCCTATGGTTTGGGCTAAATGCTGTGCATGCATCCTTTCAGTTGATCTTGGTCTTTCCAAGTTTTCTCAGTGAATGGAATTTCTGTCCTTTGATCTGTTCAAGTCGTCAAATATTGGATTCTTCTATGTCTCTCACCCCTACATGCAATCCTTTCAGTGTGTGGCTGCTCAGTCACTTCATTCATGTCCGACTCTTTGTGACCAGGTGGACTGTAGGCTAGGCTCCTCTTTCCGTGAGATTCTCCAGGCAAGAATATTGGAGTGAGTTGCTATGCCCTCCTCCAGGAGATCTTCCCCACCCAGGGATCGAACCTGAGTCTCCTGCATTGATAAGTGGGTTCTTTACCCACTGAGCCACTGGGAAGTCTTTGATTCCTTCGGTGCATCCCTATCAACTATAAGCTGCTAATGCCTTTTATTAGGCTATGATGATGACCTTGTGATAGGTTTTCTGCCTCCATTTCTGTCCCACAATCCATTTTCTATACAACAGACAGAACGAGCTTTTGAAAATGCCAATTAGATCATGTTACTGACTAGTTTTAACCTTCTGGGGGCTTCAGAATTGCACTAAAATCCATTTTCTCTACTGTCAGCGACCTTAGTCCCCACCCACTACCTGCTGGTCCAACCATCTCTGTCACTTCTCCATGCCTCCACTGTAGCCAGCAACCAGGCATTGTTCTATTTTTCATGAATTCCATATTCATTCTCACCTCAGGAGCTTGGCATTTACTGTTTCTTCTTGCCTAGGCAGCTCTGTCCCAGGGCTTCACTCTGCTGACTCTTTTTTGCCAAATGTCACCTTCTCAAGGCCACCTGCTCAGGAACACTTCCTGGAGTCTTATTTTTACTATGTTATATCTCTTTAGTGTCAAAATTGGCTCTCAGGTGGTATCAGGTCTCCTTAGGTTCAGGCCCTGGAGCAATTTGTCATTTGTGCACAGTGCCATGTTGTGTGATTGTGTGTAGGTGCTTGTTTGAAACAAGTGCATACATAATCCATGATAGTGGAGGATTTCTCCCTGGGGCCTGTGTATTGTGTCTGAGAGAAAATCTGTCACATGCATATTTTATATAGGCTTTTGCTGGGCACAAATGTAGAAATTCAGGATAACCCTCCTGAAGGAGTTCACATAATAAACACTAGAATATGTACATTTACACATATATAAAAATAAGAAAGCATAAGTGGATAGCTTGGTCAATTGTTACTACATTAATACCTCCTTTGAAGTAGCATATTAACAAACAACAACACTGCCGATCCATGAGAAGTCACCCCTGTTTTACTTCCAAGTACTGTTACCTCCCTTCCTCCCACCCCTACTAGGAGTAACTGTTGTCCTGATTTTTAAGACATTAGGTTAGTTTTTCCTGGTTTTTAACTTCATATAAATAGAATTATACTGTATGTACTCATTTATATGTGGCTTTTGTTGTTTGTTTCTTTGTATGTTTTTCTAGATTTGTCCATGTTGTCATGAATAGCTGCCCATTTTTCAGGGATTTCTATATAGTATTACACTAATTGAATTGTTGTTGCTAACTCAGTTGCTAATTCTTGTCCAATACACTGCAGTCCCACGAACTGCAGTATGCCAGGCTTCCCTGTCCTCCACTATCTCCTGGAGCTTGCTCAAACTCATGTCTGCCGAGTCGGTGTTGCCGTCCAACCATCTCATCCTCCATCATCCCCTTCTCCTCTTGCCCTTAATCTTTCTCAGCATCAGAATCTTTTTCAGTGAGTCGGCTCTTCGCATCAGGTGGCCAAAGTATTGGAGCTTCAGCTTCAGAATCAGTCCTTCCAATGAATATTCAGGGTTAATTTCCTTTAGGATTGACTGGTTTTGATCTTGCTGTCCAAGGGACTCTCAAGTCTTCTACAGCATCACGGTCTGAAAGCATGAGTCCTCTAATTGAATAGAACAAATGTATTCCATTTGGATAATTTTTCAGGCTTTTTGGCTATTAAGAGTAAGAGGCTGTGAACATTCTTGGATATGTCATTTGGTGACTGTGTGCACATGTTTGGTTGTTGTGTGACTACGCTTGGCCACAGAGTGTGCATTAGTTCACCCTAAGTTGATAGCAAGACGATCCAACCAGTCCATCCTAAAGGAAATCAGTCCTGAATCTTCATTGGAAGAACTGATGCTGAAGCTGAAACTCCAATACTTTGGCCACCTGATTTGAAGAGCTGACTCATTAGAAAAGATCCTGATGCTGGGAAAGATTGAAGGCAGGAGGAGAAGGGGATGACAGAGGATGAGATGTTTGGATGGCATCACCGACTCAATGGACATGAGTTTGAGTAAACCCCGGGAGCTGGTGATGGACAGGGAGGCCTGGTGTGCTGCAGTCCATGGGGTCGCAAAGAGTCGGACATAACTGAGTGACTGAACTGAACTGAACTGAAGTCAATACTGACAAATGGTTTTTCAAAGTGACCGCACTGAATTTTACACTTAACAGAAGTGTAGCTATCTTGCAACTTTTTTTTTTTTTTTACTTTTCATAGAAGAACATTGTAGGTTCAGAATAAAGCAGTCATTTAATTAAACATCTTTGTCAAATTATGTTCTGTTAAATCAAATAAATAAGAGCTTAAAGGGAATTGTCTAGTGGTCCAGTAGTTAGGACTTGTTGCTCTCACTGCCTCAGCCTTGGCTTTGATCCTTGGTCAGGCAACTAAGATCCCACATGTCACACTGCATGGCAAAAAACACTTAATGAGTAGAATGTTTCTTCCCTTTCTGAAGGCATTTCCAGGGCGGTACTGATTTCACAACAAGAGAACTCTAAATATTATAAGTTAGTGGAATCCTAAAAGAGTCAGGCAGCTTGATATATGGAAAGACCACGGGGCCTCTGGCCAAAAGGCCTACTTTCCAATCTTGGCCTCTTCCTCTCTTGAAAATCTCTCATCCAAAAAATAGGGACCAAAGAAAAATTTTATTTAACTAAGTTTTTCAAGGCTTCAAAAAGCAATGTGTGGAATTCTCTCTGTTTATCAAGAAGTAGAAAAATCCCTACTTTAGTAAAAAAAAAAAAAAAAAAAAATGGCTGCCATATTTGACAGACACTTGTATATGCCTTGACTGTATTTGTTGCTTCATTCCTTCCTTTTGAAAAGACCTGAATTGCATTTGGAAATCCATATGGTTCTTTAGAAACTGATTCCATCCGTTGTCTTATGAACAGAGTTCCAGGACTCAGACTCTGCCAAACCATGTGTGTCATTTTCTTGGCCACGGAGATTATTTTGGCAGCAAGCCCTCCAACTCTCAGATCCCTTTGAATATTGCGAGCAGCTTTTTCTTCAATTTTATCTTTTATAACAGTTTTATTGAGGTATAATTCACAAGTCATGTAATTCACCCATTTACAATGTACCATGTAATGTTTCTAATGTATTCACAGAGTTGTGCAACCTCATCACTATCTAATTTCAGGGTATTTTCAACACTCCCTGAAGGAAAACTACTATACCCACTAACAGCCATTCCCCATTTCTTTCTAGTCCTAGCTCCTCACAGACCAGGCAATCACTAGATTATTTTTGATCTTTTATATAAGTGGCAAAATACAATATGTGATGACTGGCTTTTTTCATTTAGCATGATGTTTTCAAGGTTTATCTATGCTGTAGCTTGATTTTTGGCTTGAACAGCCAATGCATATTTTATCAGACACAGCTCCTGGATTGAGAATGCCTCCTGAAATTATCAAGGCTTAAAGATCTCCTTAAAGACTCATTAAGAAAAAAGGGAGAGCTGCTGCTGCTGCTAAGTCGCTTCAGTCGTGTCCGACTCTGTGCAACCCCATAGACGGCAGCATACCATGCTCCTCCGTCCCTGGATTCTCCAGGAAAGAACACTGGAGTGGGTTGCCGTTTCCTTCTCCCGAAAGGGAGAGGACCCAAACCAATAAAATTAGAAGTGAAAAAGGAGAAGCTACAACTGACACCAGAGAAATACAAAGGATCGTAAGAGACTATTACAAGAAACTATATGCCATTAAAATGCACAACGTAGAAGAAATGGACTAGTTCTTAGAAAGATACATCTTTCAAGACTGAACCAGGAAGTAGAAAATATGAACAGATCAATCACAAGGACTGAAGTTGAAACTGATTTAAAAACTCCCAACAAACAAAAGTCCAGGACCAGATGACTTCATAGGTCAATTCTATCCAACATTTAGAGAAGAGTTAATATCTATCCTTCTGAAACTATTTTAACACATTTCAGAGGAACACTTCCAAACTCATTCTAGGAGGCCACCATAACCCTGATATCAAAACCAGAAAAATATATGATAAAAAAAGAAATTTACAAGCCAGTATCACTGATGAACACAGAGACCAAAGTCCTCAATAAAATATTAGCAATCCAAATCTCACCACATACTATGATCAAGTGGGAATTATCCCAGGGATGTAAGGGCATTTCAAGGGCCACATTAGCATACATTTATTGAATGTTTTGCAATTTCCAAAAAGCAGAAACAAACCTGGCAGAATGTTGGTTGTTCATTACTCAAGCTTATGTGATAATTTGAGTACCTTTCTGGACAGCGGTATCCAAGTACTTTTATACATATATCATGAATTTTTGTTGCTGCTATTGTTACTCAAGGCTGATTATGTCACTTACTTTACAATAATTTTATTAGTTTTGTACTACTTTTATACTTATTACTTATGAAATTGTCCAATAAGTTTTAATTTTGCAATACGAGCCCCCCTTCCGAAGAAAAACACAACAAGGGAAGAGACCATGCAAATAAGAGAACTAAGGCAGAATGACCAGTATTTTAGCCTGGAGAATCCCCATGGACAGAGGAGCCTGGTGAGTTACAGTCCACAGTGTTGCAGAGTCAGATACAACTGAGAGACTAAGCACACACACAAAGCAGAATGAAGAGAAAAATAATAATATTTTAAATTAAATCAGGGTAGAAAAATCACTTCAGGCAATTCAATACAAATAAATGTACTTTCTGATCCATGATTTGTATGGTTTTGGTGTGGATTTGGACTAGACTCATTCAACAGACACATTTTAGGATTCTTAAAGAGATGGGAACACCAGACTACTTTACCTGAGATATCTGTATGCAGGTCAAGAGTCAACAGTTAGAACCAGAAGTGGAACAATGGACTGGTTCCAAATTGGGAAAGGGGTACGTCAAGGCTGTATATTGTCACCCTGCTTATTTAACTTATATGCAGAGTACATCATGTGAAATGCCAGACTGGATGAAGCACAAGCTGGAATCAAGATTGCTGGGAGAATTTCAATAACCTCAGATACACAGATGACACCCTTATGGCAGAAAGCAAAGAAGAACTAAAGAGCCTCTTGATGAAAGTGAAAGGGGAGAGTGAAAAAGCTGGCTTAAAACTCAGCATTCAGAAAATGCAGATCATGGCATCCAGTCCCATCACTTCATGGCAAATAAATGGGGAAACAGTGGAAACAGTGAGAGACTTTATTTTCTTGGGCTCCAAAATCACTGCAGATGGTGACTGCAGTCATGAAATTAAAAGACACTTGCTCCTTGGAAGAAAAGCTGTGACCAACCTAGACAGCATATTTAAAAGCAGAGACATTACTTTGCTAACAAAGGCCTGTCTAGTCAAGGTTATGTTTTTTCCATTGGTCATGTATGTATGTGAGAGCTAGACCATAAAGAAACTGAGCGCTGAAGAATTGATGCTTTTGAAATGTGGTGTTGGAGAAAACTCTTGAGAGTTCCTTGGACTGCAAGGAGATCCAATCAGACCGTCCTAAAGGAAATCAGTCCTGAATCTTCATTGGAAAGGACTGATGCCGAAGTTGAAACTCCAATACTTTGGCCACCTGATGCGAAGTACTGACTCATTTGAAAAGACCCTGATGCTGGGAAAGATTGAAGGTGGGAGGAGAAGGGGACAACAGAGGATGAGATGGTTGGATGGCATCAGTGACTCAATGGACATGAGTTTGAGCAAGCTCTGAGAGTTTTTGGTGATGGACAGGGAAGCCTGGCTTGCTGAAGTCCATGGGGTCGCAAAGAGTTGGACATGACTGAGCAACTGAACTGAACTGGTAGTCATGGCATGAAATGACACTAACAAAGTGAGTAAAATATAGAGCTTGTTTTCAAATCTGGGAGTTTGAACAGTTGCCTGTGGTTCTAATTCACTTTGCTAGAACCAAGAAAAGCAGAATTTCAAAATAAAAAATTCATCAAAAAGTCTCAGGTTCTCAAAATTAGAGTTTAAGAAGCTCATTCTACTCAAATTAAAATTTTCTTTGTTTTCTTTTGTTATTAATTTTATGGTAAATTATTCTATTGGATTTGGATATCCTGCAAAAGACAATGTTTGACTAAAAGGACGGGTACAACTTTTATTAAAAACTAACACCACCAAAAATAAAACAAAAGTCCAAGGATTTCTCAGTTTGAGGATGGTTATTTCAAAATAATATGTGATTCAACTGGGATGCTACTTGAAAGTCTCCAGTCACTAACACAGGGGAGCACATGTTTGTAAATCAACAATTGGAAGCAAATTTTAAGTGGGGATTTGGGGAGAAACATGGCATTGTAGAGGAAATAAGATGAATGGGAGCAGTTAAAGAAAAGCAGAGATTCAGGAAGTATTTGTTTATGGAAGTTAAAGTTTTTGTTAAGATCTTATTACAACCATCTTATTACAGGCTTTTCTAGCTTGTTTATCCTGATAATTTTTAGGTCTAATTCCTAAAGATCTAAGACACCTCATAAGACTTTCTATAGAAGATTGGGATTGAAAAGTGACCTTTGGCCAGAATGAGTAAGCTTATTACATGAAATCCCACATTTATGCCTTTTCTGTTTGGTAGAAAAATGGAAATAAGAGTGATGGAAAGTTAAAAAATAGAATACTTTTAATGGCAGTAGATATGACAAATATACAAATAAGGTTGTGTTATGATTCAAGATGAAGATACATTGTCTTTACTATGTCACAGTTACCCACAGAGATTTGAATTACTGATGTTACACCCACCCAAGTGAGAATTCTGACCAATGGAAAAACTTGCTCTCTTCCATTCTTTCATGACTATCTTGCTTAGTGTCCTTGAAAATGCTGTTAGCTGTCTGTCTGGTCTCCACAAGTAAGGAAATGTTACAAGATGATCATTGTTCATTCTTGAGTATTTGTCATGAGACTAGTAACCTCAAGATTAGATTTTCAAGTATTCCTGAGGTCCCTACCAAGACTAAACTCCAGGAATGTTTGAGATCCCTTCCAGCTGTTAAGGACTTGTTGGCTCCTTTAGTAAGCAACTTTAATGCATTTTTGCGTCTAGTCCTCAAAGCAATAGCGAAGTCATTTTCTATTTTTAACTCCACTGTAGAGATTAGAAAATTTAGGTTTAAAAGGATGAATAATTTATCTGATTGAGGTTATATGATTAGGAAGTTATGTTGCTGCTGCTGCTGCTGCTAGGTCGCTTCAGTCGTGTCCAACTCTGTGCGACCTCAGGGATGGCAGCCCACCAGGCTCCCCCATCCCTGGGATTCTCCAGGAAAGAACACTGGAGTGGGTTGCCATTTCCTCCTCCAATGCATGAAAGTGAAAAGTGAAAGTGAAGTCGCTCAGTCGCATCCAACTCTCAGCGACCCCATGGATTGCAGCCTACCAGGCTTCTCCATCCATGGACTGTTCAGCCAAAAGTACTGGAGTGGGTTGCCATTGCCTTCTCCAGGAAGTTATGTTACCATAATCCAAACTCAAGTCTATTTCTATCTGCTATCTATTCTGCTGTACTATTATGTCTGTGTAAGAAATGTTTCCAAATAATATTTCTTTTTTTCCCCTTCCTACTTCATCCATTGCTTTCACTGATATGGATTTCTTTCCTATACTTGAGTTCCACCATGGTGTTTAATCAAGTAAAGATAACTTTATTGTCAAATGTTTTACCTTCATCATGAGGATGACTATTTCTTTAAAGGAAAGAGAATTTTCATATGATTTTAACTTAATTTTATTTACATTCTTGTCATAAGAAAACCTAACGAGGGATCTCAGAGTATATGACTTGGGGAGATAAATAGAACAAAAGTTCATTATTTAAACTTATTTTATCATAAAATCATAGAAGAGTGGTATAAACTAGGTGCAACAGAAACGGTTTGCTTTTTCTATTCATTTCTATTTGGGGAAAACGGAGATCCAAGGATTTAAAGATTGTTCAGACTCAAGGCACAAACCACCCATAGCAGAGCCAGGTCTCAAGTCTTTTGATACAGTTCCAGAGATTAAAAAATAATTTAATTAGATATTTAAAGATGTTTTCTTCTTTTATTCACTAGAGTCTGTCCTGATCCTGTCTTACATAGGGAGGGAATGTGGAAATGTCTTAACAATGAGGTAAACAATTGTGACTTGAAAGTTCAATATGGTGATTCAGATCAGTTTTTGCTATTATTATTCAGTAAAACTTTCTTCATAAAGTTAAAGGATGAAATAATAAGCTAAATGTAAGCAATTTAATGGAGACTTTTTGAATGATGCTAAAGAAAATACACATTATTTGAATATCTCAGCATGATTGGCAAGTCAGAATTTGACCAAACTTAACAATAAATCTTCCTAAATTCTTTTGTTTTTAATTTATTTTTTTTAAATTTTATTTTATTTTTAAACTTTACATAATTGTATTAGTTTTGCCAAATATCAAAATGAATCCACCACAGGTATATATGTGTTCCCCATTCTTAACATGAATTAGAATGACTGTCTTTGTTTCTGCTGTTTTAGAAAAATGCTGTAGTTGCTGTTTTGGTTGAGTATTCTAGTTCCAAAAGAACAATTTACATTTCTAACTCGAAAATTTACAGAATGATGTAAAATGACAGATATTAGGAAAAGAACTTCAGTTTTGACAGATTTTCTTAAATCAAAGTTTGTTAAATGAACATATTTATAAGAATGTTTAATCAATGGAATTTCTCGAGACAAAAAATGCCACATCTCTAGGAGATATCCAGTTAGAACAAAAAAAAATATGCTGCATGCTCTTTTGGTTGGACCTATATCAATACTTTAAAAGCTTTTTGCTGCTTTGAAACACAGGATTGGTTTCCTGACAATGATTTATGTACTAATATTGCCAGCATATTGCCTCTTTTTCATAATCATAAACCTGTTCAAGTTTGGATATTAGATGTAAACATGCCAATATAAAACATACTGACCCTGAAAGAGGTGTTTCTATCACGTGTAAGCACACCATAGATAATAGCAAATGGGTAGAAGTGAAAAATGGAAGGAAAAACAAAACCTTTTAGCCTATGAAGGACTTTTTTTTTTTGAGGATTTTAAATTTATCTTCTTGGACTAAGTGGATTAAATGCATGAGTACTCTAAGAATATTAACAATTGGTGCTTCACACAGGCCAAGTAATTTGGCACCTTTTTAAACAAATAAAATTCTGACAATTTTTAGAGGAGAAGTCAAGACCAAGGCAGAGAAGGAGGACTCATGGAGGCAGAGTTGGATGTTTCCTATTTTATAACCAGGAAATTAGTTCTGTCTCAGAAATTGCAGGCTGTTTTCCCAAAGGCCCTTGAATATGTATAACAGGGCCCACCTTTCTTGGAAAACCATTTAGTGACCATATGTTGTTATTTAAGAAGGGCTCATTGGATTCTTACTCATCTCCACCCAGACCTTACATGATTTATCAACATCTTGCTTCTAACCATATCCAATATTCTGTTCAAGGTGAGTTTTCATTAAGTGCAATTTTATCTGTTTTACTGCACTTCAGGGCCTGGTCAGCTTCTTGTTGGCCCTGCTGTAATTTCACTGATGGAGATGACACTCATTTTATCACTGAGTTTTCTCAATTCTACCTCTTGTTGACTCTAATAGAAAGCATGAATTGGTACATCAGGTAAGCCATTTTCAAAAACATTTGAAGGCAAAGCCTTAGAGCATGATACTAAAAATATCTAAAATATTACTAAAGTGCTAAAATATGTTTTTAAAGAGTAGAGAACAATTACTTTATATTTTCTTTAGACCACGTACTTCCAATGCAACTTCCGGATCAATTACTCTAATATCAGTGGTTTAAATATTACTAACATTAGATATCAAGTTTTTTTGACCATTTGTAGAGATTTTATGAAAACTTCCTTATCATGTAAAACCGAAAAAAAAAAATAGATTTAAAAATATTCTTTCTCCAGTAGGAAATTCCATCAAGGTTTACATAGGAGCTTCCAACTCAATGTAACCTAAAGAAAGCTTTCTTTCCTTCAAACTCTTGCTAAAAACAAGACAAAACAAACTTATTTTCCATTCTATATACCTTGTCTTATTAAGATCATTCTCTCATTAGCCCAATCCATAAACAGAGGACCGTCAGCCTAGATTTCCCCTCTTGTTTACCTTTTGGAGTCAAAACTTAGCACTGTCTCACTGCCTTAAACATCTCCCTTTTTGGTCTGTTCCCACCCCTCTGCCCCCATCAGCCCCATCCTTACTGCCCCTGCCCTAATTCTCTTCCCTCACTCTTCTCACTTGGATAATTATATTCTCTTTCTTTCTCCCTCTAAGCTTACTTTTCTCTAGTTCAGCCTAAATATCATCTCCAGAGTGACCTTTTCAGCACACAGCTAACTAGACACCTACAAATGGAAATGCAATTAAAAAAAAAAACATTAAAGAATAAAATCTGGTCTTAACCTTACATCCAGGTTGTGTTTCACCTGATTCACCCTTCCACATGCCCCTGGGAATCACTTGGAGTGGCCAGACCCTGTCAGATGCATACCTTCACACTTGATAGTCCTCTTATCTATCATCCCTGCTGCTCACTGTCACCCACGAGCCTCTTCATCTTGTCAGTCTTGAATTCTTCTTGCATTTGGTATATAACTTTACTAGAGCAACGAACCCTTGCAATATAATTTTTGGTTAGCATGCCTATTTCAGTCTATCTCCATTCTATACAGCCCTAGAAGGTTGAAACTAGTCTCTCTCACCCATACTTGTATCTTGAGTGCTTAAACAGAGTAGATGCATAGCACATATTTTGTAGAATAAACAAACATCAAATACTCTCTTCTATGAATGCAAGGATAGAAAAACATTGTACAACTTTTCCAAAATATGATTAAGATCAAATAATTCCTCACTCATAACCACATCATGAACCCTAGCTCTTAAATCTCTTTGGTCTTTGTGAGAGACAAACTACATAGATGCTGACATTGCCCTGCTTTTTGCCAATAGTGATAAACAGGGAATCATTTCCCACTGGTTTCCAGACAAATATTACCTGAAAAAATCATGTTTATTAAATGTAAAAATCCTAAATTCGGATGTCTGTACTTGTTCTGATACCCAACTTGTAACAGAACTGTGCATTTTACTTTCCTATGGTGATAAGTGATAAGCGACTCATCTGTTTTCCCCTACTAGGAATAGGACAAGATATCAATTTCAAAAACAGAGATGCTGATTGTAGCAAGTGGATGGTAAGCTTACTGACTGATAATGTGGAGTTAGGTAGTTGGTTCTAGGAAGGCAGAAATAAGCAATACCTTATGCAAGGTATCAGAGAAGGCAATGGCACCCCACTCCAGTACTCTTGCCTGGAAAATCCCATGGGCAGAGGAGCCTGGTAGGCTGCAGTCCATGGGGTTGCTAAGAGTCAGACACGACTGAGCGACTTCACTTTCACTTTTCACTTTCATTCACTGGAGAAGGAAATGGCAACCCACTCCAGTGTCCTTGCCTGGAGAATCCCAGGGAAGGGAGAGCCTGGTGGGCTGCCATCTATGGGGTCGCACAGAGTCGAACACGACTGAAGCGACTTAGCAGCAGCAGCAGCATGCACGGTATAGACTTCCCTGGTGGCTTAGATGGTAAAGCCTCTGCCTACAATGTGGGAGACCTGGGTTCAATCCCTGGGAAGATCCCCTGGAGAAAGAAATGGCAACCCACTCCAGTATTCTTGCCTGGAAAATCCCATGGACCAGACGGGCCTGGTAGGCTACAGTCCATGGGTCACAAAGAGTCGGACACGACTGAGCGACTTCACTTTATGCAAGATATGCGTATTCTATGTAAGTTTTGTCAGCAAATATGAAAATTAATTTCTTGTATTTGAAATAGCATATGTTACAAATATTTTAATGTAAAGTAACAGTGTCAACTTACTTTGACTTGAAAATTCCTCACTTGAATAATTGCTGCTTTTTCTAGTAGTAATTTTTTAAAAATATTTTCTGATATGGACCATTTTTAAAGTGCTTTTTGAATTTGTTACAATACTGCTTCTGTTTTATGTTTTGTTTTATTTTTGGCCATGAGGCATACGGGATCTTAGCTCCCTGACCAAGGATCGAACCCGTACCCCCTTGCATTGGAAGGTTAAGTCTTAACCAGTTGACTGCTATGGAAGTCCCTCTAGTTGCTATTTTTAAGTTCTCTATAAGCTGAATCTATGCATATATGAGAAATATTAAAATAATTTATTCATGAGTCTTTCCTGATCTTGAAAATATTTTGAAAAATTTCTTACATACCACTCAATGTAAAAACTGTTAAAGGTCGTTACTTTTAAAAAGCTTAAAGATATATAATGGGCATAAATTATAAGTATATACATGAAATAGAATTACAACCAAGGTTAAGATACTGTGATGGGTGCTTCTGAATTCATATGAATATGATTAAACTGGATAATATATTTTTTATGAAAGCTTTCAGAGTTTGAGCATAAGTGCTGGATTAGGTGCAGTGCTGTGTGAAAATGATTCTCCCAGGGCAGTCATGTCTGGTTTCTGGGTTTAGAGATCCCTTTCCTTGTCTGCATGTGCCTAGTCACTCAGTTTTGTATGACTCTCTGTGGCCCCACGGGCTGTAGGCCACCAGGCTCCTCTGTCCATGGGGATTCTCCAGGCAAGAATACTGGAGAGGGTACCATTCCCTTCTCCAGGGATTTTCCCTGCCCAGGGATTGAACCCAGGTTTCCCGCATCGCAGGTGGATTCTTTATGGTCTGAGGCACCAGGGAAACCCTTGGCAGTTCCTAATCTGGATACTGCCATTTCAATTACACTCACTGTCCTGCGTCTGCAGCCAAGCATTTTGAACTGAAAAAATAAAAGGGAAGGTGGGATTAACATATACACACTATTGAAACTACATATAAAGCAGATAACTAATGAGAACCCACGGTACAGCACACGGAACTCTACTTAGTGCTCTGTGGTGACCTAAATGGGAAGGAAACCCCCAAAAGAGGATATTTGCATGCATATAGCTGATTCACTTTGTTGTGCAGTAGAAACTAACACAACATTGTAAAGCAACAACACTCCAATAAAAGTTAACTAAAAATTAACAAAAATTAAATTAAAAAAAAGGAAATACATATTTCCTATCCAGTATTTCCTAAAGAGTGACATGAAGTATGTTGGAGGGATAAGAAACTCCAAAAGAAAGAATTGTTTCCAGGGAAAGTGAAAAATGAAAGTGTTAGTCATTCAGTCCTGTCCAACTCTTTGGGACCCCATGAACTATAGCCCACCAGGCTCCTCTGCCCATGGGATTCTCCAGGCAAGAATACTGGAGTGGGTTGCCACTTCCTTTGGGAGGGAATCCATGGATGGCTTACTGTGGTCCCAGAATAGACAAAAATAAGACGTTCCTGACTCTCTGCTTCTTCCAGCTTGGAAAAGGAGGAGCAAAGGGAAGAAGAGAGAATAGGAGAGGAGCTAGGCAGCCCCCTACTTCTTTCCACTTGAAGTGTCCTTGCCGTCAGTGGGTCCAAGTAAAGGGACAAAAAGAAGCTTTGCATTTTATTGAAGTTTACAGTTTTGACTGTTACTTTGCTTGAAAGTAACAGTTACTGGAATGGATCTCTTGGATAATTGGAGAGAGTAATGTGACTGAGGCCTTTATAAAAGCAGACGATGACAGAAAAATATATGAACTCTGCTTGAGATTTCATCTGGAAAAGGAGACAGTTAATTCTCATTGAAAGGGTTTGTGGGGACAGGGGAAGAAAAATGTCAGCGTGTTTCATTTTTGCATCTGAAAGTCCTACCTGTGTGGTTTTGATGAGTATGTCATGCAGCAGCTTTATATACTGCTGCAGCTAGGAAGGAGGGAATGCTGTTTCCCCCCTAGTTTGTACAAATTCACTGCATGTGGAGCAAACTAGACTTAATTTATATTATACACAGGAATAATTATAATTATTAGCTTTGTGTGTGAGTGCTCAGTAGCTTCACTCACGTCTGAATCTTTGCGACCCCATGGACTGTAGCCCACCAGGCTCCTCTATCCATGGGATTCCCCAGACAAGAATACTGGAGTGGTTTGCCATGCCCTCTTCCAGGGAATCTTCCCAACCCAGAGATCGAATCTGTCTGTCCTGTGTCTTCTGTATCACAGGCAGATTCTTTACCACTGAGCCACCAGGGAAGCCTATTAGCTTTAAATATGGAAAAACAATTTGCTGTTGTACATAAGCCATGCTAAGATGGAGTCTTTTTTTCTTTTAAACCTTCAGAGAGGTAAATTTTAAGATAGACACATTTTTAAAATCTGTGTTTAAGTTTATATTTACAATGCATTTTTAAATGCAATGTTTTGTCTAAGATGTTTATATGTGTGGATATGGGTATTTGGGAGCAATTTCTATTAAAATTGTATTATATTCATCTATAATTTAGCATGCTTTTTATGAACCTCAAATAAGATAGTAATGCACATTTTGAGTCTTTGATAACTTTGAAATAAAGTTAGACACTATAAATACTGCTATTATTAATTAAGTCCTGACAATTACTCTGTATTTATGACAAAACACTTTTATCTTTAATTTCTGTATGTTTGTAGCATTAAGAATATTAAGTTATAAAGTTATAAAAACATCAATACATCAGAGTGTATTTTTCCAGTTTTGAATTTTAAAACTAATTTGATTATGGCTTTTATATTTGGATAAATAGAGAAATAGATATTTGACCATATCCCAGAAGACCAGTATTTTTACTATACTGTTTGGCATTTTATATTTGAATGTTTTACAATAATTTTAAATTGTCTATTAAAAAAAGTAGTAATATAAACCAGTATATGACAAAACAATACCACACAGAGAGATACAGAGGGTCTACTATATGAATAAAAATTAAAAAAATTAGTCTTTATGATCACCTCCTCCCTTTCTCAGAACTAGCCAGTTTTGCATGATAAAACTAATTTTATGTAATATGACCATTCTTAACCACCATTCTGTGATTTATCCTTTATTTTATGTTTAGAGTATTTATTACAATCCACCTTTTGTGCCATTTCATGTCAATTTACCACATTCTTTTTAATCCCTGCATGATACTCCATTGTATAGATTTATAATAATTTGATCTATCTTCTGCTTCTTGATATTAGTATTGTTTTTAACATTTAAAGGAATTTTCAGCTGCTTATATTTTTAAAAGTTTTCATTTTTAAGTTCCTGTATATTTTCTTAAAAATAGACATATCTCGTCAATAACAATTGACCATATCCACCCTCTCATAACTTCACTAACTTAAGATTTTATAAAATATTTTATCTGAATCATTTTATAAATGGGGCATTGTTTTTGTTTAGACATGGGGCATTATTGTTGCTTTGTAGTATATATTTTTTGTGAATAAATCTGAACATTAAATTATTCCATTTTGTTTTTACTTTTTGTGAAATTCTTGCTATATAATTTACCTTTATATTTAAGTGAGATATTGTTATTATATCATTTGTTTGTGAAAGCAATTTAGTATTTAGATTACTTCTGTGACACAAATGTTACGTGTTACAAATATTTTTAAACTATTAAACTAAAAGTTTAAGGAAGAAAGTCATAATCATCCATAATCTAAGAATAATTTTTAGTATATTTATTGAATATTTTCCTAGTTTCTGTTTTTCCTTTCTCTTTCTTGCTCTCTCTCTTTTCTTGCCTTATACCTTCCTTCTTTCCTTCCTTTCTACTTATCAAAAAAAATACTATCATAGAATACATGGTTTTGAGTGTTCTCTTTTTTCACAATATTATTTGGACCCATCCAAAAGTCAACAATATAATTTTTTCTGATTTCCACAGAATATTTTTTTTTTATTGTATGGATCTAGCTATGTAACTAAATGCTGCTGATGAGCATTTAGGCTAATCATACTTTGCACCACTATAAAAAAACCCAGCTGTGTATATTCTTGTACATTTACCACTTACAGTATGTCTATTTCCTAAATTTTCAGAAGTGATGTTTATAGGTCAAAGCATATGCATATTAAGAACTGTGATATTCATTGTCAAGTGAGGTCTCAATACTATGTGAATCGAGAATTTCTAGGTGTTCAAGCTGGATTTAGAAAGGGCAGAGGAACCAGAGATCAAATTACCAACATCGGTTGGATCATAGAAAAAGCAAGGGAATTTCAGAAAAACACTACTTCTGCTTCATTGACTATGCTAAAGCCTTTGACTGTGTGGATCATAACAAACTATGGAAAATTCTTAAAGAGATGAGAACACCAGACCACCTTACCTGCCTCCTAAGAGACCTGTATGCAGGTCAAGAAGCAACAATTAGAACCACACATAGAACAATGGACTGGTTCAAAATTGGGAAACGAGTATGTCAAGGCTGTGTATTGTCACCCTGCTTATTTAACTTCTATGCAGAGTACATCATGAGAAACGCTGGGCTGGATGATGCATAAACCGGAATCAAGACTGCCAGGAGAAATATCAATAACTTCAGATAATGCAGATAACACCACCCTTATGGCAGAAAGTGAAGAACTAAATAGCCTCTTGATGAAGGTGAATGGGGAGAGTGAAAAAGCTGGCTTAAAATTCAACATTCAAAAAATGGAGATCATGGCATCTGGTCCCATCACTTCATGGCAAATAGATGGGGAAACGCTGAAAACAGTGAGAGACTTCTTTATTTTCTTTCAGTGAAAAACTTCTCAGTTGATAAAGAATCCGCAATGCAGGAGACCCCGGTTGGATTCCTGGGTTGGGAAGATCCCCTGGAGAAGGGATAGGCTACCCACTCCAGTATTCTTGGGTTTTCCTTGTGTCTCAGCTTGTAAAGAATCTGCCTGCAATGCAGGAGACCTGGGTTCACTCCCTGGGTTGGGAAGATCCCCTGAAGAAGGCATAGGCTACCCACTCCAGTATTCTGGCCTGGAGATTTCCATGGACTGTATAGTCCATGGGGTCACAAAGAGTTGGACACAACTGAGTGACTTTCACTTTCACAGAAATCACTCTGGACGGTGACTGCAGCCATGAAATTAAAACATTCTTGTTCCTTGGAAGAAAAGTTATGAAAAATCTAGGCAGCATATTAAAAATCAGAGGCATCATTTTGCTGACAAAGGTTCGTAGAGTCAAAGCTATGGTTTTTCCAGTAATCATGTATAGATGTGAGAGTTGGACCATAAAGAAGACTGAGGATTGAAGAATTGATGCTTTTGAACTGTGGTGTTGGAGAAGACTCTTGAGAGTCCCTTGGACAGCAAGGAGATCAAGCCAGTCAATCCTAAAGGAGATCAGTCCTGAATATTCATTAGAAGGACTGATGCTGAAGCTCCAATACTTTGGACACCAGATGGGAAGAGCCAAGTGATTGGAAAAGACCCTGATTCTGGGAAAGATTGAAGGCAGGAGGAGCAGGGGATGACAGAGAATAAGATGGCTTCATTAACTGAATGGACAGGTGTTTGAGCAAACTCCTGTAGAAAGTGAAGGACAGGGAAGCTTGGCATGCTGCAGTTCATGGAGTCTCAAACAGCCAGACAAGACTGAGTGACTGAACAACAAATTGTCAAACTGCCCTCCAAATTGTTGGATCTGGGACTGGGTTATCATTTTTACTCTCATTTTTATTATCAATTTTTAATTTACCATTTTATTTAGTTTAAATTAATGAGGCTCTTTCCCATATTTTAATGATTGGACATTTAAAATAACTTTCTAATGATTTCCTGTACATAGCTTATTCTCTTTCTTTAATTTTATCTCTTTGTATTTGACTTGGACTATTTCTTGCAATTAATCTCTTACCTTATGTACTAAAATATTGTCCTCCTTTTGAAGTATATCTGTCAGTTTTTGTTTATGGTGTTCTGTAATTTAAAATATTTTCCTTAATGCTATCTGGCTTGATAATATATCTTAATGAATGAATAAATGTGAAATAATTAGAAAATAATAAGTGCTGAGTGGTGAGATATAGACAGTGTACATTATTAGCAATAATACAAATAATAATGGCAATAATAATCAGCATGTACTTAAGGCTGACTTTAAATGCTGCACCTTAGTAAACACTTTAGAGGCAACACCTGACTAAATTCTCACAAGAATCCAGGGAGAGAGGTATCATTATCTTTATTTTACACTTAAGAAAATAAGCCTTAGAGGGTCAAAGTAATTTAACTGACAGGCTAAGATTTAAATCACAATTTTCATTATTTTTGGAAGCAAGTAATCCTTCCTTCCTTCCTTCTTTTCTTAATATATATTTATTGAGGGCCAACTTAGTGCCACAGGTATAACTCAAGGCATTGGAGATGTAGCAAGGACAGGTAAATTTAATAAGGCAGAGACTAGTTTAGAACCTTCTCAGAAGACAACATAAGCAAATAATTGGAAACTCACAAATAGAGAGACGTATTTTTGTGAACACAATCTCAAGCTACAACTCAGATGTGGCAAATGATAACTTTGTTTGTTTCAATAAAAATGTTTCCATTCAACCTTTGTGGAGAAAAACATAATTTTCCTTAGTGAATTTATACAAACTCAGTCAATTTAAGATTAAAAAATGAATTTAGGATTCTTCTCAATCCTGCATCTTCCCAGGAACATTTTCCCTCCGTGTTCTGCCTACACCATCAGGAACTGTGGAAGTTCCCAGTCCATGGTCTCGGCATCGCTCTATCGCCTTGTGCCAGGAGAACTCCCATTTGATTCATTCTCCAATTATACGAAGGCATGTCTTTTCAGGCCCATCAACTCTGGGTGTCATATCCTCGACACTCTCCACTAAGGGATGTGAAAGGGGCTAGGGGTTAGTTGCTCCTTGTTTCCTGTCTGAGCATGTGGGGTGTCTCTTGACACTGTCTTAGGGTGCTTCCAAGCATGCAAAAAACATGTCTCCTCTGAAACACCTTGAAGATCAATTTCCCCCCTCAGGCACACATACACTCTGGAGTTAATGTTAGATAGGGCAAGATCCAAGGCCCCTTTAATGCCACTCACTTTCTGCCTCTTCTCCCTTCTTCCTAAACCACAAAAATCTTTAGTAGTTTTAGGTATGCCTGGGGGTATCAGTGGAAGTGAAATTCGCTCAGTCATGTCCAACTCTTTGTGACCCCATGGACTGTAGTCCATGGAATTCTCCAGGCCAGAATACTGGTGTGGGTAGTCTTTCCCTTCTCCAGGGGATCTTCTCAACCCAGGGATCAAACCCAGGTCTCCCACCTTGCAGGTGGATTCTTTACCAGCTAAGCCACAAAGGAAACCCAAGAATACTGGAGTGGGTAGGCTATTCCTTCTCCAGCGGATCTTCCCAACCCAGTAATGGAACCGGGGTCTTCTGCATTGCAGGTGGATTCTTTACCAACTGAGCTATCAGGGAAGCCCTGTGGATATCATGAACTGATGAATTACTTACTCAGCTCTGCCTATATTAACGCTAAGAACCTGCCTCTTGCTTTAATGATCTAGGCTTTTGCAACTCAAAAAGGTAAAGAATTTGTCAAAAGGTTCATTTGTTTACTTTGATACAAAAGGTAAACATTGATTCTTTCCATCTTTATTTCAATTATGATAATTACCTAAGAGAGGAGAGGTGTTCAAGCTTCAAGCTTGATTTTTTTTTTTAACTCTCTTTTTCTCTGTTTCCATTCCTCTCTTTTTGCTTCTTTCCTACATAGGATCCTCACTCAAAGCTCTTAGTTCTTTCTGATCACAGGAAGAACTTAGGAAACTTAAATGCTGTCTAAAATCTTTCACTGTGAAAAGGTTGCAAGTACTGAGAATTTACAAACTTTAATAGTATTTGTAGTCATTTTCAAGATTGACAAATCTTGGAGAGAAATTCATAGTGAATTCCTTATTGATTTTGCCTACTATTTCTCACATTTCTTATACTAATTCTATAAAACATGCCCTGCAGATTTTGCTTGCTTAATCACTAAGTGGGAAAGAAAGGTCAATCAAAGAATGACACACAGTGTTCCAACCTCTAGACCTGAAAAAATAGGGGAGAAAAGAATCAAAGTCTTTTAGAAATAATATTTCCTTTAACTCATGCTTTTCCTAGTCCCTTCCATCATATTGCTTTCATGTTTGCTGGAGTTGAGCATAAGTAAATTAAATATTTTCACTCAATTTACAATCCTGCAATCTGAAGATGCTCTTAGCAATAATGTTTATTTCTGTGTATACAGATGTCCTAAAAAAGATAAATGCAGAGTGTATGACAAAAGGTTACTTTAATGAATTGAATCACTGCCAACTTGTCCAGATTCTATATAAATGTACCTTTCTTTGGCTTAGAATTTAATGACTTATTTCCTAGGTTAATTTAACTGTAGGTAGCAAACTGCTAGCAAGATTAGCATAGGATCACATTTGAATTCAAATGTTAGAATTAGATTCACGTCTATGAGCCCCTTCAATTGCTTTATCTCAGATCCTGCTGTGCAGCATCAGTCCTAAATTCTCCATTTACTTCATAATCTTACAGAGCTCAAACTGAGTATTCTAATACTGACACTTTGTTAAAGGTCTTGGGCAATCAGCAAGACTCTCATTGTAGTGGAAACACACAAGAGTTAAGGCTTGGTTGCCCTTTTTTATAGTCTATAGTAGTCTAGTGGTGGTGGAGTAATCAGCTCACTGCAGTTTGTTATTTCTAATCTATTACTGCCACCCTGGATAGCTCAGATGGTATAGAATCTGCCTGCAATGCAGGGGCCCTGGGTTTGATTCTTGGATTGGGACGATCCCCTGGAGAAGGGAATGGCTACCCACTCTAGTACTTTTGCCTGGAGAATTCCATGGACGGAGGAGCCTGGCAGGCTACAGTCCATGGGGTTGCAAAAAGTCAGACATGACTGAAAAACTAACACGAGGACACTAACACACATACAAGGAAAACCAAGAAATTTTTACTTCCTTGAGGTTATGTTTCAGTGCCTTGGGAAGAGTAATTGATTAGTGTGCTCATCAGAAACAGGATATTTATAATTTTCTTAGACATCCTCTCTTCAAGGTGTTGAAGTGCTGCCAGAATACATAGGAATAGTTGTTGAGTACAGTATTAATTTTAGAGGAATTTCATAGATAAATGGTGATTTAGACATGACTTTGGGCAGAATGGTCACTGAAATATCCTGTAAGTATAATAGTGCAGAGTAACTTTAAATATATAATTTCTGAAAATGCAGTTACCCACGGGAAAAAGTGCAAAGTAGAACTTCTGTATATGTTGCTGCTTCTGCTAGAATAAGGTAGCAATTACATAGATCTATGTTCTGTATAAATTGTTTCTTACTTGCCTACCTGGTTTTATTTAAGCGACTCCATTTTTTTACTCATCTAACCCTAAGTATTTAGAGGCAAACCTTGTAATGCATCATATTCATGGTTCAGTTCAGTTCAGTCTCTCAGTCGTGTCCGACTCTTTGAGACCCCATGAATCACAGCACGCCAGGCCCCTCTGTCCATCACCAACTCCCGGAGTTCACTCAGACTCACGTCCATCGAGTCAGTGATGCCATCCAGCCATCTTATCCTCTGTCGTCCCCTTCTCCTCTTGCCCCCAATCTCTCCCAGCATCAGAGTCCTTTCCAATGAGTCAACTCTTTGCATGAGGTGGCCAAAGTACTGGAGTTTAAGCTTTAGCATCATTCCTTCCAAGGAAATCCCAGGGCTGATCTCCTTCAGAATGGGCTGGTTGGATCTCCTTGCAGTTCAAGGTATATACATACAAAACTGTTTTTTGAAGAATATAATTTTCAGATTTTTATTGGGAAATAAATTGCAGGTGATTTTCTATCAATTTATTCATTATTTCATTTTACATGTTCATTGAGCTCCTAATTTGTTTCATTGATTCTACACAAAAAGACAATATAGTATCATTTTGATGTATGTAAGATAATTTGATAATGGAGTGATTAATGAAAAATCTGTAGGTCAGATGAAACTTAACTTTTGTTACTTTCCCAATTTCCTTTATCTTTCCTGCCTTTATCTGAAGATACTGAAAGAAAGAGAGAATATTTTAGCAGAGCTGTAGAAATCAATACTATTTTTTCTTTGGAAAGTAACGAACCCCTTCCTAAGGGAGCCTGTATTGTTTTATCTTCAGACCTCTTATTGATGTTTCTATACATTCCAGAAAGTTCTGCAAACTGAGAGCTTTGAAATTCAGGAAAATAGTTCACTTATACATATTATATTTTCAATCAACTCTGTGAAACTCTGCATTTTATATGCCTATTGCAGATACCTATTTTGGATTAAAAGTAAAGGTAATGATATTTTAACTAGAAAGATTTTCATGATTGACAGTGAAAATCTAAATAAATAAAGTGAGAGGACTTGCCAGGAGAAGCTCCCCAGAGGAGAGGAATGTCAAGTTTGTCATTAACAGAGAGAATAAAGGCCTGCCTTGACAGCATTTATGGTTATGTCTCCTTTGAAACAAAGCTGGCTTAGGTTGAGGGGGTTGGGGATTTATTTCCTTGGAAGCCAACTGTGACAAGGAATTTGTTGAGCAGCATCCTCTTAAGGACAGCCTTTGGGATCAATACCTGTGAAGTGGGTGGGTGGGTCAGTGGGGGTATGAAGCAGAAGTGAGCAGAAGGAGAAGCGGAGGATTCAACTGCAATCATGGTCTCAGTCAATATGGTGAGCTCTGAGCTAGAATGACCTTTTAGAGCTACTGGCTGAGTTGATCAGGACTTTCTGTGCTTCCCTGGTGGCTTAGACGGTAAAGCATCTGTCTACAATGTGGGAGACCTGGGTTCGATCCCTGGGTTGGGAAGATCCCCTGGAGAAGGAAATGGCAATCCACTCTAGTACCACTGCCTGGAAAATCCCATGGACAGAAGAGCCTGGTAGGCTACAGTCCATGGGGTCCCAAAGAGTTGGACACGACTGAGTGACTTCACTTTCCTTTCACTTTCTGTGCATCTAAATAAATAAAGTGAGAGGCCTTGCCAGAAGCTCCCTAGAGGAGATGAATGTCAAGTCTGATGAGACATTGGAGGTAGAGTGCCCTCGGAAGGGACACAACCTTGTAAAAACTGAATCTTGTGTTGGAGGTCCACTCTACTCCAGTTTGACTTCATCTTAGCTAATTACATCTGAAAAGTAACTGAAAAAATCCTTATGTCCAAGTAAGGTTGCATTTTAAGGTACTGGGGAGTTGTTGTTCAGTTGCTAAGTCGGGTCTGACTCTTTGTGACTCCATGGACTACAGCATGCCTGGGTTCCCTGTCCTTCATTATCTCATGGAGTTAGCTCAAACTCATGTTCATTGAGCCAATGATACCATCCAGCTATCCAACCATCTCATCCTCTGTTGCCCCTTTCACTTCCTCCCCTCAATCTTTCCCAGCATCAGGGTCTTCTCCAATGAGCCAGGTCTTCCCATTAAGTGGCCAAAATACTGGAGCTTCAACTAAAGCATCAGTCCTTCCAGTAAATATTCAGGATTGATTTCCTTAAGGATTGACTGATTTGATCTCCTGCTGTCCAAAGGACTCTTCAATACACATTTTTTTGAAAGCACATGATTTAACTCCCAATGCACACATGAAAATCAACATTTGTGGCCAAAGTTACTTTATATTTCTTGTCACATATATAAAAAAAGTAGATGAAACTTTGCTAAGCATATTCCATGTATAGCATTCTCTTTATATAACCTATCTGAACAAGTTTTATTCTTGGTGGGAATAACATTGTTATTTATCTTTGTATGGAATTCTAACAGATATTATTGTGGGGAGCAAATGACTTTACTGATATTACTTATGATTTTGTTATTCCCAGTGGGTTGCATTTTCTTTTTGCTCATTTAGATAAGTTCCCTCTGGATCACAGAGTCAAAACTTGTAGAGTAGGCTTGGGAAATTTGTTCCTCCTAATGTGCTTTATTCTAATTATAATTTTTATTACCCATATTCTAAATGAGAGAGACTAAAGAGGTATTGTCAGACTAATTCTTTTTTTCAAATTTGTACTTTGAATTACTTTCCTTCCACATGTATCTAATTATAAGAATGTCTTAGATATAGATATCAAAGAATCTTAATATTAGATTTGCCCCTAGAAATATGAAGGGCAAAGTCTAATGTTTATTAAATTAGACTCAGGGTAGGCAGCCTTAAAGACAGATGCTGTGATCCATAATTTGTATTTAGATGTCATAAACCATGTACAAATTATGCGATTACTTTATATATCTGTAGCAAGGAAATACAGAGAAGGCAATGGCAACCCACTCCGGTACTCTTGCCTGGAGAATCCCATGGGCGGAGGAGCCTGGTAGGCTGCAGTCCATGGGGTCACTAAGAGTCGGACATGACTGAGCGACTTCACTTTCACTTTTTACTTTCATGCATTGGAGAAGGAAATGGCAACCCACTCCACTGTTCTTGCCTGGAGAATCCCAGGGACTGGGGAGCCTGGTGGGCTGCCGTCTATGGGGTCACACAGAGTCGGACATGATTGAAAAGACTTAGCAGCAGCAGCAGCAAGGAAATAATACCTGTTAATTGCCAAATGTAATTATCTATTTCTAGGTCTTAGCCCTATTTAAAACCTTTTTGTACATTTTATGATTTCTTCCTCCCTCAAACTTCTTTTGTATCTACCACACTGCTCACGTGTACTTTATACACTAATGTTCCTTCTTAGCCTCCTTTTCTATCTTCTTTTCTGCAATCTATCATCATGCATTTGCATTTATTCCAAAATAGTATCCCTTTTATCCTGTCATATTGCATGTGCTGCAAAGTTGTTACATGCCTGTATACCAGTATTGTCCAAATCTATTTCCTTAGCTCCAATATTGAAACAGAGCAGGACCTTAGTTCATGCTCCATGTTCGCTGCCTGCTTTTTTTCTGTAAAAAAACTTTAACCAAAGAACAAGTTTAATTGGAGAAGTGAGAAAATGCAGAAGCAAAGAACAGTCAAACAGGACAAACAATAATAGCTTGTCAGTAAACAAAGTCAAGGACCTTCAGTTCCTTCTCAAGGGCTATAGATAATATTCTGAACCATATTCTGTGAGCTGCCTTGTAGATATTGAAACCCCCACCAGCTGGAAGAAGTTAACTCCATGATGACTGTAGCCAAGACATGAAGATTGTAGCCATGAGATGAGCTGCCACAATTTCAAGAATTAGCCTCAAAGAAATGGGGATAAACCGACCCTGGAAATGAAGGCTAACTTACCCAAAACAATCAAGATGAGGTTGATTGGACCATGGCATGACCAATTTCAGGATGACTGTCAGAGATGACTGTGCTGTTTTCTGGGGCCCCCTCCTGCTGTCTGTAAAAACTCTTGTCCACTGGTTGTTAGCAGGTGAGAGGGAAGTCAGCCTTCAGACAGAAGTGCCCTTCACCCCACTCCTCCCACTACTCCCATTTGCTGGCATCCAAAACAAAGCAAACTTTCCTCTTCACCAGCCTTGCATCTTTACTGACTTTTGAGTGGCATGTAGCCAGACTGCCCTACACATACTTTTGGTTCTAGTATCACCAAGCCTTTGATCTCAGTGGCCTCCTGGAAAAATCTTAGGGGTTTACATTCATTTCTGAGTATAAAATGCAACAAAATCATTATCTGTTCTACAGAATCCTTTAATAGTAAAGTAGATCTCATTCCTTCCTCAACAGACATGCTTTTCACAAAATTTTGCAATTCCTCCCCCCAAACAGAGTGTTCTTCTTTAAAGTGCTCTTCCCTTTTAAAGTCCCCAAATGCACTGGTTTGTAAAGCTCTAAGGAGAAGGAAATGGCAACCCACTCCAGTATTCTTGCCTAGAGAATCCTGTGGACAGAGGAGCCTGGTGGGCTGCCATCTATGGGGTTGCACAGAGTTGGACATGACTGAAGCGACTTAGCATGCACGCATGCACATAAAGCTCTAAAAATTTTCTGCCTCTCTAACCCTGCTAGACAGAAAAATATGATCAAATTAAGAAACAGCTTTGGGGCAAAGATAAAATCAAGGGTCTTTAAGATGTAGCTTAGGGGTACAGTCCAAATTAAGGAACAGCTCTCCTGTGCTTTCTTATGATATTTGAAAGAATTAAGGTGCCACCTAGAATATCCTCATAGAAATTAAATGTCATGAGAAAGCAGTTTCACAGGTTCTTAATGGACCAATAGTACTGAAAGCACACAAAGGTCTGTCTGTGGCTTTAATAAATATAGTTTATGGTAATAGAAGACACAATAAAACCCACAAATTTGTTACTTTTGTAAATGTGGTTGACTGTAAAATTTTAGTTACTCAGTCATGTATGACTCGTTGAGACCCCTCCAGACTCTTCTATCCATGGAATTCTCCAGGCAAGAATACTGGAGTGGGTAGCCATTTCCTTCTCCAGGGGATCTTCCCAACCCAGGGATTGAACCTGGTCTCCTGAATTGCAGGTGAGTTCTTTACCATCTGAGTCACCAGGGAAGCCCATAAGTAACTATAATCAAGTATATAAAACATTCAGGGATATTGGGGAACATGCCTAAGGCATCACAAGCCAAGCCTAGATGACATTGAGGCTGTTTAATGTAAAAAATAACTGCTGGTTTTCAATTTTGCAGGCAAAATTTAGGCTAAGAGAGCTACTTAGATGTGACAGAACTTTTTTCTTTAACAACCATTTTATAGGTGGAAAGGTCAGTTTTCATTCCAATCCCAAAGAAAGGCAATGCCAAAGAATGCTCAAACTACCGCACAATTGCACTCATCTCACACACTAGTAAAGTAATGCTCAAAATTCTCCAAACCAGGCTGCAGCAATATGTGAACAGTGAATTTCCAGATGTTCAAGCTGGTTTTAGAAAAGGCAGAGGAACCAGAGATCAAATTGCCAACATCTGCTGGATCATAGAAAAGGCAAGAGAGTTCCAGAAAAACATCTATTTCTGCTTTATTGACTATGCCAAAGCCTTTGACTGTGTGGACCACAATAAACTGTGGAAAATTCTGAAAGAGATGGGAATACCAGACCACCTGACCTGCCTCTTGAGAAATCTGTATGCAGGTCAGGAAGCAACACTTAGACCTGGACATGGGACAACAGACTGGTTCCAAATAGGAAAAGGAGTACATCAAGGCTGTATATTGTCACCCTGCTTATTTAACTTCTATGCAGAATACATCATGAGAAACACTGGGCTGGGAGAAACACTGGGCTGGAAGAAGCACAAGCTGGAATCAAGATTGCCAGGAGAAATATCAATAACCTCAGATATGCAGATGACACCACCCTTATGGCAGAAAGTGAAAAGGAACTCAAAAGCCTCTTGATGAAACTGAAAGAGGAGAGTTAAAAAGTTGGCTTAAAACGCAACATTCAGAAAACAAAGATTATGGCATCTGGTCCCATCACTTCATGGGAAATAGATGGGGAAACAGTGGAAACAGTGTCAGGCTTTATTTTGGGGGGCTCCAAAATCACTGCAGATGGTGATTGCAGCCATGAAATTAAAAGACGCTTACTCCTTGGAAGGAAAGTTATGACCAACATAGACAGCATATTAAAAAGCAGAGATATTATTTTGTCAACAAAGGTCCGTCTAGTCAAGGCTAAGGTTTTTCCTGTGGTCATGCATGGATGTTAGAGTTGGACTGTGAAGAAAGCTGAACACTGAAGAATTGATGCTTTTGAAGTATGGTGCTGAAGAAGACTTTTGAGAGTCCCTTGGACTGCAAGGAGATCCAACCAGTCCATCCTAAAGTAGATCAGTCCTGGCTGTTCATTGGAAGAACTGATGCTGAAGCTGAAACTCCAATACTTTGGCCACCTCATGTGAAGAGTTGACTCATTGGAAAAGACTCTGATGCTGGGAGGGATTGGGGGCAGAAGGAGAAGAGGACGACAGAGGATGAGATAGCTGGATGGCATCACCAATTCAATGGACATGGGTTTGGGTAGACTCCAGGAATTGGTGATGGACAGGGAGGCCTGGCGTGCTGAGATTCATGGAGTAGCAAAGAGTTGGACATGACTGAGCGACTGAACTGAACTGAACTGAATGATGATTAAAAAAGAATAATTCCCCATAGAAGAGATTAAAGCCAAGGGGAGGCACAGACTGAGAGTCACACCCAGGACTTGGACTTAATCAAGGACCATTCATTACCTTCAGTTAGAGGGGAATGGGGCTTCCTGGGTGGCACTAATTGTAAAGAATTTGCCTGCCAATGCAGGAGACACAGAGCCGTGTGTTTGATCGCTGGGTTGGGAAGATCCCGTGAAGGAGGATGTGGCAACCCACTCCAGTATTCTTGCCTGGAGAATTCCAAGGACAGAGGAGCCTGGCAGGCTATAGTCTATAGGGTCATAAAGAGTCAAACAGGATTGAAGAGACAGCATGCATGGACTGACTTGCAAAGTAGAATTCTGAGTTACCATGGAATGGTGATTTCTATGTGCTTCTCCTTCTTTACCCTTTTCAATGTAAGCATTTATGGGAGTTCTCTTGTCTCTATTCCGCGGATTGTGTGATGTATGTTTGAGGTAAAAAAAAAAAAAAAAAAACAAAAACCTGTCAGTTTATCAGTCTCTTCTTCTATTTACATTTCTAGATCTATAGACCAAGAGGATGCGTATTTAGACTTGACATAAATCACCAGGTCCCAGGCTTTCCTGATTCTGTGATTACATTAAGACTTTTGAGGGTTTTTAGATGCAGTGCGGTGAGTGTTACTATGATCAAAAGGGCCATTCTGGCCTGGAATTATATATATCATGAGTCCTAAAAGTTAGACTACCTTCTGAAGCTCCTGCAGTGCTAAGCACTATGACATACACTGTCTTATGTTCTCTGTTACTGATGTAGACACAAATTGGATGTTTATTTTTTTTTATTTTAAATGTCTATTACTGCTTATTTAGATCAACAAATACACTTGTCAAATATGTCTTATTATTTCAGAATTTTGAAAAATTTCTAATGATTTAGTTCTATATACATCAACAGTTATATAATCAGTTGCATGCACCATATTTTAATTCTATTTAAAACCTATTCAGAAGGTCTTAAAATTATTAAAACAAATACCATTTAAACTGAGTTCTGCTTACAAATGAACCAGAGGTGAACAATGCATTGCTCTTCTTTGGACTTTCCTGGTGACTCAATGATAAAGAATCTGTCTGCCAGTGCAGGAGAAATGGGTTTGATCCCTGGTCTAGGAAGATCTCACAAGTGGAGCAACTAAGCCCTTGAGCCACAACTACGGGGTCGGTGCTCTAGAGTCTGGGAGCCACAACTACTGAAGCCCTCATGCCCTAGAGCCCAAACTTCACAACAGGAGAAGCCACTGCGATGAGGCACCTGAGTACTGCAGCTAGAGTAGCTCCTGCTTGAAACAACTAGAGAAAAAGCCTGAGTAGCAACAAAGATGGCACTTCCCTAGTAGCTCAGCTGGTAAGAATCCACATGCAATGCAGGAGACCCCAGACCAATTCCTGGGTTGGGAAGATCCCCTGGAGAAGGGATAGGCTACTCACTCCAGTATTCTTGGGCTTCCCTGGTGGCTCAGACAGTAAAGAATCCACCTGAAATGCAGGAGACCTGGGTTCAGTCCCTGGCTTGGGAAGATCCCCTGGAGGAGGGCATGGCAACCCACTCCAGTATCCTTGCCCGGAGCATCCCCATGGGCAGAGGAGCCTGGTGGGCTACAGTGCATTGGGTCGCCAAGAGTCAGACATGACTGGACAACTCAGAACAGCACAGTTCAGTTCAGTTCAGTCGCTCAGTCATGTCCGACTCTTTGCGACCCCATGAGTCACAGCATGCCAGGCCTCCCTGTCCATCACCAACTCCCGGAGTTCACTCAGACTCACATCCATCGAGTCAGTGATGCCATCCAGCCATCTCATCCTCTGTCGTCCCCTTCTCCTCCTGCCCCCAATCCCTCCCAGCATCAGAGACTTTTCCAATGAGTCAACTCTTCGCATGAGGTGGCCAAAGTACTGGAGTTTCAGCTTTAGCATCATTCCTTCCAAAGAAATCCCAGGGCTGATCTCCTTCAGAATGGACTGGTTGGATCTCCTTGCAGTCCAAGGGACTCTCAAGAGTCTTCTCCAACACCACAATTCAAAAGCATCAATTCTTCGGTGCTCAGCTTTCTTCACAGTCCAACTCTCACATCCATACATGACCACTGGAAAAACCATAGCCTTGACTAAACAACACAGCAATAAAGACTCAGCACAGTCAAAAATAAATAAATAAATATTTAAAAAATACATTGCTGTTCCTTAACTAGAAATTCTTGACTCCTTATACCTTATTGGAGACTTAAGGATTTTATTTTTGAATATTGAACTGAGTTTGATAGGACCCAAGTGACATATATTCAAGAGTCATCAACATGAAGTAATGATCTAAATTTGAAGTAATTATTTTCTGTTATTTAAATATCAAGCTAAAAATGTGCTGGGAGACAGACAGGAGAGGAGATTTCTCCATATCTCTCCTGCAGGCTCCATACTCTTGGGTAGCCATCGTGGTCCCCAGGTCTCCAGCTTCATCACTGTCAGGTATGTTATTTCTCTGAATACCTCAGAGAAGCGCAGGAAAGTAACTGAAGGGATGCTCAGCTCCATTTCAGTCTTGAGATTGCCCGGGAGGTCTTGTACTGACCTCTGAGGAACCCCCTGCATCTTGAAAGGTGAATTTCTGTGCTATTACTTAGTGGCAAGGATGCTCCTTCCCCATCTAGCTCTATGAAAAATTTGCCTCTATAGATTTACTACTTCCTGCTTTCCAAATTGGTCCCGGACACAAGACATAATCATAAAATTTCGTTTCAACTTAAATGGAAATTTCTGGCATGTAATCAGGACTATAATAGCAAATATTAAAAACCGAACAAAGTGGAACTCTTACAAGATGAAATACATATGAGGTTTATATGTGAGCACTATTTCTATGCTAATCAACCTCAGTAACTGTTAAATGAATGAATTTTTTTTCCCCCTTTCCTTATTTCCTTCTCGAAGCTTGGACAGTGTAGCCTGGATGATTTATTATCCAAACTCTGAATTTTTCACAGATGTTAACTTCAATGTTTTGAAATTGAGACAAGGTGGATGAATCCAGGGCCTTACATTTGGGATGTTGGATTCTGCTAGGGTAGCAGTCTGTCAAGAAAACCTTTTTGTGACACACAGATACGTCCAGATTCTTGTGCCAAGACTCGAGGGCAGCGAGGCTCTCTGCAGGAACTAAAGTTCCAACTGTGTGGATGAGCAGAAAATGGTGAAATTGTAAATGCATAGTTTTCATGTTGTTATTGAGAGGAAGGCATTGCCATTTAGAGATTTCTTCACGTTTCATTCTACTCTAGAAATAGAAGAGCAGGGAAAAATTTTCACCCATTCAGGGTATCAGAGCAGTGTGGAAATACTGTTCTGGGAAAAAGGGTTTTCCTATCTGTGAAATTTTCTAAGTTAATATAATGGATTTATCCTTTAGTTTTATTGTTTAGCTGTTAAGTTGTGCCTGACTCTTTTGTGACCCCATGGACTGTATGTAGCCTGCCAGGGTCCTCTGTCCATGGGATTTTCCAGGCAAGAACACTGGAGTGGGTTGCCATTTCCTTCTCCAGAGGATCTTCCTGACCCAGGGATCAAACCCTTGTCTCTTGCATTGCAGGCAGATTCTTTACCACTGAGTCACCTAAGAAGCCCATCCTTTATTTTACTAAGGTTATACTGAGAAAAATTTGTCTCCACTATCTACTTTTGGTTATATGCTGTCAAACCTCCCCAAATCTTTAATATCCTTGTTTGTGTTTTGGGACAATTATTTTTTTCCTTTTACAATATCTCTAAATTTCTAGACTCATTTTGCCTCTATTTCCAAAATTTTTTTTGATCAAAATATTTATTTTGGGATATTTGTTTTTGAAAACTGGATTAGACAATTTATTGTGGATTTAGGGTTTTGCATTGTAGCTCAGAGCTTTAGTGGCTTTGACTGAATTCACAAGCAGAGTTGATGGACATATCTTCAGGACATCCGTGTTCCCTCCCTGCTGCTCAAGCCCACAATAGTCTATCCATCGTAATGACATTGGCATTACCACAGATAAACTTCTAAAAAAAACTTTTATTGGAGTATTTACAGTATTGTGTTACTTTCTTTTGTAGAGTGAATCAGTTATACATATACATATTTTAGATTATGTCATTTTTAGATTTCCTTCCCATTTAGGTCACCACAGAGCATGGAGTAGAGTTTACTGTGTTACATAGTAGGTCCTTATTAGTTATCTATTTTATATATAGAAGTATGAATGGATAAAGAAGATGCAGTACGTATATGAAATGGAATATTACTCAGCCATAAAAAATAACAAAATGCCACTTGCAGCAACATGGATGGACCTAGAAATTGTCAAACACAGTGAAGTAAGTCAGAAAGAGGAAAATATCACATATTAACACATGTATGTGGAATGGTGTTGTTCAGTCGCTCAGTCACGTCAGACTCTTTGCAACCCCATAGACTGCAGCACGCCAGGCTTCCCTGTCCCTCACTATCTCCCAGAGCTTGCTCAAACTCATGTTCATCCTGTTGGTGATGCCATACATCCATCTTATCCTCTGTTGCCCCCTTCTCCTCCTGCCTTCAGTCTTTCCCATCATCAGGGTGTTTTCTAATGGGTCACCTTTTTGCATCAGGTGACCAAAGTATTGGAGTTTCAGCTTTAGCATCAGTCCTTCCAGTGAACACTCAGGACTGATCTCATTTAGGATGGACTGGTTGGATCTCCTTGCAGTCTAAGTAACTCTCAAGAGTCTTTTCCAACACCACAGTTTAAAAGCATCAATTCTTCAGTGCTCAGCCTTCTTTATGGGCCAATTCTCACATGCATACCTGACTACTGGGAAAACCATAACTTGGACTGGATGGACCTTTGTTGGCAAAGTAATGTCAACACTTTTTAATATGCTGTCTAGGTTGGTCATAGCTTTTCTTCCAAGGAGCAAGCGTCTTTAATTTCATGGCTGCAGTCATCATCTGCAGTGATTTCAGAGCCCAAGAAAATAAAGTCTGTCACTGTTTCGATTGTTTCCCTGTATATTTGCCATGAAGTGACGGGACCAGATGCCATGATCCTCGTTTTTTGAATGCTGAGTTTTAAGTCAGCTTTTTCACTCTCCTCTTTTATATTTATCAAGAGACTCTTTAGTTCCTCTTTGCTTTCTGCCTTAAGGGTAGTGTCTGCGTATCTGAGGATATTGATATTTCTCCTGGCAATCTTGATTTCAGTTTGTGCTTCACCCTTCCCAGCATTTCTCATTTTGTACTCTGCATATAATTTAAATAAACAGGGTGACAATATACAGCCTTGATGTACTTGTTTCCCAATTTTGAACCAGTCCATGTCCTGTTCTAACTGTTGCTTCTTGACCTGCATACAGGTCATCACAGCTCCACCTATCAGCATAAAATTTCATTAAAGATATACTGAACATGGCCTTGCCCACAAGAGCAAGACCCAGTTTTACCCACAGCCAGTCCCTCACACTAGGAAGCTTCCACAAGCCTCTTATCTTCATCCATCTGAAGGCAGACAGAATGATAGCTGCAATCACAGAAAACTAACCGAACTAATCACATGGATCACAGCCTTGTCTAACTCAATGAAACTATGATCCATGCCATGTAGGGCCACCCAAGATGGATGGGTCATGGTGGAGAGTTGTGACAAAACGTGGCCCACTGGAGAAGGGAATGGCAAATCACATCAGCATTCTTGCCTTGAGAACCCCATGAACAGTATGAAAAGGCAAAAAAGATATGATACTGAAACATGAACTCTCGAGATCAGTAGGTGCCCAGTATGCCAGAGATGAGAGAAGAAACATCTCCAGGCATATTGGAGAGAATGAAGAGGCTGAGCCAAAGAAGAAACAATGCCCAGTTGTGGATGTGTCTGGTGTTGAAAGTAAAGTCCGATGCTGTATGGAACAATATTGCATAGGAACCTGGAATGTTAGGTCCATGAATCAAGGTAAATTGGAAGTGGTCTAACAGGAGATGGCAAGAGTGAACATTGACATTTTAGGAACCAGTGAACTAAAATGAACTGGAATGGGTGAATTTAATTCAAATGACCATTATATCTACTACTGTGGGCAAGGAAAATGGTTAAATGATCTTATTTGCAAAACAGAAATCGAGTTACAGGCATAGAAAACAATGTAATAGCTACCAGGGGTGATACGGGAGAGGGATAAATTGGGAGATTGGGATTGACAAAGCTAGATTTTGTTGCAGGTCACTAGGCCGTTTTATGAAATAACAGTCCTACAAGTGGGCACAGTGCCCAGTGACTACATATTCTTAGAATATTGAGGAATAGGAAAAATAAGTTTTGATCATGTGCTTAGTCACTAAGTCGTGTCCAACTCTTTGCAACCCATGGATTGTAGCCTGTCAGGCTTGTCTGTCCATAGGGATTCCCCAGACAAGAATCTTCCCAACCATGGGCTCGAACCCAGGTCTCCCACATTTCAGGTGGATTCTTTACCATCTGAGCCACCAGGGAAGCCCAATTATGATCATATATTATTACAATAGAAGTATCTCTTTGGTGACACATAACAAATGCTTGTCTTCTAAATTCATTCCAGAGTTAAAGAAAGAAAAAAAAAATCAAAAGTGTCCCAGCCCTATGCTAGATTTCTCAGCATTTTATGTGGAATTACAATCTTGCTCCTAAAATGGCCTCACTTTTCTATAGAAACCCTGTGCTCTGAGCATATTTACTCATGGTTTCACATTTTTGTCAAAATATCTATGCCCTTTGATATTTAAGGTGCTTTCTCTTTCTCCTTCTTCATCCAGATAAAGTCTTACTTCCTCCATGAAGAAATCATAAAGTCTTACATGACTGAAGCTCTCCTTGAACTCACTCATTTAGATTTCAATATGCAATGGGTTTTATGCAGTTTTTTTTTTCTATGTGTAGTTATTGAATTCTGGAAGACTGAGATCTATCTCTTTTACTTCTGTTGAACAACAAAAAAAAATGCCTTTACCAAATTAATCTCCACATAGGCATAATTAATTGCCTTATGGACTCAGGGATTTTTCCTTGAAAGAAAAATTCATCTAAATCAATCTCTCAATTCATTGCATTGACAATTTCTGACAGAATAATTAGCTAGTATTTCCTTGCCCAACATAATTCTCCTAAATAGCTTATTGGCTAGTCTCTCAGTTTGTATCCAACAACCCCATGTGTTGGAATTATTGGGAAAATTCAAATTATTTTTGTGACCAAAGTGAGGAAATGGATTGTACACTCAGAACCTCAAGGTTGAAGTCAGCGAGTGGAAGAAAAAACTTGATTTGCTCAGAGTTTGAGTTTTCCTAAAACTGGTTTCTTGGCAAAGCAAAAACAAAAACAAAAACAAAAACCTTAATAGCAGGAATAATGGCGGTTAAGAAAATAATTCATCGGTTGTATTTTCTCTTCTGACAGCTCTTTATGGAAAATTACTTTTCCTTAGTTGAAGTGATGGTGGTAGTGAAATACTTTAAAATATCTGTTGGTTCCCTGAAATGTTTGCAAATGGAATCTTTTTCCTCTAATTAATTCTACCAAATTGGAACTTAGACAAAGTTGTTGTGTCCTACATATCTTTCTAAGTTTAAATTTGGACTATTGTTTGGGCCTCTGTTTTTCAAAGACACTGGAAAATAAAGATGAGTTTATAGCAAATCACTTCTTTTTTCAATTTTAAAAAAAATTAATTCTGAAGAGAAAAAATCTAAAAATCAAAGTTACATAGTCATTTCAGAGTGACAGAGAATTAAAAGATCACTGTTCTGAGTTATTCAGAAGAAAGAAAGCATGCTTTTATGAGAAGCTTAAATACTAGGTTTGCTCTGCTCTTTAAATAAAAACTGACTGTAAGATGGTTTGGATAGGAGCTCTGAAAGGTTGCAATATTGATGAGAAGGTGCAGAAGTAGCTGGTGTTCCCTGAGTGAACACAACTGAAATCCTAATACTGAAAACCCACATTCTTTAGCATGAAGGCTATGTGAAACTATAATATACATACTGAGAAAGAAATGTTACATAAAAGTTAACCGTTATATATTACAAATATGTTTATCAAAACAATATATGCTCATGTTTTTAAATCCTCCAGTCTAATCTTATTGATAAAAGCATTAGCATAATCCAATGAGAAAAGCGAATGGAATGGATCTAAGTATAAAATTGTGTGACTAGCTCAAAAACCCAGTGATATTTTACAACGAAGTAGACATCCAGTTATTTATTTCATGTCTTTTGTACTAGAATGTGGGCAGGGATCTATGTCTGTATTATTTACCATTATATTCTCAGCATTAGATTATAATGCTAGCATTATAATGCTAGATTATAATAGTCTACTTTATAAAAATCATTCAAGGGTATTGTTGATTGAATGAATGAATATTAAACAATTGTGAAAATAACTAGACCTATTGCACTTTGTAAAATGCTGTACACAGTCCATTATACATCTGCTTTCTATGAGTTATAGTGAGCTTTTTATTAATATGTAGAACCAAAATAGGTCACTAATATGGTAATATTGAATTGTTTTATACGTAACATTAGAAAACAAGTTTAGCTAAATCTACAAATCATAGGTTCTATAGAATGATTACAAAATTATTTTATTTATTTCCCCTTCTTTTTTCTCCCAAAATATTAATTTGGGTTTTTAGGAACATCCCAACTGATTTAAAATTTATTGACTGTATTTCTTACCATGTTATAAATCTTTTGGTCCCATTGAAAGAGAATATTTTTCTTTTTTTTAAATTTAACTTTATTTACTTTAATTGGAGGCTAAATTACTTTACAATATTGTATTGGTTTTGCTATATATCATGAATCCACCACGGGTGTACACGTGTTCCCCATCCTGAACCCCACTCCCACCAGCCTCCCTGTACCATCCCTCTGGGTCATCCCAGTGCACCAGCCCCAAGCATCCTGTATCCTGAATCAAACCTGGACTGGCGATTCGTTTCTTATATTGTATTATACAGGTTTCAATGCCATTCTCCCAAATCTTCCCACCCTCTCCCTCTCCCACAGAGTCCAAAAGACTGTTCTATGCATCTGTGTCTCTTTTGCTGTCTCACATACAGGGTTATTGTTACCATCTTTCTAAATTCCATATATATGCGTTAGTATACTGTATTGGTGTTTTTCTTTCTGGCTTACTTCACTCTGTATAATAGGCTCCAGTTTCATCCACCTCATTAGAACTGATTCAACTGTATTCTTTTTAATGGATGAGTAATACTCCATTGTGTATATGTACCACTGCTTTCTTATCCATTCGTCTGCTGATGGACATCTAGGTTGCTTCCATGTCCTGGCTATTATAAACAGTGCTGCGATGAACATTGGGGTACACATGTCTCTTTCAATTCTGGTTTCCTTGGTGTGTATGCCCAGCAGTGGGATTGCTGGGTCATAATGCAGTTCTATTTCCAGTTTTTTAAGGAATCTCCACACTGTTCTCCATAGTGGCTGTACTAGTTTGCATTCCCACCAAAAGTGTAAGAGGGTTCCCGTTTCTCTGCACCCTCTCCAGCATTTATTGCTTATAGACTTTTGGATCGCAGCCATTCTGACTGGTGTGAAATGGTACCTCATAGTGGTTTTGATTTGCATTTCTCTGATAATGAGTGATGATGAGCATCTTTTCATGTGTTTGTTAGCCATCTGTATGTCTTTGGAGAAATGTCTGTTTAGTTCTTTGGCCCATTTTTTGATTGGGTCATTTATTTTTCTGGAGTTGAGCTGCAGGAGTTGCTTGTATATTTTTGAGATTAGTTGTTTGTCAGTTGCTTCATTTGCTATTATTTTCTCCCATTCTGAAGGCTGTCTTTTCACCTTGCTTATAGTTTCCTTTGTTGTGCAGAAGTTTTTAAGTTTAATTAGGTCCCATTTGTTTATTTTTGCTTTTATTTCCAGTATTCTGGGAGGTGGGTCATAGAGGATCCTGCTGTGATGTATGTTGGAGAGTGTTTTGCCTATGTTCTCCTCTAGGAGTTTTATAGTTTCTGGTCTTACAGTTAGATCTTTAATCCACTTTGAGTTTATTTTTGTGTATGGTGTTAGAAAGTGTTCTAGTTTCATTCTTTTACAAGTGGTTGACCAGTTTTCCCAGCATCACTTGTTAAAGAGATTGTCTTTTCTCCATTGTGTATCTTGCCTCCTTTGTCAAAGATAAGGTGTCCATAGGTACATGGGTTTATCCCTGGGCTTTCTATTTTTTTCCATTGATCTATATTTCTGTCTTTGTGCCAGTACCATACTGTCTTGATGACTGTGGCTTTGTAGTAGAGCCTGAAGTCAGGCAGGTTTATTCTTCTAGTTCCATTCTTCTTTCTCAAGATAGCTGTGGCTATTCGAGGTTTTTTGTATTTCCATACAAATTGTGAAATTATTTGTTCTAGCTCTGTGAAAAATACCATTGGTAGCTTGATAGGGATTGCATTGAATCTATAGATTGCTTTGGGTAATATACTCATTTTCAATATATTGATTCTTCTGATCCATGAACATGGTATATTTCTCCATCTATTAGTGTCCTCTTTGATTTCTTTAACCAGTATTTTATAGTTTTCTATATATAGGTCTTTAGTTTCTTTAGGTAGATATATTCCTAAGTATTTTATTCTTTTCGTTGCAATGGTGAATGGAATTGTTTCCTTAATTTCTCTTTCTATTTTCTCATTATTAGTGTATAGGAATGCAAGGGATTTCTGAGTGTTGATTTTATATCCTGCAACTTTACTATATTCATTGATTAGCTCTAGTAATTTTCTGGTGGAGTCTTTAGGGTTTTCTATGTAGAGGATCATGTCGTCTGCAAACGGTAAGAGTTTTACTTCTTCTTTTCCAATTTGGATTCCTTTTATTTCTTTTTCTGCTCTGATTGCTGTGGCCAAAACTTCCAGAACTATGTTGAATAGTAGTCGTGAAAGTGGGCACCCTTGTCTTGTTCTTGACTTTAGGGGAAATGCTTTCAATTTTTCACCATTGAGGATAATGTTTGCTGTGGGTTTGTCATATATAGCTTTTATTATGTTGAGGTATGTTCCTTCTATTCCTGCTTTCTGGAGAGTTTTTATCATAAATGGATGTTGAATTTTGTCAAAGGCTTTCTCTGAATCTATTGAGATAATCATATGGCTTTTATTTTTCAATTTTTTAATGTGGTATATTATATTGATTGATTTGCAGATATTGAAGAATTCTTGCATCCCTGGGATAAAGCCTACTTGGTCATGATGTATGATCTTTTTAATGTGTTGTTGGATTCTGATTGCTAGAATTTTGTTAAGGATTTTTGCATCTATGTTCATCAGTGATATTGGCCTGTAGTTTTCCTTTTTTGTGGGATCTTTGTCAGGTTTTGGTATTAGGGTGATGGTGGCCTCATAGAATGAGTTTGGAAGTTTACCTTTCTCTGCAATTTTCTGGAAGAGCTTGAGCAGGATAGGTGTTAGCTCTTCTCTAAATTTTTGGTAGAATTCAGCTGTGAAGCCGTCTGGACCTGGGCTTTTGTTTGCTGGAAGATTTCTGATTACAGTTTCAATTTCCGTGCTTGTTATGGGTCTGTTAAGATTTTCTATTTCTTCCTGGTTCAGTTTTGGAAAGTTGTACTCATCTAAGAATTTGTCCATTTTATTGGCATATAATTGCTGATAGTAGTCTCTTATGATCCTTTGTATTTCTGTGTTGTCTGTTGTGATCTCTCCATTTTCATTTCTAATTTTATTGATTTGATTTTTCTCCCTTTGTTTCTTGATGAGTCTAGCTAATGGTTTGTCAATTTTATTTATCCTTTCAAAGAACCAGCTTTTGGCTTTGTTGATTTTTGCTATGGTCTCTTTTGTTCCTTTTGCATTTATTTCTGCCCTAATTTTTAAGATTTCTTTCCTTCTACTAACCCTGGGGGTCTTCATTTCTTCCTTTTCTAGTTGCTTTAGGTGTAGACTTAGGTTATTTATTTGACTTTTTTCTTGTGTCTTGAGGTGTGCCTGTATTGCTATGAACTTTCCCCTTAGCACTGCTTTTACAGTGTCCCACAGGTTTTGGGTTGTTGTGTTTTCATTTTCATTTCATTTCTATGCATATTTTGATTTCTTTTTTGATTTCTTCTGTGATTTGTTGGTTATTCAGCAGCGTGTTGTTCAGCCTCCATATGTTGGAATTTTTAATAGTTTTTCTCTTGTAATTGAGATTTAATCTTACTGCATTGTGGTCAGAAAAGATGCTTGAAATGATTTTTAATTTTTTTGAATTTACCAAGGCTAGATTTATGGCCCAGGATGTGATCTATCCTGGAGAAGGTTCCATGTGCGCTTGAGAAAAAGGTGAAATTCATTGTTTTGGGGTGAAATGTCCTATAGATATCAATTAGGTCTATTGTATCATTTAAAGTTTGTGTTTCCTTGTTAATTTTCTGTTTAGTTGATCTATCCATAGGTGTGAGTTGGGTATTAAAGTCTCCCACTATTATTGTGTTATTGTTAATTTCCCCTTTCATACTTGTTAGCATTTGTCTTACATATTGGGTGCTCCTATGTTGGGTGCATATATATTTATAATTGTTTTATCTTCTTTTTGGATTGATCCTTTGATCATTATGTAGTGTCCTTCTTTGTCTCTTTTCGCAGCTTTTGTTTTAAAGTCTATTTTATCTGATATGAGTATTGCTGCTCCTGCTTTCTTTTGGTCTCTATTTTCATGGAATATCTTTTTCCAGCCCTTCACTTTCAGTCTGTATGTGTCCCCTATTTTGAGGTGGGCCTCTTGTAGACAATATATATAAGGGTCTTGTTTTTGTATCCATTCAGCCAGTCTTTGTCTTTTGGTTGGGGCATTCAACCCATTTATGTTTAAGGTAATTATTGATAAGTATGATCCCATTGTCATTTACTTTATTGTTCTGGGTTCGAGTTTATATACCCTTTTTGTTTCCTGTCTAGAGAATATCCTTTAGCATTTGTTGGAAAGCTGGTTTGGTGGTGCTGAATTCTCTCAGCTTTTGCTTGTCGTAAAGCTTTTGATTTCTCCTTCATATTCGAATGAGATCCTTGCTGGGTACAGTAATCTGGGCTGTAGGTTATTTTCTTTCATTACTTTAAGTATGTCTTGTCATTCCCTCCTGGCCTGCAGAATTTCTATTGAAAGATCAGCTGTTATCCTTATGGGAATCCCCTTGTGTGTTATTTGTTGTTTTTCCCTTGCTGCTTTTAATATTTGTTCTTTGTGTTTGATCTTTGTTAATTTGATTAATATGTGTCTTGGGGTGTTTTGCCTTGGGTTTATCCTGTTTGGGACTCTCTGGGTTTCTTGGATCTGGGTGATTATTTCCTTCCCCATTTTAGGGAAGTTTTCAACTATTATCTCCTCAAGTATTTTTTCATGGTCTTTCTTTTTGTCTTCTTCTTCTGAAAGAGAATATTTTTCTTAATTCTAACCTTAAACCAACTCACAGTGTTGTCTTAGCCTCAAGGTAAAGAACTCTCAACTTAAGGAAATACATCCATAAAGTCATAGTTTTAAGGTAATATTTATTGCTATTTGAATATAAAATAAGTATGTAAGCTCATGTGAGAAGAGTTGACTCATTGGAAGAGACTCTGATGCTGGGAGGGATTGGGGGCAGGAGAAGAAGGGGACTACAGAGGATGAGATGGCTGGATGGCATCACTGACTCGATGGACGTGAGTCTGAGTGAACTCCGGGAATTGGTGTTGGACAGGGAGGCCTTGCGTGCTGCGATTCATGGGGTTGCAAAAAGTCGGACACGACTGAGCGACTGAACTAAACTGAACTGAACTATTAAAATAGATTCTTTAACATATCACATAAAATAAATTCAAAGTACATGTTTACTATTCTGGGAAACTCTGCTTTACATTATTTTATGCATCCTGAAATATGGTGCTCTTACTAGCTGCCATTTGACTACACTGCTATTTACAATAAATCTATGAGGTAATTATCACTGACCCATTTCACATAATGAAAAGAATAACCAACATACTAAATAAATGCTGGTTGACTCTAAAGCTAAGACTCTTAGACATTATCCTCTGACTTACTGTTGTCCTTTGATCTTAAGTCATGGATTTAACTCTGGATAAATATTACCAGTTCTCATTTTGTAAGAAAGTACTGGTATAAGAGATGTTTTGACAAGAAAGTATTAATGTTGATGTCTTGGAAATCAACATTAATCAAAAACACTCATTTCTTGACACGGTCTTCTAAGTCAGTTGTGTTCCAGCCTTGTCATATACCAACTTGCCAGGTAATTATAATCTCTGCTTCCATGGGTTCTGTGAAGATTAAATGAAATTATTGGATTGGCACAGTATAAACCATGGAACAAAAGGAAGTCTGAATGGAGCTCAGGAATGTTATTGTGTTAAATACATTTCCAAAATCCTTTCAAAAGTTGGATTTCATGTTTTGTTGATTTACGATTTAGGATAATATTGCAGGATTTTCTTCCTTTAATTTCCAAAGGTATTTATTTATATCATTTTAAGTATTTATGCTTCAGTTTTATTTGTTGGGTTTCTTAAATTTTTACTACATGGAATCAGATTAATTGGTATCAATTGATGTGTCTGAGATTTATTTAAAATTGGAAACAGGCCTAAATGGACATCTGTTATAAAAAAAACAAGTCAAAAGCATGATATCTCCTTGGTGACAAAATATATTTGATTTAGAATTGCCAAAAGATATCATTCTTTAGAAGTTTTTTTCTTTTATTAGAACAACAATCCAAGAACTTGATTTTACTTGGCAGAGAAATAAAGTGTAAGTTGTATTTGAATATGCAATGTTAATTGTTTCTGAAAAAAACTTTTCTCCATGAAATTTTAAAATATCATGTAAAATAACAACTTCACCTCTAGACACATTTCAAAGGATGCTAACAACATACTTTTCTAACATAAAAAAGGAGGACTTTCCACATTCTGCACAGTATATTCTCTTGAACATTAGGGCACATGCTTAGGTACACCAAGCAAATTAGAACACCTTCCCTGGATATGCCAGATATATGCTGTCTGAGAGAGTTTAGCAAAACATATTTTCAAGATGTGTTGATGTAATAGTTACTTTTTTGAACTCTATAATACATATTTTTGCCAATTTTTCACCTAAATATTAGCATAGATTTGAAAATCTGGAAGTACAATCACTTATTATGCATATTTACATGAAGAATATTTCAATCAAAAGTTAGGAGGATTAAACATTAAGAAGTTATTTGCCAACTGCAAATATTCTTAAGTTCCTTTAAAACACCTCATAAAGAACAAGCTAAAGTATCTTAAAAGAGGGCTTTATCAATATTTTCCAATTTTTAGAGAGTTTATCTCTATTTTACTAACATAATATTATTATTTAGCACATGTATAAGTTCTAATATTAGTTCGATTGAGATAAAAATATAAAAGTATTTTAAATTGATGTTAAAATAATCAGATAGAACAGAGAATGTAAGAAAATGATCATAAGAAAAGAAGAATTGATTAAATGGTGAAATTCTTATGTTTCAGTTCAGTTCAGTCGCTCAGTCATGTCTGACTCTTTGTGACCCCATGAATCGCAGCATGCCAGGCCTCCCTGTCCATCACTAACTCCCAGAGTTTACCCAAACTCATGTCCATCCAGCCATCTGATCCTCTGTCGTCCCCTTCTCCTTCTGCCCCCAATCCCTCCCAGCATCAGGGTCTTTTCAATGAGTCAACTCTTTGCATGAGGTGGCCAAAGTATTGGAGTTTCAGCTTTAGCATCAGTCCTTCCAAAGAAGACCCAGGACTGATCTTGTTTAGAATGGACTGGTTGGATCTCCTTGCAGTCCAAGGGACTCTCAAGAGTCTTCTTCAGCACCACAGTTCAAAAGCATCAATTCTTCAGCACTCAGCTTTCTTCACAGTCCAACTCTCACATCCATCCATGACCACTGGAAAAACCATAGCCTTGACTAGACGGACCTTTGTTGTCAAAGTAATATCTCTGCTTTTCAATATGCTGTCTAGGTTGGTCATAACTTTCCTTCCAAGGAGTAAGCATCTTTTAATTTCTGCAATCACCATCTGCAGTGATTTTGGAGCCTCCAAAAACAAAGTCTGACACTGTTTCCAGTGTTTCTCCATTATTTGCCATGAAGTGATGGGACCGGATGCCATGATCTTAGTTTTCTGAATGTTGAGCTTTAAGCCAACTTTTTCACTCTCCTCTTTCAGTTTCAACAAGGGGCTTTTTAGTTCCTTTTCACTTTCTGCCATAAGAGAGGTGTCATCTGCATATCTGAGGTTATTGATATCTCTTCCAGCAGTCTTGATTCCAGCTTGTGCTTCTTCCAGTCCAGCATTTCTCATGATGTACTCTGCATAGAAGTTAAATAAGCAGGGTGACAATATAAAGTCTTGACGAACTCCTTTTCCTATTTGGAACCAGTCTTGTGTTCCATGTCCAGTTCTAACTGTTGCTTCCTGACCTGCATATATGTTTCTCAAGAGGCAGGTCAGGTGGTCTGGTATTCCTATCTCTTTCAGAATTTTCCACAGTTTATTGTGGTCCACACAGTCAAAGGCTTTGGCATAGTCAATAAAGCAGATATAGATGTTTTTTTGGAACTCTCTTGCCTTTTCAATGATCCAGCGGATGTTGGCACTTTGATCTCTGGCCCCTCTGCCTTTCCTAAAACCAGCTTGAACATCTGGAAGTTCACGGTTCACATATTGTTGCAGCCTGGCTTGGAGAATTTTGAGCATTACTTTACTAGAGTGTGAGATGAGTGCAATTGTGTGGTAGTTTGAGCATTCTTTGGCATTGCCTTTCTTTGGGATTAGGATGAAAACTGACCTTTTCCAGTCCTGTGGCCACTGCTGAGGTTTCCAAATTTGCTGACATATCGAGTGCAGCACTTTCACAGCATCATCTTTCAGGATTGGAAAGAACTCAACTGGAATTCCATCACCTCCACTAGCTTTGTTCGTAGTGATGCTTCCTAAGGCCCACTTGACTTCACATTCCAGGATGTCTGGCTCTAGGTCAGTGATCACACCATCGTGATTTTCTTGGTCATGAAGCTCTTTTTTGTACATTTCTTCTGTGTATTCTTGCCACCTCTTCTTAATATCTTCTGCTTCTCTTAGGTCCATACCATTTCTGTCCTTTATCGAGCCCATCTTTGCATAAAATGTTCCCTTGTTATCTCTAATTTTCTTGAAGAGATCTCTAGTCTTTCCCATTTTGTTGTTTCCCTCTATTTATTTGCATTGATTGCTGAGGAAGGCTTTCTTATCTCTCCTTGCTATTCTTTGGAACCCTGCATTCAGATGCTTATATCTTTTCTTTTCTCCTTTACTTTTCGCTTTTCTTTTCTCAGCTATTTGTAAGGCCTCCTAAGAGAGCCATTTTGCTTTTTTGCATTTCTTTTCCATGGGGATGGTCTTGATCCCTGTCTCCTGTACAATGTCATGAACCTCCATCCATAGTTCATTAGGCATTCTATCAGATCTAGTTCCTCACTTCCACTGTATAATCATAAGGGATTTGATTTAGGTCATACCTGAATGGTATGTTTAGTATTATAAATTAAGATATGAAGTAATGTAATGAAAAAACAAGTTAGAAAATGAGGTGACCAATTTTTTAATTTAAAGGTAGCTGGTAAAATTTCAAAATTTTTTTTTAATGTGTCAGGGCCCCTCTAGAGACCAAGTAAAAATCAGATGTGTCTGTGTACATCTGGTAAAATGAAGAGGACATGAATCTTGAGCTGTTGCCAGTGTTCTGACTACACAAGGAATGAGACATCTCTGAAGAAAACTCATTCCACACAGGGGAAAAATATATCATGAATATTAAACCTGATTTTCTGAAATGAGTAAACATTTCAAGTATATTTTTTTGATATTATCAAATTGTTAGTCCAAGACCAGTACCACTGGAGCAAAAGAAACCCTACCATGACTGATTATTTTACAGCCTTCTTAATCCATTGCCAGTGAACTTACATACCCACCACTCCACTGACTAGCCCTCATGCACTGGTGCAACACTGAAGATGCACTGATGAGACTACCTGCCACACCTGAGGATTGCTTTCAGCTCTTATCAGGTGACATCTGAGTGTTTTCTCAGAAACCCTTCCCTGCCTCGGACCCCACAAATCCAATTTTTTCTGGTCTTCCTACTTCTCTGATTGTCTTTCCAACTCTGTTTTCTTTTTACCACCACAGTGGTTCAAATGTTGATCATCCCCAGGGTTCTCTCCTAGCTTCTACTTTGCTACAGATGTATTAACTTTCCTGGGATTATTTCCTATAGCCTTTACTAAATAAGTTAATGTCTCCCCAATTTGTCTCTCTCCATCCAGATGATTTAGACATTTATCTAGACATTTATCTCTAGACATTTATCTCTAACTATCCTTTCTACTCTACCACTCTAGTGGGTCGCCTTGCCTCTAAGCACAATTATGTCTTTCACATTAACACCAAGACTGAGACTCTTAAAAAAAAGATTTAACTGTGTAATTCTATTATTTAAAATCTTTTGGAATGCCTCAGCACTTGTCCTAAAGGAAAAAGTAGCATGTTATTAAAATCCTTCACAGCTTGGTTCTGAACTACCTTTTCTACCTCATCTTCTGTTCCTCTCCTAACTGATATTATGCAAAGTCAGTATCTCAAACAAGCCACCTATGTTTATTTCTATCAGTATTAATAAATCTATCACTCAGACTGCCTAAAATGTATTTCATCCTCATTTGAAAGCTATCATGAGACCCATGAATAGAACATAGTGAAAAATTGAGAGCCAAATGTATCACTTCCCCACACTTTACCACATGATGCCATCTAAGCGTTATAAGCGGCTGAAACCACAGAGGTCATTGTGGTGGCAACTGGGAAAATCTGTAGTGCTGCCTGGGCCACAGAATGCTGGATGAAGTAGATGCTTTGCTAAACATATGTGAGCAATCATGTAATCATATGATTCCTCATAATGGCGGGGTCTGGTGGGTTACAGTCCATGGGGTTGCAAAGAGTGGCACACGACTGGGTGACTAACATACACATACATAATCAAAGAAATACTCAGGGACATTTGCATGGGAGAAATGTCTTGAGAAAGACATTTTATGGGTTGTAAAATTGGCAAAAGCCTAGGAGAAGAATTCACATGCATTTCAAAAAAGGAGAGAGAGAATTTACAATGACAGATTTTCTAAAGTAAGTGTTGTGAGAAAATGGAGATTAGGGGGCCATGGTCAGAAAGAAATCTGTCTGAAATTCATTCAAGCTGAGAAGAACTTTAAGACCATCTGGATCACCATCACCCTCATGCTTCTTGATACATCTACAGCTTTCTCAAAAGTGCTCTTTGCAGTTTTGATGACCACCAATTAGTAAGGAGGTCCAACCAGTCCATCCTAAAGGAGATCAGTCCTGGGAGTTCATTGTGTTAGGTAGGTAGAATAGGGAAAAGGAGTCCAAAATGGTGGTGGCTAAAAGACAAGGAAGGTCAAAGGAAGGTCCGAGGACCAGAGTGAAGACTTCAGGCAGAACAAACAGCACTCCTGGCTAAGCCCAATTTGCATAGGGCAGGCCCAGGTGGAGGGAAAAAACATGTAAAAGGAGGAGCCAAAGCGCTTTCTCACGGACTCTCTCTCTCCCGTGTGCGTGCGCTCTTTCTCTCTGTCTCCCTCTCCTGCTATCTTCTAAATAAAATAGAGCTGTAACACTGATTTGCCTAAGAGCTATAACACGGTTTGTCCAAGACCGAGAGCTGTGACACCCGGGGGCTTTAACGTCCGTTGCTCCAAATCTTTGTTGTGACGAGACAAAGAACCGAGGAACATACACTCACGTGACAATTGGAAGGAATGATGCTAAAGCTCAAACTCCAGTACTTTGGCCACCTCATGCGAAGAGTTGACTTGTTGGAAAAGACCCTGATGCTGGGAGGGATTAGGGGCAGGAGGAGAAGGGGACGACAGAGGATGAGATGGCTGGATGGCATCACCGACTCGATGGACATGAGTTTGAGTAGACTCCAGGAGTTGGTGATGAACAGGGAGGCCTGGTGTGCTGCGATTCATGGGGTTGCACAGAGTCGGACATGACTGAGCGACTGAAGTGAAGTGAACTGAATTGAACTGAATTTTGTCACCCACAGTTGTGACGAGAAGCTCTTGATGTTCATATTGTCCAAGTGAAGTGAAAGTGTTAGTTGCTCAATTGTGTCTGGCTCTTTGCAACCCCATGACCATAGCCCATAAGGCTCCTCTGTCCATGGAATTTTCCAGGCAAGAATACTGGAGTGGGTTCCCTTCTCCAGGGGATCTTCCTGACCTAGGGACTGAACCCAGGTTTCCTGCTTTGCAGGCAGATTCTTTACCATCTGAGCCACCAGGAAAGCCCCTTATTGTCCAAGGTGAAAGAGTATTCTAGCTTCAACTTCCCCAGAATCCAGGCAAACAAGAGTTTGAAACTCCAGTTTATCTTTACTGCTTTTTAACAATCTCCTTATTTCATGCTGCATTTAATCCAGCTATGGTTGCCTGTCCTGGAGGCAGCCTCTATTTTTTTCCTCTTTTGTTTCAAAAATTTTTGAAACAAAATTTTTATCACACACACACACATACAAAGTTGATTTTGCAAAGCACTAATGACTAATGTAGATTTTACTAAAGAATCCTTAATGGGGGAAAGGATAAAAATTTGGGTCACCCAAAAATACAATTCTAATTTCCCTCAGAGGCCCCCTATCCTTCATCCCTTTTGAACTTCCTGTGAACCTCTGTCCTTCTCCTGGAACACAGAAAATGTTTTCTTACAGCTTACTCAGAGATAACTGTAGGGCCAGGCAGTAGAGACAGTCTTTGTCTATGCCTATCAAAACATCCACCCCATTCCCCTCCATCTTCACACAGTTGACCCTTCCATCAGGAGTTTTTACTGCTATGTTATAGAAGATCTCTATTGAGAGAGTCAATTCTTGGGTAGGTTGATAAGAAGTCCAGGATCCCTGAGGAGGAAGGGGGCTGGGGCTCTAGAGAAGGAGAAAAGGACAAACTTTTCCCCCTACATTTCTTCATCTTAGTCACATAAAACATTTTTTTCTCTAAGTCCAGAGCTGATGATTACAGAACAAAACAACTCAGTTTAAACTCTGTACCAGTGATTATATAACAACAATGTATCCTGCTTGAGGACATGTTTCTCTTTGCCTTCTGACTGACTAATCCTGTCCTTTTAAAATGTATATTATGGGAGTGGGTCTAGTAAGATCTTTCCATTTATAGTTCTAATTCCATTATCTTAAAATATAAATTGTGGGAGTGGGTCTGGTAAGACTTTTACAACCTTGAGACATTTTTTTTTTAATTTACTGTAATAACCAATTGAAAAAGTATATAACTCCCTTGCTAACACTAGCGAGGGGGCACTCTCTGTCCCCCTTCTGATGTCTGTGTCAGAAGCTTTCTCTGTCCCTTTTTATACTTTAATAAACTCTGCTACACAAAAGCTCTTGAGTGATCAAGCCTGGTCCCTGGTCCCGAAAGTAAATCTTCTTTGGAGATCAGGAATCTGATATCAACATCATTCACCATAAGCTATCACTATCAATAGTTATATTTGGATCCTTTGTCTCTAAATGAGAAATGTACTTTTGTTGTTGAAGTACACTTTTCAAATTTATAAAAATTCTAAAGAAAATCCCCCAGGAAAGAACGTACCTATATTGTTATCATTCCCAAGATCCTGAAACTATCAGCCAGGGTTAACTCACTGATCCCCTGACCCATGATTTTTCTGAGAATTCTGGCTCTTCCTTACTCATGCATAATTAAGTTAGGTCTTCATGACTTGGCCTCAGCTCTCAGGCAAGTCAAGTTAGCTTTTCCTAAGAGTCCTCCCTTATGTGACTAAAGTTCAATTTTTGTTCCCTCTAGTGAAGAATTAAATTATAGTTTCCATTCCAGGTCATACAAGTTTTAAAAGAGGTCATGACCGTCTAGTGACTTCACAAAATCTTTGTGCTTTAATTCCTTTTTTGTAAAAAAGAGAATAAAGTAAGTTTTTTTTTTTTTTCTGTTCTGGGATAAGTAGTTCTCAGGTATTATTTTCAGATTATAGCATAGTTATTCAGCATAGATAGAGGCTGTAGGATCAGAGCTTAACAAACTTTTAGGCAATAAATTGTACACAGGAAAAAAAGAAAAACTAGGAGTTTTCAATGAAAGAATAAAATCCATTGTCACAATGATATGAGCTTCTTATTGTCAAAAGAATCCTACTTGAATTAGGATAAGGGTAAGATATCTTCTTATAGAAATAATAATTATAATAACAAACATTTAAAAATTAGCTCTTCTGTTTTCTCTGGAATGGAAAGTTGGTAAGACCATTAATTAACAACAATTAATGATTGGTAATAAAAAGGGCAATTTCCAATTTGTCAATTTGTAGTCTAAGGACATGCAAATATTTAATGGGCTTAAGTTTCTAGACAAATCCAGAATTGTTCTTTTAATCCGTGATGTAGCTGGTAAAATATATAGATGCAATAAATGGTAATGGAACAATATCCATTATTGGCTTTTTTCTTCAAAATATTACTATCTAATCAAGGCATTAAAGGTATCAAATAAATGAAGAACCCACACATCTTTTAGGATTTGAAACAGATCAACTGGAATTCCATCATCTCCACTAGCTTTGTTCATAGTGATGCTTCCTAAGGCCCACTTGACTTCCAATTCCCGGATCTCTGGCTCTAGGTGAGTGATCACACCATTGTAATTATCTGTGTCATGAACTTTTTTGTACAGTTCTTCTGTGTATTCTTGCCACTTCTTAATATCTTTTGCTTCTGTTAGATCCATACTGTTTCTATCCTTTATTGTGCCCATCTTGGCATGAAATGTTCCCTTGGAGTCTCTAATTTTCTTGAAGAGATCTCTAGTCTTTCCCATTTTATTGTCTTCCTCCATTTCTTTGCATTGATCACTGAGGAGGGCTTTCTTATCCTAAAAGATGATGTGAAAGTGCTGCACTCAATATGCCAGCAAATTTGGAACCTCAGCAGTGGCCACAGGATGGGAAAAGGTCAGCTTTCCTTCCAATCCCAAAGAAAAGCAATGCCAAAGAATGTTCAGATTACCACATAATTGCACCCATCTCACATACTATCAAAGTAATGCTCAAAATTCTCCAAGCCTAGCTTCAACAGTACATGTCTGTTAACTTCCAGATTTTCAAGCTGGTTTTAGAAAAGGCAGAGGAACGAGAGATCAAATTGCCAACATCCTTGGATCACCGAAAAAGCAAGAGAATTCCAGAAAAAAAGTCTACTTCTGTTTTATTGACTAAGCCACAGTCTTTGTGTGGATCATAAAAAACTGTGGAACATTCTTAAAGAGATGGGAATACCAGACAAACTTACTTGCCTCCTGAGAAATCTGTATGCAGGTCAGGAAGCAACAGTTAGAACCACATACAGACTGGTTAGAACCACAAGAAGCAACAGTTAGAACCACACATAGACTGATTCCAAGTTGTGAAAGGAGTACATTAAGGCTGTATATTGTCACCCTGCTTATTAACTTACGTGCAGAGTACATCCTGAGAAACACTGGGATGGATGAAGCACAAGTTGGAATCAAGATTGCCAGGAGAAATATCAATAACCTCAGATATGCAGATGACACCACCCTTATGGCAGAAAGCGAAGAAGAACTAAAGAGCATCTTGATGAAAGTGAAAGAGGAGAGTGAAAAACCTGGCTTAAAACTCAGCTTCAAAAAACTAAGATCATGGCATCTGGTCCCATCACTTCATGGCAAATAGATGGGGAAGCAATGGAAACAGTGACAGACTTTATTTTCTTGGGCTTCAAAATCACTGCAGATGGTGACTGCAGCCATGAAATTAAAAGACACTTGCTCCTTGGAAGAAAAGCTATGAGAAACCTAGACAGCATATTAAAAAGCAGAGACATTACTTTGCCAACAAACATCCGTAGAGTCAAAGCAGTGGTTTTTCCAGTGGTCATGTATGGATGTGAGAGTTGGAGTATAAAGAAAGCTGAGTGCCAAAGAATTGATGCTTTTAAACTGTGATGTTGGAGAAGACTCTTGAGAGTCCCTTGGACTACAAGGAGATCCAAGCAGTCCATCCTAAAGGAAACCAGTCCTGCATATTCATTGGAAGGACTGATGCTGAAGTTGAAGCATTGACCACCTGATGCAAGGAACTGACTTATTGGAAAAGACCCTGATGCTGGTAAAGATTGAAGGTGGTAGGAGAAAGGGATGACAGAGGATGAGATGGTTGGATAGCATCACCGACTTGATGGACACGAGTTTGAGTAAGCTCTGGGAGTTGGTGATGGACAGGGAAGCCTGGCATGCTGCAGTCCATGGGGTCACAAAGAGTTGGACATGAGAGATCAACTGAACTGAACTCAACACATCTTTGTCTTGATGAACTAAAGTTTCAGAAACATGATTAAGATAAAAGGTATCTTAATCCCTTATGTCTCCACTGCACTGGATTTCAGAAAATAAGAGGAAAGATAGAGAAACAGGAAGATAATAATTTGCAAGTAGAAAGGATTCTGTGGAAAATGAAGCTTAGAACTCTGAATATCTTATCATTTCTTATGATAAAATTTAAAATAACACCCATTCCAGTAAAATGAACTTGGAGAAATGGAAATTTGGTATTATAAGAGGACATAGTGGAGAATACTAGTTCACCCACCCACCATCTTTTTGTTTTCCTGGCCCTTCAATTAGCCATCTTGTCAAATAAGCAGGCATAAAAGTTGACACTAGGAAAAAGAATTTCTCCAAAGGAAAAGGAAATGGGTAAGCCATAACCAGTGACCTTAGTTTTTGGGAGTGGAAAACAAGGATAGATTAAAAAGAAGAAAGTTTCATCTAGAAGCTTCCTGTTGGGGTGGGGTGGGGGGAAACAGGTAGAGGGAGGGAGAAATGAATAAATTAACAATACAGTTATGCAAAGTTGGCACAAACTGGTTGTTGGCACAACCAAATACCATTCTTGCAGCCTTGGTAATGTGAAGAATGTAAAGACAAGACACCTAGAGACATTATCTCTGTAGAAGTAGTCCAGGGGAAGAAATAATGACACAGGGCAGAGATGATGACTAGAAGGCATGAAGGTGGCGATCTGACATCCAAAATGGTGTGGAATGGTTGTTTGGGAATGAATCTCATTTTCTTTTCTTTTTTTCTTTTTTATAATTGACTGTGCTGGTTCTTAGGTGTGGCATGCAGGATCTTTAATTGGGGCATACAGACTCTTAGCTGTGGCATGTGGGCTCTTGTACCCTGACCAGGAATGGAACCTGAGCCCCCTGCATTGGGATCGTGGAGTCTTAGCCACTGGACTACCAGGGAAGTCCCTGAATCTCATTTTCATGTTAATAGCTGTCCGTGTGGAGTTCATTCTAGTAATTTGAACTTTATAAATCATATTTTCATAAATAATTTTCAGGTGTAGACAGAGCCTTCAGACAATGTAATAAAAACTCTTGAGCACACTTGTTAGAATTCCTGCCATTTCTGGACACTGTATTATATAGCTCAGTGCACCATGTAACATCATCATCACCAGCTTGCTGATGGCATCACCGACTCGATGGACATGAGTTTGAGTAAGCTCCAGGAGTTGGTGATGGACAGGGAAGCCTGGTGTGCTGCAGTCCATGGGGTTGCCAAGAGTCGGACACCACTGAGAGACTGAACTGAACTGAGCTGAACCATGTAACGTAAAACAAGAAGTTGGGAGTCTGAAGATAATGTCAAATTAATGAAATGCTGTACACACAAGTGGCATTCTCATACTGTTTCATTGTATTTTGAAATAAAGTTTTATGTCTCAAATTTTTATCACACTCTTTTTAAGAAAATAAACCATAGTATGCTAAAATATTTAAAATATACTAGTTGGTTAAATACTACGTAATAAATTAGATGAAAAGATATTTAAATTTTCATACCTTGAACATCATTATATAATTCAAAATCTTTTTGATGGGTTTGAACTTTTATTTATATTATCATTATTCAATATCATAGGTTGACATAATTTTTAAACAATTCCTTGATTTAGGCTCAAATAGGAGAAATATTAGAAGCTGCAATAGATTTCAAAATCCATGTAGGATGTACAGTTTCTAAAGAAAAGGAGAACATGATAAAAATATATATATATAAACATTAACCTATTTGCTGCATAATCTTTTACGTGAACTCAATGAAAAAATTGTTTTAAAGTCATTAAAATTGCTAATGAAAGTTCACTTTGCAGGTATAATCAGTTCTGAAGATTTTGACTACAAAAGATCGATCGATGTCCAGTATAGAATTATTGGAGGAGTTTGGTTTTGCCTTTAGCTTTCAGCCCTATCTTTCATGATAACACTGCTGAGGTGGATATACATATCTTTATGACTCATTCACTGATGAAAGCAATTTCCTGCCAATAAAACAAGGGGTGTTTAGAACTTTCATAGCCACCAGATTCCACAAGTGCTGCCTAATTTAACATAGCATTCAAAGACAGAGAATGTAGCTGTCTTTGCAAATAAGATATAACATTCAGAAGAATACATTGTAATTAAAGCAAACTTAGAACTATTTGAATATAGAAATTATATGTGGAAACTCCAACTCTTCTCCCATAAAAGTGAGATTTAAGTGACCTGTGACTGCCAACCTCTTTTTATTTTATTTTTTAAATGAATTATATTTATTTTGTTCAACTTAACATTTTTAGGAAAGTTTATTTAGTCAAGTGCAACATATGGATGCTTAAATCAAGTTTATGTCTAAATTTAACATAGATCTTACCATGAGTTAAAGGACACCTTGTTAGATTTAGTGGTGGTGAACATAGGTGGGTGGTACTTTCCTGATGGAATGCATTTGTTAATTTTATCTCTGTATAAAATGGATCATTATTTCTTTCAGTTTTAATTTAACAGCAAGTAGAAATCTATACATCTTGTATTTTTTGCTAAGATTTTTATTGATAAAAATATTCAGTGAAAATTGTTAACTGTCACCAGGGGCATATGCAATAAAAAAATTGTATTCTCCAGTAGAAGCCAAAGACTTATATTTTAAAATTTTTATAATTTTATTGGCTTTTATAGCTTTAAAATATTGTTCCCCTGTTGACAATACATTTATAATCATGAGTTGCCTGTAGATGCTTTTAAGTATCCTGTCTTTTTAAATTTATGTTACTATTAGCTTTTGTACATAACAGTAGGAAATCCACTTGTGATAATTTAGGCAGTATATATTAGTGCAGAAGAGAGCAAAGGCTAGATCCCATAATATAATAAATTAGAGTGGTATAATCATCATATTTACAGTAATAGAGAAATTTTCTTTTCATTAATGGTTGATTAATAGTGTGGCTAAAAATCAGATCAGATCAGATCAGTTGCTCAGTCATGTCTGACTCTTTGCGACCCCATGAATCGCAGTATGCCAGGCCTCCCTGTCCATCACCAACTCCTGGAGTTCATGCAGACTCATGTCCATTGAGTCAGTGATGCCATCCAGCCATCTCATCCTCTGTCGTCCCCTTCTCCTCTTGCCCCCAATCCCTCCCAGCATCAGAGTCTTTTCCAATGAGTCAACTCCTCGCATGAGGTGGCCAAAGTACTGGAGTTTATGAGTACATTTTGAAAAAACCATCATGCCTATATTTTTCGTACAAGTAAAATTTAAATTAGTTTTCAAGTTAGGATTCATCTCAATTGTGCTAGCTTAAAAATCACAATTGTCTGAATGTCATGACAGTCTTATATTAGAGTAAATGTACATGGGGTGTGCAATATTACCTATTTACATTAAAAAGTTATGTAACAGAAAAATTGATTATCTTTTTATTTTGCTACATAAAATTTACTAGTCTGAATTAGCCTTATTTGTCACTATGAATATAATAACATTGTTATAGGCGCTTGCTATTTAGACATGTGAAGAAGAAAAATGACTTCTAACAATTTATATGAGTAGATTTCTAGTCCTGAAAAGTCAGAATACATTAAAAAGCAAAAGCTTGCTGAATATCCTCTACAGTTAGAAAATAATGGAAAATCTGAATACAACTTCTAATTGGCTCCAACCAACTGTGGATCATGTAGTACTGTAGTGTTTGAAAGAAAGTGAAAGTTGCTCAGTTGTGTCTGACTCTTTGTGACCCCATGGACTATGCAGTCCATGGAATTCTCCAGGCCAGAATACTGGAGTGGGTAGCCTTTCCCTTCTCCAGGGGATCTTTGTAACCCAGGTATCAAACCCAGGCCTTCTGCATTGCAGGCAGATTCTTTACCAGCTGAGCCACAAGGGAAGCCCAAGAATACTGGAGTGCGTAGCCTATCCTTTCTCCAGCAGATCTTCCCCATCCAGGAATAGAACCAGGGTCTCCTGAATTGCAGGCAGATTCTTTACCAACTGAGCTATCAAGGATTGAAAAATCCATGTATAAATGATCCCACACAGTTCAAATCTATGTTGTTCAAAGGAAAAGTGTAGTCTGTTAATGAATTCTTCATAGAAGTTTTGAAAATATTCTTTACATAGAGTTGTTATGAGCATTTTGTATCTCAGTTTCTAGGTTTATAAACCTTGAGGGTTGTTATGTTCTTTTAATGAGTTGACATTTTTGTCATTATGAAATTATCCTCTTTAGCCTTGGCAGTATTCTTTGCTTTGTAGTCTGGTTTCTCTGATATTAATATGACTATCCCAACTTGCTTTAGGTTAATATTAGCATGATGCATATTTTCTACCCTTTAAATTTTCATCCATGCTTATCTTTATATTTAAAGTATGTTTCTCATAAGCAGCCTATAGTGGAGTGTTGCTCTTGTTACCCAAATCTATAATTTATCTGGTTAGACCCTTGGATGGCATCATTGACTTAATGGACAGGAGTTTGCGCACACTCTGGGAGATGGTGAAGGACAAGGAAGCTTGGATTGCTGCAGTCCATGGGGTTGCAAGGAGTCAGACACAACTTAGGGACTGAACAACATCCATAATATTTAATGCAATTGATAAGTTTGATTTTAAGTCTTTCCTCTTGATATTTCTTTTGCTTTCCCCAATTTTTCTTTATTGCTTTCTCCCTCTTGTTTTGCCTTCTCTTTGATTACTTTTTATGATTCTATCTCCTTTGTTATCAGTTATGAATCTTTATTATTTTTGTGTTTGCATTTGGGTTTACAGCATATAACTTTGTTATCACAGTATATCTTCAAGTGAACTTACAACACTTCATGTATGAGAACTTTCTAATAGTATCTTGCATTTCTCCCATTCCACTCTTTATGTTATTATATTTCACATTTAATATATAATAAACCCACACAAATTGATACTATTTTTGTTTAAACAGGCAATTATTTTGCATGGCTAAACTGCTTCAGTCATATCCAACTCTGTGTGACCCCATGGACCATAGCCCACCAGACTCCTCTGTCCACATGGGATTCTCCAGGCAAGAATACTGGAGTAGGTTGCCATTTCCTACTCCAGGGCATCTTCCTGACACAGGGATGGAACCCACATCTCTTATGTCTACTGCATTTTCAGGTGAGTTCTTGACCACTAGCACCACCTGGGAAGACTGCAATTATGTCTAAAAAATTAAAATGACAGGCAATAATTTTTTCTGTCTCTGTCCATATGTGGAAATTCTTTATTGAATCTCAGACATTGTTCATTTTAACTTGTTTGTCTAGTTTGTCCTAGATATTTTTGTATTCCTACAGATATTGTTGGGGCTTCCCAGGTGGTTGGAGTGGTAAAGAATTCGCCTGTCAATTCAGGAGACACAGGAGACATGTGTTTGATCCCTGGGTCTGGAAGATCCCCTGGAGTAGGAAATGGCAACTCACTCCAATATTCTTGATTGGAGAATTTCACAGACAGAGGAGCCTGGCGGACTACAGCCCATGGAGTTGGAAAGAGCAGACATACTGAGCAGACAAAGAAATAATTGAATTTTACTGCAGGACACATCTAGGTACTTGGAACAGTTTGATCCCTTATGTATTACTTTTAAGATTTGTTTTATGAGACCTGGCCAATATCTACTGTATAGCTGATTTCTGCTACTGAGATAAGATTCTTCTGAGTACTCTAGCCAATGCCCAGTGAGTTGTGGGTTCTTTCGGTCTAGCTAGTGAGATGAGTCACTATCCACCTTATGTCAGCATCAGCTCTGTTTCTTTTAATCCTTTTGGATTGCCTCAGCCCTGAGCTAGTCTTCTTGGAAGTGTATGCTGATCAGTACTCAGCTGAATACTTGAGAAGGTCCCTTTATATATTCAGAGTATGCTTTCTGAGCAGCACTCTTCTCGTAGGTTCTCAGTACTGCCAATGTTAGTCCTTTTGGTCACCCAGAACTTCCAGTTCAACTTAAATATTCTGCTGGGTTCCCCCTGTCTGCATTATGACCAGGAAATACATCAAAGCCACTGAACAGCCGTAGGGCTCTCATGGTATTTCTGTTTCCCAGGGATCACTTTAAATCAGTGGCTTATGTTAGTGTCTTTAAAATAATGTTTTATATATGCTGTGATTTATTTATTTATTTTGGTTGTCCAAGGCAAGAGGGTAAATATGGTTCCTTCCCTGGTGGCTCAGAGGATAAAGCGTCTGCCTGCAATGTGGGAGACCTGGGTTTGATCCCTGGGTTGGGAAGATCCCCTGGAGAAGGAAATGGCAACCCACTTCAGTATTCTTGCCTGGAGAATCCCAGGGATAGGGGAGACTAGTGGGCTACAGTCCACGGGGTCGCAAAGAGTCGGACACGACTGAGCGACTTCACTCACTCACTCACTTAACAATCTTGCTTGGAAATGTAACAGAAGTCTCTCTTTAACCAGTCTCTAAAATAGGAACAAATTGTTAGCAATTTTCCCATTGCTAGATGCTTTCTCTTACCACTTTGTAATTTGCCTTACTTCTGTTCAAAGATTTATTTTCTCTATTTTTCTCTATAATTAACTTGAAAGATTCTTTAAGACTCCATGCAATGATTCCTTCCTTTCCATCAGGGTTACCTGAAGTGTCTCTATTTTCACAACACCTGTTATTACACCTACTCTGCACTTACAGTGGATTATAATTTTTGATTAACTTCTCTGTTCCCTCTACCGGTCTGTGCATGATTTAAAGACAGAATATAGTGTCTCTCATTATGGTATTTTGGTGCTCAATAGTACCTGGAATATAGTAATGACACAATAATGATTTATATAATGAATGGGTCTTCTGCAAGGTGAACAAATAATAATGAGTAAAATTGCTCTTATTCCATTATTTTTATAAAAGAGGATGATATATATTAAGATGCCACTGAAGATCAATTTAATTATTTCTAGGTTACTCTTATTTCTAATAATCCAGTTCTGAGACCATGTGATCCCACCTACAGAGAAATAACTTGTTCCAAACACATTATTAATTGGTAGTTGGAGGTTTTGAAAGTTTAAAACTCATATGAAATTGCATGACGATAACTTCACTGCTGTACTAGTTCAATTATATTATCCGACAACATGTACTGACTTTATTTTCTCGTTTGTTCCTTGTCCTCATGTGTATGGGTTGCTGCTGCTGCTGCTGCTATGTCCTTCAGTCGTGTCCGACTCTGTGTGACCCCATAGACTAGCGGCCCACCAGGCTCCCCTATCCCTGGGATTCTCCAGGCAAGAGTACTGGAGTGGGCTGCCATTGCCTTCTCCGTGTTTGGGTTACCAACTGTTAATTGCTTAGTATTTAGGGGACATGCTTTGCTCCATTAGTTCTTTATAGATTCTATGCTGCTGCTAAGTCACTTCAGTTGTGTCGGACTCTGTGCGACCCCATAAACGGCAGCCAACCAGGCTCCCCCATCCCTGGGATTCTCCAGGCAAGAACACTGGAGTGGGTTGCCATTTCCTTCTCCAGTGCATGAAAGTGAGAAGTGAGTCAAGTTGCTCAGTCGTGTCCGACTTTTCGCTATCCCATGGACTGCAGCCTACCAGGCTCCTCCGCCTATGGGATTTTCCAGGCAAGAGTACTGGAGTGGGGTGCCGTTGCCTTCTCCTTATAGATTCTATAGTATGACATAAAAGATAAGCATAATGATATGACTGGTTTAAATTTCAGCTTGGCCACTTACTATGTGTCCATAAGGAAGTCAATCTCCCTGTGCTTCACTTTCTTTTTTTATAAAGTGGGAATAATAATAGTGAATAGCCTATAAAATGAGAGTGAGGATTAAATTTTATTATACAGGGCACACTTTACAGTAATTCTAGAAAAGTTCCTGGTAATTGTAAGAATCATATAATATTAATTATTATCTTTATAGCAATTACCATTTGTCTTTAATCCAGCCTTGCAATTTATCAATTCCTTTTAATATAATTTTTTAATTTTCACTGCTATGAAAAATGCAAGTAAAAAAATCAAACAAAATATCTATTTATATTATTGTGGGGATGTAGAAGTTATGGGAAATGGAGGTCATAGTATCAGGTTTCGACCACATAAAGGACTTTTACATGGAAGGGACTGAAATTATTCTCTATTTTTCAGAGCTAGTATGCTGAAATGTATGGAAGTTATAGGAAGTTATTTTGAATTTTTATAATACAGATGACAAAAATGTAACATAAGAATTTAAATTTTCCTTTCTAGAAGTGCAGGAGGTGACCTTTCAAACTAGACGGCCTCTGAGATGTCTTCTTATTCTAAAGACCTACATGATTTTAAGTAATATTTTCAGGCAGAGAAGACTTTCATTTATCCCTATACTATATGTTGCATGCATGCTTGCTTGCTGAGTTGCTTCAGTTGTGTCCAGTTCTTTGCAACCCTATGGACTGTAGCCCACCAGGCTCCTCCATTCATGGGATTCTCCAGACAAGAATACTGGAGTGGGTTGCCATGCCCTCCAGGGGATCTTCCTGACCCATGGATAGAACCCATGTCTTACGTCTCCTGCTTTGGCAGGCAGGTTCTTTACCACTAGCGCCACTAAGGAAGCTCTCAGTAAGTGTCCACTATTAGATAAATATTTATTTGCTGGTGTACCACATTAACTGAAAAGTTGACTTTCATTTTGGGTAAATAACTACTTACAGTTTTGAAGGACTGTCACTTGAAGTAAGTTATAGATTGCAAGTCACATCTATATTTCTTCCTTTAGAGGACCAGTGAGTAGATTGCCCATAGGCCTACTTAAACAAGAATGAAGATTATATTTTGTCCTCTACTCATTCTGGGTAAGTAGTATATTGAAACAAAGTTACTATGATCTAAAATCTTTAAGTGTTTATTGCACTGGCTAAAAATCTTCTTTATCTAGCAAATATGATTTTGAAGAAGGCCATCAAAGCCCTGTACCTGAAACGAGAGTTACTTGGAAGTGTGAACTTGGGTGAATTGCTTTAACCACTAGGAACTAGTTTTTTCATTATTAAATCGACCATGTAAACAATGGCCCACAACATATTCTGTGAAACCTGCGGGCCCAGTTGTGTTTAAATTCAAATTTAGCAAAATCATGTAGTGCGTCTATCATATATTATTTAATACTAAATGGGGTCTGGAGCAGCATCCCACAGAGAAACATATTCACATATTTGCAGTGATTCATGAATATTTATACTAAGTGGGGAAAGAAGGTCTATAAACATACTGACAAAAGCTCAGATTAGTTTTGTCTTTAAATGGGTTTTGGCAGCAAACCGAAAAAAAATTTAAAAAAAACTTGGTTTTCAGAGATTTTTGAATTTTGAAAGAGGAGATAAAAGATCATATACCTCTATACTTCTATAGTGTGAAAGGCAGTTCTGAAGATCAAATGAGATAACTATGAGAAAGTTTATAAATTATAAAGCAGTATGTAAAGTAAAGCATTATTATTAGCTATGCATTTGACTTTATGCCTATTTTCCAGGCTTTCACTGAATATGAGACATGGAAGATAAGTTTTTATTATGCTGGGTTTGAACCTAGTTTAGAGAAAAAAAGATTAAAAGTTTTCTCTTAGAAGTGTATGGTGCTCATACTACTCAGATTTCATTGAAATATGTGTTTTCCAGGCATTCAAGTTCTCTTTCTTACCAAAATCATGTTTGCCCATTTCATCCATGGTAGTAGTAGTGTTAGTTGCTCAGTCATGTCCAGCTCTTTGTGACCCGCAGACTGTAGCCTGCCAGGTTACTCTGTCCATGAAATTCTCTAGGGAAGTATACTGGAGTGGGTTGCCATTTCCTTCTCCACTTCTATGATAATAGTCTTTAAACGATATCTCAGAGATATCAAAAGCTTTGAATTTGTTCATTTATTCATTCAATAATTGCTCATTTTGAATTATTATACATAGAATAAATATTCAGCGAGAAATAATATCAGTTTGAGAACCTGACATAAAGTTGTTTGAGTAAAAAAGAAAGATTAGAGAGGTACAAGAAATTCTAACTTACATGATAATTGAGCACAAGATGAAACTAATTAAAAAGTTCAAATATAGAACATGGATATTCATGTGTAGATAGATGTAACAAATTGGGGCCAGTCTTGTTGGATGTGTTAGGAGCTTCTTCTGCACTTGGCTGAGAAGCCATAATTGGAATTTCAGTGAGATGTTATTGGCAACTGTGGCCAGGAAAAGCAGTAAGTGTTCGTCTGGATTTGGCATGATAGGACAGGGTAGAGCTCTCCCCAGAGAGCTCTAGAATGCTGTTCACACTTCTAGCCCTTCTTTGGTAAACCACTCTGTGAGTGATATTAAATGTAAGTACAGGAACCACTGTACTGATTATTTCTCTCTTTTACTATTATTTGACATTTACATTACTTAACTCTACATAAATCCTAAATGATTGGAATCCACAGGAAATATGGGGATCTATCAATTAATATGTTTGATTTATGTAATTCTGCAGCATCCAGACAGATTTTAATACTCTAGCTCCTTGGACAAAAAAGGATGAAACTTTTTTCTTACAAAGTGAGAATGTGAACGTATGGTGGGAACTTAAAGGAAAGCATAATGATAAAAGCAGTGAAATGGTAACATACATGGTCTAGTCGTACTCATCTCCTAAATCAACCTGATTTTAAACTTAGAAACTTAATATGCCTTAATCTTAATTTTCTCCTGTAGAAACTGTAGTGATAGATGTGATAAGTTTTGGCCCTGCTACCTGCTCAAAGTTTTTCTTTGAAGCTCAGCATAATTTGGCGCTTTTTAATTTTACTTTAGACATGCACTATGCTTCAAAAATCCACCCAAAATATAGAAATGCCAGTGATTGTTTCCCCAGGTTAATATAACGTTTTCTTTTCATGTTTGTTCTTGAATGAAGAACCAGGCAATGTATCATCCCTTTCCCCATTACTCAGCATTCTTCAAGTTCCCTGGATTTGTTGTTGTTCAGTCACTAAGCCGTGTCTGGCTCTTTGTGACCCCATGCACTGCAGCATGCCAGGCTTCCCTGTCCTTCACCATCTCCCGGAGTTTGCTCAAACTTATGTTCATTGAGTCAGCAATGCTATCCAACTGTTTCATCCTCTGTTGCCACCTTCTCCTCCTGCTCTCAGTCTTTCCCAGCATCAGGGGTTTTGGCCCCCTGATGCAAAGGTGGCTAAAGTATTGGAACTTCAGCTTCAACATCAGTCCTTCCAATGAATGTTCGGGTTTCATTTCCTTTAGGATTGACTGGTTTGATCTCCTTGCTCTCCAAGGAACTCTCGAGTCTTCTTTAGCACCACAATTCAAAAGCATCAATTCTTTGGCACTCAGTTTTCTTTACAGTCCAACTCTCACATCTGTATATAACTACTGGAAAAATCATAGCTTTGAATATATGCATTTTTGCTGGCAAAAGTTGCCTCTGCTTTTCAATATGCCATCTAGGTTTGTCGTAGCTTGTCTTCTAAGGAGAAAGTGTCTTTTAATTTCATGGCTGCAGTCACAGTCTGCAGCGATTTAGGAGCCCAAGAAAATAAAATTTGTCACTCTTTTGAATTTTTCCCCTTCTATTCCACATGAAGTGATGGAATCAGATACCATGATCTTGGCATGACATTGCTGTCTATGCACTTAAGTGTTAAATGCAGTTTAACACAACTAGATATTTTATACTAAATATATTTTCTTCAATACTAATTATGTTATCATTTCTAATTTTTTGAACCCTTTTCTGTCCTTTTTATGAAAAGCAAAATAATTATGAGTTCCCACTAGAGAAAACATTGATGGCCACTACCATTCAGGTATGACCTAAATCAAATCCCTTATGATTATACAGTGGAAGTGAGAAATAGAGTTATGTGCCTAGATCTGATAGATAGAATGCCTGATGAACTATGGAATGAGGTTCGTGACATTGTACAGGAGACAGGGATCAAGACTATCCCCATGGAAAAGAAATACAAAAAGCAAAATGGCTGTCCAGGGGAGGGGGGAGCTTACAAATAGCTGTGAAAAGAAGAGAAGTGAAAAGCAAAGGAGAAAAGGAAAGATATAAACATCTGAATGCAGAGTTCCAAAGAATAGCAAGAAGAGTTAAGAAAGCCTTCTTCAGCGATCAATGCAAAGAAATAGAGGAAAACAACAGAATGGGAAAGACTAGAGATCTCTTCAAGAATCAGAGATAACAAAGGAACATTTCATGCAAAGATGGGCTTGATAAAGGACAGAAATGGTATGGACCTAACAGAAGCAGAAGATATATTAAGAAGAGATGGCAAGAATACATAGAAGAATTGTACAAAAAAGATCTTCATGACCCAGATAATCATGATGGTGTGATCACTGACCTAGAGCCAGACATCCTGGAATGTGAAGTCAAGTGGGCCTTAGAAAGCATCACTACGAACAAAGCTAGTGGAGGTGATGGAATTCCAGTTGAGCTATTCCAAATCCTGAAAGATGATGCTGTGAAAGTGCTGCACTCAATATGCCAGCAAATTTGGAAACCTCAGCAGTGGCCACAGGACTGGAAAAGGTCAGTTTTCATTCCAATCCCAAAGAAAGGCAATGCCAAAGAATGCTCAAACTACCGCACAATTGCACTCATCTCACACGCTAGTAGAGTAATGCTCAAAATTCTCCAAGCCAGGCTTCAGCAATATGTGAACTGTGAACTTCCTGATGTTCAAGCTGGATTTAGAAAAGGCAGAGGAACGAGAGATCAAATTGCCAACATCCGCTGGATCATGAAAAAGGCAAGAGAGTTCCAGAAAAACATCTATTTCTGCTTTATGGACTATACCAAAGCCTTTGACTGTGTGGATCACAATAAACTGTGGAAAATTCTTCAAGAGATGGGAATACCAGACTACCTGATCTGCCTCTTGAGAAATTTGTATGCAGGTCAGGAAGCAACAGTTAGAACTGGACATGGAACAACAGACTGGTTCCAAATAGGAAAAGGAGTTCGTCAAGGCTGTATATTGTCACCCTGCTTATTTAACTTACATGCAGAGTACATCATGAGAAACGCTGGACTGGAAGAAACACAAGCTGGAATCAAGATTGCCGGGAGAAATATCAATAACCTCAGATATGCAGATGACACAACCCTTATGGCAGAAAGTGAAGAGGAACCAAAAAGCCTCTTGATGAAACTGAAAGTGGAGAGTGAAAAAGTTGGCTTAAAGTTCAACATTCAGAAAATGAAGATCATGGCATCTGATCCCATCACTTCATGGGAAATAGATGGGGAAACAGTGGAAACAGTGTCAGACTTTATTTTTCTGGGCTCCAAAATCACTGCAGATGGTGACTGCAGCCATGAAATTAAAAGATGCTTACTCCTTGGAAGGAAAGTTATGACCAACCTAGATAACATATTGAAAAGCAGAGACATTACTTTGACAACAAAGGTCCATCTAGTCAAGGCTATGGTTTTTCCTGTGGTCATGTATGGATGTGAGAGTTGGACTGTGAAGAAGGCTGAGCGCCAAAGAATTGATGCTTTTGAACTGTGGTGTTGGAGAAGACTCTTGAGAGTCCCTTGGACTGCAAGGAGATCCAACCAGTCCATTCTGAAGGAGATCATCCCTGGGATGTCTTTGGAAGGAATGATGCTAAAGCTGAAACTCCAGTACTTTGGCCACCTCATACGAAGAGTTGACTCATTGGAAAAGTCTCTGATGCTGGGAGGGATTGGGGGCAGGAGGAGAAGGGGACGACAGAGGATGAGATGGCTGGATGGCATCACTGACTCGATGGACGTGAGTCTGAGTGAACTCTGGGAGTTGGTGATGGACAGGGAGGCCTGGCGTGCTGCAATTCATGGGATCTCAAAGAGTCAGACATGACTGAGTGACTGATCTGATCTGATCTGATCTGATGAGCAACACACACATTAGTTGTGCATGACAATTTTCTGTGCTCTTCACTTGCGTCCAAGGAGGGCTTGGGATCAGTTTTTGTCTGAAGGCAGATATTCCTTCTTTAGGATAGTCTCTCTTGAATCTGTGCATAGGGTAAGTGCACCTTCTTTCTACAAAGCTGAAGAATTAGATTCCTGCTCTAAAATGGCTTAGTGGAAGTTATTTATGAATATGTTTATATGAATAGTTTCTATTGACTGAATATTTTAAATTTTTAGTTACTATATTTCTATATGTGAATCTTGTACGTTTTATATTTTAAAGAGACTGTTGGGTTTTGTCTTTTATTATGGGAACAATCAGTTTTTAAGCATAGTAGTCTTTTTTTTAATATTTTGTTTCATTGGCGTATGCATGGGTGTGTGCTAAGTCACTTCAGTCGTGTCCAACTCTTTGCGACCCTATGAACTGTAGCCCACCAGGCTCCTCTGTCCATGGGATTCTTCTGGCAAGAATACTGAAGTGGGTTGTCATGCTCTTCTCCAGGGGATCTTCCCAACCCAGGGATAGAACTCACGTCTCTATCACTGATGCAATGGACATGAACTTGGGCAAACATCAGGAGTTGGTGACGGACAGGGAAGCCTGGTGTGCTGCAGTCTATGGGGTTGCAAACAGTCAGATACAACTGGGGGACTGAACAACAAAAAGCTTTAAAATATTCTTTCAAATTTTGTTGTGATGTTAAGATACATATGTAGGAGTCTTCCAAGTTAGAATTTCTAAAAATGCCTTGTGTTCAGTTCAGTTCAGTTCAGTCACTCAGTCGTGTCTGACTCTTTGACACCCCATGAATTGCAGCATGCCAGGCCTCCCTGTCCATCACCAACTCCTGGAATTCACTCAGACTCACGTCCATCAAGTCGGTGATGCCATCCAGCCATCTCATCCTCTGTCGTCCCCTTCTCCTCCTGCCCCCAATCCCTCCCAGCATCAGAGACTTTCCCAATGAGTCAACTCTTCGCATGAGGTGGCCAAAGTACTGGAGTTTCAGCTTTAGCATCATTCCTTCCAAAGAAATCCCAGGGCTGATCTCCTTCAGAATGGACTGGTTGGATCTCCTTGCAGTCCAAGGGACTCTCAAGAGTCTTCTCCAACACCACAGTTCAAAAGCATCAATTCATCTGTGCTCAGCTTTCTTCGCAGTCCAACTCTCATATCCATACATGACCACTGGAAAAACCATAGCCTTGACTAGACTGACCTTTGTTGGCAAAGTAATGTTTCTGCTTTTTAATATGCTATCTAGGTTGGTCATTACTTTCCTTCCAAGGAGTAAGCATCTTTTAATTTCATGGCTGCAGTCACCATCTGTAGTGATTTTGGAGCCCAAGGAGATAAAGCCTGTCACTGTTGCCATTGTTTCCCAATCTATTTGCAATGAAGTGGTGGGACCGGATGCCATGATCTTTGTTCTTTTAATGTTGAGTTTTAAGTCAGCTTTTTCACTCTCCACTTTCACTTTCATCAGGAGGCTCTTTAGTTCCTCTTTGTTTTCTGCCATAAGGGTGGTGTCATTTGCATATCTGAGGTTATTGGCATTTCTCCAGCAACCTTCATTTCAGCTTGTGCTTCATCCAGTCCGGCATTTCTCATGATGTACTCTGCATATAAGTTAAATAAGCAGGTGACAGTATACAACCTTGACATACTCCTTTCCCAATTTTGAACCAGTCCAGTATACAAATAGTTAATTTGGCATTTGGGCATTTTAACAAACAAAAAAGAAAACAAATCTTGCCACATATATTCTGCTATCTCATTTTATACTTGAAAATAATCTGAAGAGATATTAAAACTCATTTTACAGATGAAAAATGTATGTTAATAGATTAAATAGGAAGTATGTGACAAGTCCATGTTTTAGTTTTACGAAGTGTATGGTAAATGATTAGCCCTTCGGTTCAGTTCAATTTAGTCATTCAGTCGTGTCCGACTTTGTGACCCCATGGACTGCAGCACGTCAGACTTCCCTGTCCATCACCAACTCCCAACCCTTAACCTGTAATAATATTCTATTAGGAACAGAGTTAAACACCTTGCAAATAGCTCTAAGAATTCACCACATTTAGAGTCTTTTTTTAACCTTAGAAATGACATGAAAGGTTAATTGAATGGTGTTAATTGTAAGATGATCCATATAGCTAAAAACTAGAAGTTTCTTCTTTGACTTCTTTCCAGCTTCATTTGTGTAACTGACAAAAAATGTAAAACTGTTAAAGTGTACAGTGGAATGATTTGATGTGCATGTATACTGTGAAAGGATTCACTCTCTTGAGTTAACACATCCATCACTTCACTTATTTACCTTTTTGTGGCTGTGTGAGAACATTTTTCTACTCTCTTCGCAAATTTCAACTATACAGTACAGTGTTACCAACTACAGTCATCATGTTACACTTACAGATCCTCAAAACTCTTCACCTTGTAACTAGAAGTTTACACCTTTTCATCGTTGTTGTTCAGTTGCTCATTCATGTCCCACTCACTGTGACCCCATGGACTGCAGCACAGCAGGCTTCCCTGTCATTAACCGCTATCCTTCCAATAACCTTCACCTATTTCTCTCACTCTCTAGTTCCCTGAAACCACTTTTTTTACTCTAAGTCTGATTTTAACTTTTTTTTTTTTTGCGATTCCACATAAGATATACCATGCACCAGGCAGTATTTGTCTTTCTCTGTTTGGTTAATTTACTTGGCAGAATGCCCTCCACCTTCATCCATGTTTTGCAAATGACAAGTTTTATTTTTTAAGGCTGCATAATATTCTATTAAACACACACACACACACAGTTAGTGTTAGTGTGTTAGTTGCTCAATCATGTCTGACTCTTTCTGACCCCATGGACTGTGGCCCACCAGGCTCCTCTGTCCAAGGAATTTTCCAGGTAAGAATACTAGAGTGAGTTACCATGTCCTCCTCCAGTGGATCATCCCAACCCAGGGATTGAACCTGGATCTCCCACATAGCAGGCATATTCTTTACCTTCAGAACCACCAAAGAAGTCCCCATATATATACCACAACTTCTTTAACCATTTATCTACAGATGGACACTTAAGTTTTTCCATATCTTGTCTTGTGAATAATGTTGCTATTATGAACATGGGTGGAGAAGGCAATGGCACCCTACTCCAGTACTCTTGCCTGGAAAATCCCATGGATGGAGGAGCCTGGAAGGCTGCAGTCCATGTGGTTGCTGAGGGTTGGACATAACTGAGCAACTTCACTTTCACTTTTCACTTTCATCCATTGGAGAAGGAAATGGCAACCCACTCCAGTGTTCTTGCCTGGAGAATCCCAGGGATGGGGGAACCTGCTGGGCTGTTGTCTATGGGATCACACAGAGTCGGACACGACTGAAGTGACTTAGCAGTAGCAGCAGCAGTATGAACATGAGAGTAAAGAACTCTCCTTAAAATAATGATTTTGTTTCCTTTGGATATACATTTAGAAGTGGGATTGCCAAATCATGTGGAAGTTCTATTTTTAATTTCTTGAGTAAATTCCATACTGTATGTAATAGTGGCTGTAACAGTTTACATTCCTACTATCAGTTCAGTTCAGTTCAGTCATTCAGTTGTGTCCGACTCTTTGTGACCCCATGAATTACAGCACACCAGGCCTCCCTGTCCATCACCAACTCCCAGACTTCACTCAAACTCACGTCCATCGAGTCGGTGATGCCATCCAGCCATCTCATCCTCTGTCGTCCCCTTCTCCTCCTGTCCCCAATCCCTCCCAGCATCAGAGTCTTTTCCATTGAGTCAACTCTTCGCATGAGGTGGCCAAAGTACTGGAGTTTCAGCTTTAGCATCATTCCTTCCAAAGAAATCCCAGGACCAATCTCCTTTAGAATGGACTGGTTGGATCTCGTTGCAGTCCAAGGGACACTCAAGAGTCTTCTCCAACACCACAGTTCAAAAGCATCAATTCTTCGGCGTTCAGCTTTCTTCACAGTCCAACTCTCGCATCCATACCTGACTACTGGAAAAACCATAGCCTTGACTAGATAGACGTTTGTTGGCAAAGTAATGTTTCTGCTTTTTAATATGCTATCTAGGTTGGTCATAACTTTCCTTCCAAGGAGTAAGCATCTTTTAATTTCACAGCTGCAATCACCATCTGCAGTGATTTTGGAGCTCCCCAAAATAAAGTCTGACACTGTTTCCACATCTATTTCCCATAAAGTGATGGGACCAGATGCCATGATCTTAGTTTTCTGAATGTTGAGCTTTAAGCCAACTTTTTCACTCTCCTCTTTCACTTTCATCAAGAGGCTTTTAAGGGTTCCCTTTTCTCCACATCTTTGCCACACTTGTCATTTGTTGGTCATTTTGATAATAGTCATCCTAACACGTATGAAGTGATATCTCATTGTGGTTTTAATTTGCCTTTCCCTGATGTTTAGTCTTGTTGAGCACCTTTTTATATACCTGCTGCCCATTTGTATGTCTTTTTTGGAAAAGTCCTATATTGATCCTTTGCCCATTTTTTCAAAAATTGAGGGTTTTTTTTTTCCTATAAAGTTGTATGAGTCCCTTGTATATTTTGAATATTTATCCCTTAGTGGATATGTTGTTTGCAAATATTTTCTCTCATTCCATACATTGCCTTTTCATTTTATTATGATTTTTTTGCTTCTGTCATGCAGAAGTTGTTTAGTTTGATGTAGTCTTACTTGCTTGTTTTCCTAAGCCTTTGCTGTCCAGAATGTTCTTGCCAAGACCAACGTCAAGGAGCTTTTCCCTGTGTTTTCTTTTAGAATTTTTATAGTTTCAGGTCTTGTGTTCAAGTCGAATTCATTTTTGGCTGATTTTTTTGTGCAGTATAGGATTGCAGTCCAATTTCATTTTTTTTTTTTGGCTTGTGATTACCTAGTTTATCCAACACTATTTATTGAAAAGACGATATTTTCTCCATTATACTTTTGGCACCTTTGTAAAAAAAATAATTGACCATATATGCAGAGGTTTATTTGTGAGCTTTCTATTTCCTCATTCTCTGTGTCTACATGATGTATGTGACATTTATGTCACTGTCATGCTGTTGATTACTGTAGCTTTGTAATACAGCTTGAAATCAGGAGGTATGATACCTTTAGCTTTGTTCTTTTATTTTTTTCATGATTATTTTGGCTATTCAGAGTCTTTTGTGGGTCCTATGCAAATTTTAGGTTTGTTCTATTTCTGTGAAAAATGCCATTGAAATTTTGAGAGGGATTATATTGAATTTATAGTTTAATTTGAGTAGTATGGATATTTCAACAATATTAATTCTTACAATACATAAACACAGGATATCTTTACACTTATTTATGTCATCTTCAATTTCTTTAATCAAAGTCATAATTTTCTGTGTATAGGTCTTTTATCTTGTTGGTTAAATTTATTTCTAAGAATTATGATGTTTTCAAGGCTATAGTATACATTTTTTTCTTAATTTCTCTCTTGATAGTTTGTTGTTCATATGTAGAAATGAACTCATTTTTGTATATTGATTTATGTATTCTGCAACTTTCCTGAAATTAGGTATTAGTTCTAACAGCATTTTGGTAGCATCTTCAGGGTTTTCTATATATAAAGTCATGTTATCTGCCACTACAGAAAATTTTACTCCTTCCTTTCAGATATGGATTCCTTTTCTTTCTTTTTCTTGCCAAATTTCTTTGCCTAGGATTTGAAGTAATAGTTTGAATGAAAGTGGTGAGAGGGAGCATTCCTTTCTTGTTCCTGATCTCCTTCTTTAACTTTTGATCAACCTTTCTCTTACTCTGTCTCTCTGTCTTTCTCTATCTTTGTGTCTGTCTCTTCCTCTCTCTTATTCTCCTTTTCTTTTTCTCTCTCATATTTCTGATAAAAACCCCAGAACTTTTGGGTTTGGTTTTTCTACTAAGGAATTAGCATTCATCAGCAAACATGGCATCTGGAAGAAGGAAGAGAAAATGAGACAAGAGAAAAGATAAGAAAAGAGGGCAATATTTAGACATTATGTTTTTTCTTCATGTCTCTTGGTCTTCTTCCCCTTTGATACTCTCCCCTGTCTCTTGGCTTTCTCACTCATCAGGTATAAAATGATGAAATAATGGAAAGTTTCACTTATGGCACTAGAAAGATGTTATTCAAAGGGGAGAGGAAGAAAACATTTAGTGCTTTGACTCAGTCTGTGACCTGCTTCTTTTTATGGCTATAGTTGACAGGATGTTAAAAGAATTTATTAACGTGGTTGGCGCTAACCACAGACTTACTGTATGAAACATGTTATTCACTCAGTCATGTCTGACTCTGCAGCCCCATGGACTGTAGCCTGCAAGGCTCCTCTGTCCTTGGAATTCTCCAGGCAAGAATACTGGAGTGGATAGCCATTCCATTCCCTTCTCCAGGGGATCATCCCAACCCAAGGATTGAACCTAGGTCTCCTGTATTGCAGGCAGATTCTTTACCACCTGAGCCATCGGGGACTCAGAGTCTTTACCATCTGAGCCACCAACCACCTACTGAATAGTGTTTTCAATTTGTACCATTTTATTTTACAAAGTTCATCTATTATCCAAATTCTAATCACTTTTTTCAGCTAATTTTCTTATTAATTTTGTATCACATGCTACTGATCATTATCTTGGTAGTAATCAAATCAATACCTAAACCTTACAGATGAGTTCAAGGGCAGTTCTCATCAATATCCTTGCTTTCTGTAATCCAGTTCCAGATTAGTTTTCTAAGAGAGACTTGTCAAATTTCCAAGGGGTTTAAGTGATTAGGCAAGAAAATTAACAGAGAAAAATTACATCATTGAATTGGATTGTTTGGTAAATATCATTTTTCATACAAGTTATGGCAGTAAAATATTTCATGATTATAAATTGCAATTCCATGTTGAAAAATTGTACTAATGTGATCAAATAAAACAATGAACTGTCTCTTACATTATTACATATAGTTTTTCAAATATAAGATGTATTTATTATATACATTATTGTGAATATTGTACTTGATTTAAGATAATTAATAAAACAGTAATTATATTTATGTTATGGATTCACAATCTAATTGTAGATAATATTTCATTCCTTGATATAAAACTTGGTATGAAATTCCTGGACAAAAATTACCTTTAGTTTAATGTGATTCAATCTACAGTAATCCAAACTTTAGGGTAAATCAATACTGCAGTGGGGAGCAAAAACACTCCCATAATGGTGGGAAGTGCCAATTGTACATTTTTTCTGAGACTGGAATGAATCATCTGTGTGTGTCAGAATTGCAAGGTATCTGTATTTCTGTGTTCCTATCATTTTACAGTAGTAGGCTCAGAAATCTGCTAAGCAGCTCCTACTGCTAAAAAGATATCAACTACTAAGCAGCTTTTGGACCTTGAAATAATAATATGAATACCAATCTTAGTATTTTTGATTTATTATTATCTGCAAATATTTATAGACGAATAGATCTATAACTTAGATGTTTAAACCATATATATTTCTAAAGGAAGTGACAAGGACATTGTTAAAGAGGATAGATTAATACAGCATAGAAATGAGCTGAGGTATGTGGGGTAATTATAGAACTAATGAGCTAGTTAATCATTCTGAGAACAAACCATTGCTTCCATTTGCTTCATCTGGTGGGAGGTTTGAATAGATGACTTAAAGTGTTCTCACAGGACCTAGGATTCTATGACTCTGCAATTTAATATAATTTATGATTTGGGTACCCAATTAATTAGAACGTTTGAGAAGTATATTATGTCTTTTGTGGTGGTCTAGTTACTAAGTCTGATGTTGATGCTGAGGCTGAAGCTCCAATACTCTGGCCACCTGATTGGTGAACTGACTCATTGGAAAAGACCCTGATGCTGGGAAAGATTGAAGGCAGGAGGAGAAGGGGACGACAGAGGATGAGATAGTTGATGGCATCACCGACTGGATGGATATGAGTTTGAACAAGCTTTGGGAGTTGGTGATGGATAGGGAAGCCTGGCATGCTGCAGTCCATGGGGTTGCAAAGAGTCGGACATGACTGAGAGACTGAACTGACTGAGTCACTAAGTCATATCTGACTCTTGCGACACCACAGGCTAAAGCCTGGGTGTAGGCTTCTCTAGGTAAGAATACAGGAGAGGGTTGCCATTTCCTTCTCCAGGGAATCTTCCGGACCCAGGGATTGAACTTGGGTCTCCTGAACTGCAGGAAGATTCTTTACAGACTGAGCTATGAGGGAAGCCCAAACTAATGTTATTTGAACAGATACCCCATATCAAACGCTTTGCAAATGTTACCTGATTTGTGAGACAATTCTTATTCTTTTCATGTTATAGGAAGGATCTTCACGTCATGGAAGTGAAGTGAAGTGAAAGTTGCTCAGTCGTGTACAACTCTTTGCGACTCCAAGCTTCTCTGTCCATGGAGTTCTCCAGGCCAGAATACTGGAATGGGTAGCCTTTCCCTTCTCCTGGAGATTTTCCCAACCCAGGGACCGAACCCAGGTCTCCTGCATTGTGGGCAGATTCTTTACTGTCTGAGCCATTATGTCTTTTAGGCCATTACAAGAATGGTCTCAGTTAAGTAAGTAAAAGGAAAGAGTTAATATCCAAAGTTCCCAACATATTATTGGGATATTCTGCATCAATTAACATATAAGGATGATAAAATGTCAAAAACCAAGCAATATACGCAATGTATTCTCTAATAAACTATTTTTTCTGTGTTTAAATGGTATCCTAAAATTACTGATGTATTCATTATATCAGTCTATTCACTGTATCAGTCAACTCATTGTATGATGTAAAATTTCAAATAAAAATAAACATCATTAAAAATTAAGGGACTGATTAATAGATTAGGCTAAATTATCTTTTTTTTTTTTTTTAATGATGTTGTGAAGACCTAGGCTGTTGAAATGCCAATTCAAGAGAGAGAACTGATTAATATCAGTCAGATAGGGTATAATTAAATTCAAGCTAACTCCCTGGAACCATATATTCTAAGTGGCAATCCAGTGATCTAAAGAGGTTGTGGATCTTGGCCTCTCTAGCTACTGCTCTCAACTTTAGAGAGTAACTTTATTCTGTTGTTGTTGTTGTTCAATCATTAAGTTGTATCTGTGACCCCATGGACTGCAGCATGCCAGGCTTCCCTATCCTTCACTGTCTCCTGGAGTTTGTTCAAACTGATGTACATTGAGTCAGTGATTCCATCCAACCAGCTCATCCTCCACCACCTCCATCTCTTCTGGTCTTCAATCTTTCCCAGCATCAGGATCTTTTCCAATGAGTTGGTTCTTCACATCAGGTAGCCAAACTACTGGTGCTTCAGCTTCAGCAGCAGTCTTTCCAATGAATATTCACCATCGATTTCCTTTAGGATTGACTGGTTTGATTCCCCTGCAGTCCAAGGAACTCTCAAGAGTCTTCTCCAGCACCACAATTCCAAAGCATCAGTTTTTTGACACTCAGTCTTCTCTATGGTCCAACTCTTATATCCGTACATGACTACTGTAGAAACCATAGCTTTGACTATAAGGATCTTTGTCATTAAAATGATGTCTCTGCTTTTCAGTATGCTGTCTAGATTTGTCATAGCTTTTACTCCAAGGGATTCTTTACCACTGACCCACCTGGGAAGCCTGGAATATAATTTAGGTAATGGAAAAAAGAAGTACAAAAAGTTTTTATGCTATATGCATTTTAAGTCCCTTACATTTGCTTTTCTGTAAAACACACACATTATTTTTTATATATATATATAAATATATATTTATATATATAAATAAATATATTTATATTTATATATGTATAAAATATATTTTTATTTATAAATTTATATATATATATATATTTATATATAAGTGAAAGTGTTAGCTGCTCAGTCGTTCCCAGTCTTTGTGACCCCATGGTTTATAGCCCTCCAGGATTCTCTGTCCATGGGATTCTCCAGGCAAAAATACTGTAGTGGGTAGCCTTTCATTTCTCCAGGGACTCTTCTTGACCCCGGTATTGGAACTGGGTCTTCTGCATTGCAGGCAGATTTGTTGCCATCTGAGCCAACAGGGAAGACCATATATATTTCTATATCTACATTTATATCACATATCTAAAACATATGTATATATATGGCTTATTTATATGTATACTTTTAATATCAAAGGTTAAATAAATTTGCTATTTCTTGTTCTAGAGTGACGACTCCTCACCATCTGAGACAAATTTATGGTGGGATTCTTGGTATGTCCAATTTGGACAATGAATTCTCTCTCTATTATAACAAATACACAATGTCAGTTATCCCTTTGAATCATAAATTGAGTGTGATACATCTTTACCAAGACCGCTACTCATGAAAAGTTGTAAGCTTAGTGTAGATCTTAAAGCTTCATATGAATATGAATGGATGTGCAATTTTTTAGTGAATTCAAAGTGCATTTCATCATAGCATCATATAAGTAGTTTTTCCAGAGGTTTTCAATCAACTCATGAATTTTCTGATTTTCTCTTTTCAAAGGTAATAAGTAATTGACTTGATTGATCCAACCACAGTATGGTCAAAATGTATATATAATGTTGAAAACAGCATAAATAACATGTTTTAGGTTCTTACGCAGCAAACATTTTAAAATATATTTTTAAATTTTTAAAAACTTTTGTATTAACTTTATTTTCTTTATCTTACTTTTTACATTGCATTAAGTCAGATTGGAGATGATTGATATAAAAAATTAGTTTATGAGTCAAAGGAACTTTGAAATTTTTATGCAACTTTATAGTTTACTTTTAGGAAAACCTTTAAAAAGATAAGCAATGATAACAATGATAGGATAAAAATAGCCAACGCTGATCATCACTTAAGTGAAGTTCCTCTTTGCAGAAACTTCAGATTAATGTTATAATGTGTTCACCGTTCAGATCTCACAGTTTTGTTGTGTTTTCTTTTTTAATTCAAATGGTCTCTGAAGACCATTCAAATGACCTCTTGAGGAATAACTGTTATCATTCAGATTTTCTGTACATGAGTTTACTTTGATGTTTAAATCATCCCAGAACATGATCCCATCTGATAGTTACTCAGAAAGTGTTGTTAAATAACTCTGTATACTGCTAGAGGCTACAAAATCTCATTGATGGGAGACTTTGATGGAATTTGAATTTGCTCAAAGACAAAGCTTTCACCAGTATATTCACCTAAAAAACAAAACGAAGCCAAACAAGACCCATATGGTTAAATCTCCATATCAGAAACATTGGTATGGGAATTTTGTTGGTTTTGTGTATCTTTGTGTGTGTGTGTGTGTGGGTGCATGTTGTAATTTATTCTGGTTTAGTTTTCTGTACTAGTTTTGAGTTAGTTCACTATCAAGTTAACTAAAATCAGAAAGACCAAGTTTCAGTGGAATCTACCAAAACAACTCAGGAAGCTTTTGGAAAGGGCAGGATCCTAAATGCTTTGGTGAATGCAATGGATTTCTAAAATCTGAAGTAACTTTTGGATAGATACTGTTCATATCACTTGGCAAGATTAGAAGATCTTTTTTTAGTGATAGGATATTTTTATAGATTATAATCCAATTTAAAATTATTATAAAGTATTGGCTATATTCCCTGTGTTATACAATATAGCCTTGAAGCTTATTAATTTTACACTTAGTAGTTTGTACCTCTTAGTCCCTCACCCCCTCTCCCCATTGGTTACCTGTAGTTGTTTTCTATATAAGTGAGTCTATTTCTGTTTTGTTATATTCCTTGCTTTGTTTTGTTTTTTAGATTCCATATGAAAGTGACAGCATACAGTCTTGATCGCTGTCATTCTGACTTGTGCAAATGAATGGCACAAACATTTCATGTTTTGAAAGCATTTCTCTGACTTTTGTGTGGACAATGAACTGGAGGGACCTCATAATAACTCATCTAGAGAGACAGTGTGGAAACCATTGCAACCACTCAGGTGGGAGATAATGGTGGGGTGGCTTAGACGAGACATGTTGTGGAAGTTGAAATGAGATGGACAAATTTAAGATGTACTGTAAGTAAGTGTAACAAATATATCTTTAAAATTCAAGCTGTTACTGTGCTATTGGACTAGGGCACAACCCTGGTTAAATTTCAACCTTTATTCATGTTTTCCATTTGATTATTTGCTTCACTTCACTTAATAAAACTCATTATCTCCATCAAATATTTCAATACGGTAGGCAGAAAATAGCAGAAACATTTTCATTTCCCTAAGTAGCATATGCAACTATTGCATATTTTTATTGGCTAAAGAATCTAAATGAGGCAAAACATGAACATGCAAGGCAAATGAAATTACAAAAAGAGACCACTCAATTCTTCATGATAATAATACTCATAAATATTTAGCTAGTGCTTACTCTCATTGTGTTGGGTATTGTGCTGGCCCTGTGAGGTAGGACCCTTTCTTATCCTTATTTTTCAAACGTGAAAAGTTGAGATCTGGGGCTACTGTTTCTCATTAAAGACAGAAACAGTATTCATAGTTGAAACCTCCCCACCCCCCCAGGTTTTATAACTTGGATATCCAGAAAATGTTTTTTTCTCATCTACATTGTGATAAGATTTGCAGGAAGAGCCAGTACACTTATATTGAGCAATACCACATTTATGATTCAATTAAAAATGCATTATGGGTTAATTTTGGAGTAACTAAGGCCTCTACGAATTTCAAAAATTATGATGAATGAATTTTGCATGGAAATATCATTTTGGGAAAACAGCATCACTAAATAAAAGCAATTTCTGCTCTAATGTGCACACAGTCCATAAACCTTTTATGTAAATCTGAGGACAAAATTTGGTCCATAAATTTCTTAGAACAAAACGTGCAAATAAAACCCCATAACCATCTCATTTTTTCTTCTCTTGTAAATCACAAATGGAGCTTTCTTTAATCCATTTGGACAAAAGCTACTGTACCTATTTAATCTGAACTCTTGGCAAAGAGCAGTAAGCATACATCCTTGAATAAGAGCTAATTTTTCACTGTTTACCATCCCATGTGTGATCAGACATCTACTGTAAGAACAATGCACTCTAATACTGAGCCATGTCACACTGACCTTGGGAAGCAGTTTTTTGCTAATGAGTGACAGAAGACCAATGAACTGTCAAAAGCTTTTCTTGGTAAAGTCATAAAATGAGTTTTACAAGAAGTCAATTTCTCATGCCCCTTTTTACACAAACATTGAAGGCTACATCACCCTTATCCCACTCACATAGATCCAGGACAACAGGATTCTAAATAGTCCTTGATTGGCCCATGAACCTGGAACGTGCTCAAAATGATGCCAGCTGTCAGCTTTAGTGTCTCATACTGTCAAGACCAAGCACATTGAATAAATTGGACAAGAAGGCAACCATTCTAGTTCGTGCTGATATCCTCATTTTGTGGATCTCCCTCAAAATCATTTACTTCACATTATATTGACAGGTAGCTGTGGATTCACAATAATCCTGCAGTTTCATCAGCTGTCAACTTGATGAAAAATAATCTTTTCAGTGTTAAAAGAGTCAGAACTCTAGCCTGCATAAGGAAATACATGTTCATACCACTCTACTAGTAAAAAATATTGGTTAACTGCATATTTACTGAACACTGTCATGTCCATATCAATACAAAATAATCATCACACTCTCACTTGTACAAGAATTAGTTCCAGAACATTTGAACATTTAAGAAATGCTGAAGTTTAAAATTTGATATTCAAAGGAAAGATACTTATATATGCTAATATTAGAGAATTGCTTATGTCTCTCCACAAAAATATTTTTTACTTTTTTAAAAGGTGATTTTCATGACCACTATAAATCCTCTATGCCAAATATGTAATAATAACAACTGAGAGTCACAATGAACTAATAGATTCATATAATTTTTCTCACTTAATCCTTTTTATGAGGTAGACATTTTTTATTATTCCCATTTTTCAAAGGAGGGAGGAAGTAGATACTCAAGCAGCTCTAAACTGTTGAAACGTTCTCAAATGATTAATAAATAAAGTTCAAAATCATTATTAAGGCCATAAAGTGGTACACGGTCGAGTTCCTGCAGACGTTCCTGGCTTTATTTCTGCCACCCTTGTCCCTAAACTCCCTGCATCAACACTTTCTCTAAAAAAATGAAAGAATATCTGAATTTAAATGAAATAACTCCTCATTCTAGAACCCCAGTGTCAAATCTACATCATGATCTCCATGCCTGTATTCATAGTGATTCCATGGCCTGAAATATATTGGACCCAATATGTGTTGAAAACAGAATATCCGATATTTCAAGATGCAGTTCAAAGGTAACTGCCTCTCAGAAGTATACCCGCTTCCTCTGTGGGGGTCACCTTTTCCTCAATTTCCTTCTTTTCCTGTGTACTGTATAACACTTTAGCAGACTTATTTGTTTGAATGTTGTTTCTCTTTTCCTAGAATGTAACTTTCTTGAGGACAGGGACAAGGTCTTTATTGTTTTTGTATCCTTAGCACTAGGCAAAGTTTAGCCCACCTTTTACAGTGCATTAAATGCAATTACATTAAAATATCAAATTCTAGGTACAAGGTACAATATTGGCTCAAAAGTGGGCTTGACAAAGAAAGAGGGGGCACCCAGCTTAAGTTTAAGAATGTCCATTTTTGGTAACCTATTAAGTTGTCGTGACAATATTTATTAGAATGTGTGGAAAAAAGAAATTAGTCTTTAAGTAAAAGCAAAAATTAAAAATATAAACAAATGAAAAACAACTACACAAAGCTACTTTTGGCAAAGTTTGCTTGTTCATGTTCCTAGATGAAGTATAAAATAAGCTCCTTCCTGGAGCTTATTTTAAAGCTCAATTTTGTATTTTTTACTAGATTTTTTTTAAAGGTCTTTGCCTGGAACACATTCTTTTATTGAATCCAAGTTTCAATCCATCCAACGCTAGCAGGATTTTTATCCAAATGGTTCTGGACCCAAGACCCTAAGCTCATATTTTAAAGTTTCTCTTTAATCCCCTAGCATTTTCATAAATTTAAATGGGTCCTCTTTGTGAGCTAGTGCTTTTTTATTGCCAAAATATCTTTTACAATTGCCTTTTCTCTCAGGAAAAAGGGTTTGTTTGTGTGTGTGTGTGTGTTTGTGTGTTTGCAAGATTAACTCCTGATACTGTCTGTATCTTTATTCTATGTAACACAAATATTCATTAATCAGGATGTCAAAGGATGCTATTTTACTAGCAAAGTAAGTGTTTTTCCACTGTCTAACTTCTAAAGTATGGTGGCTACATTGTTGAATGATCTGAGCCTTACATAGTGATATGATATTAATCACTATGAGAGGTGAAACCTGCAAAGCATAAATCGAAGATAAGCCTGTTTGGGGGGCCATTTACTATTCAGAGTTTGTATGTACCTGAGAGTCATTTTTATTGCACACTGTGACAATAATCCATTCATAATATGGAACAAAAAAAAAAAGAACTCATGTTCAGTGTTTAGGACAGCAATTCACGACAAGCCATAGAATTAGCACCACATGCCAGGAACAATTTTAATGCAAGGTACAAGTTAGAATTGGGTTTCTCTGGGGGCTCAGATGGTAAAGAATCTGCCTGTAGTGCAGGAGATCCAGGTTCAATGCCTGGGTCAGAAGGATCCCTGGAGAAGGGAATGGCTACTAAGGGCCAAGGGCAAAGGGGGCCTGACAGGGGCTGTCATCATGAGGGGAGAGGAGAGGTGCGGGATCATGTATATATCTCTATGTTATAGATATACACAGATATATGTATATGAAGCTCCTTTAGAGGACTTTAAGTAGAGGAGTAGTGAAATCATAGTCAAGTTATAAGACATCACTGGATGCAATTGAACAACAGAAAGACAAGAGAAGAAGCTGAGCAATCAGTGTGGAGAATAAGACAGTCATCTAGGAAAAATGACACTGTGGTCTTTTTATTAAGCTCAGGGCAAAACTTAGGCTCACAGGTTGGTTTCAACACTGGATCAGTGTATTAAAGTCTGTCAGAAATGTCATTTTCTAAAGAACTGTTATTGGTATGGGGCCAATAATTATATATATATATATATATATATATATATGTATGTATTGCTTTATTTATTGAAATGATTGGGGACCTGAAAAAAGAAGAAAGAAATATTAAAATATCCAGAGAAAATACCTTATAAAATGTATCTGGGGAAGTTTATGCTTTCATTATCTCTGGCTTTGCTCCCAGCACTTATTTATTTATGTGATGCTAAAATATATGGATTAAAAATTATATTATCAACTAAGTGTTTTCTTAAATGATGCCAAGCATCTACCACTAAATAGTAAAGTAAATATGCAAACAGAAATACAAGATATTTCCATTAAATATATAGTGAGATTCATTTAATGAAATCTGAGAGTTTAGTATGAAGTAAATAGACTGCTCATTCAATGTCTTTTAAATTTTTTTAAAGGAAGCTTCAGGATCATTAAGAGAATAGAATGATTTTATTTTAAATAATATTAAATATAGTCAAAATATATCAAATCAAGTTTTTACTTTTCTAAACTATAGAATTTATGGTCTTTGTTTTATAAACTCTTATATCTTATTTATAGGCTATAAAATATTTTCAAAAGAACTAAGGTGAACACCCTCCTTGGGCTTATTTTTTCCCATTTAAAAGAAAATCATTTTGTGATATTTTTTATTCTCCCTTGGACTGACCTTGACTCGTCATTCCTGAGAATTAATGGAGCTCAGTCACCTGAACTTTTCTCAATTCACATCTCACGTTTCTCTACTTTGGGTTTCTTGACAAACACAAAAGTTACATGATTTATTTGAAAGGGAAAAAATGATCTCACATATGGCATACATAACTACATGTTGAGAAACAAGAAAAGTCTAGAAAAGAATAAAATATATAATAGGTCACAGTGATCAGTGACAGTGAAGAATGACTGCAGAGATTTCTGACCCACGCAGGTCCTCACAGAGCTCCAGCGTCAAGGCTTTGATCCAGGAAGAGGTGGCTACTTTGTTGTTACTTAATATGCCAAAGGGCTTCCCAGATGGCTCAGCACTAAAGAATCTTCCTGCCAATGCAGGAGACTCTGGTTCCATCCCTAGGTCAGGAAGATCCCCTGGAGCAGGAAATGGCAACCCACTCTAGCATTTTTGCCTAGAAAATCCCATGGACAGACGAGCCTGCCAGGCTACAGTCCATGGAGTTTCAAAGAGTTGGTGACTAAACAACAAGTATACAAAAACTCTCCCAACCCTGTATCCTTTTTTCCTTAGCATCATGGAGTCAGAAATAGGCTTTATAGAACAAAACCACCTTCCATAGTTTTCCAGGTCGAAACATGAGACCCAAGGCAGTGAGCAGAGGGGCTGCTGGTGAGTTACTCTGGGAAGCGGAAATTAGCAATTAACCTGCAGGACATGTATTGGGGGAAGGGCTCTTCAAATCAGCATACCAGAAGAGTGACAGAACAGGCGGAGAGGGAAGCTGAACCAGAATAAACTCACAACGAAGGTCACAGCTCCAGGGTTCTGGGTCTGGGATGGTCTTGCAGAGTTGGGCAAGGGGACCTGTGTACACCTGTATTCACCAGTCACAGGATACAGGCCGCCTTTATGAACGGGGCATGAAGGACATGATATTAGAAGATGCACCTCTCTTCAGTCAAAAGCAATCTTTGGAAGGGAGTGAGTGTTTTCTTTTAATTTGGTTGGGGTGGCATCTGAGCGGTACACTATCCATCCATCAGATCACATCACCTGATTCCTGCTTCTATGCTCTCAGTCTGCTGGAACATCCTAGGAGCAGAACCTAGCCCAGATCCTGCCACATAATAAGCACTCAGTCAATGAAAGTGTCCACTTGCCCCACTTGCCACCCCCACCTATTACTTTGGGTTAAGGCATATCTTGGAACTATGCTTTGCTTAAATTTTGACCATGAAAGTGAGTTTTTTGCTTAAACCTTGAATACCAAAGCCCTAAGTGACTCAGACATGATGGGAATAAGTAAAATAGTCCAAATTTATGGGAGCTATTCAGGGACCAGAAATGACATGGACACCTCAGAAAAATGAGGTACAGCATAAGGCAAAAAACTTCTTCCTTGGAATTTTGTAAAGAACAGTTCTGATACATATCAGAAATGTCTCAGCACCATAGGAAGATCTGGAAGCAGTTAGATCAGATTGTGTTCACATATTTAAGTGTGACCAGTGCCTGGTCCCGGGGCTTCCCTGTGGCTCAGCTGGTAAAGAACTTGCCTGCCAAAGCAGGGGATACAAGAGACACAGGTTTGATCCCTGGGTTGGGAAGATCCCCAGGAGAAGGAAATGGCCACCCATTCCAGTATTCTTGCCTGGAAAATTCCATGGATAGAGGAGTCTGGCAGTCTACAGCTCATGGGGTCACAAAGTATCAGACATGACTGAGTGCACATGCACACACACACACACACACTGCCTGGTGCCAGGTGTGAGAATGTGGACAAGTAAGGACAAGACTGCTGGAGTGGGCTTTCCAGCCAGAGGGGCCAGAGGGACCAGAGGGTGAAGATGCTAGACTCAAACCAAGGTTTATAACTTCATCCCCAAAGAAAATTCATAGGGGAAAATACAATCAAAACTTCACAGTAATCAGTTAATAAGTCAAGGAATTAGTTTTAAAAATAAATTAAATTGAATTTAACCTTTTAAAATGCTTTAACTGCTGTGTATGAACCGTGAACTTCCTGATGTTCAAGCTGGTTTTAGAAAAGGCAGAGGAACCAGAGATCAAATTGCCAACATCTGCTGGATCATAGAAAAAGCAAGAGAGTTCCAGAAAAACATCTATTTCTGCTTTATTGACTATGCCAAAGCCTTTGACTGTGTGGATCACAATAAACTGTGGAAAATTCTTCAAGAGATGAGAATACCAGACTACCTGATCTGACTCTTGAGAAATTTGTATGCAGGTCAGGAAGCAACAGTTAGAACTGGACATGGAACAACAGACTGGTTCCAAATAGGAAAAGGAGTTCGTCAGGGCTGTATATTGCCACCCTGTTTATTTAACTTCTATGCAGAGTACATCATGAGAAACGCTGGACTGGAAGAAACGGAAGCTGGAATCAAGATTGCCGGGAGAAATATCAATAACCTTAGATATGCAGATGACACCACCCTTATGGCAGAAGGTGAAGAGGAACTCAAAAGCCTCTTGAATGAAAGTGCAAGAGGAGAGTGAAAAAGTTGGCTTAAAGCTCAACATTCAGAAAACGAAGATCATGGCATCCGGTCCCACCACTTCATGGGAAATAGATGGGGAAACAGTGGAAACAGTGTCAGACTTTATTTTCCTGGGCTCTAAAATCACTACAGATGGTGACTGCAGCCATGAAATTAAAAGATGCTTACTCCTTGGAAGGAAAGTTATGACTAACCTAGAGAGCATATTCAAAAGCAGAGACATTACTTTGCCAACGAAGGTTCCTCTAGTCAAGGCTATGGTTTTTCCTGTGGTCATGTATGGATGTGAGAGTTGGACTGTGAAGAAGGCTGAGTGCCAAAGAATTGATGCTTTTGAATTGTGGTGTTGGAGAAGACTCTTGAGAGTCCCTTGGACTGCAAGGAGATCCAACCAGTCCATTCTGAAGGAGATCAGCCCTGGGATGTCTTTGGAAGGAATGATGCTAAAGCTGAAACTCCAGTACTTTGGCCACCTCATGCGAAGAGTTGACTCATTGGAAAAGACTCAGATGCTGGGAGGGATTGGGGCAGGAGGAGAAGGGGACGACAGAGGATGAAATGACTGGATGGCATCACTGACTCGATGGACGTGAGTCTGAGTGAACTCTGGGAGTTGGTGAGGGACAGGGATGCCTGGCGTGCTACAATTCATGGGGTTGCAAAGAGTCGGACACGACTGAGCAACTGATCTGATCTGATCTGATAGTCAGGTCAAAATATCCCCTGGATACACATAGAGAGCAGCTGGCAGAAATATGTGCTGCCACAGAGAACATTCCTCATTTTTGTTGTTATTCAGTCACTCAGTCGTGTCCGACTCTTTGTGACCCTGTGGACTGAAGCACGCCAGGCTTCCCTATCCTTCACCATCTCCTGGAGCTTGCTCAAACGCATGTTCTTTAAGTCGGTGATGCCATCCAACCATCTCATCCTCTGTTGTCCCTTTCTCCTCCTGCCTTCAATCCTTCCCAGCATCAGGGTCTTTTCCAATAAGTCAGCTCTTCACATTCCTTTAGGATTGACTGGTTTGATCTCCCTGCTTACCAAAGGACTCTCAAGAGTCTTCTCCAGCACCAGAGTTTGAAGGCATCTATTCTTTGGTGCTCAGTCATTCCACATTAGCTGATCAATATTATTTCCAAGATGAGTAGCAGTGACCATCATTTTATCACCAGGACTGATCAAAAAAGGCAAATCTCTCATGTTGGGTGAGCTGTTGGCACAAGTTTAAAGTCCAGCATAAAAAGCCAGATGCCTTGCTCTGACCATTCTTTTTGGAGCTCACTATCGCATGTCTTCCTTCCAGCTCCCAGAGGGGAATTTTGATCAAGTACTTTCACTGATTTACCAGTCACATTGTGAGGTGTATCTCAACTTCGAATTTGAAAGTGAAAAGAAAGTATCAGTAGCTCAGTCATGTCTGACTTTTTGTGACCCCCAGGGACAATAGCCTCTGTCTGTGGAATTCTCCAATCAAGAATATTGGATTGGATAGCCCTTCCCTTCTCCAGGGGATCTTCTTGACCCAGGTCTCCCTCATTCCAGGAAGATTCTTTACTGTCTGAGCCCAGGACATGACAAATCTAAAGATTCTATATAGCTTCCTATGATATGAAACCAAATATATTAATCTATTATGAAAATGGACCAAAAGATTTTGGCTGCCTGCAACAGTGATGCATCAATTCATCCTTCTTATCATCTCACACAGGTAATAATCTGGAGAAGGTAAGCAGTTCCAGGGTTTGTAAAATGAATGAATAATATCAGTGCCCTGGATTGGCATCTTAGTCATTCACATGATCTTCTTTACCTCCTGACCACAAAATAGCTACTAGAGTTCCAGGTATTGCATCCACATATTATGATATAAAATAAAGAGGAAAAATATGGGCTAAATGAGGCTTTCTTTTGCCAAAGAGAAAGAAGATTCTTCTTATATGTCATTGGCCAGAACTGGATGATATGTTCATGCCTTCCTGGAGGGCTGGCTGGAAACTGTCTTTCAGAAGGGAAGATTGCTTTAAGCTTGACACAGTAGGATGTTGCCATTTTGACACACATCAAGATTCCTTTAACAAGAAAGTGGGTGGGGTGGGAAGGAGTGAGTCTAGGTTAGGCAGTTAACCATATTTGCTACATAACATGAGGGAACCTTAAAATGTAGTAGAAGAGAACAGTGGAATCAGGGGAATTCAATTTTCCCTACTTTTGTGTACATCTAGAAATTTCCACATGTAGAGTCTAAATATTATTTTTCATCATTCAGTAGTAGTAAACCTTAGAAAGTCTGATTTACCATATACTTAAAATCAAAATAAAGTTTTACTTTAAATAAAATAAAATAGTGTATGAGAGCAAAGGAAGAAGGAAATAAATTCAAAAGTGTTCCTTCCCCTTTTTCTACATTTCTCACTTATTTCTCTCTTCATTCCAGGTCTTCTAGCTCATGCAGCTTCAGCTGGAACTGGCAGCTAGAAATCATAGATGCCTTCTCAATTTGCTCCACTTAGGGAAGTGTTCATAGAGAAACAAAGGGCTAAATAATATTTCCAGAAGAGAATGCACATGGTTCCATTACAGATATGGGGAAGGAAAATGATCAGGGCTAGAGACCTGTGTGCCACTGTGGCTCCAACCTGGCTGGTTGTACTGAGATCATATGTGAGTCAGGCAGAATATTCATGAGAAAGCCTAAGACGCCCTTGGGAGGTACAGTCACAGGAAACACTGAGTATCTGCCTCTCCAGGGCCATCTCCTATAAGTATTCATCACACAAGTCTCCTTAATCAGGAACTCAATTAAAGGAGAAGGGGAAAGAGAGGGCACTGCTGCTGCTGCTGCTAAGTCGCTTCAGTTGTGTCCGACTCTGTGCGACCCCATAGATGGTAGCCCACCAGGCTCCCCCACCCCTGGGATTCTCCAGGCAAGAACACTGGAGTGGGTTGCCATTTCCTTCTCCAATATGTGAAAGTGAAAAGTGAAAGCGAAGTTGTTCAGTCGTGTCTGACTCTTCGCGACCCCATGGACCACAGCCCACCAGGCTCCTCCATCCATGTGATTTTCCAGGCATGAGTACTGGAGTGAGGTGCCATTGCCTTCTCCGAGATAGAGGGCACTAAGCCAACACAAACTTGATTCAGATACAATGACTAAGCTAAGCTAAGTCACTTCAGTCGTGTCCAACTCTGTGTGACCCCATAGACGTCAGCCCACCAGGCTCCCCTGCCCCTGGGATTCTCCAGGCAAGAACACTGGAGTGGGTTGCCATTTCCTTCTCCAAATGCGTGAAAGTGAAAAGTCAAAGTGAGGTCGCTCAGTCGTGTCTGACTCTTAGCGACCCCATGGACCGCAGCCTACCAGGCTCCTCCATCCATGGGATTTTCCAGGCAAGAGTACTGGAGTCGGGTGCCATTGCCTTCTCCAGACAATGACTGGCCTCAGATAAAGGTTATCACTATGTGATATTTAATTTTTTTTTCTGTACCAGACCTTAAGAACATGGGTTAGCAGGATGAATGAGAAGAGCTAAGTAAAGAAACCATCCAAGGAAGCTTCTGAATCACAGAAATGCACTAAATCTGGGAGCAAAAGGAACTTCCATGTGTTAAATATCTATTGTATGTGTGTGTGTGTTTGTATAAGGTGAGTGTATGGGATATATTTTATATTTTGATTTCTGTATATTATATAAATGTATATTATGCAATATAATACATCTATATTACACATAAAATATTTACTTTTCCTTATAGCTGTTCTAGACAAAGATATTTTTCTTAGTAGGCAGTTAAGGAAACAATCAGAGAATTCACTTGTTCAAGGTTTATCACCAGGCATCATGTCAAGAATTATGACATGAACTGCACTTGTCATTAGGAGTGAATAAAGAGCTAATTCTCAGGGATAAATACAGGACTGAAACTCTGAGGGGAAATGTGTGGTCAGTCACGGCTCTTCACAGTTGCTCAAAGGGAGCCTCTGCCTTTCACTAGAGCTATAAGGGAGGAATTTGACAGAGCATACCAGAGATTGCGGATGGTGACTGCAGCCATGAAATCAGAAGACGATTGCTTCTTGGCAGGAAAGCAATGATAAACCTAGACAGTGTGTTGAAAAGCAGAGAAATTACTCTGCTTCCAAAGTCCGTATACTAAAGGCTATGGTGTTCCCGGTGGTCACATATGGTTGTGTGAGCTGGACCATAAAGAAGGTAGAACACCAAATTGATGCCTTCTAACTGTGGTCCTGAGGAAGACTTCTGGAAGCCCCTTGGACAGCAAGGAGATCAAACTAGTCAATCTTAAGGGAGATCAATCCTGAATATTCACTGGAAGGACTGATGCTGAAGCTGAAGCTCTAGTATTTTGGTCACCAGATGCGAACAGACAACTCATTGGAAAAGTCCTGATGCTGGGAAAGATAGAGGGCAGAAGGAGAAGAGGGCATCAGAGGATGAGATGGCTGGATGGCATCACCGATGCAATGAACATGAACTTGGGCAAACTCTGGGAGACAGAGAGGGACAGGGAGGCCTGGCCTGCTGCAGTCCATGCAGTTGCAAAGAGTTGGACATGACCGAGTGATTGAACAATAACAACAACCAGAGATTCTGCTGTGGGATGATGATGTGTCTGAAGACTAATATTTTATTAACAGTTCAGTTCAGTCAGTCAATCATGTCCAACTCCTTGTGACCCCATGGACTGTAGCATGCCAGGCTTCTCTGTCCATCACCAACTCCCAAAGTTTGCTGAAACTCATGTCCATTGAGTTCGTGTTGCCATCCAACCATCTCATCCTCTGTCGTTCCCTTCCCCTCCCATCTTCAATCTTTCCCAGCATCAGGGTCTTTTCAAATGAGTCAGTTCTGCACATCACGTGGCCAAAGTATTGGAGTTTCAGCTTCAGCATCAGTCCTTCCAATGAATACTCAATACTGATTTCCTTTAGGATGGACTGGTTTGATCTCATTGCAGTCCAAGTGACTCCCAAGAGTTTTCTCCAGCACCACAGTTGAAAAGCATCAATTATTTGGTGCTCAGCTTTCTTCACAGTCCAACTCTCACATCCACACATGACCACTGGAAAAACCATAGCTTTGACTATATGGACCTTTGTCAGCAAAGTAACGTCTTTGCTTTTTAATATGCTGTCTAGGTTGATCACAGCTTTTCTTCCAAGGAGCAAGTGTCTTTTAATTTCATGACTGCTGTCACCATCTGTAGTGATTTTGGAGCTGAAGAAAATAAAGTCTGTCACTGTTTCCATTGTTTCCCCATCTATTTTCCATGAAGTGATGGGACCAGATGCCATGATCTTAGTTTTCTGAATGTTGAGTTTTAAGCCGGCTTTTTCATTCTCCTCTTTCATTTTAATCAAGAAGCTCTTTAGTTCTTCTTCACTTTCTGCCATAAGGGTGGTGTCATCTGCATATCTGAAATTATTGATATTTCTCCCAGCAATCTTGATTTCAGCCTGTACTTTATCCAGTCTGGCATTTTGCATGATGTACTCTGCATATAAGTTAAATATGCAGGTTGACAATATACAGCCTTGATGTACTCCTTTCCCAATTTGGAACCAGTCTGTTGTTTCATGTCTGGTTCTAACTGTTGCTTCTTGACTAGCACAAATATCTCTGGAGTCAAGTCAGGTGGTCTAGTATTCCCATTTCTTGATGAATTTTCCACAGTTTGTTGTGATGTACACAGCCAAAAGCTTTGGTGTAATCAATAAATCGGAAGTAGATGTTATCATTAACAGTTATTATGACTCTATTGAACTCCCAGCTGCTATAGTCTGAGGTGTATCACATTAGGTGATTGATGATCCAGAAAAGAGCCAGAAAATCAGAAAGTGTTAAAAAACAACTGCAGACTAATAGGAGGATATCAAAGGGTTAAAGAACCTACTGGAAGAGATCCCAAGAGTCAAACCTACAACTATTTGAGCAATAAAAATAAAGTAGTATTGAACCATAACTCAAAGTATAAAATAAATATCATTGAATCCCCACTGATATAAATGATATTGACTATACAAATAAATGTGGAAGAATGGACAATCCTCCCATGAGATATATTTCAAATAATTTATGTAAATTCTCTGTTCTCAGAAGTGGAACAGTCTTTTCCATTCTTTAAGTCTAGGTTGTACAGAGTGGCTTCGTTTCAAAGAGAACAGTATCAAAAGCGGGGTAAAGGACTAACTTTACACTGGAAATCCTGACACACACTATCTTATGCAGGTGACCAAGGTCAAAATCAACAGCCATAAGTCATGTTGATAGTATGTATCCTTGATATGGTGTAATAACAATGGCACTTTATCTCTGAGGTCTTCCTCACATAACCAGTCTAATCATAAGAAAAACATTGGACCAATTTAAAGGGAGGGGCATCCTACAAAATATGTGATTGTGGTCTTCAAAACTGTCAAAGTCATCAAAAACAAGGAAAGTCTGAGAAACTCACTTCTAAGAGAAGCTTATGGAGACATAACCACCAAATGTAATGTGGTGTCTTTGGCAGGATCCTATAACAGGAAAAGGACATTAGGGAAAACTATGGAAATCTGAACATAGTGTTGACTTTGATCATGATACATCAACCTTATTTCATCATCAGCGAAGTTGGTTTGGGTATATGGGAAAATTTCTGTACTATTTTTATAACTTTTCTAAATATCTGAAACTATGCTAAAACATAAAGTGTACTTTTTTAAGTTGCAAAGAACAAACAAGTGGTTGCCACATGGAAGGGGAGTAGGAGAAGGTGAAGAGGTGAAGGAGATTAAGAGAAACAAACTACCAGTTATAAAATAAGTAAGTCACAAGGATGTAATGTACAGTGCAGGGAATATATTCAGCTATAATAACTTTGCATGGTGCATAATGTATAAAAATTTCAAATCATTGTGCTGTACACCTAAAACTAATATAATAAATCAATCATGCTTCAGTTATTAAAAAGCTGATCCATGAAAGCATCTGTGGTATAAATAGGATAAAAAGCAGGGCATGCAATTACATGTCCAGTAAGATAAAAGTCTGAAAATGGAAAAATATCTGAGAAAAAAAAAACATATATGAGGAAAGAAAACAACAAAAATTCTCTAATACCTGTGTTTAGGAAATATGATCATGGTGATTTCCCTTATATTTATCAGTTTGCCAATTTTCTCTAATGACATGTATTGATTTTATAATAAGGATGGAGAAGCAGGAAGATGTTTCATGGATCAAAGAATAGAACAGTCTTATGGACTCTGAGAGAGAGGGAGAGGGTGGGAAGATTTGGGAGAATGGCATTGAAACATGTAAAATATCATGTATGAAACGAGTTGCCAGTCCAGGTTCGATGCACGATACTGGATACTTGGGGCTGGTGCACTGGGATGACCCAGAGGGATGGAATGGGGAGGGAGGAGGGTGGAGGGTTCAGGATGGGGAACACATGTATCCCTGTGGCGGATTCATTTTGATATTTGGCAAAACTAATACAATTATGTAAAGTTTAAAAATAAAATAAAATTAAAAAAAACCCCAAAAAACAAAGAACTAAGAGGTGCACTTTTTTCTAGATGTAAGAATGTACAGAGGAGATACTTGGCACTGCTCCTTTGATAAAAAAGTATTTAAAGGAACATACAACGCTGGGAAAGTCATCAAAATAAAAATCAAAGCCAAACTAAAATCAAAGCACAGTTATAGTCGCAGCTAATGCCTATATTTAATAGCTATCTCATAGCATATTTTTTAGGTTTTGTGATAGTTTCAGACTTACATAAAATTTCTATTTGAGAGTCTTCTTTATAACATGAATTATACCTGTATGGAAAGTGTCTGAACTCACCCTGTGTACTACATTAAATGACAGATATTAAGAGTTTCTGAAGCAAAAACATGATCTTTCTGTATATGGTAACATTATACTTATATACAACTATAAGTACAAAATACAGTTTATTTTAAAATACATGTTCATATTCCTTATTTCCACTGCCATGCAACTGCATATATGTGCATGGAAATTGTAAATGACAGTAATCATAGCTAATATATTTATAGTTTTGATTTCCACACTATCCTTGATAGTAACCTATTTATAAGTTATTTCTTAAAAATGATAAACAGTATGGGAAAAGAAATCTTGGAAGCATAATATTCTTTTCCATGGAGATCCATTATAAGGTAGACAGATGCTCATCACAAACTGTATAAAATCATGTGGTTTATGTAAATATAAGAATGTATTCCTGAAGTACTGTACCATGAATATCAGAAAGTTAACATAAGTCATCAATGAACACGATGTTTTTAAATTGCTAAAATAAATTGATGACTAAAAAGATATGTATATAGCCAAGACATGAATTGAATCATATTTAGACTTAATGTTGAATGAGAACTACCTAATTCATCTTTACTAGTTTTTATACCTTTTACAAGTATCTTGAATATTCAGGATATCCACTCAAAAATTTACCCTATGCTTTAGAAGCTCATGTGTGTTTTTAAATAAACATGTGATTATCTCCATTAAAACCACTCAACATAATTATTTTAAATGTGATTTTTTTCCTGGCCAAATTCATTTTATCACTCAGTGTATTGCCTTAATAATGTAATAATGGGCTCCATCCTTGCTGCAATCAACAAGACGGTGTGGTGTGCTCTTTTTAATCAAAGATGTCACAAATGAGAAAATTAGATATTGAGTAAGAAAATGGATTGTTTTCATTATAAAGCTAGTGTTGGCACTAATTAGATTGTGTATACACAACTGCATATCAAAGCATAGAAATACACATCATAAAACTCAAAGGTAACTGGCTGACCCTTTTTTCTCTTTTTCAGGGGTCCAACTATGGCCTTTGTAGGGGATGCTCCTGAACTTGCGGCATACCATTGATGGCCAAATCATTGCATGTGTTGAAAGCAGGTGCTGAGATGCCATAAACTGCTTCACCAGCCAGAGATGACAACCTCTTAAAGGGACTGAAAACTTTAATGGAAACAGTTTTGTTTACTTGCAGGAAGCAAGATTTCTTGCTTGAAAAGACTAATCAATTCTTTCATCTGATAGAAAATTTAATTGAAGACAACATCCAGAGGTGAAAATATTGTTCAGCCAGCTGCTTCTCTTGCCATTCTGTCATATTAGTTGGGATTGTCCTAATATTTTCATTGTTGAATTCACTTGACAGAATACTAAATTACATTAAAGCTGTTTAAGCATGAATTCTGTGAGAGGCAATCTTATAAAATTTGAGCAGTATATAGAAAGCATGAAACTGATGTATTAGGATAATTGCACAATTCTTTAACAATACAATATAACGTCTACTTCCATTTACCAGTGAGGTGTGACACTCACCTCACACTCATATCAGTAATGTGGGTAATTTGCTTTGAAGCAAATATTTACTCAGAAGTTGTCATGGAATGTTTATTAATCATTTTCTGCTATGTTTTCTTGTCTCCCATGAGAAGAGGTATTGGTATATTTACTTCTTTTGTACATGCCCAATTGTTACATTAATAGCAGAATGTAAAGAAAAAACAATATTGAAGGAAAAAGCCTTTATAACTTGTACACTCATCTCCTCACTCAGTCAGGCACTGCTTCTGGAACTGTAAGCTGTCTGAATCTTTTCCCAGTCGGGCTGCCATAATATTGTGTGTGCTGTGCTGTGCTCAGTTGTGTCTGACTCTGTGCAACCCCATGGACTGTAGCCTGCCAGGCTCCTCTGTCCACGGCATTCTCCAGGCAAGAATACTGGAGCAGGTTTCTTACTCCAGGGAATCTTCCTGAGCCAGGGATCAACCATTGACTCTTGCGTCTCCTGCACTGGCCGGCCCTGCCATACTCTTTAACTCTACCTAAGGACAGAGGAGCCTGGTAGTCCATGGACAGAGGGGTCCTGTCCTACCCCTGCAGTCCATGGGGTAGCGAAGAGTCAGACACGACTGAGCAACTTCCCTTTCACGTTTCACTTTCATGCATTGGAGAAGGAAATGGCAGCCCACTCCAGTGTTCTTGCCAGGAGAATCCCAGGGACGGGGGAGCCTGGTGGGCTGCCGTCTGTGGGGTCACACAGAGTCAGACACGACTGAAGGGACTTAGCAGCAGCAGCAGCAGAAAGGACAACTGGACAATATTCTTCCATTGACTAACGTCCAAGTGTGTTGTGCTCTGTTGTTTACATTCTACCTACACACTCAAAAGAGAAACTTGGAGTCAGAGGAAAGTCTGTGCTTCTGATATAAAGCCCTACATCATTTACTTCTGAAATATTTTTTAAACATCCCTTGCTTTATTCTATTTTGTTCCAAGGCAGGTTATGTCATGTAGAGACTATGCCACCAGCCTTCCTAGCTTCTTCATACTGCTATTGTACTGCTGCTGCTAAGTCGCGTCAGTCGTGTCTGACTCTGTGCGACCCCAGAGTCGGCAGCCCACCAAGCTCCCCCGTCCCTGGGACTCTCCAGGCAAGAACACTGGAATGGGTTGCCATTTCCTTCTCCAGTGCATGAAAGTGAAAAGTGAAAGTGAAGTTGCTCAGTCGTGTCCGACTCTTCGTGACCCCGTGGACTGCAGCCTACCATGCTCCTCTGTCCATGGGATTTTCCAGGCAAGAGTACTGGAGTAGGTCGCCAGTGCATTCTCCGCTGCTATTGTGATCTATTTAAATTTATTACCTGCATTTTAACACCATTTAAAAAAATTAAATTTATTTATTTTAATTAGGGGCTAATTACTTTACAATATCACCATTTTGAAACTCCATAGCTAATTCCCATAATGTCTATAGGTATCATCCAGGCTCTCCAACATGGCTTACAGCAACCTTTATCCTCTGACTCACAGGTACCTTCTGCTTTCACCCTATAGTTCTCCCTACCAAGCACTTCACTTAGTATCTGAAGAAACACCAGCCTCTAGTTTCATTTCATTCTTCATCCACATTCTCCAATCTGCTGGAAATGCCCCACATTCCTATTCCAAATTTTAGGTATTAACCCCTACCCTTCCAGGTATTCTTCTTGAGACAACTGAACTGACCTGCTTACTTTTTCTGTGTTATAATGCATCTGTTTTCCTCTATCATTGGCCCTATTACAGGATATCAAAATTCACTAGGTTTTTTTTTAATGAGGATTAGATATTTTCATCTTTGTAGTCCTAGTACTTAGCATGGCACCTAACTCATACCTGGTGCTCATTAAATGCTCAGGGATGGTTGAATACATTTAAGTTGTAGAATAATTTTTTGATCTACACCTTCTGGCTCAAATCCACTTTTTTCCAGAATGACCAAGTAAACTGCTCTTAATTAATCATAAACTTTTCCCAAATTTTTATCAATTTTAATTGTAGTCAGGAATGTCCATTCTGGCTGCTACTTATTTAAGAATGATGATGTCAGAGATACCTTGGGCAGGAAAAAGACACAGACACAGACATACGGCTGCTTTTGCTGAAGCACCAGTGTTCTTGCTGCCCCAAGGCCTGAAATCAACTGTTGAAAAACCAGGTGCCTCTGTCACTGAGGTTCCCCAAAGATTTGATCTCCTCATCACACACTGCTCACAGTTCCATGATTGGTAGAACACAAAGTGACATGGATAATTTCAGTCTGAAAAAGGCCATTTTATCTTGTCAGCCTTTTCATTACATGAAGTCAAGTTAGAAGATGGAGAGTGTTGTATGAGCTACCTTACAACACCCGCCACCCGCTCAAGTGTATAAATAAAAAAATTAACTTTTTATAGCCTAACAGAAATTAATCTATCGACAGCTTACACCGGTTTTCTCTGGAAATTGGGTGCTAGAAATAACAATTCTGAAAATTGTAGTGCAATGCCTTTAACAAAGTTTTCTGCCAGCATATATTGTTGGCTTCCAAGAACACCTAAAAACCACATCTGTACCCACTTTCCCACCCCTTATTTATTATTATTCCATCCAAAGAAATAGGAAATGTTGAGGTAGACAGGTGGAGTACAGGAACACAACTGCACCTCAAATGGGGCTCCAAAGCTTTAGGAATTCTTGCTAAATGAGTGTGATTCACTCTCAGGTCCTTCCCATGCCCAAGAGAGAGATTTAATCCCTTCTGGGAAGTTCAGAGAGAAGTCATCTTTTGGGATACAGTCACTTAGGAGAGTCATTCATTCCTCTCTCAAATCCTGTGGATAAATGGCACAGGGCTGCCAAGGTCATGAGTGGGTTCCTTGCTCCTTAGACTTGGATAGTGGGAGTAGGTCAGGATGGTAGTAACACTTAGCCAGAAACACTCGGGACTTCTCTGCGAGTCCAGTGGTTAAGAATCCCCATTGCAGTGTAGGGGGCACATGTTTGATCCCTGGTTGGGGAACTAAAAGCCTGCATGCTGCAGAGTAACTAAGCCCGTGGACCTCAATGAAAGATCCTGCATGATGCAACAAAGATTCTGGATGCTGCAGCTAAGACCTAACACAGCCAAATACATAAATAGACAAATTTTTTTAAAAGAAAGAAACACTGCTTCCTTTCCAAATTTCTGATCTTCTGGAGGTTGTCTGAGCACTCATTTCCCCCTTAATATTATAAAGAGACAGAGGTCTTTCAACAAAAGGGAGATTACTTAAACTTCCTGTTAGCTTAGGGAAACAGAGCTATCCACGTGGCCTCCAGTGCATGTGTAAGGAAAACTCCACAACAATAAAGATTGCTACTGTCAGGATTGGTCTTCTGCAGAGATTTTTCTTGTAAGAGATGATTAAAACCACTGTAGGTGGTTGGACAACGGTGAGCCTCGTGGTGGTCAGGTTTCTGCTCCTTTGACCAAAGAGTACTATTTATTGTTATTAACAAGGTTTATATACAGGCTTTCTTAGTCCAGATGCTTTTTGCAATGCAGAAAAGTGGGGAAAGTAGGACAAGCTAATCAAAACAGAATAGCTTCAATTTGTTGGTGAACTTGAGCACTGGTCCTTTATATGTGGCTTTCTCCTAGGAAGCCTAGGGGTTATGCTAGAGTTCCTACCTAACGGGCCTTGCCATAAGTCACACTCAAGTGCTTGTGAACTCAGATAGTAGTTATTGTCTATGGACTTCCTTTGCTAATTAATCATATACAATCTTCTGATATCTGTTTTGTTGTTGTCTTGAATTTTTACCCAAGTATTTTAGTGCTGTTTATTTTTTCACCTGTTTCTCTATCTTATCTTTCTTACCAGATTTTGATTTTTAAAAGAACAGGGACAGAACCCTTTTTCTTTTTTTTTTCTTTTTTTGCATCCCCATTCTGTTTGATCCAGTTCTCTGGAATTGGGTATGAATTCAATAAACATTTAGCAATGAGTCTCTTATACAGTGTTTATTGCTTCCATGCTATTAGATTGAATCACAATGTGGCAGAAAATCTTATATTTCCCAGGGTGCATTTAAGACTCTAGTCCTGGTTTCATCTTTCTCTTCAGCTTCTTTAATTTCCCCGCAAGACAAGTACTCTTATTTATGGGTACTGAACACTGGAATATTATATACTAAACTGTCACCACTGGCTATTTCTGGTCGGACTGTTCATGGATAGCTTCAACTGCTTTATACTTTTCTATGTTTCCTCAAATTATTACACATCATTTTTGAAGTTATAAAAATATTTTATATTAATCTTTAAATAAATGATGATCATAACTATTCTAATTGTTTTACAAAGGGATGAATCAACTTAATCTCTATGCTGAATGGATATTAGATTCATTGTTTTATTTAACTTTGCATTTGTTTTTTCTATTGTCTTTTTGATGATGCTCCTTTTAGAATGGATACAGAATTTGGCAACATAAGGTAATACACCACTCAGCCTCTTTTGACATTAAACTAATGAAATTTGGCTCATTTCTAACTCATTGAAAATATTTACAAAATTCTTTTGACTATTTGGTAAGGATTATATATAAATTCAAAGACAACATGATTGATACATTTGCAATCTTTATATTTTATACAAATATAAATATGACTGATTTAATAGTTTTCATTCATTCCAGTTTAATAAAAAGAAAATAGTTTATGGAATAGTAAAGGGAATATAATCTTACTTTTTCACCAGCCTCCTTCCCTAAGTCTTTGTACAAGTTGTACAACTCGTTAATTTGGAATGTTTCCTGAATAAGAAATGGTGAAAGATAAGCACAGATGGCATCTCTAGCCTTGAGGAGCTTACAGACAAGATATATCCATGAAATATTTGGAAAAAATTGTCATGCTTGTATGGCATAAGGTTATATTATCAGGATAAACTATACGATATAAGAACATTTAAGAAGAGAAATCGCAGAAAAAAGAAAAAAAAACCCAGGAACAGAGATTTCTTTAAGGAGACATGACCAATATATTGCTGAAGTCTCTGTAGCACTTTAATTGGTTAGAAAGGAGGCAAGCAGACAGCAATCTAGGCAGGCAAAAACATTCATTTTTTTCACCAGTCTATTGATTCTTTTCTAGTACTCTCATTTCTCTATTTATCTTTTCTTCCCCCTACTTTAATGATGAGTTGCCTCTGAATTTATTAAAAACAGTCTGAATTATTTCTATCACTAAATAAATATTTTCTTTCCATAAATATATATATCTTTAAATTTACTTAATCTTTCTGTCTGGAGAAGGAAATGGCAACCCACTTCAGTACTCTTGCCTGGAAAATCCCATGGACAAAGAAGCCTGGTAGACTACAGTCCATGGGATCGCAAAGAGTCGGACACGGCTGAGTGACTTCACCCTTCACCCTAATTTTCTGCAATCCTACTGTCTGAGAAGAAGAGCTGTTTCTCTCTCCCAGAGTTAATATCTATGAGAAACTTTAAATCCTGTTTCTTAGCTGTTTTATTTGTCAGAAATGAAACCATTTTTTCCTATACGCTAGCAGTTCTCTCTCCCTGAGTTTCTCCATGTGTTTTCCATGATAACACTAGTGACATTTCTCTGTATATTTACACACACACACACACACACACACTCACACACACAAATCTTATCTCCTAGTGTTTTGGCTTCTTCAGGATCAATGTATATTTAATTTACCTTTTCAATCTCAGTAATTTTGCACATGACATCCAATATGTAAATCTTTTGTTAAGTACACGAAAAGCTGTGCACTTGCTTTTCTTTTTGTCAAATGCTTCATCTCTTGGCAATGTACACAAATTTCCATATGCAACTTTTTCTCTTACACATGGAGAAACTGAGATGCAGAACCATTGTGCTTAAGATAAAGCAGCTAGTAAGTGATCACACAAGGATTCAAATTCATATTTGCCCCCCAAGTCTGTAGTCATTTAAAATCATTATTTGGACATTCTCCTGTCTTTGACATTTAATCTCAGTTCCTGACATCTGTTGAACAACAAATGTGCTATCCTGTTGGCCACTTGGCTATCCCAACCTAGTTTAATCATGTGCCTCCAAGGTATATAAAGTGAAGTTTCTCAGTCGTGTCTGATTCTTTGCAATCCCAAGGATTGTAGCTTACCAGGCTCCTCCATCCATGGAATCTTCCAACCAAGAGTACTGGAGTGGCTTGCCATTTCCTTCTCCAGGGGATCTTCCTGATCCGGGGATTGAACCCGGATTTCCCACATTTCAGGTAGACGCTTAACTCTCTGAACCACCAGAGAAACCCTCAGGGTATATAATATAGATATTATTAACATAGAAGAGGTCATTGTTCCAACTGTACTAGGAGAGGCAGCTCTCATACCTACCGTATATAATTTTTTCTTGACATTTTATTTTTTATTCTTGGGATAACTTGGTTGTGAGTAATAATGCAATGAACATGGGAGTACAGAATATCTCTTTGAGATTTTAATTTCAGGTTTTTTAGATATATGCCAAGAAGTGAGGTTGCTGGATCATACGGTAGTTCTAATTTTAATTTTTTGAAGAATGTCCATTATGTTTTCCATAGCAGATCTACCATTTTACATCCCACCAACAATGTGCAAGCGTTCTAATTCCTCTCACTAACACATGTTATATTAAAAAAAGAAAACAACAACAGCCATTCTAACATGTGAGAATTGCCTTTGTTCAGCATAATACTAGAAGTTCTAGCCAGTGCAGTTAGGCCAGATAAAGAAATGAAAGACTTTCAAAAGGAAAGAAAGAAATAAAATTATCTCTGTTTGCAAATAATAAGATCTTATATTAGAAAAACCTAAAGTCAACACCAAAAAAATGGTAGAACTAATCAACAGATTCAATAAAGGTAAAGGATAAAGACTCAATATACAAATGTCAGTTGTGTTTCTCGATACTAAAAATAAATGATCCAAAAAGGAAACGAATAAAACAATGCCATTTAAACTAAAATAAATCACTTAAGAATAAACTTAACCAAGGAGATGAAATACTGGTACACTGAAAACTATGATACATTGATGACAGAAATTAAAGAAGACACAAATAAAGGGAAGGACAGCCTGTATTTGTGGATTGGAAGACCTAGTATCGTTAAAATGTTCAGACAATCCAAAGCATTCTATGGATTCAATGCTGCTGCTGCTGGTGCTGCTGCTAAGTCACGTCAGTTGTGTCCGACTCTGTGCGACCCCATAGACGGCAGCCCACCAGGCTCCCCTGTCCCTGGGATTCTCCAGGCAAGAACACTGGAGTGGGTTGCCATTTCCTTCTCCAATGCATGAGGCCAAAATCCCAAATGGCGTTCTTTTATAGTAGTAGAAGAAACACTCCTAAAATCCATGCAGAACAACAAATTATCCAGAATATCCAAAGTGATTTTGAGAAAAAAGAATAATCCTAGAGACATCAAACTTCCTGGTTTCAAGATATATTACAAAGCTGCAGTAATTAAAGCAGTATGGTAATCCTATAACGACCAATAGAACAGAATAAACATCTAAGAAATAAACTCACCCAGAGACAGTCAAGTGATCTTCAACATGGGGTGTAGATTAAATTAAACCACCATGATCAAACCTTTCTCCTTCTTCAAATCCCTGTTACAATCCTTTCTGTCTGCTCCCTATTTCTGGCTGAAAAATATTCTAACATTTAGTCACACACTAAATGTCTCTTCTAAGAGAATGGTAATGAGTAGGAAGAGGTGGGTGATTAAGCTGGAAAGGTTTCACTTTGGCTACTTAGGAGAGGAAATAGTCTGATATTATGTTTAGCATGTTGTATAACATCACCCTAGGAAAAGCAAGGATAATGATGAAATCTCCAAGCAGCTTTGTATACTGTGAACATGGAAAAAAAAAAATGGCAAGAAAAAACCACATTGACATTTGTTGAGCACTGTAGATATGCTAGAGCGCTTAAGACCAAAACTCAATAACAAGGAGTGCCAGCTAGGAAGCTGATTAGAGCACCAATTCATAAGAAGCACACGATGCCACTGAATAAATCAGAAATGACACCAAAGTTTACATTGATGTGTAACACCTTACTATTGAAATGCATTCACTTTTTTCCTGCAGTAGGTAATGGCCTTAAAAATAACTTTAAAAAACAGACAAACAAAAATATTTCTGACTGGCTATATTTTACTATGTAGTTTTTGAGCCAATACTTAAAAGACAGCAGTCTGAAGGAGCTCTAAATTACTTCTCTGCCTGAGGTACTTATATTACTCTCTAGCCCTTTTTGAAAATCTTTTTTTAGTCTCAGAAATAAACGGAGTAATTTTGGTTTGGGCAGTTGGGGAACAAGTAATAATGATCTCAGGACAGCAGAATTTGTGGTTAAATGGATATAGACAAAATATATATAGAACAGATGAATAAAAGAATAAAGACATTAAACTAAGGATGTGATTTTAAAGAATAAGTCTTTAGCAAGTTTTATTGGAACTGTGGATCTTGAATATTTAAATAAAAAGAAATGATAGAGATCGATTAGCTCATTTGAATTTTTTTGTTTGTTTTTAAGGGAAATAAGGATAAGGAAGTTTAAGGTCATTCATGTCTTGATATCTTTGTAAAGTGTCCTTTATGAAGATATATCATTGCTCTTTTGGCTTCTTTTTGTTTTACATGTCAGATTAAAATAAATATATGCACAGACTTCAGCAGCAGCATGCACAGAGTTCAAAAACTCAACTGTTTTGTAGACTTGTAACGAACTCAGAAATCTGCTTTTCATATCTGCCCATCTACCATGCATTCCTTGTGACTTAAAAACATTCTTGTAATAGTTATCAATTGTTTTCAAGTCTTGACATGATTGTAGTTCTGTTTTTCCTAAAATTAATAATTGTCTAATGTGTTTGTGTATGTGGTTTTCCAGTGTGTCTATTACTAACTTATCCCTAAACTTTCACCTAGAAATACTAAAACTCCTCTCAAAATATCAGGAAATACAAAAGGGTATCATTCTACATTTTTCTTAGAGATTAGGGAAGAGAGATTATGTTAATCACCCCAGTTTTTCACATCTCCCTGCCTCCATGCCCTTCGATATCTTTCTTCTAGTGACTCTGGGCTTAGCCATATGAATTGGTTGCCTAGAGCCATGTCTTCCAGGAGAGTAGCAAACTTAGTACTAGGAACAGCTTGAAATGCGCTTCCTTTCAAGAGATTATTGCTTGTTGCTGCTGCTGCTGCTAAGTTGCTTCAGTCATGTCCGACTCTGTGTGACCCCACAGACGGCAGCCCACCAGGCTCCCCCGTCCCCGGGATTCTCCAGGCAAGAACACTGGAGTGGGTTGCCATTTCCTTCTCCAATGCATGAAAGTGAAAAGTGTAAGTGAAGTCGCTCAGTCATGTCCAGCTCTTCGCAACCCCATGGACTGTAGCCTACCAGGCCCCTCGGTCCATGGGATTTTCCAGGCAAGAGTACTGGAGTGGGTCGCCATGTCCTTCTCCATATTGCTTGCTAGTTTGCTGTTAAGATATGAAATAAATATAAAGGAGACCTGAGTTGTCCAACAAGACCAATCTAGTGCAGTCTACCCTCAGATAATCTATCAACACTAGCTGCTCACATCGTGAACAAGTCTAGCCAATATCAGTCTGGCCCAGCGCAGATATGCAGACACTGCTCAGTTGGTCTATAAATATGTTAGTAATAATAATAAAAATTAAATAATTAAGTTTGGAAGTGGCCTTTGCTCAACAACATTCAATTGATATACAGAGATATTCTCATTAGAGCTTTTAGCTATGCCTCAGTCTTGATCAGAATTTTTTAAGCCTGCTGCACATTTATTATCCTGGGATGTCTCCTTAAAGTGAAAGTCACTCAACTGTGTCTGACTCTTTGCAATCCCATGGTCTATGCAGTCCATGGAATTCTCCAGGCCAGAATACTGGAGTGGGTAGCCTATCCCTTCTCCAGCAGATCTTGCCTACTCAGGAATCGAAGAGGGGTCTCCTTCATTGCAGGTGGATTCTTTACCAACTGAGCTATAAGGGAAGCCTGGGATGTCTCCTTGCTGCTGCTGCTGCTGCTACGTCTCTTCAGTCATGTCCGACTCTGTGCGACCCCACAGAGTGCAGCCCACCAGGCTTCCCTGTACCTGGGATTCTCCAGGCAAGAACACTAGAGTGGGTTGCCATTTCCTTCTCCAATGTATGAAAGTGAAAGTGAAATTGAAGTCACTCAGTCGTGTCTGACTCTTTGCGACCCTGTGGACTGCAGCTTACCAGACTCCTCCGTCCATGGGATTTTCCAGGCAAGGGTACCGGAGTGGCTTGCCATTGCCTTCTCCAGCGATGTCTCCTTACCATCGTGGTAATTCCCTTTGCCTGTCTTCTACTTTGGAGACTTTTTCTCCGGATTCCCAGTACATTTTGTCTTTTGTTTTCTCCCTTAGTTCAGTAGATCACCACCTCCTCCTCTCCCCGCCATAGCATTTTAAGAAAGGATGAAAGTGTTAGTTGCTCAGTCATGTCTGAAACTTTGTCACCCCATGGACTACAGCCCACAAGGCTTCTCTGTCCATGGGATTCTCCAGACAAGAATACTGGAGTGGGTAGCCCTGCCTTTCCCCAGGGGATCTTCCCAACCCAGGGATGGATCCTGGGTCTCCTGCATTGCAGACAGATTCTTTACTACTGTCTGAGCCACCAGGAAAGCCCAAGAAAGCATAATAGATGGATATAAATTTTTAAAGAATTATCAAATCTAAAAATATTGCTTTTTGCCCTTAGAATCAATTCATACTTTGGTCAAAGAAAAAAGTAGGTTAAAAATTATTTCTCAGAATTTTGATGATAGCTTTATCCTGCTATTTTCTAATGTTATTTTTAAGGAATGGTTTTACATTTTTGTATGCTTTTTATCTCATATTTTTACTAAAAAATTCAGAAATTTAATGAAGCTTTGTTATGAGTTTTATTTTATTGTGAAAAATACTAAGTGGGTTCAGTTCAGTTCAGTTCAGTTCAGTCATTCAGTCATGTCCAACTATTTGCAACCCCATTAATTGCAGCACGCCAGGCATCCCTGTCCATCACCAACTCCCAGAGTTCACTCAAACTCACGTCCATTGAGTCAGTGATGCCATCCAGCCATCTCATTCTCTGTCGTCTCCTTCTCCTCCTGCCCCCAATCCCTCCCAGCATCAGAGTCTTTTCCAATGAGTCAACTCTTCGCATGAGGTGGCCAAAGTACTGGAGTTTCAGCTTTAGTATCATTCCTTCCAAAGAAATCCCAGGGCTGATCTCCTTCAGAATGGACTGGTTGGATCTCCTTGCAGTCCAGGGGACTCTCAAGAGTCTTCTCCAACACCACAGTTCAAAAGCACCAATTCTTTGGTGCTCAGCTCTCTTCACAGTCCAACTCTCACATCCATACATGACTACTGGAAAAACGATAGCCTTGACTAGATGGACCTTTGTTGGCAAAGTAATGTCTTTGCTTTTTAATACGCTGTCTAGGTTGGTCATAACTTTCCTTCCAAGGAGTAAGCGTCTTTTAATTTCATGGCTGCAGTCACCATCTGCAGTGATTTTGGAGCCCAGAAAAATTAAGTCTGACACTGTTTCCCCATCTATTTCCCATGAAGTGATGGGACTAGATGCCATGATCTTAGTTTTCTGAATGTTAAGCTTTAAGCCAACTTTTTCACTCTCCTCTTTCAGTTTCATCAAGAGGCTTTTGAGTTCCTCTTCACGTTCTGCCATAAGGGTGATGTCATCTGCATATCTGAGGTGATTGATATTTCTCCCAGCAATCTTGATTCCAGCTTGTGCTTCTTCCAGCCCAGCATTTCTCATGATGTACTCTGCACAGAAGTTAAATAAGCAGGGTGACAATATACAGTCTTGATGTACTCCTTTTCCTATTTGGAACCAGTCTGTTTTTCCATGTCCTGTTCTAACTGTTGCTTCCTGACCTACATATAGGTTTCTCAAGAGGCAGGTCAGGTGGTCTGGTATTCCCATCTCTTTCAGAATTTTACACAGTTTATTGTGATCCACACAGTCAAAGGCTTTGGCATAGTCCAGAAAGCAGAAATAGATGTTTTTCTGGAACTCTCTTGCTTTTTCCATGATCCAGTGGATGATGGCAATTTGATCTCTGGTTCCTCTGCCTTTTCTAAAACCAGCTTGAACATCTGGAAGTTCACGGTTCACGTATTGCTGAAGCCTGGCTAGGAGAATTTTGAGCATTACTTTACTAGCGTGTGAGATGAGTGCAATTGTGCAGTAGTTTGAGGATTCTTTGGCATTGGCTTTCTTTGGGGTTGGAATGAAAACTGACCTTTTCTAGTCCTGTGGCCACTGCTGAGTTTTCCAAATTTGTTGGCATATTGAGTGCAGCACTTTCACAGCATCATCTTTCAGGATTTGAAACAGCTGAACTGGAATTCCATCACCTCCACTAGCTTTGTTCATAGTGATGCTTTCTAAGGCCCACTTGACTTCACATTCCAGGATGTCTGGCTCTAGGTGAGTGATCACACCATCGTGATTATCTTGGTTGCTACTATCTAAAAAATGATGATTTTCAGATACAGTATATTATAAAAATATTTGTTTCTTTATTATTTTCCCTCATCTACATTCTCCCTCTAGAACCCCTTGTTCAAATATTAGACCTCTGAATTGATCCTATATTTTTCACCAGTTTTCCATTTTTGAATCTATTTTCTGGGAAAATTTACAACATTATGTTTTAGCCTCTTTAATGGATTTGAAAATATGTTTGCCATATAGTATTTAATTTCTAATAGATCTTCCTTGTTCTCTGAGTATTTCTTTTAAATAGTACTCTGCTCTTAAAGGATGTATTTTTTTTTCAAAATTTTTTTTAATCCTTACCTTCCATTGTCTTTCTTCTCCTGAATCCTTGCAATTTGGTTTATTTTCCTAGGTTTCTATGTTTTATGTTGGAGGCACTCCTCAACTGTTTGATGATCTTTGAGTCTAATTTATATATTTATACCAACATACTGAAAGCACAGAGGAAAGTGAATATTTGAGTAGATCTTGCTGATTAGAGATTCCCTAAAGGTCACTGGGACAGTATCAGGCCCATAGCTGTTAGTATCTGTATGCTTCCTCTCCTGGGTTGGTTATTTTCCTCAAAGAAAACTCTTAACTTTTGTGACTAGACTTTTTCTTTTTAGTTTAGTTTATACTGGAGTATAATTGCTTTACAATGTTATATTAGTTTCTGCTGTACAACACATGAATTAGCCATAAGTATACATGTATCCCCTCCATCTTGAACCTTCCTTCCATCCCACCCCCCATCCCATTTGTGACCAGACATTAAAAATCTGCTTTGGTGCTGAGCAAGATAGTGGGGTTGGGGTCTCAGGATTTCATACCCATACTTTCACCTGATTCCTTTGTGTCTCATAGAACCCCACGCTCTCTCCAGCCTCCCTTATTACCACTGCCAGCTCTGACATTCTCACAGAAACATCTGACTTTTTCACAGATGGGAAAGGAGTAATTTTGTGATGGAAGGAACTCAAGAAGGGTACAATTGCTCCTTACAATGATGTACAATCAATTATCTTGTTTCCTTTTGTCCTACTCTCTAAAGATTCCCTCCTGCCTCCATTACCCAGACTTCATCTGGTTCTGTGCAGGGAATCAACCTGCCTAAGACTGGTCTTCCTCTTCCAGGCTCCTCTGACCTACTAGTCAGTTGCCTTTTCTGTCCATCTGCTTTTCATTGTCCAAACTATTGAAGACATATTACATCTCCCAATACCTTTTCCCCTTTGTCCTTCTGGGTTTATGCCATTCTTTTTAATTTTCACTACCATTTTTATAGAATTGGTGGAAGGGCCACACACATTCTCTATGCTATATTTAATTTATTAAAACACTGAATTTATGACTTTAAACTTCAAAATACATACAAAATGCATCTAATTATAGTGTAACCTCTATTACTATAGGTAAACAAAGTCAGACAAAAAATGCTTTTAAATACTTCTTGAAAATAGTACTGATTACTAATATATAATAATTATTAACTGAAAGTGCAGAAAGATACTAAGTATTGAATATTACTTTAAATGATGTGCTGTTGTGAGTCACAGGAACTGTAAAAATTAAATAAAAATTTCTCATGTGCTTAAAAAAAGAAAAAATATATGTATATACACATACATATACATATATATATATAAAATTAAGATGATTAATTTTAGGAACACAAATATTTTAAAAGCTTACCTGTTAAACAAGATCAGATTTTCCTGCTATGAAATAAATGTAATTTTCTCTTCATGTATTTTTTTTTTCTTCACAAATTTGAGAGTAGTAACTATTCTAACCTACTATTATCTCTGTAGATAATGTTTTCTCAGAACCTCAGTTAATGAGGTAAGTCTTAGTGATCTACTCATTAAAGTTCTAAAAATAGATCAAGTGATAAATGTGGTGTCAGAATTTCTGGCAAGAGGAAAACCTGTATCTAACAGTGATCAATGCCCAGTTCTAACATCATGACACTACATATTCATTTAATGAACCGCTTATCTGTTAATTACTACTTTCCCCTGGATTAGGCTGCTTCCACTTTCTGTGAAAAACCTGTAACAATATTGGACTTTTGCATATGATTATTTGTCTTTTCGGAATTTGGGGGGTAATGTGACATGGACTATGTTTTCCAAAGCTCTGAAGAGCTTCCATTATAATTTAAAGATAAAGGGAGTAACCTTCTCAGTAAAAATTTACTATGAAGGATTATCTTAAGAAACCATTCTTTTGAAAGAATTCAGGACCAGAAAATTGGCTCCAATGAATTTTGTCCTGCAGTGCCATCTGTTATGAATTCCACCCATGTATTAAAAATGCATGCTCCGTCACCTAACTCTTAATTCTGGTTAAGCTGTGTATGTGAAGCACAGTGTCTAGAGCCAGGTGTGCTGTTGGTAATCAATTCATGTTGGTTTTCTTTCCACAGTCGAAAAAATATATAAAAAATATTCAAAAGTCCAAACAGAACTTTAAAAACAAAAGATTTAACTGAACTGAATCATAAATTAACATCATTCAGTGTGTAATAAATTCAGTTCTTGATTCTGTTTTCCTACCAAGGAGTGGGCTTTTTCCCCCTGAATTTTTATTATATATCTGATAATTGTTCTCATCAGTTAGTAAAGGGAATGCGTATGTGTCAGAATCTGCTGGTAATGCTTTCAACCTTTATTCTCTACACTAGATTCTTAGTGCCAGAGACTCTGATATATCAACTTCTCCTGCCAAAAATTTATTCTTTCAGGCCTAAGAAATCCAATTCTTATAAAGACTTGATGAAATCACATCAGGAATGTGAATTTCTATAGAATCATACTTGCTTTCAATTATGTTTGGATAAATGACAAAGTTCTTTCCACTAATTTCATGATTTATGACCGTATGTAGCTTCCTAGTCTAAGTATTCAGGTACTCATTGGTGTATCTGGGTGTCATACAAACTGCAAATTCTAAGCATATGTACCAGGGAAGGAAAAAAAAAAATTCTTTAAAACCTGACATGCTTAAAAAAAAAAGTGTCTGTTTCTAACATTCAGATGGTGTTAGAATGTTGAAATAAATTCACTCCATTTTATCATTGTTTAAATCATGAAATTTCTAAGTTAAAGATAATTTACTTTCACTGCTGCTGTGTTACTACTACTACCAACAGTAAACACTGGAAAATACTGGAGTCATTACCATGTGTTAACTACTTTACCTGTTTAATTTCATCTAACCTTTCCAACAATAAAGTTCTGCTTAAGAATAACCTAATACTGTACAACAGTTATGTTTCCAGCTTATTGAACTATAAAGGGTAAATCTAACCCTTCAGTTCAGTTCAGTCTCTCAGTCGTGTCCAACTCTTTGCAACCCCATGAATCACAGCATGCCAGGCCTCCCTGTCCATCACCAACTCCCGGAGTTCACTCAGACTCATGTCCATCGAGTCGGTAATGCCATCCAGCCATCGCATCCTCTGTTGTCCCCTTCTCCTCCTGTCCCCAGTACCTCCCAGCATCAGAGACTTTTCCAATGAGTCAACTCTTCATATGAGGTGGCCAAAATATTGGAGTTTCAGCTTCAGCATCAGTCCTTCCAATGAACACCCAGGACTGATCTCCTTTAGCATGGACTGGTTGGATCTTCTTGCAGTCCAAGGGACTCTCAAAAATCTTCTCCAACACCACAGTTCAAAAGCATCAATTCTTTGGCACTCAGCCTTCTTCACAGTCCAACTTTCACATCCATACATGACCACTGGAAAAACCATAGCCTTGACTAGACAGACCTTTGTTGGCAAAGTAATATCTCTGCTTTTCAATATACTATCTAGGTTGGTCATACTTATGCCTTATAAAAATCTTTTAAATGGCTGAAAACAATTATATGTCGTTTTTCAGATCCATATTTTTATTCTTTCTGAAATGGTGATGTGATTTCCTTCCTACATTGGTAATTACCCTCTAGAAACAAATAATTATAAATTATTGTGGTAAGTGCAATGAAAGGTATGTAAAATGCACTTTCAGACACAATACAGACAAGTACTTTATCTATCATTGGAGAACTAGGGATAATTTCTGGGGATTGATAATGCCTGAGTTGACTGTTTTGTGTTAAATGATAGACAAAGAAAACAGGCCAGACATATCAAGCCTGGAAAGCAATATATACCAAGGGCCTGCAAAATAAAGCTGCTGCTGCTGCTAAGTCGCTTCAGTCGTGTCCGACTCTGTGCGACCCCATAGACGGCAGCCCACCAGGCTCCCCTGTCCCTGGGATTCTCAAGGCAAGAACACTGGAGTGGGTTGCCATTTTCTTCTCCAATGCATAAGAGTGAAAAGTGAAAGTGAAGTCGCTCAGTCGTGTCCGACTCTCAGCGACCCCATGGACTGTAACCCACCAGGCTCCTCCATCCATGGGATTTTCCAGTACTCTTGCCTGGAAAATCCCATGTATGGAGGAGCCTGGTGGGCTACAGTCCATGGGGTTTCAGTATATTTCAGAAACCATGTCTTATAATGCTATAGCATCATCAAATGTCAGCCAGAGAACAATGGATCATGGGACTGACAGGTAGCCAATAGTCATGAAATAGAGAACTCCAGAATATATCCATAGAAATAAAAATCCCTCGACTTTTTTTTGTAACTAAGAGAATTTGACAATTTGTCACTCAAGATAGCCAAGTTTATCTGTTTTGTGGGGCATGATTTTAGAGAAAGTGGAATATAGGAAAAGAAAACAAGTAGGGTTCTTAACTAATAATCTAACATGAGCTTTCTTAAGACTAAATTGTGCCATTTTAATCTTGTTTTAACCTAAATTTATTCAATGCTTTCTTTATAGCAAGCAATATCCTAAATGTTGGGAGTACAAAGTTAAGCAAAAATAGACACATTCACTACTCTCAAGCTTTCAAGATAATGAAGCAGATGGATTTTAACAAAGCATTACATAGATCAGGAATTGACAAACAATAGCTCTCGGATCAAATCTAGACTTCGACTTTGTTATGGATTGAATGTATGGGTGTGAGAGTTGGACTGTAAAGAAAGCTGGGTGCTGAAGAATTGATGCTTTTGAACTGTGGTGTTGGAGAAGACGCTTGAGAGTCCCTTGGACTGCAAGGAGATTCAACCAGTCCATACTGAAGGAGATCAGCCCTGGGATTTCTTTGGAAGGAATGATACTAAAGCTGAAACTCCAGTACTTTGGCCACCTCATGCGAAGAGTTGACTCATTGGAAAAGACTCTGATGCTGGGAGGGGTTGGGGGCAGGAGGAGAAGGGGATGACAGGGGATGAGATGGCTGGATGGCATCACTGACTCGATGGACATGAGTCTGAGTGAACTCCAGGAGTTGGTGATGGACAGGGAGGCCTGGCGTGCTGCGATTCATGGGGTCTCAAAGAGTCGGACACGACTGAGCGACTGAACTGAGCTGAACTGAACTAATGTCATGCTTAAAAGATATATTGTCTTAATCCCCAGTACACCAGTATGTGACTTTATTTGAAAGTAAGATCTTTATAGGAGTAATCATGTTAAAATTCAGTAATTACAGTTCACTCTAATCCAATATGACTGGTGTCCTTATTAAAAAAATAGAAATTTGGACATAGAGAAACTTGCAAAGTGGAAGGTGAAGTGAAAATGCACAGGTAAGAAAGGCTATATGTCCAGAGTGATGCACCAACAAGCCAAAGAATGTTGAGGATTTCTGGGAAATGGAGGAACTAGAAGAAGCAAGAGTTATTTTTCCGGGAGGTGCCAGAGTGAGCATGGCCTTGATTTCAAACTTCTGGTCTCTGGAAACAGGAGACAACAAATTTCTATTTCTGGGAAATGGAGGAACTAGAAGAAGAAAGAGTTGTTTTTCCTGGAGGTGCCAGAGTGAGCATGGCCTTGATTTCAAACTTCCAGTCTCTGGAAACAGGAGACAACAAATTTCTATAGCTTCGAAGACACTCAATTTTTGGCACTTTGTTAGGGCAGCCCTAGGAACCTGCTACACATCTGTTTTTGTAAATTTAGCTTTACTAGAAAACAGCCACATCTCTTTTTTAAAAAACTTAAGCAACAGCAGCGTTAAGTACTTGTGCCAGTGATACATGGGTGAGAAAACTTAAAATATTCATGAAATGACCTTTTACAGAAAATGTTTGCTGATGCTGGCCCAAACGAATGTTAACTATCAACTGAAGCACTAGGGTGAGAAATATGCCTATAAAAATGTGCAAAGAGGGAAGGGAGAATGAGATGCATTGGTCTCCCCTTCTGCCTTCCATGGTTTCAGGTACCTACACCCAACCATGGCCCCCCAAAATTATATGAAACACTCCAGAATTAAAACAATTTGTAAGTTTTAAATTGTGCACTGTTCTGAGTGGTCTGATGAAATCGTGTACAGTCCTGCTCTGTCCACTCAGACGTGAATCCTCCCTTTGTCTGATGTGTCCCTTAGCAGCTGCTCTGGTTATCAGGTTGACTCTTGTGGCATTGTAGTGCTTTTGTTCAAGTCACTCTAGTCTTACTTAATAATGAACCCAAAGCTCAAGAGTGGTGATGCTGGCAAAGAGCAGTGATAGGCTGAAGAGAAGCCAAAAAGTGCTTCCTTTAAGTGAAAGAGTGAGAGTTCTTCACTTAATAAGAAAAAATGTCTTATGTTGAGGTTGCTAAAATTGAAGAAATAATAAATCTTCTATCTGTGAATTTGGGAAGAAGGAAAAAGAAATTTGTGCTAGTTTTGTTGCCATATTCTCAAAATGCAAAATTTAAGGCCATGGCACATGATAAGTGCTTGGGGAAAATAGAAAGAGCATTGCATTTGTGGGTGGAAGACTGGAACAGAAAATGTGTTCCATCTGATGGCCAGAAAACACTGAGTCATACAGGCTTCAGCAGGGGAGGCCAAATTCTCCAGGTAAGAACACAGGAGTGGGTAGCCATTGCCTTCTCCAGGGACCTTCCTGACCTAGTGATCGAAACCAGGTCTCCTGTATTAAAGGCAGATTCTTTACCATCTGAACCACCAGAGAAGACCCTGCAAGTAAGGGATAGTTATACAGATTCAGGAATAGGAAAAGATTTGGACTGAAAAATATAATAATTACTGGAGAAGTTGTCACAGATGAAGAAATTGCCTCATTCCTCCTACTGTTGAAGTTGATTAAGGATAGAGATGATAGTCACATAACTTTTATCACAGTATATTTTTATAATTGTGCTATTTTATGATTATTGCTGCTAACTTCTTACTATGCTGATTTATAAATTAGACTTTATCATCATAGGTATATATGCATAGGAGGGCTTCCCAGGTGGTGATAGTGGTAAAGAGCCTGCCTGTCAATGCAGGAGACATGGGTTCAATCCCTGGGTTGGGAAGATCCCCTGGAGGAGGGTATTGATTCTCCTGGGGACAACTTCTATGAGACCTTCTGAAATGCATCTCAGAATATTCTCTGCGGGTATCTAAATACTGACATCAGAGAAGGCCCTGGACAAGAAGTGAGAGATACCTGGCTGAGGACAGGGCCAGTGCTGGGTTTGTCAGACACACCAGTAGGAAGCTGACCAAGGCATATGCTGACTAGTCACTGCAGTGGAAGGTAAGAGGAGTAAGTGGCAGAGAGGTGCTAACAGCCATGATGTGTCCAAAGCAAAGTGTCTACAGATCTACAGTTGGAGGGGATGTGGTACAACTAAGGTATGGTGAAGAGCGTTGGTAAGGTTGTTGTTCAGTCACTAAATCCTATTTGACTCTTTGTGACCTCAGGGACTGCAGCACGCCAGGCTCCTCTGTCCTCTACTATCTCCTGGAATGTTAAGTGAACATGTTTGTTGCTCAGTCATGCCTGACTTTTTGCGACCCCATGGACTGTAGCCTGCCAGGCTTCTCTGTCCATGGAATTCTCCAGGCAAGAATACTGGAGTGGGCATCCATTCTCTTCTCCAGGGATCTTCCTGACCTAGGGATTGAACCCGGGTCTCCTGCATTGCAGGCAGATTCTTTACCATCTGAGCCACTGGAGAAGCCCCACTATCCCCCAGAGTTTGAATATGCTCAAATTCATGTTCATTGAGTCAGTGATGCTATCTAACATCCACCAGAAAAAGCCATAGTTTTTCCAGTAGACATGTACGGATGTGAGAGTTGTACCATAAAGAAGGCTGAGTGCTGAAGAATTGATGCTTTCAAATTGTGGTGCTGGAGAAGACTCTTGAAAGCCCTTTGGACTTCAAGATCAAACCAGTCAATCCTAAAGGAAATCAACCCTGATTATTCATTGGAAGGACTGATGCTGAAACTGAAGCGCCAATACTTTGGCCACCTGATGGGAAGAACCACCTCATTGGAAAAGACCATGATGCTGGTAAAGACTGAGGGCAGGAGGAGAAGGATGTGGCAGAGGATGAGATAGTTAGATAGCATCATTCATGGACATGGATTTGAGAAAACTCCAGGAGATAGTAAAGGACATGGAAGCCTGGTGTGCTGCAGTCCATAGGGTCACAAAGGGTTGAACACAACTTAGTAACTGAACTACAACAACAAGGCTGTAGTATAGACAGTACGGTGGAGAGAAGTGTCTAATGTGACCAGAGGCAAAAGGAGGCTGAAGAGCTAGGTAAGTCCTAGAGAATATGGTTTTTGTTCATCATATCAATAGCTTTGTTCTTTTTCTAAGTTCAATACCAAGCCATTGAAAGAGTAAGGAATCTGACCAGAGTTGGATTTTGGAGAGTCTTCACTAGATTTTAAGACCACTGGAGCTTGGTAACCCTGGCTGTAGGCAGCCTGCTTTGGGGAATGGATCGGAAAAGTGAAAGAGTGAACAAAAGGAGATGCTTTAGGAAGTTGTCAAAGTGATGTTAGCTTGGTATACTGTGGCAGGGATGGAGATGGAGAGAAATAGACATATTCAGAAGATATTTAGTAGGAAAAATTATAGTACTTGATAATAGATTAGATTTTTAGGAAGTTGTAGCAAAGGAGGTGTCAAAAAAGGTAAACAAACATCCATCATGTGGAAATTGATGAATGTTGGTGCCAGGCATTGACAAAGAGACTATAGGAAGGACCAGATTTAATATAGAATTTTGAGATACCTTTCGAACATCTAAATCACTATGTCAACTGGGCTGGTGAACCTATAAATCTGGTCCTCAGAAGAATATTATTGGTTGGAAAGAGAAATTGGGAAGCTATCTGCATAAGAAAATGATTAAAGCTGTGTTTTGGACTAGAATTGACTAAGGACAGGATAGAATTAGAAATGAAGAAGGGGTAGGGAAATTCTTGAGAAATGCTTGAGGCCAGATGAAGATAAGTTTACAAAATAAATAAAAAAGAAGCAGATAGAAAAAGAGTGGGGAGGGAACACAAATCCAAGAAACATTTATGTGATAAAGACAGTAAATCTGGAAATTGATTAGAGCTGGGAGTGAACTCAAGAGAGAAAAGAAGAATGATTCTCACTTTCTAGTTGGTGTGAGTATATGGATGCTGACTGAGCTGGAAAGAGGATGGAGGTGAGGTTTAAACATTTGAAATTTGAAGGAGGCATTTTAGTACACATATCTAAAAATGCTATTACTCAGATTAGCTTTTACAAACATAACATTTTCAAATGTGCTAGGTGTTAGTCAAAACATTTTATTTATATTAATACATTTAAATACCAAAACAGGTACTATACTATTGCCTCCCTCCATTTTGTATATGAGGAAACAGAGGCTCAGAGATGCTCAATAATCTGCTTAGAGTCACACAGCTACTAAGTAGTGGAGCCAGAATTTAAACTTAGAAAATCTGGCTGAAGTACATTCTCCCTTAATAATTATGTTAATTGATTTTATTATATAAATCAAAAGATAGAGTGGAAATACCACCTGGATATATAGATTTAGCAGTAGCCACTACAGGTTGGCATTAAAACTGTAAGAGGAGAGGAGGAAGCATGAATAGAATAAAAGATAGTAGGTGACAAAAAGAACCTTGGAAGAAAAAATAATTTATAAAGATGGCAAGTTTTTAAAGACATAGAATAGGAATTACTGGAGGAGTACAAGGAAAACCAGAAGACTAGAGAATCACAGAAGCCAAAGATATAAAGAATATTTAGAATGTGTTGACAAAATAGCAAATGCAATTAGCAATGTCTGGTAGAATTAGGATAAGTTCAGTTCAGTTCAGTTCAGTTCTGTCACTCAGCCGTGTCCAACTCTTTGCAACCCCATGAATCGCAGCACGCCAGGTCTCCCTGTCCATCACCAACTCCCGGAGTTTACTCAGACTCATGTCCATCGAATCAGTGATGCCATCCAGCCATCTCATCCTCTGTCGTCTCCTTCTCCTCCTGCCTCCAATTCCTCCCAGCATCAGGGTCTTTTCCAATGAGTCAACTCTTCACATGAGGTGGCCAAAGTACTGGAGTTTCAGCTTTAGTATCATTCCTTCCAAAGAAATCCCAGGGCTGATCCCCTTCAGAATGGACTGGTTGGATCTCCTTGCAGTCCAAGGGACTCTCAAGAGTCTTCTCCAACACCACAGTTCAAAAGCATCAATTCTTCGGCGCTCAATCTTCTTCACAGTCCAACTCTCACATCCATACATGACCACAGGAAAAACTATAGCCTTGACTAGACAGACATTTGTTGGCAAAGTAATGTCTCTGCTTTTGAATATGCTATCTAGGTTGGTCATAACTTTCCTTCCAAGGAGTAAGCGTCTTTTAATTTCATGGCTGCAGTCACCATCTGCAGTGATTTTGGAGCCCAGAAAAATAAAGTCAGCCACTGTTTCCACTGTTTCCCCATCTACTTCCCATGAAGTGATAAATATGTTACATATTCATAGGGAGAGGGAATCAGAACATCTCTGATAATCTCAGAAGTGCTGCTTTGGGAGTATGGTAGTTGATAAAAGGTGAATTACTGGATTGAGTTGAGGAAAAGTAAGATGAAAGGGTGAAAATAGGAAAGGTCCTTACTTCTTTTAGACATTTGTATGAGGAGGCAAAAAGATTTTTCAGAAGTATAAAGAGGGCAAATAGTTAAGAGAGATGTTTTTTGAAAATAAAATGGAGATTTGGATATGTTTACAGGTTGCAAAAGGAATAGCTAGAGAGGTATAGAACTGATAGAACAAAGCTCTGGAAAGGAGGAAAGACGGGAGGTCTTGATGTCAAAGGCATTAGTGAATGAATCCTGTGATTATTAAGCAGGTTGCATCATTCTCTTACATTTTCAAGTAGAAGCAGGAATAAGGATGGTGACAATACATTTTGTTAATTATAAAGGAAAGAGTATTAGAGAGATTATAATTTAAGTTGTTTGCTAAAAGCAAAGTTTGTGGAGATTGAAATGACTTTAGAAGAGAGTGAATTTCTGAAATACCTGGAAGAAATGAAAAAGCAAGAATAATAAGAATATGTAAAATGATTGAATGGATCAGCTAAAATTGTAATTTAAACACATTGCAATTTTATTGCAATTATATATATATATATCAGTTTATATATATTAGAACTGATATATATATATCAGTTCTAATCTATGTACTAGCATTCAATAACTTGGCAATAGGTAGTGAAAAAAAAGGGATTGTATTTGTTGATTCAGAGGACCAAAAAATGAAGTGTTGCTGCCTGGGTGTGAAAATAAATAAATAAGTGACTAAAAAGTAAATAATTAAGTTTTAAGAGAGTGCAAAGTATTGTTCAAAATAAACATGCAGAAACCTGTGATATTTCTATACATTAATAGCAAACTATCAGAAAGAGAAATTAAGAAAACAATTTCATTTACAACTGCATCAAAAAGAACAAAACACCTAGGAATAAACTTAACTGAGGAAGAAAGACCGCTACACCGAGAACTGTTTAAGACACTGATGGAAGAAAATGAAGAAGACATGCAAAATGGAAAGATATGTGTTCATGGATTGGAAGAATTCATATTGCTAAAATGTCCAACGGCTTCCCTTGTGGCTCAGCTGGTAAAGAATCTGCCTGCAATGCAGGAGACTTGGGTTCAATCCCTTGGTTGGGAAGATCCTCTGGAGAAGGAAAAAGTCACTTTACCTGCTCCAGTATTCTGGCCTGGAAAATTGGTCACAAAGAGCAGGATATGATACACTAGCAAATTTGGCAAATTCAGCTGTGGCCATAGGACATTAGCACGGCTGACAGGAAAAGGTCAGTTTTCATTCTATTCCAAAGAAAGGGAATGCCGAAGACTGTTCAAACTACTGCACAATTGCATTCATCTCACATGCTAGCAAAGTAATGCTCAAAATTCTCCAAGCTAGGTTTCAACTGTATGTGAACTGTGAACTTCCAGATGTTCAAGCTGGATTTAGAAAAGGCAGAGGAATAGAAAAAGCAAGAGAGTTCCAGAAAAAACATCTACTTTTGCTTTATTGACTACGCCAAAGCCTTTGACTGTGCGGATCACAACAAACTGTGGAAAAGTTTTCAAGAAATGGGAATACCATACCACCTGACCTGCCTCCTGAAAAAGTCTCCTTCCAGGAGCCTAGTCCTCCTCTTTTTGACTTTCAGTTACAAAAGAGATCTGTTTTATCCTTAATGATTTATTCACAGGCAACTGCCCACTACAAAGGGGTCTCCCTTAGAAACTCACAGACACTTATTTTCCTTCCTTGAATATAGCTCTGTCAAATCCCAGACATTAAAATCAAAGATGCCTGCTCAACTTCTCTGAGGAGTGAGGGATAATATTTTCTACTTTAATTTTTTCCCTGATGTGTCTCCACATTTTAAGAATGAATGAAAGGAGTTATTTACTTGTAATGTCTTGCTGAAGGGAGACAACAATGACAAAGTCAAGTCTTCAGTGCAATACCATCGTTAACTGTGGTGGTCTCGGATTTAAGTTGCAAAATCGTAATTAAAGTTTCTTAAGTTTCCTCTCAAGTAGAAAATTTTGTTCCAAGATTGCTGAATGACAAATACAGATAGGCAGAAATGTGTTGCTATTTTAGTGTTCGTTTTCTTTATTTTCTGTTTCTATCTCCCTTATAATTTACCAGAGAATTGAAAAAATACAGGAAGAGGGTAGCTATCTTAGAACACGTCCCATAACTTTGGTTAACTTAATACTAGGAAGAGAAAACCGTTCCAACAGAAGAGGGGGTAAATCCAATCAGCTTTGTGCAATGGTGGGCTTCCTCAGTGGCTCAGCTGTTAAAAAGCCCGCTTGCAATGATGCAGCCACAGGAGACGTGGATTCATTTGCTGGGTTGGGAAGATCCCCTGGAGAAGGAAATAGCAACCCACTCCAGTTCTCTTGCCTGAAAAATCTGATGGACAGAGGAGCCTGGCGGGCTACAGTCCAAAGGGATGCAGAGTCAGACACGACTGAGTACGCAGGTCCACACAGGCTTTGAGTAGACAATGAAGCTACTTCACGGAGCCTGGAAATGGAAATGATTCCCAAATCTGTTCTATCTTGGAGTAGAATGTTCCAAGTTCTATCCATTCACTGAATTTGTGTATATTTTGAAAAAGGGAAGACTGCAAGTGCTGATTCTAATTAGAAAGGAAACTAAAAATCAAGACTTGATTAAATAACCATGCCTAGCCATTTAACGGAGAAGGCAATGGCACCCCACTCCAGTACTCTTGCCTGGAAAATCCCATGGACGGAGGAGCCTGGTAGGCTGCAGTCCATGGGGTCGCTAAGAGTCGGGCATGACTGAGCGACTTCACTTTCATGCATTGGAGAAGGAAATGGCAACCCACTCCAGTGTTCTTGCCTGGAGAATCCCAGGGACAGGGGAGCCTATTGGGCTGCCGTCTGTGGGGTTGCACAGAGTCGGACACAACTGAAGCGACTTAGCAGCAGCAGCAGCAGCAGCCATTTAAAACAGAGGATTTTAACCAGAAACCAATGAAAATACTTTAAGTAGTCTGTGGACCTACTAAAATTGGAATTGGAATTTACTGCTTGTACAAATATTCGGTTTTCTAGTGGAAGAGTCATAAAGTTTCCACAGGTTAAAATTTTCAGAATGAATGATGAGTGAAGGAAGGTCAAGGGAAGAGCAGGGCATAGGGAATGGTAGAGAAAAAATCCTTGTGTGTGCCAAATAATTTGTGATCATGACCCTGATTTCAGGAACTCATAGCTCCTGAAATCACAGAGAGCTGAACAAGTAACAGTGGATAACCAGGGAGAACTAGTAATGGTTCTGAAGAACTAGTTTCTGGATCTTTGAAGAGAATGGCTTGACTTGTCTGAGGTTTTTCAAAACTTGGAAAGGTGTGCACAAAGGAAAAAGGGAAAGAAGCTCCATGGTACAATGTGTTTACAGATTCCAAGGTATTAGAGGATGCAGGATACATTAAGAAAAAGATGCAAATGAACAACTGATACATTTTACAAAGTAATAGGTCTTATTATTCTTTGAGAATGACTTTTTAAAACAAAGCCAGATACATTTCTGCTCTGTCTTCAGATGGAGTTAAACTTCTAAATAATAGAAAAATACAAAAAGCCTCAAACTTAACCCCAAATAACTCAGATGCTGGAACCCAGAGCAGAATATATTCAATAAGTATATTTTTATAATTGTCTAAAATGGGTGATCACAATTAAAATTTTATCATGTTTTACAAGACAGATCTACCCCTTCAGCAACCAATACACTGATCTGGAACAAAGCTTGCTAAGAATTGCCCCATAACAACGGACTATGGCTCAAAAGATAAAGAATCTGCCTGCGATGTGGGAGACATGGGTTTGATCCCTGGGTCGGGAAGATCCCCTGGAGAAGGAACTGGCTACCTACTCTAGTATTGTTGCCTGGAGAATTTAATCCCATGTACAGAGGAGCCTGGTGGGCTACAGTCCATAGGGTTGCAGAGAGTTGGACAGGACTGAGTGACTGACACTTTCATTCAGTTCACTTCAACTGAATAAGAATATTTCCTGTAATCTTCAGGTGAAATGATACAAATACCCCATTTGCTATTATTATTATTAGTGATTTTGTAATGAAGAAAATCAAGGCATCACAGAATTAAAATCTCAGCACAAGGATTAAAACGTTATTAAAAATTCAAAGAAAAGAACTGAGCAACCTATGTAGTATTAAAAATATTTTCCCTCAATATTTTCCTATTTTTATTAGTCCTAAATTAAGTTAGTTTAAATAGCATGCACAAATCATTTACATTAACTATGGCTACTAATCAATACTAATTTTTATGTTTCAGTTTATGAATATTTTGTAAGTAAAACAAGATAAACTAGCATTGATTTTACTCTTCAAAACTCTTTCTTTGAAAATCTTTTTTTTTTTCCTTGTAGGGTCTCATTTCCCTTCTTCTCAATAAGTCTTAAAATCTGTAAAAAATGAAGTCAGTACTTTTGAATGGCTGACAAATGACTTGAGCTGCATAGTACATAATCAGATACTGGCCATTTCATGGTTTTATTCTACAGAGAAATGTTTTTTAAAATATATGTAATGATTCTCCATTTTAGATCATTTTCTTCACATAAATGCAGAGATCTATTCAAAATAGAAACTGTGTTTGTATCTATATCTGCAAGTGTGGTGTGTTTGCAGAGACCAGTCATAACAAGAAATCAGAGAGCCAATTATAAATCATTTATTAAAACTCCATGAGTCAGAAGAGGTAATTTTTCTGCCAGTGGGGCTGTCTAATTTTTCCACAAATGGCCCACTTAATAAAGACTAAATAAACAAATGTTCTGAATAGATACATAAATTATTGAGCATATTCTGAAAAAGAAAAATGAATAAGGGAAACTAATATGCTTATAAATCGCCATAGTTCCCCTGGTGCCATGCATAAGTAATAATGTAGATCGGGGGCACTTAGAACCTACCAAATTGGGATCATAGCTAGCAATTTCTCTCTAAATTTTCCCTGACTTTGAAAATGGGAATAATTAAGCAATGTAGAGAATTCTAGAAGCTAAGAAGCCATGAATAATAGATTTTAAGGAGAGATGAATAAAGAAGTTATGAGGAAAGGGAAACAACATAAAATGAGTCCAAGGGAGTTGAGGCTGCACTCATGCAGCTAAAGGGATAAAACTAGCCCAACATTATTCAACCTAAGATTCTTTTAACTATACCGTAATTCAAGACACTATTTTTAAAGCTTAATAATTACCTCTGAAAAATATTTAAAGTGTTACCTCAGATAGGTAAACCTTGAAACTCAATGGCTAAACACAAGAGCATTTGCACTCCCTCATGCAATTCAGGGGACTGAGGGATCCAAGTGGTTTAAAACTCTGTGAGCTTTTGCACAGCAAAGGAAACCAAAAACAAAACAAAAACAGAACCCTCAGAATGGGAGAAAATATTTGAAAACCAAGCAACTGTCAAAGGATAAATCTTCAAAATATACAAACAGCTTGTGCAGCTCAATATCAAAACAAACAACTCATGCCAAAAAATGTCGAACTCTTTGGGACCCCATGGACTGTAGCCTACCAGGCTCCTCTGTCCATAGAGTCTTCCAGGCAAGAATACTGTGGAAGATCTAAACAGACATTTCTCTGAAGAAGATATAGAGATGACCAAAAAGCACATGAAAAGATGCTCAACATCACTAATTATTAGGCAAATGCAACCAAAAGTCTAATGAGGTATCACCTCACACTGGTCAAAATGGCCATCATCAAAAATTTCAAACAATAAATGCTGGAGAGGGTATGGAGAAAAGGGAACCTCCCTAGCCTATTGGTGGGAATGCAAATTGGCACAGCTACTACTGTGGAGGATCCTTATGCTATGCTATGTCACTTCAGTCGTGTCCGACTCTGTGCGCCCCATAGACGGCAGTCAACCAGGATCCCCTGTCCCTGGGATTCTCCAGGCAAGAACACTGGAGTGGGCTGCCATTTCCTTCTCCAATGCATGAAAGTGAAAAGTGAAAGTGAAGTCGCTCAGTCGTGTCCGACTCTTAGCGACCCCATGGACTGCGGCCTACGAGGCTCCTCCGTCAATGGGATTTTCCAGGCAAGAGTACTGGAGTGGGGTGCCAATAGAACTAGCATCAGTCAGTTCAGTTCAGTTCAGTCACTCAGTCGTGTCCGACTCTTTGCGACCCCATGAATCGCAGCACGCCAGGCCTCCCTGTCCATCACCAACCCCTGGAGTTCACTCAGACTCATGTCCATGGAGTCAGTGATGCCATCCAGCCATCTTATCCTCTGTCGTCCCCTTCTCCTCCTGCCCCCAATCCCTCCCAGCATCAGAGTCTTTTCCAATGAGTCAACTCTTCGCATGAGGTGGCCAAAGTACTGGAGTTTCAGCTTTAGCATCATTCCTTCCAAAGAAATCCCAGGGCTGATCTCCTTCAGAATGGACTGGTTGGATCTCCTTGCAGTCCAAGGGACTCTCAAGAGTCTTCTCCAACACCACAGTTCAAAAGCATCAATTCTTCGGCGCTCAATCTTCTTCACAGTCCAACTCTCACATCCATACATGACCACAGGAAAAACCATAGCCTTGACTAGACGGACCTTTGTTGGCAAAGTAATGTCTCTGCTTTTGAATATGCTATCTAGGTTGTTCATAACTTTTCTTCCAAGGACTGGACATGGAACAACAGACTGGTTCCAAATAGGAAAAGGAGTACGTCAAGGCTGTATATTGTCACCCTGCTTATTTAACTTATATGCAGAGTACATCATGAGAAATGCTGGGCTGGGAGAAGCACAAGCTGGAATCAAGATTGCTGGGAGAAATATCAATAACCTCAGATATGCAGATGACACCACTCTTATGGCCAAAAGTGAAGAGGAACTAAAAAGCCTCTTGATGAAGGTGAAAGATCAGATCAGATCAGATCAGTCACTCAGTCGTGTCCGACTCTTTGCGACCCCATGAATCACAGCACTCCAGGCCTCCCTGTCCATCAGCAACCCCTGGAGTTCACTCAGACTCACGTCCATCGAGTCAGTGATGCCATCCAGCCATCTCATCCTCTGTCGTCCCCTTCTCCTCCTGCCCCCAATCCCTCCCAGCATCAGGGTCTTTTCCAATGAATAAACTCTTCGCATGAGGTGGCCAAAGTACTGGAGTTTCAGCTTTAGCATCATTCCTTCCAAGGAAATCCCAGGGCTGATCTCCTTTAGAATGGACTGGTTGGATCTCCTTGCAGTCCAAGGGACTCTCAAGAGTCTTCTCCAACACCACAGTTCAGAAGCATCAATTCTTTGGCGCTCAGTCTTCTTCACAGTCCAACTCTCACATCCATACATGACCACAGGAAAAACCATAGCCTTGACTAGACGGACCTTTGTTGGCAAAGTAATGTCTCTGCTTTTTAATATGCTCTCTAGGTTAGTCATAACTTTCCTTCCAAGGAGTAAGCATCTTTTAATTTCATGGCTGCAGTCACCATCTGCAGTGATTTTGGAGCCCAGAAAAATAAAGTCTGACACTGTTTCCACTGTTTCCCCATCTATTTCCCATGAAGTGGTGGGACCGGATGCCATGATCTTAGTTTTCTGAATATTGAGCTTTAAGCCAACTTTTTCACTCTCCTCTTTCACTTTCATCAAGAGGCTTTTGAGTTCCTCTTCACTTTCTGCCATAAGGGTGGTGTCATCTGCATATCTGAGGTTATTGATATTTCTCCCAGCAATATTGATTCCAGCTTGTGTTTCTTCCAGTCCAACGTTTCTCATGATGTACTCTGCATATAAGTTAAATAAACAGGGTGACAATATACAGCCTTGACGAACTCCTTTTCCTATTTGGAACCAGTCTGTTGTTTCATGTCCAGTTCTAACTGTTGCTTCCTGACCTGCATACAGATTTCTCAAGAGGCGGATCAGGTGGTCTGGTATTCAAGAGGAGAGTGAAAAAGTTGGCTTAATACTCAGAAAATGAAGATCATGGCATCCGGTCCCACCACTTCATGGGAAATAGATTGGGAAACAGTGGAAACAGTGTCAGACTTTATTTTTTTGGGCTCCAAAATCACTGCAGATGGTGACTGCAGCCATGAAATTAAAAGACACTTACTCCTTGGAAGAACTAGCATATGACCCAGCCATCCCACTCGTAGGCATACACTTGGAGAAACCCATAATTTGAAAAGGATATGCACCTCAATGTTCATTGTAGCACTATTTACAATGGCCAGGATAGGGAAGCAACTTAAATGCTCATCCACAGAAAAATGGATACTGATGTGGTTCATATATACAATGTAATATTACTCAGCCATAAAAAGAACAAGATTAATGCCATTTGCAGCAACATGGATGGATCTAGAGATTGTCATACTGAATGAATTTAAGTCAGACACAGAAATTCAGATATCATGATATTGCTTGTATGTGGAATATTAAGAAAGAGTAAAGATGAACTTATTTACAAAACAGAAGTAGAATCACATGTAGAAAACAAACATGGTTACCAGTGGATAAGGTGGTGAGGGATAAATTGGGAGCTTGGGATTGACATATACACACTATTATATATGGAATTACCACTAGTGCCACTTGGGAAGACCCATATCTAAAACAGATAACTAATAAGAATTCTAGGGTATACTACAGGCAACTCTATACTCACTACTCTGTAATGATGTATATGGGAGAAGAATCTAAAAAAAAAAGAGTGAAGCTATATGTGTATACATATATTTAATATATATAACTTACTCATTTTGCTGTACACTTGAAACTAGCACACCATTGTAAATCAGCTATACTCTGATAAAAATTAAAAACAAACAAATAAAACCTCTGTTAACTTCAGTACATTCACTACATTCCTGATCACTCTCTAAAATGAGATAAGAACAAGAGAGAGAAAGAGCATTGGGTCATGTGGGCTAAGACTAAAAAGAGGGCTTATCATGTCCACCCATATGGAACTGGTCAAAGCTCAGCTGTGTGATCACTCCTAACTGCAAGAGAAAGTGGGAAATGCAATCCGAGGGTGTTTTCTCAGAAGGAATCAGAAATGAAGCTGGTGAGTAGCTACCCAGCATCGGCCATCCACATATGTGCCGGAAGAACTTTAAAAGCATGAAAATTGTTAGGTCTTTTTAATGCCACAATCTCTTAAGTCTCTTACTTCTCACACTTCAGTGAACAGACAAGTCATTTAGGTACCTTAGTAAATGCAGGTTATGGCTCAGTGGGTCTGAAATGTGGCCTGAGAGTCTAATTTCTAATAGGTTCCCAGAGGATGCTGACACTTCTCATCCATGGATCTCAGGAACAAAACAATCATCATTACATGAAAACAAATCTCTAAGTAACGACAAAAACATGGACTTGATGGGATGAAGTTTACGCCCTATAGCCATCTAGTTATTTTCCCTGGAATACATATTCCCTCTCTGTGCCCTGATTCAGCTAAATAAAGTGACTTTAATAATACATAGTTCCTCCAACGTGCACAGAAATCTGGAGATTTATGAGATAATATCTGCAAAATGCTGTGGCCTCCTTGGGGAAGAGGTATTAGAAATATACGAGGTGTTGTATTATTATTAGCTTGTCATTGGCTGGAAGAAAAAAAATGTTCTATTGGGGAAGAATGTTGCATGTTCCTCTAAGTTGCTGAAAACCTGTGCAAAGAAGAGGAGCCCTTTTCCCCACATGGATTATTTTTGCCATTATTGTTTCCATTATTTCATTTTGACATTTTCTACTGAGGCATACAATAATCCAACCATAGCATGCATATAACCATCCTAATAATCACAGAAATGCAGTGATTCATTCAGCATCATAACACACCTACTAATAGAGTATTTAGGGATTGAAATACACACACACACACACACACACACACACTCTTGTTACTTGCTGTGGAAGCACCGGTGTTATGTGAGCAATAGGATATAAGCATTCACAGAACCCCAGAAGACTATAGATCCTGCAAATTTTGTGAAGATTTCCCGATAGTTACATTTATTCTTTGTCTTTTTCTACCTTGAAACAAATAAATATTCCCTTTCATCTTTTCTCTGTAACTGAAGACATGAAGCCAACATCAGAACTGGCTGATTCTTTGCATTATCTATTCATTCATGCATACGGATTTTCACTCCTCCCCATCATCCCCAAACTCCAAGGAAGGCTCAGAATTAGCTGGAGCAAAAATTTAAGGAGGAAGAAAAAGAAAAAATGGGATACTGCAACCTTCACTTATCTCTCCAGTTTACAGATTATTTTTCCTTTTCAGTTGGGAAGGTATTTTGTAGCACTTTCAAAAATATAAATCAAGAATTGTAATTAATGTACCCTATGGAAGCAGAAAAAGTAAAATAGTTGAAAGTCAAAGACCTAAAGTATATTTTTATCATCAGTCTTGGTTAGTCTTTTCTAATGAGTTAAAAGGAATGCTAAGTGAAAGAAATGTCAAATACAGGATTTTGAATAATAATATTAATCATCTAGTGTTTTCTGTCTTGAAAACTTATGAAATAACTATTTTAAGGTATAAATACTCTTCAATGTTGTCAGCATATAGCATTCATTTAAAATATAATTTTTATATTTTGAATAAAGAGCTGGTTTTCTTAGTAGCATTATTTGAATTATTCAAGTAAATGGAAATTTTCTGAGTATATATAAAATTACCTCCATCTCTTGGTAGTTAGACACTGGACCACAATTTATTACCATAATAATACTAATAATACCATGTATTACAGTAAATCTGATTTTAGATATAATACAGCTCTGAAAGGTGGATTAGATCTAATTATACTGTTCCAATTTCACTGATGAGAAACAAAGATCATTTAGATGAAGTCCCTCAATATTAATTGCAGTACTGTTAGTAGAAGAGGAAAACTAACTTGATTTCCTGATTCTAAGGGCAAAATTACTCTTTAAAATTAGACTGATTAGATCAAATTAGATTTAATTTCCAGTTCCCTTTTTTAATTAGATGAGTGTTTATAAAGTAATATAGGTTCAGGATTTCAAAACAATCAGAAGATAATTGATGGAAAGTTAAAGATGTTCATTTCCAAACTTCCCACCCAACCAAAATTGTATTATGTGGTATGTGTTACTAACACTTTTTTTTTTTTTTGCATGTACCTCCAGGAATTTCCTGTACATATACAGGCATATGTATGTGGTTAAATATCTTTATTTGTTTTCTAACCATAAAGCCAGTGTAGACATAATAGGAATTGTATCAGTTGGACAATTTAATGTGCCATGTTATTGACTAAAGTCCTGCTATTTTGAATTGGAGAGTTTATTTGGATTATTTAAGTTTAATTTTCCCTTAAATATAAAAACAAGTTTAATTTTATAATTTTCATTACCCTGAGAAAGCTGTATTATTATGGTTATTAGATCATATATACACAAGCACACATACATATTCCTTTTCCTATGTAGAAGCATCTCTCAGTTCAGCTTTTTAAAATCATGAAAACCACCGAGGTAAGTGAATTCCCTTAATCACTCTTCTCTCTTGTTATGCTTTGTTGCTGAAAGGTAGCAGATGCTGGGCTCATTGTCCAAATTACATCAGTAGCTGTTATGTAGTGCTGTTTAGAGCACAGTCACAATGAATTCAAATTCCATCCAAATACATCCTAAAAATGTTGGTTTGACCCCTAATTAGTTGGTGCATGTCCATGAAGCACCTAGCAATGCTGTAGGGGCTGAAGAGTAGCATTATTCTTTCTTAGTGAGCCTTTTTCCTACCTCCTCAGCAGACAGATGAGTCTCTTATCAGAAGGAGCAGATGGCAGCATGAGTCTGTTTGAAATTGCAGACATGCACTTGGAGAACAGTTCCTAGAATTTTTTTTTTTTTTTTGTTAGAATGTATTACATAGGAGGACAATTGGTGTTAGAAGCCTAGGGAAAAACTTCTGAATTTTGGCTCAGAAGTGTTTCCTGGGTTTAGCTTTAATAGTTTTGCAATGTTGGAATTGAAAATGAGACACATCATTGGCCCTTGGTGTTCTGAGATGTGGAACACTGGTCACCAGATTATCAGATAACTGATAATTCAGATTTAATAATTCCTGATCTTTAAGCTAGTGGCCCCAGAATAACATAATGAATTATCTTAACGGTTTATAAGTGCTTTCATCCTCTGTATCTCATTTAATTCTCAGGGAAAGTTGATTTTTTTTTAAGTCCTCCTTCATAGATAAAGCAACTGTGGATCAAAGAGGCAAAATGGTTTGTTCCAGGATGCATGCCTTACAAACAGCAAATCTGCAATTTAGTTTACTGGTCAAGATGCTCATAATAAGTGAAGTTCAAGAGGTGAGTGGCTCATCATTATGTGTCAGTCATTGTGACAGATGCTTTATATTTATGGTGGCTTCTTTGTCAGAAAATTGCTGTAAGGAAGGAATTATCTTCATTGCATGTATGAAATCACTGTGCATAACTGGCCCAAAGCTGCCCTTCTTGGAACAAGTAAATGTGCTTTGAGCCTGCATTTAGTTAACTCCAACTTTTGTGCCCCCCTAGAGCTTCCCAAAGGACCAAAACTCTGACAATATCATGATTTAAACCCAGTGAGGCCTGAGTCAGACTGCTATAGAACTGTAGATAATAGACTCTGTTGTTTAAGCCACTAATTTTTTATGGTCATTTGTTACAATGAAAACGCTGGCTTAAAACTCAACATTCATAAAACGAAGATCATGGCATCTGGTCCCATCACTTCATGGCAAATAGATGGGGTAACAATGGAAACAGTGACAGACTTATTTTTCTTTGGCTCCAAAATCTCTGCAGATGGTGACTGCAACCATGAAATTAAAAGACACTTGCTCCTTGGAAGAAAAGCTATGACCAACCTAGACAGCATATTAAAAAGCAGAGACATTACATCGCTGACAAATGTCTGTCTGGTCAAAGCTATTATTTTTCCAGTGGTCATGTATGGTTGTGAGAGTTGGACTGTAAAGAAAGCTGAGTGCCAAAGAATTGATGCTTTTGAACTGTGGTGTTAGAGAAGACTCTTGAAAATCCCTTGGACTGCAAGGAGATCCAACCAGTCCATCCTAAAGGAAATCAGTCCTGAATATTCATTGGAAGGACTGATGCTGAAGCTGAAGCTCCAATACTTTGGCCACCTGATATGAAGAACTGACTCATTGGAAAAGTCCCTGATGCTGGGAATGATTAAAGGCAGGAGGAGAAGGGGATGACAGAGGATGAGATGGTTGGATGGATGGCATCACTGACTCGACGGACATGAATTTGAGCAAATGGGAGTTGGTGATGGACAGGGAAGCCTGGCATGATGTAGTCCATGGGGTCGCAAAGATTTGGATATGACTGAGCAACTGAACTGAACTGTCACAGCGAAAATAGAAAACAAATACAGGAGTGTGTGCATAAGAACTGAGATGAGTTAGACAAGATAGGTATATAAATGCACAGCTAGGCATTTAATAAGAATTCCATAAGTGATAGTTATTATTTTAAATACTTTATATTCTTTGGCTACTACAGTGTTTTGTAGGGCTTCCCAGGTGGCACTAGTGGTAAAGAACACTCCTGCCAGTGCAGGAGACATAAGAGATGTGGTTTCTATCTCTGGGTCATGAAGATCCTCTGAAGGAGGGCATGAGAACCCACTCCAGTGTTTTTCACTGGAGAATCCCCATGGACAGAGGATCTTGATGGGCTACAGTTCATGGGGTTGCAAAGAGTCAGACATGACTGAAGCAACTTAGCACACCTGTACTGCTATGTTTTGTATTTTGGGAATTATCCTGCACCTATTTCACATGTCTTAGAAAGCAGTCCAGAAACGCACAAAGGTTTGGCATAAAGAGACATATGTATAGTTCATAGGTTTGGAAGCAGATATCTTTTTTGTTTTATTTAACTGTACATTAGGAAAATGTAGTTGTCTTTTAAATATTAAAGGGAAGAAAGGCAAAACAATACAAAGACAGACACAAAATAAAGTAAAAATGTTCTACCAGGGATAGGGATGTGCAGAGGAAGAACAGTTTGTATTTAACATGCTAGAGATCATACCAAGACTAGTTCTATTAACATTAGTTGTCATTTTATTTACTTACATTTTATTAACTTTGTTAGAAGTGGATTTTTAATTGAAGAGGCTTGCCCCCCTGAGTTAAAAATGGAGGCTTAAATAACAAAAGTACTGTGGGTTAATATCAGTTTTGCAGATTGGTATGACAAAATCTGCTTTTCAGTTCAGTTCAGTCGCTCAGTAGTGTCCGACTCTTTGCGACCCCATGAATCGCAGCACGCCAGGCCTCCCTGTCCATCACCAACTCCCGGAGTTCACTCAGACTCATGTCCATTGAGTCAGTGATGCCGTCCAGCCATCTCATCCTCTGTCATCCCCTTCTCCTCCTGCCCCCAATCCCTCCCAGCATCCTTATGAATTATAAATCAAATATAAAAATTACTACACAAGTAGTATGTGGTGGCATGCGCTATGGATTTACCAATAAACAGAGACAAAAATTTCCATCCCTCTAGTGGGGAAGACAGAAAATAAGGAACATAAGGCAAATGTTTACTTGTCTTAAGGCAACATGGACTTGAGTGCATTTAAAATCCTAATGGTTAATGTTATAGTATCAAAGAGGTGATATTCAGTTAGCTCTAGAGTGAAACAATGGCTTACCTCTCTGGCATTATATGGAAATAAAGCATTTCACATAAATGAAACTTCTTCCTGTAAAAGTCATTATTTGTATGTTCTACATTTAAATTTTTTTGAGTTAAAGTTTTTAAATTGACACCAATTTTTGTGGACTTTGGAGAACAGTATTCAAAGCATAATTTTAACATTTGGTGATTATTCTGGTCTACTTTCATTACAAAATGAACTTGGAAGCTATTTAGCTATACTTGCCTGATTAGCTTTACAAAAATGGCCTCCAACTGTTAAGACTTTTTTACTGTATATTTATCAAAAATCTTTCCCCCCCACCTTTTTGGTTATTTTATGGCACCTAATCAGTATGCCTGATTTTGCAGTTCCTTTGTTGCTATACTTTAGTGAACTTATTTCTATCCTTGGATTCAAGATAATCATTTGCTGTTGTTCAGTCACTCAGTCATGTCAGACTCTTTGCAACCGCATGGACTGCAGCATGCCATGCTCCTCTGTCCTCCGCTATCTCCCAGAGTTTGCTCAAAGTCATGTCCATTGAGTCGATGATGCCATCCAACCATCTCACCCTGTGTTGCCCCCTTCTTCTCTTGCCCTCTTTCCCAGCATCAAGGTCTTTTCCAATGAGTCAGCTACCTAGTTGATTTTGGTTTAAAATAAAGAGACATAGGCCTTAAGTAAAAACTTTCTAAAAAATGCTTTCCAAAAAGTAAAAGTTAGTGATCAATACATTTTGGTTCATAGATGTTTGTGTTATCAGAGAATTTGATGGCTTACTTCTGGGACTGGGTTTCATTTGCTACTGCTTACATGACCATTGAAATGCGATAGTCATGCATGGATGCACTCTGATGACCCCCAAGATACAACTCTGCTTATCCACAGTTGCAGTAAGAAAGCCTGCTTTAATCTTATCAAGTTTTACTAGATATGTGAACCCCAGTGTCTCTAGATCCAAAATCTGAAATATAATATTAGTAAAGAAGCTCCTTAGCCAGTTTCCAAGATCTCCATGCTTTCCTCAATTTTTGTGGCTGAAAGGTTTTATAGTCAGAATCTACTCTAGGCCTTTAAAATAAATAAATTTTTATTAAAAAACATCCTGGTGTGAACATCCAAGAAAAGCCAGCCTTATCTAATTCTTGCCTTTGCTCTTTTTAAAGTAAGAGTCCCCATTATAATTTGCACTCTTTGGAGGTTATAAAGTTATAGAAATAATATAAACAATTGTAGTAAACAACAGAAATGAGTTGAGACCAACAAATAATGATGATTTTAAGGAAATTCCAAAGAATTGATGTCTTAGATTTCAGTGAATATGATTTTAGCCTATAATTGTATAATATAGCTAAAGGCATTTTATACATGATGTACAAGGAAATTAAGTGAATTTCCTAAAGTGATGTATTCAGTATTAGGAAGGGAGAGAATTAGGGTATTAGGATATGAACTTAAGACTGGCTCCTAGCCCAGACTTAAAAAAAAAATACCATGGTATATTGCTCTATTCCTGAGTAATTTTAGTAATATCAATAGCCTCAATATTTTTAGTTTCCTTTGAATCCTAAATATATTTAATCCAATTTAAGAGTTCAGGAGGCTGAAGCTGAGTGAGTTTCACAGAAGAGCAACAGCTGAGCTGGGCATACCATCTAGTTTTTCATATTTCAAAAATTTTGTGTAAGATGCTATAAATAACAACCACCCTATTTATGTTATGTAAGTATTTGAGGATAGGCTGTGTGATCAGATTTTTGAAATAGGGAAAATATCCCTGTGAGATTTTATTATTTATTCTGTTTTAAGAGAAGAGGCTGAACTATGGATGGCTGCAGGGGTAAAGGTGGGGTCTTCTATCTGAATCTGAGCCAGCCCTGCTAAACTTCAGTTATTTTGCATGAAATTACTAACTCTGCTCACCCAGCCACCTGATCAAAGTGTGTTCCTAATTAACCAGAAACACGCTTTTGGCAGTGCGAACAATCTGACATACATAATTTAACTGCAGGATTCATACAGTATACTTTTGCTCTCTAGCTGTCCACAACTCCTCTGATTAGTTTCTTTTCTGTTTCAGAGGATTGGCTTTTGGAACTTAATAGGTCTGGATAGGTAAGAATATCTTTTCTTCTGAGCTTTATTCCTGTTTGTTGAATGGTTTTGATCTAGAAACGTAGAGTAATGCCTCATTGTATATACAGAAAAGATAAGAATCCTAAATTTAGTATTTATCAGGCCCTCCTCCAGGGGATCTTTATGTCCCAGGTATTGAACCTACATCTTTTAAGTTTCCTGCATTGGCAAGCAGGTTATTTACCACTCGAGCCACCTGGGAAGCCCATAAGACACTCAAGTGCCCTAAATTCTATGTTCACTTGTAGGTATAGAGTGAACCTCCTTTCTCTTTCACTTCATTGCTTTCTGGAATGACTTTCATTGGCCTTGGGTACCATCTCTGCCTTCTTTCCTTACTTCTCATATCTTTCTGTAGTTTCTTTGGAAAAAATGTCTGTATGTGTTTAGGTTACCTCTTTCCTCCTTCCTTTTGAAAATAATTGCAGAGATGGTGTGTCCTGGCCTGCTCCCATGATATGGGAGTCAGAAGGACAGGATATGTTCACATGCCATACTCTGCTGGGTAAATCTGTATAATTCAAGTGGTAAGCTATTTGACCAAAAGTGAAAGTGGGGAGTGAAAAAGTTGGCTTAAAGCTCAACATTCAGAAAATGAAGATCATGGCATCCGGTCCCATCACTTCATGGGAAATAGCTGGGGAAACAGTGGAAACAGTGTCAGACTTTATTTTTCTGGGCTCCAAAATCACTACAGATGGTGACTGCAGCCATGAAATTAAAAGACGCTTACTCCTTGGAAGGAAAGTTATGACTAACCTAGATAGCATATTAAAAAGCAGAGACATTACTTTGCCAACAAAGGTCCGTCTAGTCAAGGCTATGGTTTTTCCTGTGGTCATGTATGGATGTGAGAGTTGGACTGTGAAGAAGGCTGAGCACCGAAGAATTGATGCTTTTGAACTGTGGTGTTGGAGAAGACTCTTGAGAGTCCCTTGGACTGCAAGGAGATCCAACCAGTCCGTTCTGAAGGAGATCAGCCCTGGGATTTCTTTGGAAGGAATGATGCTAAAGCTGAAACTCCAGTACTTTGGCCACCTCATGCGAAGAGTTGACTCATTGGAAAAGACTCTGATGCTGGGAGGGATTGGGGGCAGGAGGAGAAGGGGACGACAGAGGATGAGATGGCTGGATGGCATCGCTGACTCGATGGACGTGAGTCTGGGTGAACTCCTGGAGTTGGTGATGGACAGGGAGGCCTGGCGTGCTGCGATTCATGGGGTCGCAAAGAGTCAGACACAACTGAGTGACTGATCTGATCTGATCAGAGCTTTGTCTCCAATCAGATGTAACAGTAATAAAAATGGTACCACGGTCTTCAACTTTTGAGGAGATATGCCTTATCTTTCCCTGTTTCTCTCTGTCTGCTCTCTCTTTCTCCACATTCTTTCTTTTCCTGCCTCCCTCTCTCTCCCTCTCCATCTGACTCCCATCACCCTCTTCTTTCTCTCAGCCTTTTTCTTTCTATCCCTGCGTCTCTCCTTCCCTGTCTGTCTCTCTCTTTTCTTCTTTCTCAATTATGAACCTGGAAAGAGAATAAGAGTGATATTTATGAGTTGACCAAAAAAGTTCATTCAAAAACTCAAACTTTTTTCCAACCCAATATTAACTTTACGTAACAATTATAATACCCAGAATATCTAATAACCCATCGGTACCTGTATTAGAAAAGAAGCCAGAGGAGGGTTGAGTGTATGCCTGAACAGTACATCTTGGCTGAATATAGACATCCTAAAATGACAAGACAAACTTAGAAGTTTCCTGTAAACAGAAAAGAACCTGTTTGTTCATGCAAACATAAGAAGCCTTCATTTTATTGCATTTTAATCAATATCTTTGAGCAATGATAGACATTTTTCCTAATCATACTGTGCTGTTTATAAATGGTATCTACCCATCTGTGGACTTGATCATGTCCACCCACTCAGTAAGCATTTACTGAGCACCTACTCTATTTCAGGTAGTGCTAATCTCAACCTTAGGGACATAGAGATGCACAAATCATAATTCTTGTCTTCAGGAAACACATGATAAAATGAGTTAAGTGGATCAAGTCTTATTTTTGTTAATAAGGACATTCAAATTTCATTAATTGTCTTATAACAATCCAAATATATTCCTAATTTAACAAGAACACATGAACAAATTCAGAGGTTCATTTTAAAATTGATGTTACTTTAAAGAATAATGCTTGTTGTGTCAGAGCTTAAATTTTTCATTATTATGGAAAATATGATGTATTTCTTCTATTGGTACAAGGCAAGTCTATTTTCTCCAAAATGTATTCTTATCCTATAGTTCAAAAATTTCTTGACATAGAGATGTTTGTAATAGTATTTTGTAACTCTTGTCTCTGTTTCACCTATAATTTCTGTCCCTCCTCCCTATGATTTTTATTTATTTATTGCTTTTTGGTGATCAGTCTGTTTTTTTTTTTTTCATTCTCTTGCCTAGATTTTGCATCTTTCCAAAGATCAGTGTTGTTGATAAACTGTTTTTATTGGTCTTTTTACTCATTTCTGGCCTTTTAAAATTAATTTTTCTATATAGCTTATTTATGTGCATGTTCCATGTAGGCTCAAAATGTTTATGCACGCTATGATTTTTTTTGTGTGTAAGGAGTAGTTGTATACATGTGTGTGTATGTACATATACATATATTCATAGATACATATACATATATAAATTTAAACTTATGAGCTGTTATTTTTTCACCTTTCCAATAATTTGCTTAGTTTTAATTTTTGATGTGTTCACTTCTTAAATAGTATATTGAAATGTCTAATTATAGTAGTTGATTTTTCTCCTTCTCCCAGATAATCCTGTAAATTATTGCTTTAATATTTAAGCTATACTTTAAATGTATATATTTGCAGTGTGACATATCCTCTTGATATTTTTTTCCCAGTGTATATTATTTCTCTAATAACTTATGGTTCCTTCACCTTTTATTCTATTTTCCTTAATAATGAAGTTGCTACTTTAGTGATTTTATTTGATTACTATTTATATTTTTTTCAGCTTTTGTTTTCAAATAGTTTTCTATCTTTTCTTTTAAATAGTTCTCTTTGGGGGTTACATATTGCTAAATCTTCTTTCATACCTAGTTTATGTGTCACTTTTTTCATTGTGTTTGATTTATTTACATTTGTAGTTATCACTTCAATTAATGAACTATATTATTAACAAATAATTTCTATATTAATACTATTTATATGTTTATTATATAAATATATACCTTAATTATATTGTCTCTGCTCCTTTGTCAACATTCAATTGACTATATTTTGAGGTTCCCTATTTGATTCCAGTTGTCTGTTACTTATTCTTTCACCAGTATCAGTGTTTTGATTACTGTTGGTTTATGATCTAGCTTGAATTGGGTAATTCCAGTACAATGACTTTGTTTCTCTTCTTCAGTATGAGTTGCCTACCCTAGGTATTTTGTCTCCCCATGTAAGAGAATTAACTTGTCAATATCCACAAAATAATGTGCTTGGATTTTTATTGTGATTGCACTGAATCTATTACTCAACTTAGGAAGAACTGACATCATGACCCTATGAAGCTTCTATCCATGAACATGGACTATCTCTCAATTTATCTTGTTCTTACTTGATATCTTTCATCAGAATTTTAGTTTTCTTCATATGGATCCTATACATAATTTTTTAGAATTATACTTAAGTATCTTGTTTTGAGAGTGCTAAGGTAAAGGGCTAAGGTGATCTATATGTATTTCTTGAATGAAGGAAGGAATGAAAGTCTAATCAAGGCCCTTTCCAGTACAAGGTAATGAAGTGAAATATTTAGTATCTAATATATTATTGCTGCTTCCCAGGTGGCTCAGATGGTAAAGTGTCTGTCTGCAATGCGGGAGACCTGGGTTTGATCCCTGGGTCAGAAAGATTCCCTGGAGAAGGAAATGGCAACCCACTCCAGTACTCTGGAAAATTCCATGGATGGAGGAGCCTGGTAGTCTACAGTCCATGAGGTCCATGGGGACTGTGTATTGTCACCCTGCTTATTTAACTTATATGCAGAGTACATCATGAGAAATTATGGGCTCGATGAAGCACAAGCTAGAATCAAGATTGTTGGGTGAAATATCAGTAACCTCAGATACACAGATGACACCACCCTTGTGGAATAAAGTGAAGAAGAACTAGAGCCTCTTGATGAAAGTGAAAGAGAAGAGTGAAAAAATTGGCTTAAAACTCAACATTCAGAAAACTAAGATCATGGCACCTGGTCCCATCACTTAATGGCAAATAGATGGGGGAACAGTGGGAACAGTAACAGACTTTATTTTTTGGGGGCTCCAAAATCACTACAGATGGTGACTGCAGCCATGAAATTAAAAGATACTTACTCCTTGGGAGAAAAGTTATGACCAACCTAGACAGCATATTAAAAAGCAGAGACATTACTTTGCCAACAAAGGTCCATCTAGTCAAGGCTATGGTTTTTCCTGTAGTCAAGTATGGATGTGAGAATTGGACCATAAAGAGAGCTGAGCACCAAAGAATTGATGCTTTTGAACCATGGTGTTTGAGAAGACTCTTGAGAGAGTCCCTTGCACTGCAAGAAGATCCAACCAGTCCATCCTAAAGGAGATCAGTCCTTGGTGTTCATTGGAAGGACTGATGCTGAAGCTGAAACTCCAATACTTTGGCCACCTGATGCGAAGAACCGACTCATTGGGAAAGACCCCTATGCTGGGAAGATTGAAGGTGGGAGAAGGGGATGACAGAGGATGAAATGGTTGGATGGCATCACCGACTCAATGGACGTGAGTTTTAGTAAACTCTGTGAGTTGGTGATGGACAAGGAGGCCTGGCGTGCTGCTGTCCATTGGGGTTGCAGAGTCAGACACGACCGAGTGACTGAACTGAACTGAATATATTATTTTTCTGAGAGGCCAAACATTTATTTTCCTATTTTATACTTTAAACAAGGGCTTTATTTAAAGGATATTTCTTTTTGCCTTTACATCACAAATAGAAAATTGAATTTCGCAAGATCCACAACTTGTACTGGGATTCATAGCAAATATGGGCTAGGCCTGATGTTTATATCAAAATCTGTGTTATTTTTATTTTATAATAAGATATACATACCTTACAGATAAAAGGCAAACTTGAGGAATATCTTAAATTGAAAATTGCATGTTTTGCACAAATGCTAAACAGATGTTGAAAGACACAAAAGAATTGTTCTATATTCAGATGAACTATGAACTGGTCACTGTTTAAATCACTGACAAATCTAAACATTTTAGCTTATTAGTGTTAGCAAAACTACCATAATTAGTACATAATCAGTAGAATTTCTTGAAAATTTAGAGTGATTTGAGAGTACTTCTATGCTTTGTGTAGTTTAGATATACTGTTAATTATTTAATAGAACAGAAATCAATAATCTATAAAAATAGATTCTCCATTAAGTGCAAATGTGAGTTGCTTTTTATTTACCCTATTTTTGCTACTGATAAGGAAGAGGATTAAATTTGTGGCTGATAAAGGAATGCAAAATATGTATAATGTTGAATAGAAATTCTACTTCTATAAGTAAAATCATCAGTGTTTAATGAGAAGGAATGAATCAATATATAAGTACTGTTTTTTGCCATTTCTTCTATTTATCTTTTAATTTAAAATGCATCCTCATCACTAACTGTAAGAGGTTTGTTAAAAATAAAAAGTAAAAAATAATGTGATTTCTCTGTGGCTCAGGAATTTACATACTACATATGTTTGTATTAGATATAACACACATTTATATGTATTAGCTATGATTATTTTCATTTACTCCTCAATTTGAAGGAGTTTTGTTGGTTTCTTGTTTGCCTAGTCTAACTTAATGATGCCATGTCATCTTTCTCTGTTATGAAACAGAAAAAAAGAAAAATAAAATATTTTTTTCTCCTGTAGTTTCATTATGGGAAAAGATGATATGGGGAGGATGTATAGCTCTGATAAAGTAGAAATATATATTTTAAAAGAGATTTCCAACTGAAGCATTTTGGATGAACACCCCACACAGACTTTAGGGTGAGATTTATAGAAAATGGCAAAGTTGAGTTTGTAATAGTTATTTTCAGGAGGATATAGGAAGACTTCAATTAGAGCAAGATACAGAGCATCACCGGTGTTGGAAGCTGCCTCGGGTCAGCTATAAATACATGGCAATCAATACTAGTTAGATGGAATTCTTACTTGTAACTAGTTTAGGATGTGCAGCAGCAACTCGCTATCTGATGTGTAGCAGGAATAATAGTGCAGACTGAATTCTCGGAGTAGATCATATTATCCCACCGACTCAGGACAATGGTGTTTTTAGAGCTGGAGGAGCTGTGATCACAAATCACTGAAGAAGCCAAATCACGAAAATAGCATCAATATAATAAAGAAGTAGCCCAAAAAAACAGTGTACAACATTACTTTATGGAGAAAACAGTTGTTAAAATTTATATCAAAGCCATCGAATACTGTACAATCAATAATAGAAGATTTCCTCCCAAATTTTGTTTATCAGGGTCAGCCTCAGAAATCTAATAGAGTAGCTTGCCAGTGATTTAAGCTAGAAGGCTCTGTTTTCCATGGGCTTTTGCGCAGAGAATTGAATTTATGGACTCTTCACGCAGCAGTGGCTATTACATGCAAGGTGCCAATGACTACTTGATTATCTCGGAAGGACCTCAAAGCTAGTTGGGCATGAAATAGAGGACCTCTTTAAATGAAAGGGATCAGAATATTCAACACAGTTTATAAAGTGTGACAATTCTATTATGTACGTTTGAACAGCAGCCACTGTTAGAAAAAAAAAATCCATGAGAATATCCAAGAGAAAAATAGCTTAGCAAAGCTAGTGACCATGAAAAACTATAGGCTTTATATTACTAGGGGGAGAACAATGTGTGGAGATTTTCTATCTTGGAAACTTGAACTATTCTTCATAGAATATGAAACTAGTCCCCAGTAATGTGAAACCATTATAGCATAGATAATATTTGTAATAACTGGCCCTAGATTTAACATAGAAAAACGTCTTGAAGATTGTCTTTGGAATTATTGATAATATCTAGGGCAACTTTACTTTTTTTGATAAACAGGAATCATGTATAGTTGTGTGCAAGAACAAAGAACAGGTTGGTAATCCATCTGTTCCTAAGGGAAGAGGAAATTTTTTTAATATGCATTTAATCTTAGAACAGTATTAAATTTGCAGAATTATTGTGAAAACTGTGAAAGAGTTCCCACTTGACCCACACTCTGTTTCTCTAATTATGAACATACTACATTTGTGATACATTTGTCACCATTAATGAACAATGAATTATTTCATTATTATTAGTTAACATTTGTACTTTATTCAGATTTCTTTAGTTATTACCTAATGACCTTTTTCGCTTCTAGGATCCTATTTAAGATACCTAATTATATCAATTTGTCATGTCCCTCTTGATTGTAACAGTTTCTCAGACTTTTCTTGTTTTTGGTGACCTTGAGAATTTTGCAGAGTGCTGGTCAGATATTTTATAAAATATCCTTCAACTGAGATTTGTCTGGTATTTTCTCATGGTTATACTGGTGTGATGTATTTTAAGGAGGAAAACCATAGAGACAAAGTGCCATCTTCCTTACATCATATCAAGGGTACATACTATTGATATGACTTATTGCTGATCTTAAACATCACCGAACTTTATGTAGCATTGCCAGTTTTACCCACTATAAACTTACCTTTTTTCTCCCTATCTGATGAACTATGGAATGATATTCGTGACATTGTACAGGAAACAGGGATCAAGACCATTCCCATAGAAAAGAAATGCAGAAAAGCAAAATGGCTGTTTGGGGAGGCCTTACAAATAGCTGTGAAAAGAAGAGAAGCGAAAAGCAAAGGAGAAAAGGAAAGATATAAACATCTGAATGCAGAGTTCCAAAGAATAGCAAGAAGAGATAAGAAAGCCTTCTTCAGCGATCAATGCAAAGAAATAGAGGAAAACAACAGAGTGGGAAAGACTAGGGATCTCTTCAAGAAAATCAGATACCAAAGGAATATTTCATGCAAAGATGAGCTTGATAAAGGACATAAATGGTATGGACCTAACAGAAGCAGAAGATATTAAGAAGAGATGGCAAGAATACACAGAAGAACTGTACAAAAAAGATCTTCACGACCCAGATAATCACGATGGTGTGATCACTGACCTAGAGCCAGACATCCTGGAATGTGAAGTCAAGTGGGCCTTAGAAAGCATCACTACGAACAAAGCTAGTGGAGGTGATGGAATTCCAGTCGAGCTATTTCAAATCCTGAAAGATGATGCTGTGAAAGTGCTGCACTCAGTATGCCAGCAAAATTGAAAAACTCAGCAGTGGCCACAGGACTGGAAAAGGTCAGTTTTCATTCCAATCCCGAAGAAAGGCAATGCCAAAGAATGCTCAAACTACCACACAATTGCACTCATCTCACACCCTAGTAAAGTAATGCTCAAAATTCTCCAAGTCAGGCTTCAGCAATATGTGAACCGTGAACTTCCTGATGTTCAAGCTGGTTTTAGAAAAGGCAGAGGAACCAGAGATCAAATTGCCAACATCTGCTGGATCATAGAAAAAGCATGTAAAATATCATGTATGAAACGAGTTGCCAGTCCAGGTTCGATGCACGATACTGGATGCTTGGGGCTGGTGCACTGGGACGACCCAGAGGGATGGAATGGGGAGGGAGGAGGGAGGAGGGTTCAGGATGGGGAACACATGTATACCTGTGGCGGATTCATTTTGATATTTGGCAAAACTAATACAATTATGTAAAGTTTAAAATAAAATAAAAAAAAAAGAAAAAAAAAAAGAAAAAGCAAGAGAGTTCCAGAAAAACATCTATTTCTGTTTTATTGACTATGCCAAAGCCTTTGACTGTGTGGATCACAATAAACTGTGGAAAATTCTTCAAGAGCTGGGAATACCCGACCACCTGATCTGCCTCTTGAGAAATTTGTATGCAGGTCAGTAAGCAACAGTTAGAACCGGACATGGAACAACAGACTGGTTCCAAATAGGAAAAGGAGTTTGTCAAGGCTGTATATTGTCACCCTGTGTATTTAACTTATATGCAGAGTACATCATGAGAAACGCTGGACTGGAAGAAATGGAAGCTGGAATCAAGATTGCCGGGAGAAATATCAATCACCTCAGATATGCAGATGACACGACCCTTATGGCAGAAAGGAAAGAGGAACTAAAAAGCCTCTTGATGAACGTGAAAGAGGAGAGTGTAAAAGTTGGCTTAAAGCCCAACATTCAGAAAACGAGGATCATGGCATCTGGTCCCATCACTTCATGGGACATAGATGGGGAAACAGTGGAAACAGTGTCAGACTTTATTTTTCTGGGCTCCAAAATCACTACAGATGGTGACTGCATGAAATTAAAAGACGCTTACTCCTTGGAAGGAAAGGACCAATCTAGATAGCATATTGAAAAGCAGACACATTACTTTGCCAACAAAGGTCCGTCTAGTCAAGGCTATGGTTTTTCCTGTGGTCATGTATGGATGTGAGAGTTGGACTGTGAAGAAGGCTGAGCGCTGAAGAATTGATGCTTTTGAACTGTGGTGTTGGAGAAGACTCTTGAGAGTCCCTTGGACTGCAAGGAGATCCAACCAGTCCATTCTGAAGGAGATCAGCCCTGGGATTTCTTTGGAAGGAATGATGCTGAAGCTGAAACTCCAGTACTTTGGCCACCTCATGCGAAGAGTTGACTCATTGGAAAAGACTCTGATGCTGGGAGGGATTGGGGGCAGGAGGAGAAGGGGACGACAGAGGATGAGATGGCTGGATGGCATCACTGACTCAATGGACGTGAGTCTGGGTGAACTCCGGGAGTTGGTGATGGACAGGGAGGCCTGGCGTGCTGTGATTCATGGGGTCGCAAAGAGTTGGACACGACTGAGTGGCTGATCTGATCTGATCTGATCTGATGTGGGTTTGACCCCTGTGTTGGGAAGATCCCCTGGAGAAGGAAATGGCACCCCACTCCAGCACTCTTGCCTGGAAAATCCCATGGATGGAGAAGCCTGGTAGGCTGCAGTCCATGGGGTCGCTAAGAATGGGACACAACTGAGCAACTTCACTTTCACTTTTCACTTTCATGCATTGGAGAAGGAAATGGCAACCCATTCCAGTGTTCTTGCTTGGAGAATCCCAGGGACACGGGAGCCTGGTTGGCTGCCGTCTCTGGGGTCGCACAGAGTCGGACAGGACTGAAGCGACTTAGCAGCAGCAGCAGCAGCCAGTATTCTTGCCTGGGAATCCCATGAACAGAGGATGCTGGTGGGCTATAGTCCATGGAGTCACAGAGTACGACATGACTTAGGGACTAAACAACAACAACAAATTTGTATTGTATTCTCTGAAGAAAATCATTATTAATAGCTTACATTTAAGCAATGAGGTTATGCCCTATTTCCTTACAAGCAGAGCACTTACATCAATTATTTGGAATTTCTTTGCGTTGGAGATTTGTTCTTTTTCTCCTTTTAATTTACTTGATCCATCATTTATTTATAACTAATGGATTCATGAATATCTATGCTGTATTTGGATTATAATTCAACATGATTTTACTTATTTTGTTGCTGAAATCATTCCAGCTTTGGCCATAGAGAGCTGTTGCAGATGGCTTTCATACTCCTTTGACATATTTCCACCTTTGTTTTATTTTGAATTTGTTTGTTTGCTTTTAGTACTTACTTTCTGGCACTACAAAATTTTGATGTTAGTTGAGCTCTTTGAAACTGGTATATCACTGTGTCCATGATCTCGCAGATGACAGAGGGAACTATATACCATGTATATGTATATTCACTTACCTACAAATATTTCTTTATATAACCATATGTATCTATTTTAAGTTAAATACCAATTCCTATTGAAATAGGACTTTTTTGTTTAGCATCCAGGATTGTATGATGGTGTTTAAAAACTGCACGTCTTTTTTGATGCTTTAATAAATTTGTTTTACATAATCTTGCATCGGTCTGTAATTTTGTTAAAAATAAAACTATCTTCTCACTGAACTGTAACCACACTTATTTTAAGTTAAATTTTCAGTTTTTATTTGCTAGAATTCTGGGGTTGAGGATATAATCTCCAAACTCTGATGGTCTGAGATTTCTGAGGTCTCTTCTTTCAGGAATGACAGATTGTTAGAGAACTAATTTATACTTTTCCAGCCCAAAGAATACTGAGTTTTCCCCTAGAAAACGGTTGTTTATTTTTTTCCCTCTCAATTTGGCAGAGTTCCTATAAATATGTGTCTTTCAAAATGCCTAAATATTAAATCACCTGAGAGCTTTAGCCAAAAGTATTAATATGATCTCTCTACTCTAGACTAAATTCAGTTTGAATGGAATGAGGCTGTGGAAATATTTATTTTTAAATCTCCCAGATGATTATATTATAGGGCCAGTAATGGCAGTAGCATTGATATAGATGACTTCTAAGATCTTTTGGTCCTGAGATGCTGCAAATCTATTATTTTCAATAATGTGATTGTCTGGATCAGTTGGTGTTTCATTCCCTGTACAATGTAATACATGCAAAATAGCTGCAGCTTTAAAAGTTATCTGGTGCTTGAGCAGTCAAGTTAAAGAGAGTTTGCTTTATGTTTACTATAGACCTTTTATCCTAGTACCATATAAACCCAATTTTATACAATGGGGCTTGTGGCCATTTGAGAAAATAAAATTGAACTAGGCCAATGTGAATCAGTTATTCCAGAATTCAAAGTGCAAGTCCACTGTGGGTGATTTGAACTGCTTCCCCATATTGGCAAATTACACACTCTTTGTTGACCTACTTTGAGATAGAAAGATTCAGCTCTTAAAAAGCAGAAAAATACTATTCCTTCACCTTCTAAGTAAGATTGTACCCAAAGCAAAATAACAGTGTGGGCTGTTCTCAGAGATCTTCAGGGACGACTTCGCAGAACACTAATAATACATTCAGGTATTGAGTGAGGCCCAAGGTCAGGAAACAGTGAAATCTAACAACTGACAGTATTAAACTAGAAACTTAAGATACCTGGATTTTAGCTCTGAGACTCTGTAAAAGACTTTTTGATATGAGGGAAGTCATAACATTTCTGTGTGCTTTGGTTTCCGCATCTGTAAAACAAGGACAATTCATCTTCTTCATTAGAATGCCGAACAGATGCATGAAGAAATCTGTATGAAAACACTTCAGACGCTATAGTGAAAACGTCACCTACACTGTACCAAGTACTAAATTGTTCTCACTCTTCTATATCATTCAAATATCTTTTGTAATCTAAAAAAATTGCCTCCTGAACAGTGTTTAGGAAAATTAGATGCCTAGTTTATGCATGCTTGCTAAACCACTTCAGACGTGTCCGAATCTGTGCGAAACTATGAACTGCAGCCTGCCCAGGCTCCTCTGTCCATGGGATTTTCCACCCAAGAATACTGGAGTGGGTTCCCTAGGTCCTCCTCCAGGGGATATTCCTAACTCAGGGATTGAACCCACGTCTCTTAGGTCTAACCTGCATTGCCAGGAGGACTCTTTACCACTAGCGCCATTTGGAGACAGTTAGCTTACAATAGCTTATTTGCAAAGAGGTCTTTCCCAATGCTTTGGCCTAATGTTTTTCAACTTAATGCCAATCATCTTTGTGTAGTCATATATATATATAAATAATATATATAATAAATATATAAATGATGTATATTTATATAATGTTATATGTATATTATATATAGTATATATATTATACATTTATAAATATATATACATATATATGTGTATATATTACTGAAAATCCCTCAGTCATGTCCAACTCTTTGCAACCTCATGGACTTTACAGCCCATGGAATTCTCCAGGCCAGTATATTGAAGTGAGTAGCCTTTCCCTTCTCCAGGGGATCTTCCCAACCCAGGGATCAAACCCAGGTCTCCTGCATTGTGGGCAGATTCTTTACCAGCTGAGCCACAAGAGAAGCCCAAGAATACTGGAGTGGGTAGCCTATTCCTTCTCCAGCGGATCTTCCCAACCCAGGAATCAAACCAGAGTCTCCTGCATTGCAGGCAGATTCTTTACCAACTGAGCTATCAGGGAAGCCCCTGAAGCCCATATATATACTATTTATATGTATATTGTATACATAATATTATACATTTAAAATGTATATACATATAAGTTTTTTTTCCCCTGCATTTTAAGTCAAGTTATGAGTCCCTCAAGGTGACTCTATAAAGATGTTTACAGGTCTTTATTCCCCAGGAGTAAACAGAGCCTCCTACTGTTGATTTACCCAGGTTGAAAGAGTGACTTACTTTTAACCATTTTATCATCTTTTGCACTTCCAACTCTGAAATTCTGTGATTCTAGTGGGGTATATGAAAATTCTAAGTGGATTTAGCTTCCACATTATAAAGATCACTGGCCCAATCACACACTAAATAAGGTAGGTTGGAGAAAATTATATTAAGAACCTTTATTTTGGATTTTGATGACGAGCTATTTAGTTGGACGGGTTTCTCTATTAGCTCCTCTGAAGAGCTTCATTTAGTGGAGAATGAGGTAAGGTGACAGTTTATGTACAGTGCTGCTGGGCTCCAAAAATAAACATCTTAATTATTTGTTTAGCTATACATTTTTACAGCTTCTCTAAAGGTGGTTCTTGACTCAGAACATTTGAATGCTATTTCTCTGTAGGCGAAGATGGTGACACGCAGATGGAACTCATTACCTGCAGTGCCATGCACAACTCAAGGGAGTTCAGTGAAGGGCAGGAAAAGCAGTTGTCTTTTTGCACCAATCACCTTGTACCCAGACAGCTATGGGTGGTTTTGTGTGCAAAAGTGGGTTCAAGAGACTTGAACCCAAAGGAAGGATTGGACTGTAGTTATTACATCAAAAAATAATAAAAAGGAGTTGGGAAGATATGGATATCTGAACACTAATACAATATAGAGAAAGAATCTCAGTGTCCCATATCTGAAAAGAAACTAAAGATTTTTCTTTGACAGTGAAAATAGATTTATTTTTAGAGAGAAACTGTAAAACAAACTATAACTTGCACTTTCATTTAGTACTTTTGAAAGTGTTAAACTAGTGTCAGGTACTTTTGTATATGACACCTGATACTTTCTACAAGTCCTATCTTCCTACCCAAAATGCACCCAGCTTTTTCAACCATAATTATCTCAAATCCTTCTTCCATCATCACCCATTCCTCACCACATAGAGCTGTTGATACTAGATGAAAATGGACTCAACTCATTTTCTCTGAGTTGAGAATTTCACATCAGAATGTGAAACTCTAATCAAAAGGGAAGGAAGAGGATTTTTGAAAACATCACTCTGGTGTTTAGCTAGACTTGGGTCATGATTGAGACTTCGGTTCTAAGTCACAAAGGACAGTAGTGGAGGGAATGGAGGCACCTCTCTTAGGAACTTTCCCTTTGTGCTTGGATATGCTGCAGAGTGACTTAGAACCAGGCTGAGGAGTGACACATACTTCTGTCATACTTTACCTTCACCACTTACCACCCTTCTAACTTTGGAAGGGCCACTTGATCACACAGAGTATTAACCCAGAGGTTTAGTATACGGATTGACAAAATCAGGTTATATGTATACTCTGTAGAAAGTGGACACTCAATATAGCAATTATCATGCTATTATAGCATTTATATCCATTATCCAAAGTATCAATAACACAGAGTTTTAAATCAATTGCTCCATACCTGAAGCCACACTGTCAAATAGTCAAACCCCTGGTTTTGATCTTTGACCCTTTTGCCACTTAATAGCTTGGTCCTCCCAATAACTTCCTCACACTGTCAATCTAGACCTGCCCTCAGTTTCCCAATCCTAGGTGGCAGAGCTGCACTATGGAAGGAAATATTTCAAATCCTGAAATATATCCTGAAAGAACAATATTTTTAAACTCTATAAAAGATAATCATTTAAAAAGTACCCATTATATCCCCGTGGGGTAAACAAACACAGCTTTTCTAGGGCACTAAAGCTGTGCCACTGGAGTGCTCCATCCAGTTGACTGGCATTCATTCATTACTCTCACTCCTATAGCTAATTCATCCATGAGATCCAGCTGATTTCTCCTACCAGATTTCTCTTACACCCATTACTTTTTCCTTCCCATCTGCCACCATGCTCGTCCATGCAGCCATCATCTGTCATGGCCTTCGAATACAATCTCTCCTAGCAGGTCTCCAGGCTTTCACTCCAGACATGTCCCTTCACTCTCCCCAGATCTCTCAGGGACTATTTCCCTTGCTCTCAGGATGAATGACAAAGTTCCAGGGCAGCCTGAATGTGCTGCGTGATGGCCTGCCTTCCTGCCTCATCTTATGCCACATTTCCTTCTTGGCACTCCAGTCCCTCTGTGTTTATCTCAGTCCTTTCTGCAATGTTGTCAAAAGAAATTTTTTTTTCTTCCTGAAATGACCTTCCTTCTCCTTCCCCATCATCATAGTTAATGTCAGCTCACTGGAATTTAGTTTAAAAAACATTTCCTTAAGAAAGCTCTCCCTGATTTTCCAGACTTGCCAGATTAGTCAGGCCTACAGTGATATATTCCCACCGTTTCTGACCTTGTCATAGCACTTACTGCTATGATTGTTTAATGATTAATTTTGTAATTAGTTATTTCATCATGATCTCTGCTGCTAGAATTTAGCTTCAAGAGGACAGGGACAAGTTAACTTTCCTTTGGTATCTATGCTTCTAAAATGGTGTAACAGTAGCCTCTACTGAAGGAATAAGTAGATGACACAGGAAAAGCAGTGTAAGTGTGACTTGTACACGGTGTGTTCTCACTAAAACAACATTAGCATAACTATTATGTCGTGTGCTGGAGGTGAGAGAGAGAGAAGGAACCCTAGGACCGAGACAATAGTGCCTAGTTTTTTTACCGACAGTGATGCCTTAAGAAGAGGTGGTCTCAGAAGAAAAGGCTGCCTTGCCAGACCTGAGGTGGGCTTACTTTTAGCACAAGTTAGCAGTCTGTGTGTAGAATTGAAGTCGAGCATCAGAAAAGGCCAAACAAGGCGGGTGATTGTCATATTTATACATCCGGAATATCAAAGTAGAGCAATTTTAAGTCCTCAAGCTGAGGTTTGAATATCAGACCCATGGAAGTATCAGCAGACCTGAGCATGCGCTGGTCTTTTCTATGGAAAATGATCATCCCAATAGTGTTAGTCGCACAGTCGTGTCTGACTCTTTGTGACCCCATGGACTGTAGACCTCCAGTTTCCTCTGTCCATGGAATTCTCCAGGCAAGAATACCAGAGTGGCGGAGGGTCGGGGGCAGGGGCGGGGGGGAGTTGGTTAAATATGCCAAAATCCTATGCTAAAACATTTATTCTAAAGTTAACTCAGGTGCTGAAGAGTTTTACTCTTTTCCTGAAAAAAAAACTTCATAGTTTGACATTTTCTCTGTTGATGGTAAACTGCCTACAGAGAAAGCTTTTTGCTTTCTATCAAATATTGGTCAAGAAGAATGCAGTGAGTGAAATGCAATGGGACAAATCACTATAGAGACATTAATCTCACTGTTTGCCCTTAAGGAAAGGCAAATTTTGTGTGATTAAGAAGAGGCAGCTAACTGCAGTTTTTCTACTCAAGTTTCTCCTTTGCCTAGGCCATTAAAAATTTTAAAACAGTTAGCAGAAGCAGAGAAAAATGCTGTAAACATTTTTGATATTCTAAAAATGTTTCTAAACATCCCCAGTTTATGATTTTTCAGTGTTGACAAAGGTAGAAGAAAACCAGCGTGTCTTGAACACCAGTTATGTGCCTGATCCTGTAATAGGTACTTTTTAAATATTTTTCTTCTTTGTCCTATTTTAATCTGTAAACTACTCTGAAAGAAATATGTTATTGTTTCCAATTTACAGTGTTTTTTAAAAAAGTAATTTGCTAAGTCCAATAATAGATGTATCTGGCATTTGGAAACAAGTTCACCCAGCTTCAGAAACTGTGTTCTGAAATGTATTTTCTCCCAAAGGTAATAAAAAAAAACTCTTAGAGTTTCTTCCAATTCTAAAATTCTAAAAATACATTTAAATCATGGCATTAACAATCTTCCTTCTAGCAAAATTTTAACATGGTTAAATGCAACTCTGCACATATTCCTTGCCTGCACCTAAAAAACTAAAAGTGGATTGAGAAAAGCCATAAAAGTGCTGACTGGACTTACTTTATATTCATGATTACAAACCTCAAAGGGACTTCGGTCCTGCCAGGCAATCCTCTCTGTTTCCTGGGTAGGTTCACTCTGTCACTCAACTTTTCTCATCTGCTCCTCTTTCCTCTAGCCTCTACAACGTTTCGTCCTTCCTCACTCTCAGTTACTAAGCAGGCTTTTTTTTTTTTTTTTAATTTAAATAGAGAAGTTGGAAAATCTCCATATATTTCTATTTACATGTCTACCAACTTATCTGTACATATATATTTTGTCTTTCCTCATATTACAATAGATGGGCGGACTGCCACAATCTCATGATAGCACCTCCATTTATGTATCAGATATCAACATTGCATTAATTTAAAGAATTTTCTCCTTAAATAGTTCCTTCTCTCCATCATTACCATTTTTTTTTCTGTATCTATTGGAAAATTCCAAAGACTATATGTTTGTGTATGTATGTATATGGATTGAACCACCTGTGAAGCCCCAAAGTGCCTTTAGCTTAAAATAATTCTCTTGCAAATGTGGCACAAATTGGGGATGCCTATTTTGAACCCCTACAGTGCCAAATAGATATCTCAAAACTGAATATATCCCCCAAAGAAATCTTGATTTATGCCCCCTGCACACCTAGTATTGTCTTCTGTGTTACTTCCATTTCTATAAATGCTAAAAATAGAAAACAGGAGAAAAGTGTGACTTGAAGTTATCATGAAGTGAAGTGAGGTGAAGTCACTTAGTTGTGTCTGACTCTTTGCAATCCCATGGACTGTAGCCTGTCAGGCTCCTCCGTCTATGGGATTTTCCAGGCAAGAGTACTGGAATGGTTGCCATTTCCTTCTCCAGGGGATCTTTCCAACCCAGGGACTGAACCCGGGTCTCCCACATTGCAGGCAGACTCTTTACTGTCTGAACCACTAAGTTATCATGTGTGTGTGTGTGTCTGTTAGATGTTCAGTTGTGTCCAACTCTTTGCGACCCCATGGACTGTAGCCCACCAGCCTCCTCTGTCCATGGAATTCTCAAGGCAAGAATACTGGAGTGGGTTGCCATCCCTTTCTCCCCCAAGTTATCACAGACCCACCTCTTTTTCTCTTTTTGTGAAATCTCTGGGCTCTATCTTGGAAATAAATCTGGAATCTGACCAAGACTCATCAACTTCACCTCAAAAATCAAAGGAAGTCACAATCATTTGCTTCCCTTCCCCATTTCTCCCTATGTTGATCATCACAAAGGAATCCGAGCTCCTCTTCTTGTTCATAATAGTCTAGAAAGTAGGAACAAGTCTTTACATTTAAGTGAAATTTTTTATTTCTCTGTTCAAACCCACCAGTGTCTTCCCCTTTACATCAAGGTCCTAATAGATCTAGGCCCCCAATTCTTTTATCTTATTTCCCACTTTTCTTTCTAAAGTCTGCAGTGCCAATCACACTGGCCTCCTTTGTCATTTACCTTTCCTTTGGCCTGAATGCAATTTCCCCAGATATCCACAGGATGTCAGCCTCTTCAGGCATTCAGGCCATCTCATCTCTGACTCCTCTCTGTATTAATACCCTTGTGTAGCATTCTTGTTCTGCACTGTTCCTTACCATGCTGTATGGTTCTCTCACAATACTTATCACTCTCTGAACTATAAATATGTGTTTACTAATTTTCTTCTTATTTTCATTCACCTCACACCAGAATATAAGCTTCTTGAGACCAGGACAAAATTCAGTTTTACTACTAAAATCTCAGAACTTCAACCTCTGCATAGCATAGACTAGGTACTGGATAAATATTTGATTAGTATATAGATGAATCTCTTTTGGGGGAAAAAAAAAACAAGCATGTAAGGGAATTGACTTCATTCAGGCTATTGCATTAGGGAGGCCAGAAAGTCAGTGTCTCAGCTATGTGGTTTTGCCTTAGACTTCTATAGGGAGCACTAGACACGATGGGTGGGGTGATTTACTGGTGGGGTTGTTTTGCAATCAGAAGATGTCTCAGTCAGTTAGCTGAACAGAAAATATTTATCCCTGTGTCTAGCTAGTTTCAGAAGGATAAACAGTTGTAATGTCAGCTAATCACTCACGAGATAGAATCTAGGATTTGGAAGTTCTACATCTGGCTTTTCAGATTCAGGCAAAATGGGAAAGGTTTCTATTTTGCCTCTTCACAGGTAAATAAGAGAGTCAACTGCAGGTTTGATGGGAGTCAAGAGAAAGGGTGGACAGTGAGTCTTATTAGGAAGTCTTATGGCATAGGGAGTTTCTCTGCGGGAAGCATTTTCTGAAACACCAAAGAGTGAGGTATTTCTTAACCATCCCTGTCTTTCTGGGATCAGATGAAGTTCAATATTTTAATATTTTAGCTTTTCTTTAAAATGTTTCTGATAAGATACTCTAATATTGGGACATGTCGGGTATTTTATTTTGTTGTTTTCTTAGCTGGTATAAATTAAAAAATATATATATATATATATATTGGGCACGGAACATGCAAAATTTTAAACTTCTTTGAGTTTTATGACTTTTTATATTTTTAGAATACTTCCATGTGCCAGAAACAACTTTGCTTATGGCTAACAATTTGTATAACCTAAAAAACACTGTGAAAGATGGAGAGTAGGCAGAAATTGAGGCTCAAGGGGATTATATAAGTCCTCTAAGGCCACAGAACACATAAATACTGGATGAAATCATGTTCCCTGTGATTGTATATCTTATTATTTCTATCTGTAAAACAGTTATCATTGGGAAGACAAAAAATAATAATGTGTCTGGTCCTTGATTTTATGGTATATTATTACAATTGCTCTTTTGTGTGTTAAAAATAGCTGTCACATATATGTACTATAGCCTATTTGATCAAATAATATCAGTATTTTGAGACTGCCACACTTTTTAATATTATTTCCTCCCTCCTATTTTTCCCAACATTCTACTCCTATCACTAAGGCAGGAAGAGGATTTGGGGTTTTGTAATAGGTGACTTTGAATATTTATGGTGCTCAATGCCATCCCACACATCCAATAAACAGTAGCTAAATATATCACTGCAGACACCTACAAGTATTTGGTCCTCGCTTAATTAAAGAGCCTATGACTAAGATGAGAACTAATTCCTCTGTTGAACAACTTGTTGTACCATTCATAATCTGGAGCATTTCTCATACTGACATTCATTCAAAATTCACCAACTTATTGAAAAGTCAGTACCATATACCAGTCAGAGTGGGGGAATAAACCCTGCATGATCCTAAATTATAATAGAGATAAAAGGAAGTTAAGTTAGTGGCTGCTTGGAGATCATTTTTGAACCTCTGAAAATGAAGGAAAGGAAGTAAGAAGGAAGAAAGGAAGGAAGAGAGGAAATGGGTTTTCCTCCCTTGTGTGTCTGATATTCTTTTATTACGGATCAGGTAGCCATCACCTTAAATCCTCTTCTTCAGAGACTTATGATGTTTTGGAACAATTATTCCCTTTTATATCTGTCTATATCAGGTCTAAGTCTATCTAACCTTTATGATCATTGAGTTTAGGCAGCATGTATTATGTTTTTGCTTTATCGCTGAAGGAAAAAAACAAATTAAAAAAATTGGGTTGGTTTCCTTTTGAATTTTTAAGTTATTTATTAATTTTTAACAATATTGTTAATTTTTTGAAAAATGTATTTGTTCATTCATTTATTTAAAAGTGTTTGACCATTGCAACAGAAAGAATAAAATACTTAGGAATATATCTACCTAAAGAAACTAAAGACCTATATATAGAAAACTATAAAACACTGGTGAAAGAAATCAAAGAGGACACTAACAGATGGAGAAATATACCATGTTCATGGATTGGAAGAATCAATATAGTGAAAATGAGTATACTACCCAAAGCAATCTATAGATTCAATGCAATCCCTATCAAGCTACCAACAGCATTCTTCACAGAGCTAGATCAAATAATTTCACAATTTGTATGGAAATACAAAAAGCCTCGAATAGCCAAAGCGATCTTGAGAAAGAAGAATGGAACTGGAGGAATCAACCTAACCTGACGTCAGGCTCTACTACAAAGCCACAGTTATCAAGACAGTATGGTACTGGCACAAAGACAGAAATATAGATCAATGGAACAAAATAGAAAGCCCAGAGATAAATCCACACACATATGGACACCTTATCTTTGACAAAGGAGGCAAGAATATACAATGGGTTAAAGACAATCTCTTTAACAAGTGGTGCTGGGAAATCTGGTCAACCACTTGTAAAAGAATGAAACTAGAACACTTTCTAACACCATACACAAAAATAAACTCAAAATGGATTAAAGATCTAAACATAAGACCAGAAACTATAAAACTCCTAGAGGAGAACATAGGCAAAACACTCTCTGACATACATCACAGCAGGATCCTCTATGACCCACCTCCCAGAATATTGGAAATAAAAGCAAAAAAAAACAAATGGGACCTAATTAACCTTAAAAGCTTCTGCACATCAAAGGAAACTATTAGCAAGGTGAAAAGACAGCCTTCAGAATGGGAGAAAATAATAGCAAATGAAGCAACTGACAAACAACTAATCTCGAGAATATACAAGCAACTCCTACAGCTCAACTCCAGAAAAATAAATGACCCAATCAAAAAATGGGCCAAAGAACTAAACAGACATTTCTCCAAAGAAGACATACAGATGGCTAACAAACACATGAAAAGATGCTCAACATCACTCATTATCAGAGAAATGCAAATCAAAACCACTATGAGGTACCATTTCACACCAGTCAGAATGGCTGCGATCCAAAAGTCTACAAGCAATAAATGCTGGAGAGGGTGTGGAGAAAAGGGAACCCTCTTACACTGTTGGTGGGAATGCAAACTAGTACAGCCACTATGGAGAACAGTGTGGAGATTCCTTAAAAAACTGGAAATAGAACTGCCTTATGATCTAGCAATCCCACTGCTGGGCATACACACTGAGGAAACCAGAAGGGAAAGAGACACGTGTACCCCAATGTTCATCGCAGCACTGTTTATAATAGCCAGGACATGGAAGCAACCTAGATGTCCATCAGCAGATGAATGGATAAGAAAGCAGTGGTACATATACACAATGGAGTATTACTCAACCATTAAAAAGGATACATTTGAATCAGTTCTAATGAGGTGGATGAAACTGGAGCCTATTATACAGAGTGAAGTAACCCAGAAAGAAAAACACCAATACAGTATACTAACGCATATATATGGAATTTAGAAAGATGGTAACAATAACCCTGTGTACGAGACAGCAAAAGAGACACTGATGTATAGAACAGTATTATGGACTCTGTGAGAGAGGGAGAGGGTGGGAAGATTTGGGAGAATGGCATTGAAACATGTAAAATATCATGTATGAAATGAGTTGCCAGTCCAGGTTCGATGCACGATACTGGATGCTTGGGGCTGGTGCACTGGGACGACCCAGAGGGATGGAATGGGGAGGGAGGAGGGAGGAGGGTTCAGGATGGGGAACACATGTATACCTGTGGCGGATTCATTTTGATATTTGGCAAAACTAATACAATTATGTAAAGTTTAAAAATAAAATAAAATTAAAAAAAATAAAATAAAAGTGTTTGATGAACAATTATTATGTGACAAGCACTGTGAGTGTTCAGTCACTACTGAACACTGTAGCCTGCCAGGCTCCTCTGTCCATGAGATTTCCCTGGCAAGAATACTGGAGTGGGCTGCCATTTCCTCCTCCAGGGGATCTTTCCAACCCAGGGATCAAACCAATGTCTCCTGCGTCTTGCATTGGTAGGTGGGTTCTTTACCACTAGTATCACCTGGGAAGCCTGTGCTTTGTGCTAAATGTAAGTAGTAAATAAAGTGGATTGAGCCATGTTTTCATGTATTTACAACACAGAAGAGAAATATAGATAAGGTAGTAAAGTAATGAACAGGAAAAATGAAACCAAATAAAAATATGTAAATGTAGTTTATGAGGATGGCTTAAGTTTCTGTCTTAGTCATGAGTGTATTTACTTACAAGAGCTTTTGGTACCTAGTAAGCATTTGATTAATTTTATCTAATTAATTTAAGTTAAATAGTATGAAAATTATATAATGACTATAATCAACTTGTGAATATAATTTAAAATTCTGAACAAGGCAAGGATGATGTGAATAGAATAAACTAAATTAGAAGTGGACTCTAACACTATTACACCAATTCTGTATAAAGCAACAGACAGCTGTAGTTGTAGAAGAGGAAAAATAATTTTCCCTCTATGTTTCTAAGTTCTTGGTTGAGACAGCACTGTAATAAAAAGCAGATTAATAGGAGAAAAACAAACAGAAGTTTAATAACATGTATACCTGCCCTATACATAGGAGATATCCAAAAGAACTGAATAACTCCTGGAAATGACCCAAACCATCACATTAAATATCATCTCCAAACTAAAAAAACAAAGATGTTGTGGATGGGAGAAGCCAGTGATGGGAGGTTATCAGACAAAGTACACTAAACAAGGGTATGGCAGTTGTGCAGATTTAAACTCCTGCATTCTCCATTGATACATTTCTAGAGCATTAGTCATCCTCTTTCTGGTACAGAGAGGGAGACACAATGGAGAGTTCCCTCATAAATATAAATTTCTCTTAAAAAAGGATACTGGTTTTCACATTTTCTCCTGCATTTGCAATTCTTTAAAAATAACCAGCTCAAAATAATCCTTGTGCTGAAGAGGCATATTTGGGGGTAGCAAAATCTTCTCCCCTTCTCCATCCTTTAGAGCACAAATCCTTAAGGCACTGTTTTCCTTAAAGGACACTTTTTTTTTCACTCAAACTTTGGAGGCTCTAAAATGAATGCGTATTATTATTATTATATAATGATCAAACTAATTTATCTGCAGTACCTTAGGAACTTCCGATTACCCTTTTTTTCCCCTGAAAAGCAGAAGTAAAATATCCAGTAATGTAAGTACTTGAAACATAAAATGAATCCAGTAAATGTTTATTTAATACTCCATCACTCCATTTAAATGTACATTCCTGATATTTGCTAAATATCACTTTGCTTAAAATAAGACGTTTTAATCTTGTATATTGAGAGAAATTATGTTTGTAGTAATATCTTTCAGGTAGTGATAATAATATTTTAATGATAGTTCTTTAATGCCTACACAATGTACAAACACTATTTAAACCATCTGTGCACCAAATACTATCTCTTTTTATTCCACTGAAAGACTATTCAAAGGTCCAAAAATACTATTGTATCACTTCCCTGCTACAATAAAGACATGCCCAGTTGATATAATATTAAAGAATTAACTTTATTCATATATACATGTAAGTTTTCTTCCTCAGGGACTTCTATTTTTAATTTTAATGAAATTCCAATCACCTCATACAGTCACATTTTAAGATGATCATCACTGTCCAAATATTGCTTCTCATATGTGTTTGTGTATAGTAATTAGTCTGATTTACTTAAATGTGGTATAAGATAAAAAACATATGCAAATAAAGCCTAGAGGGAATAGAATCAAAATTAGTGTTCCTGATTCAGAATGGCCCATTCAGAGAAAGGTTTAGGTAAACTAAAATGTGTAGAGAATTAACCTATATCATATCCTTTTTAGTACCTGTCCTTCTTCCCAAATGTTCAAAATAATTTCTTGTTTTCACTGTACTTTGCAACTAGATTATGGTTCATCCTGCTGTCATTCCTTCCCCAAATAAATAAACTCATGTGTTTTTCTCAACAGAAGAATTAACCACACTGAAAAATGAGTAACTCTAGTTGATTCAAGGAGAAGGCAATGGCACCCCACTCCAGTGTTCTTGCCTGGAGAATCCCAGGGATGGGGGAGCCTGGTGGGCTTCTGTCTATGGGGTCGCACAGAGTCGGACACGACTGACGCGACTTAGCAGCAGCAGCAGTTGATTCAAATAATAGAATTCTATCTAAGCCAGTATACATGGAGGGTTTTGTTTTTGTTTTTCTTTTGTTTTGTTTTGCTTGATAATCACGTGTATTGAGGTATAATTTACATAAAATAAAATTTACAGTTTAAAGTTTATGATTCCATGAATATTGACAGTAAATGAGAAAATATATAGAAAGCCCCTAAGATATCGTGTATCAGATAACAGTCTCTTAGTAAGTCATAGCTACTCATCACCTCAAAGTCAACTCAGCTCCTATTTCTAACCACTATTCTACAATATGCATTAAGATCATGATGTATTTTTGCTTCATAATCTCCCTCTAATGCTTGCTTCAAACTGTGGAAGAGATGGAAGTCAAATGTATTCATGGATGCATGCATGCTTAGCCACTCAATCATGTTCAACTTTTTGCGACCCCATGGACTGTAGCCCGCCACGGTCATCTGTCAATGGAATTCTCCAGGTAAGAATACTGGAGTGGGTTGCCATGTCCTCCTCCAGGGGATCTTCCTGACCCAGGGATGGAACCCACATTTCCTATGTCTCCTGTATTTTAGGCAGATTCTTTACTGCTGAACCATCAGGGAAACCCATGTTAATGGATAACTAAATGAAAATCCCTCCTATATTTTTATTCTCCAGCTGAAAAATTTCCACTCTTCCTTTGTTTTTCCAGCTTTTAATCTTTGTAACTATTTATGGGACTCCGGATTCCATGCTGTATCTTTCTGTTCTGCTGTTGCAGGAAGGGTGACCCTTTCTAGGGCCTGAAAGTGGGCTTTTGGCTAACACTCAGAAATGAACTGTCAGAGGAGATTCATGTGCTGACAAAGCAAGAGATTTTATTGGGAACGGGTGCATGGGCAGAGAGCAGCAGGGTAAGGGAACCCAGGAGGACTGCTCTGCCATGTGGCTCGCAGTCTCGGGTTTTATGTTGATGGGATTAGTTTCTGGGTTGTCTTTAGCTAATAATTTTGACTCAGAGTCCTTCCTGGTGGTGCATGCATCACTCAGCCAAGATGGATGCCCGTGGGAAGGATTCTGGGAGGTGGTCGGACACATAGTGTCTCCTTTTGACCTTTCCCGAACTCTTCTGGTTGGTGATGGCTTATTAGTTCCGTGTTCCTTACCAGGACCTCCTGTCGTAAAACAACTCATGCAAATGGTCACTAGGGTGCCTGGCCAGGGTGGGCGGTTTCAGTCAGTATGCTTCCCCTAACACTGCTCTGCCCCATGGTATGTCTTTTTCTCTAGAAAACATTCCTTCATGTCATCCATGTCATGATACTGCTTCTACTACTTTGCCTTAAGTGAAATCTAGTTTCTCCCAAGGTAGTCTTTCTTGAAACATTTCTTACTGATGTGGCTACTTAAGACCTGAATGATTGAAGGCCTAGGTGAACCCCAGTGATGAATTCCAATCCATCAGACACCAATCTACTGGCCCAGATGGACTGTATTTTCCATAGTTTTTCCTGAGAAATGTGATATGCATACTTGCAAGAGAGTTTTGGATAAGCCACTTGGGCTAGCAGTGGGAGATTTCATGCCAGAGCAATGATTTCAAGACTTTTGGACTCTATTCTCATGTTTTATAATAATACACATACTATTATAAAATTCTAGTTATAAGACATGCTCCATTTACTATCCATGGATAACATAAACACTGAATTTTGAAAAATTTATATATGTTTCTTATCTAAAATATAAAGGCAAATAAAGAAATAACTGATAATGCAAATTACTCAGACATGATGAAATATAAACATATAATGAAATAGCTATAATATATAGATATATATGAAATATATACATACATATTCATATGAATTATAATTCATACTCAGGTATAATTATTGAATATTAATTATAATTATTAAGTGTTGCTTTAAGAAAAGTTAAAAAAAAAAAAACCTCAGAGACCATCTATATAAGAAGGATAGAAGAAGACAGAAAAATATTGGTGTTACGCAAAGTAAAAATAGACCAGGTTATGGCTTTTTTTTTGTTTTGCATTTGATTAAAGAAACAAGGAAATGACATTAATGGGCATTGGAATAATATGCCAAGACAAATTACAGACTGTGGAGGTTGGAGGCAATGAAGAAGAAAATATTCTCACAAATAAACTGGTCCTTAGATGTAAGTTATGGCAAAGCACTTCTCTGTTTTATGACACAGACCAGAGCAGTCACAAGTATCACAGAAAACAAACCCAACAAATGCACAGTTTGTACTGTTAAGAAATAGACTAACAAAGGGATTCAAATGTGAAGCTTTATGTACAATAGATTTAACCTATAATGCAGTCTAGAGGTGAGCAGTCCAGGGAAGAGCAGATGGCTTGGCCAATGCCAACATGTCCTTTCGAGGTTGTAGCAAGCAGTGCCACCCGCTTCTTAACCACCAGCAAGTGGGGAAAAGACACCTAGGATATGGGGCTCCATTGCTAAGGAAAGATTCAAAACTATAGACATTAACTCTTTCTTAGGCTATTGACCAAACGTAGTCATAAGGACAAACCTAGCTACAGAGGAGAGAGGGAATGTGACCATGTGAAAACCTAAAATGCAGGTAGATCTATTACTCAAAGGAAGAAAAAGCAATTTTTAATGTAAAAATTTCTTGTAGAGACAAATATTAGTTTCTGTATAAAAGACCTTAGCAATCATATAGAAGAAAATTGGATATTTGAAAGAAAAAGATAATACTATGAAATGCTATAGATATAGACAGTAGATGTTTTGAGACTATGTCCTTGTAGCCTGAAAGACAAAGATGCTTCTAACAAACATGTGAATGTATAATTTTCAAGTTAGTAAGCAAATATGAAATATATGTTAGATCACCTTTACTAAAAAAGTTCAATGAGATCTCTGCATTTCATGTGTCTCTGCTACACAAAAGAATTTTGTTCTTTCACTGTTTAATACTGAAATTTTTCTGTTATTTATTTTTAACTGGCTTTGTTGTCTTCTAGTAACTGTATTACTCTATTCAAACACCTGTTTTAATTGAAATACATAGCTGGAAATGCTCTAATAATAAATTTAGTTTCTTTCCAGAAGTAAGTTATGTAAGTTTTAATTGGGTCCAAAACTTATCATAATTAGATGTATTAAATCATGTGCTGGCTTCAAAATCATCTTTTAATTAATTCTTCCTGAATTACTGGCTAGCATGTTTCATATCCATTTCAAATGGATTAATCATCCAATCTAGGATTGCATGTTCATACAGATTTTTAAATTTAAGCATTATATCTTTTTAAATAGAACACAAATGAGAGCAGTGTAGTTTCATTTCTGTGTGCTTGAGCTTATCCATATTTAACTGCTACAAAGATAGAAACTGAAAGTTCTTGGCAAGTAAGAATTTTTTAAATTGTTTATGATTGATAATTAATTTACTAATATTCTTTTACTTTATTGCATAAGAAGGACCTCATTTATCTTTTAAAATGCATAGTAAATATATGTCACATCATTTCATAATATTTTAACTTTGCTATTCAATTTTTACTTGATTAAAAGCATTCTACAACAGAATCAATTAGTGAACAAAATCCTTTTAGAATAAGTTTAAGATCAGTTGTTCATTTCTTCCTTATTGTCTTTTCAATAAGTTTGTGAAATTAATCATTCATTGGGTCACATTAATTATATGAGTGTCACTAACAGCAACATTCTTTGGTTTATGAAATCTTTAACTTAAATTCTCAGTGGTTAAGTATAACTGATGAATACTGAAATACATGCTAAAATACTTGATTCAACTTTTAAAATGAGACTTTAAATCCATGTTACTGACTTACTATACCCAGGACTCCATCTTTTTCATAAGCAATGATGTTGTAGAGAGGAAAATTTTTATGTAAACTGACATATAAAGGTTATAAAAATTGTCACAAGTATAAAGTACTCGTTGTTAGGGTGTCAGCTCAGGTTCTTCAAGAGGCAGACACCAAGGCAGGATTCAGTTCAGTTCAGTTCAGTTGTTAAGTCATGTCCGACTCTTTACGACCCCATGAATCGCAGCACGCCAGGCCTCCCTGTCCAACACCAACTGCTGGAGTTCACCCAAACTCATGTCCGTTGAGTCGGTGATGCCATCCAGCCATCTCATCCTCTGTCGTCCCCTTCTCCTCCTGCCCCCAATCCCTCCCAGCATCAGAGTCTTTTCCAATGAGTCAACTCTTCGCATGAGGTGGCCAAAGTACTGGAGTTTCAGCTTCAGCATCATTCCTTCCAAAGAAATCCCAGGGCTGACCTCCTTCAGAATGGACTGGTTGGATCTCCTTGCAGTCCAAGGGACTCTCGAGAGTCTTCTCCAACATCACAGTTCAAAAGCATGGGGAGGGAGGTGGGAGGGAGGTTCAGGATGGGGAACACGTGTACACCAGTGGAGGATGCATGTTGATGTATGGCAAAACCAATACAATATTGTAAAGTAAAAATAATAATAATAATAAAAAAATTAAAAAAAATGGAGACCAAAAAAACCTTTTTTAGATCACAAACCTGAGCAAATTTGTGGTCATTATGCTAGCCTTAGAAGTAACATTTAATGAAAGTCATTCAGGCAGAAGTAAAGTAATAACACATGGGAATCTTTAGCTCCTTAATAGAAGAACATTGAAAATGGTAAATATGGGAATGAATAGGAAATGCCTCAATTATCTATGTTTGAAAACTCTTTTTTTAAAAAATTTTATTTTATTTTTAAACTTTACGTAATTGTATTAGTTTTGCCAAATATCAAAATGAATCCGCCACAGGTAAAAATAAAACTGATAATATATATGGTGTGTGTTTTAATAAAAGTAAGGTTAAAGTATATGAGAACATCACCACAAACCACTGAAGTAGGAAAATTGAAGGCTAATATCTAAGATTCCTTATTAATATGGCTGTTAAAAAAAGAAAATAAATGTGATTGAGACTGTAGAAAAGGGAGCTCTGGGGTATTGTAGAAATATATGTTGGTGCAACCCCTAAGGAAGATATTATGGAATTACCTCAAAAAATTAAAAATAAAGCTAACATCTGATTCAAAAACAAACAAACATACAAAAAAAACCCCAAAAGCATCAATTGTTCAGTGCTCAGCTTTCTTCATAGTCCAACCCTCACATCCATACATGACCACTGGAAAAACCATAGACTTGACTAGAAGGACCTTTGTTGGCAAAGTAATATTTCTGCTTTTCAATATGCTATCTAGGTTGGTCATAACTTTCCTTCCAAGGAGTAAGCGTCTTTTAATTTCTTGGCTGCAATCACCATCTGCAGTGATTTTGGAGCCCCCCAAAATAAAGTCTGCCACTGTTTCCACTGTCTCCCCATCTATTTCCCATCCTGAAAGATGATGTTGTGAAAGTGCTGCTCTCGATATGTCAGCAAATTTGGAAAACTCAGCAGTGGCCACAGGACTGGAAAGGTCAGTTTTCATTCCAACTCCAAAGAAAGGCAATGCCAAAGAATGCTCAATCTACCGCACAATTGCACTCATCTCACGCGCTAGTAAAGTAATGCTCAAAATTCTCCAAGCCAGGCTTCAGCAATACATGAACCGTGAACCTCCAGATGTTCAAGCAGAGGAACCAGAGATCAAATTGCCAACATCCACTGGATCATGGAAAAGCAAGAGAGTTCCAGAAAAACATCTATTTCTGCTTTATTGACTATGCCAAAGCCTTTGACTGTGTGGATCACAATAAACTGCGGAAACTTCTGAAAGTGATGAGAATACTTGACCACCTGACCTTCCTCTTTAGAAACCTGTATGCAGATCAGGAAGCAACAGTTAGAACTGGACATGGAACAACAGACTGGTTCCAAATAGGAAAAGGAGTACGTCAAGGCTGTATATTGTCACCCTGCTTATTGAACTTATATGCAGAGTACATCATGAGAAATGCTGAGCTGGAAGAAGCACAAGCTGGAATCAAGATTGCCAGGAGAAATATCAATAACCTCAGATATGCAGATGATATCACCCTTATGGCAGAAAGTGAAGAGAAAGTAAAAGCTTCTTGATGAAAGTGAAAGAGGAGAGTGAAAAAGTTGGCTTAAAGCTCAACATTCAGAAAACTAAGACAGGATTAGACATTTACAAATTTATTTGAGGAAATGCCTGTGAAGAACAAAGGGAAGGAAACAGAAGATAAAGAGTGTCTTCAGATTGCAACACAGGTCTGACACCTGTGAAAGGAGAGAGGAAAAGGAGGATTGGAAATAAAGAACCTTGGACTACAGAGCAGTTTTAAGAAGAAATTGGAAGAGGCAGATGGGAGATCCTCAAGTTAAAGTCACCTTTTAGAGGAACCTAGCGACTTCACTTTGATTTTCACTTTCATACATTGGAGAAGGCAATGGCACCCCACTCCAGTACTCTTGCCTGGAAAATCCCATGGATGGAGGAGCCTGGTAGGCTGCAGTCCATGGGGTCGTGAAGAGTCAGTCATGATGAGCGACTTCACTTTCACTTTTCACTTTCATGCATTGGAGAGGGAAATGGCAACCCACTCCAGTGTTCTTGCCTGGAGAATCCCAGGGTTGGGGGAGCCTGGTGGGCTGCCGTCTATGGGGTCTCACAGAGTCGGACTTGACTGAAGCGACTTAGCAGCAGCAGCAGCAGTGCCCTATTAGAATAGACTTGTGCTGGTATCACTGTTGCACTCACTGGAACAGCCCACAGAAAGTGCGGCCTCACTATGAATACAATGATGGGTCCAGACGGTAGAGGGGCCAGCTGACATCAGTGAATGTCACCCCCTGCAGCAGACCTGAGAGCACAGCTGCCAAGTTAGCAATTCTGAAACTCACATTTCCTCTTTGGCTTTTTAATTAGTGATAAACCATACATCTCCAAGCAACAGAACTTTATTTTTAAGCAGGGTACTTCCATTCACCTCTAAAGAAAAGATGCTTATCTGTTATTCATTACAGAGATGGATTTTTTGTTCAACTTTCACTAGCTTATAGATTCTTCTTCAATCATCTTCACTGCTTAATTCAATAGAAGAAAATAATTTGATTTGGATTTTTCTCTTTTCTTGAACTAATGACCTTCTGAAGTGGATAAATGTATTTCTCCAATATTTTTTAGCTTTTGATATTTTTGTCATCAATTTCCTATTTTTTAAGGAGTGAGTGCTTTATTATTCTGATTAGAATATTTATAAGCATTTCAGGGACAGGATTATAGCTCTCAGACACTACTTTAAATCTTGAAAGTATAATTTTGTCAAATACAATGGCATTTGTTTTTTTTTTGGCAAGTGTACACTTAATTTTGATCATTCCATTGTTTAATTAAAAAAAGAAAAATTGGCAGAGTACTTCATGACAGTAGATTAGTAGGCAAAGCTATAAAACTCAACTTCAAATTTCAACTAAATATTGCTAACATTTTCCCTTTATTTGGCATTTTGAAATGAGAACTAATTAAACACACACATATATATACATATGTGTGTATATAATTATCCTTATATATTTAAATATTATTATGAATTCAACATCCACACATTTACATTGATAGATATCCTTAAATGGTGAATCAAGCACCACCATTGGTAATTTAATTTTTCTAAATGATAACAATTCTTAGTAATGTTCAAAAGAGAACAGTGCTGAAAATTTCCCTAAATTTCCAGCTATATGACTACAGAATTTAACGCCTTCTAAAATCATGCAAAAATAAGTTCAGAAAGTCATAAGCATGTACTTGACCCATAAAGATCCAGTAATGCATTAAATCTGTGGGACAGATGTTGCTCCTTACTGTGTAGAAAAACTACCCTTTACATTGCAAAATGTCACTCATTCATGGCTCCTTCAACCGATTCCAGCAATGCCCTTCAGTCATGATAGTCAAAAGTACCCTTATTTTTGTATAGAATGAGCCATGAAATGCCTTCTAAGGCAAGAGTCCTGTGAAGTATAGAACTTCTTCTATGTTAAACAGTATGTGAGCTAAAACTATTTCTTCCTGAAGTCCTCCCTAGACTACTCAACTGCTCTTCTAAACTAATAATTAATAGGTATTTTAAATGTATTTGTTTGAAGGGCCATCAATTCATTGACCTATAAGACTACTGAAGCTTTTTTTTTTTTTTTTTACTCCAATTTGTTCTATCACTTGAAAAAAGAGGTGAAGGAAATTGCTCAGTATATACCCAGGACACCAGAATTTCAAGTGCAGGTAAGTGTTTAAAAAGTTGATCTTACAAGGAAAAATTAGCAATTTTTTGCTGCCCTGAATTCTTGTAGTCTGCAGCATAATGTCTTCAAGCTACAACAGGCTTGTCAGTTCTCCCCTGTAGGATTCTACTGTGAATAACAGGACTGGGCACTGGATTTCTTATGTTTTATCAGCCTTGCCTAATAAGGAGTGGATAATTATTTTCTTGTCATAATTTTCAACATTCATTCCTAAGAACAAATTATAGCCAGGTACAAATGGAATCATAAAAAGGATATAATTAAGAAACAAGAGGGAATTAAAAAAAAAATGCTTGCTGTTTTACTGAGACCAGATCCCAGTTTATTTCCTTGCCCTAAGCAGAAGAAACTAATTTTCCTACTGTGGCTTGATCTTGTTGTGGGATAGTCTGTTTTGTCAGAGTCTAAGAAGCCTGATCCCCATGCCATCCCTAATTTAATTCTATGGTTGACCAGTCCTCTTGGGGATATCTTATCTCGGATCTTTATTTCACATTGTTTTGTTGTTAAAGTTCTTTTTCAGCCCCTGAAATATTAATCTCCTTGTCACTGAAAGAGACATTTTTTAGGGATTATAAGATTATCAGTTTAAATATGATGCTGGAAAGTATCATCATTAGGTCTATGGATACAATAAATTCCTAAGTTTTCTGTGGAAATTAATGCAAATATTTTTTTCCCTGAATTTATAGAGTTTAGAGCAAAAATCTCAATACACACATTTGGGTTGGAACCCTGACTCTAGCAGATTCCAACTTAACATTTGCTGGATGAATAGCCTGAAATCAGTTCTGTGACCTTTTTATGCCTTCAGCTGCCTTACTGGTAAAATGTGTCACATTATGAGGTGGTTTGAATGATGAAATGAGGTGATGTTTACAGCAATAGCTCAGTGCTTGGTCTAGAGTTAGAATTCAAGTAGATGGGGAAAAAGTGGAAACAGTGACAGATTTTATTTTGTTGGGCTTCAGAATCACTGAGGACAGTAACTGCAGCCAGGAAATTAAAAGATGCTTGGCCCTTGGAGAGAAAGCTATGATAAACCTATTTAAAAAGTAGACATCACTTCACCGACAAAGGTCCATCTAGTCAAAGCTATGATTTTTCCAGTAGTCATGTAATGGATTTGAGAGTTGGACAATAAAGAAAGCTGAGCGCTGAAGAATTGATGCTTCTGAACTGTCGTGTTGGAGAAGACTCTTGAGAGTCCCTTGGATGACAAGGAGATCAAACCAGTCAATCCTAAAGGAAATTAGTCCTGAATATTCATTGGAAGGACTAATGCTGAAGCTGAAGCTCCAATACTTTGGCCACTTGATGCAAAAAACTGACGCACTGGAAAAGACCCTGATGCTGGAAAGACAGACGGCAGGAAGAGAAGAGGGTGACAGGATGAGATGGTCGGATGGCATAACCGACTCAATGGACATGAGTCTGAGCATACTCTGGGAAATAGTTCAAGGATAGGGAAGCCTGGATTGCTGCAGTTCATGGGGTTGCAAAGAATCATACATGAGAGAGTGAACAACAGCAACAAACAACATTAATTATAATAAAAGTATTATAAAGATAAGATTTTTCTTTATACTTTGTAGAGTAGCTAGTATCACTAATTAGTGAGTCAACATTATTTCAGAGGTTTTAAAACATAGAGTTGATTTCCCTCCCACTTAGTTCAGGAATGGTGATCTACATCAACAAGTGACAGTCATTTGGGGATAGGCAGCTCTTCCTACTTTGCAACATGGCTTTTAAATTCTCTCTGATCATCACCCTGCAAGTCCCATGAAGGAGGGGAGAAATGTTTACTTACATATTTATTATTTACCTGGTTGTGTCAGGTCTTAGTTGCTTCACGTGAGGTCTTTGTTGTGGCATGTGGGATATTTTGTTGCAATGTACTGCCACTGCTGCTGCTAAGCTGCTTCAGTCATGTCTGACTTTGTGCAACCCCATTTAGGCGGCAGCCCACCAGGCTCCTCTGTCCCTGGGATTCTCCAGGCAAGAATACTGGAGTGGGTTGCCATTTCCTTCTCCAATGCATGCATGCATGCTAAGTTGCTTCAGTCATGTCTGACTCTGTGTGACCCTATGGACAGCAGCCCACCAGGCTCCTCTGTCCACAGGATTCTCTAGGCAAGAATACTGGAGTGGGTTACCATTTCCTTCTCCTGTTGCAATGCACAGGCGTCTCTAATTGTGGTGTATGGGCTCAGCTGTTGCTGCATGAAGGCTAGTTGCCCCATGGCATGTGCGATCTTAGTTCCCTCACCAGGAGTCAAACCCATGTTCTCCTTTGCAAGGCAGATTCTTAAACACTGGGCCACACAGGGAAGACTCAGCATGACACCATTCTTAAATGCACAGAGTAGAAATGACATACAACTTTTAATGATTTTCTACTGGTGAGAGCTTGATCGCGTGCTCACCTATCTGCAAATGTGGCCCATGGGCAATCATGTCACAGCTGTCCTTACTATGGGCCAAGAAGAGAAAAGATTTTAGTGGCTGGACAGTCCCCCACCATGACTTTCTGTAAGTCAACAATGCAGTAGTCTTTTCTCTGTATTTCAAAAGGGTATAAGACTTCTCTCTACTACCAGGGAGGAAAAATATGGGAAGTGGGCTTTTACTTGAGTCTCTAGGATACTATTTCTTAAACATATAGCCAATATGCAACTATAACCCAAACTCCTGGAGAACTTGTTAAAGTTGTAGATTCTAGGTCTCTAGATGATTTATAATGATCAATATCTCAGGGGCATTACCTAAAAATTTAACTTTCATCTAGTAAGTCAGGTGATCCTTACATGCATTCAATTTGAGAAGTATTGCCATAAAATCTAAGGGGATACTTCATTTAAAGTGGTAGGTGACTAAATTTCAGCCCTTCAAAAGACCTTGATGCCGGAAAGGATTGAAGGCAGGATGAGAAGGGGACAACAGAGGATGAGATGGTTGGATGGCATCACCGACTCAATGGACATGATTTTGAGCAAGCTCTGGGAGATGGTGAAGGACAGGGAGGCCTGGCATGCTGCAGTCCATGGGATTGCAAAGAATCAGACACAATAATGGAACAACAACAAAAAAAACTGCTACTATTTGTTCTTTAACATGATAGAAGTAAAAATTCAAAACAAAAACAAATACTCATGATGATTCTCTCTCTATGATGCATCTTTTTATCTTCTAAATGACTTTGCTTTTGTTCATTAGAAAGACAATGATGAATTAGTTTCAGTAGAAATTTCATCGTTTAATGTCTTACCAATGACCATCCAAATCCAGAAGTATAATATTGTGTATAAAATTATCATTAAGATCTATGGGAAGATGGTTATTATTAGGATTTTAATAGTCATATATTTTCTTCAATGATCAAAATTTATTATATGACTTTGTTTTCAATCTCTCCTAAATATATTATTTTACAATTCATCCTTATAGGGAAAATATCCTTTAAAACTATAAAAGGTTAAATCTTTTACATAACTTATTTTGTTCACTAGGATATTGTTTTATAACCTAAATCATCAAATATAATCTTTAAATTTTTTTTAGTTGCTATTATATGTTCAGACTTAAATTGAAGAAAGTAGGGAAAACCACTAGACCATTCAGATATGACCTATTTCAAATCCCTTATGATTATACAGTGGAAGTGAGAGATAGATTTAAGGGCATAGATCTAACAGAGTGCCTGATGAACTATGAAGTGAGGTTCGTGACATGGTACAGGAGACAGGGATCAAGACCATCCCCGTGGAAAAGAAATGCAAAAAAGCAAAATGCTGTCTGGGGAGGCCTTACAAATAGCTGTGAAAAGAAGAGAAGCAAAAAGCAAAGGAGAAAAGGAAAGATATAAGCATCTGAATGCAGAGTTCCAAAGAATAGCAAGAAGAGATAAGAAAGCCTTCAATGCAAAGAAATAGAGGAAAATAACAGAATGGGAAAGACTAGGGATCTCTTCAAGAAAATTAGAGATACCAAGGGAACATTTCATGCAAAGATGAGCTCGATAAAGGACAGAAATGGTATGGACCTAACAGAAGCAGAAGATATTAAGAAGAGGTGGCAAGAATACATAGAAGAACTGTACAAAAAAGATCTTCATGACCTAGTTAATCACGATGGTGTGATCACTGACCTAGAGCCAGACATCCTGGAATGTGAAGTCAAGTGGGCCTTAGAAAGCATCACTACGAACAAAGCTAGTGGAGGTGATGAAATTCCAGTTGAGCTATTCCAAATCCTGACAGATGATGCTGTGAAAGTGCTGCACTCAATATGCCAGCAAATTTGGAAAACTCAACAGTGGCCACAGGACTGGAAAAAATCAGTTTTCATTCCAATCCCAAAGAAAGGCAATGCCAAAGAATGCTCAAACTACCACACAATTGCACTCATCTCACACGTTACTAAAGTAATACTCAAAATTCTTCAGCAATATGTGAACCGTGAAATTCTTGATGTTCAAGCTGGTTTTAGAAAAGGCAGAGGAACCAGAGATCAAATTGCCAACATCCGCTGGATCATGGAAAAAGCAAGAGAGTTCCAGAAAAGCATCTATTTCTGCTTTACTGACTATGCCAAAGCCTTTAACTGTGTGGATCACAATAAACTGTGGAGAATTCTGAAGGAGATGGGAATACCAGACCACATGATCTGCCTCTTGAGAAATTTGTATGCAGATCAGGAAGCAACAGTTAGAACTGGACATGGAACAACAGTCTGGTTCCAATAGGAAAACAAGTATGTCAAGGCTGTATATTGTCACCCTGCTTATTGAACTTATATGCAGAGTACATCAAGAAACGCTGGACTGGAAGAAGCACAAGCTGGAATCAAGATTGCCAGGAGAAATATCAATCACCTCAGACATGCAGATGACACCACCCTTATGGCAGAAAGGGAAGAGGAACTAAAAAGCCTCTTGAAGAAAGTGAAAATGGAGAGTGATAAAGTTGGCTTAAAGCTCAACATTCAGAAAATGAAGATCATGGCATTCAGTCCCATCACTCATGGGAAATAGATGGAGAAACAGTGGAAACAGTGTCAGACTTTATTTTTTGGGGCTCCAAAATCATTGCAGATGGTGACTGCAGCCATGAAATTAAAAGACGCTTACTCCTTGGAAGGAAAGTTATGACCAACCTAGATAGCATATTGAAAAGCAGAGACATTACTTTGCCAACAAAGGTTCGTCTAGTCAAGGCTATGGTTTTTCCTGTGGTCATGTATGGATGTGAGAGTTGGACTGTGAAGAAGGCTGAGCGCCGAAGAATTGATGCTTTTGAACTGTGGTGTTGGAGAAGACTCTTGAGAGTCCCTTGGACTGCAAGGAGATCCAACCAGTCCAATCTGAAGGAGATCAGCCCTGGGATTTCTTTGGAAGGACTGATGCTAAAGCTGAAACTCCAGTACTTTGGCCACCTCATGCGAAGAGTTGACTCATTGGAAAAGACCCTGATGCTGGGAGGGATTGGGGGCAGGAGGAGAAGGGGACGACAGAGGATGAGATTGCTGGATGGCATCACTGACTTGATGGATGTGAGTCTGGGTGAACTTCGGGAGTTGGTGATGGACAGGGAGGCCTGGCATGCTGCGATTCATGGGGTCGCAAAGAGTCGGACAGGACTGAGCAACTGAACTGAACTGATATGTTATTGTATAAAAAAGCTGTTATATGTTATCATTAAAACTCTGCCATTTTAGTAGTGTAGCTTTATGTGTTCTTTGATATTCTAAATACTATTGTTTTGTTATATATACCTTGCCAACAAAGGTCTATCTAGTCAAGGCTATGATTTTTCCAGTTGTCATGTATGGATGTGAGAGTTGGACTATAAAGAAAGCTGAGGGCCAAAGAATTGTTGCTTTTTAAATGTGGTGCTGGAGAAGATTCTTGGGAGTCCCTTGGACTGCAAGGAGATCCAGCCAGTCAACCCTAAAGGAAATCAGTCCTGAATATTCATTGGAAGGACTGATGCTGAAGCTGAAACTCCAATACTTTGGCCACTTGATGAGAAGAACAGACTCAATGGAAAAGACCGTGATGCTGAGAAAGATTGAATGTGGGAGGAGAAGGGGATGACAGAGGATGAGATGGTTGGATGGCATCACCGACTCAATGGACATGAGTTTGAGTAAACTCCGGGAGTTGGTGATGGACAGGGAGGCCTGGCGTCCATGGGGTCACAAAGAGTTGGACACGACTGAGCGACTGAACTGATTGAGACTTTCAAAAAATGCTATTTCTGTTTTGGAAAGTATTTTCTTAACATTCATGATTTGACTAGAAAAACTCTCATCTTACACTGAGCTAGCAAAAGATTAGGTTTTCTCATTTTTTTTTTTTTAACATAAAGATCAAGCTTTCTTGAAACTTGGTGTAACCTTTTTCACTTTTGATGTTTTATAAATATGCCTAGGGCCAGTGAGCTTCATATCTCAGTTTCCACAGAGAGTTCAGATCTGTGAGAATTAGCAAGGGATTACAGTGATATTTTCTCCCCTGTGCTCTTGCTTCTGGCTACTATGCTCCTTCTTTTACTACATAATGTTTTCAGGAAATATTTTTAAATTCACTGTTTTTATTATGAACTTTTATTTTTCTAATATTTTTGTCAGATTTTCTTGACATCACTTTGGCCAAATATGCTATCAATGTTGGCTTTATTTCCCTGCAAATGTATTTGGGTGGTTTTGAAGAAGAGATACCATTTGAATCTATAATCCAAATCCATGTTTGTCTGCTACAAAAATTTGAACTAGGAATGAATTTCTCACCTCCCATTAAAGAAAAAATATGAAATGGAGCTTAATACATACTGAGTATGATTACTGGGTACCGGGTTTGTTAGAAAATAATCAATGTTTTCACATTTTACCAGGTTAAGTGAATTTTCCTACTCATTATTTACAGGGGCAAGGCACAATCACATAATTAAATGTACTTGCCTAGTTTCAAAAAAGAAAAGTCAGATTTCCATATTTGGAGTAGAACATAATAGGTAATTCCAAAACCTTGACTATATTTTTTCTTCCTTTTACCACTACATTTATGATTAAATCAGAATAGTCCTACTGGAAGAATTCATTTTAAGTCTCAAAAGATCTTATTTTTAAAATTTTAATAAAGCTCACATGGTATAAAATTTGATTTTGCTTACTCTGAGTAAGCAAAAGTAGGATGAGTTCACTATGAATAAAGGAAACAATAATTCGCTTGTAAATAAATGGTTTGTCACCAAAATGCCTTTGCATTCTTGAGTCTAGAGATTATAGGTAAGGTAAAACATTAACCAAGGGGTAGCCTTATGATCTGTGTGACAGAGAAGAAAAGAACTATGGTTATATTGTTGAGCCTTTGCTGAAATTTCATTGAATTTTAATTCCTATAAATACTGTTCCCCACTCTGACATTAACTCTTGATATCATGTTGATTCTAAGACCAAATCTGATCTATAAATCCAACAGGAAATGTTATCTAACATTTCATTAAATAAATGTGGGAAAATAATTAGTCTCTCTTCCTGTGTCTCTTGAGAGACAAAACATAAGGGACTGTGTTGTTTCCTGTGTACATGGTCTAGTTTAATTACATTGTTTTTATAGCCCTCCTTTATAAACAAGAAGGATAAAATCAGCTGTCCGAGACAAAATGGTAAAGAAAGAAAGGAACCAGGAGATGCAAGTGCTAGTCTAAGTGTGAAAGGCTGGGCTGAAGTCTATACCTATGGACACTTGGGATTTCTCTCACATTAAACTCAGGTATGATTGGAAAGTCTTGTTTAATAGATAAGAATGTATACAACATGCAACTGTTTGTATGTTGTATATATCCTGGTCTTTTGAAAAAAAAAAAAAAACAAAAACAACTTTAGACTTCAAGGCAAGTTTATCTATTTATCTATTTGTCTATTTATTTAGCCTTACAGTCTTTCCTCAGTAAAGAATGTGCCTGCCAATGCAGGAGACTTGGTTTCGATCCCTGGGTTGGGAAGATCCCTTGGAGAAAGAAATGTTAACCACTCCAGCATTTTTGCCTGAAAAATGCTATGGACTGAGGAGCCTGGTGAACTCCAGTCTGTGGGGTCTCAAAAGAGTTAGACAAAACTTAGGGATACAACAGCAACATTCTTTCGACCAATAAGAGACTCTCTTGTGATCATTGTTAAAAACACCACCACCAATACTCTCCCCACTTAGGCTATTTTTTACTTAGGCTTGCTTTGGTGAGAGTATATAAGTGTTAATTTACTTACTTAGGCACTCTGGCATGAGCCAGTTTCTACCTGATATTTCCCATTCTGTGATAACAGAATATATTGATTGAAGCAAACCCTCAACCAAAAAGTGAATCATGTATGCAATTCATAAGTATCATTAAAATGCAGGCATACTATTTTTACTCTATCATTAAATGCCATAATTATCAGCATTAATAATAAATATATTGAATTATTTCTGGCAGAACAATTCCATGTTCTTACTTTAAAATAAAGTTAACATGCAGTCTCTCTTTTGAGTGCCTACAATCAATTTGGAGAGATAGAGTGTGTACATAAAATAATTATATTCTAAAGATAATAATTGTGAGGCTGAATTATTTTATAGACACAAAGAAAGACCTTCATTTAGGTCTGTGTAATACAGTACTACTATTAAATGATACCAATAATAAACTCAGGTGACCAGGATGGAGCAAGAAAGATGTAAACAAAAAAAGCAAGCAAAACATGTAAACATGATGCTGGCTAATGAATTATCAAACAGTTGTAGATATTATCACAGATTCTCTCTTTAGCCTTAACACATGTGTTTGACTAGACAAAAGCAATTTATTTAAATATATATACATATAAATATTAAGTTTTATCCCTTTAAAATTTCAACTCTGACAGTTCCAAAGATAACAGTTCCTTTGGATCTAATGATCGTTATCTCCATATGTTTCAGGCACTTATTTGCTAGCAAAATTTCATTAGGCAGTGTGGAAAAATTAGCCCCTTATAAAATTACCCATCGAAGAGGACTGACAGCCTTTATTTCTTGATAGTGCCAGTATTTGTCAGAAACAGGAATAGACAGACCCCAAGTCACCAAAACAGGGTGTGTTTTGCATTATAACAGTGCCAGGTTAGTTAGGCATTTCTGTCAGTTTCAAAGGTCCAGGATAAAAAAAAAAAAAAAAAAAAAAGTCCAGGATATCCATATCACAGACTCTCCTTCTAGGGCTAACTGGATAAAAAGCTGACATTCTTTTAAATTTGAGAATATTTTAGTGACTCAGTGGAGGGCTATGAAATGATTTCATTTGAATGGGCTTGATAGAAATCTGACACAATCTTGTCATTAATGTCAATTTTGAGATTTTTTTAACAATAAAAAGCTTGTAGGAATTTAACATGAAAATTATCAACCCTCTTGGTTTGTAAGTTAAGTTTAGTTTTACTACTTCATATTCATATTAAAATGTTTATCTCTGTAGGCACTTTTATAATTTATATTCAATTAAACTTTTAAAACTGAGGAATTAGAAATGTTAACTTTTTTCTTAAGTTATTAATTTAAAATACAACTAGCAGATAACTAGAAAAACATTCATTTAAACAAGTGGGGATTTCATTTTGTCACCTAACCAATATTCTTGAGGAAAGGGATGCACAAACAAACCATGTATGCTTAGTCGCTCAGTTGTGTCCGACTCTTTGTGACCCCATGGACTGTAGCCCACCAGGCTCCTCTGTCTATGGGTATTCTCCAGGCAAGAATACTGGGACTGGGTTGCCATGCCCTCCTCCAAGGGATCTTCCCAACCCAGAGATTGAACCCAGGTCTCCTGCATCGCAGGCAGATTCTTTACTCTCTGAGCCATCAGAGAAGCTCCATCCAGCCATTCAGCTGCACAATAATGTCACAGACAATTGTACTCTTTTACACTCATGTTTATTTCCTCTTGTATGTAAATTGCTGCTGTAGCTCCAGCCATCATATCTATTTTCAGGGCAGGATGAAGGGCAAACAGGGCTGTGCTGGAACATCTGTCCCATTTGTCAGAATTTACCAGCAAGCTTCCCAATGTACTCTGCTAGCCAGGTTTAAACCATGACTGCTAGCTTCACAGAGGTTTGAAAATTGGGGACTCATAGAGATTGTATTGATTGAGACCAACACAGTTGATCATTGAATCATATTACTTAATTAGCAGGGAAGTCAGAAAAGGAAACTGTGTCTGTCAAATACATATTCACTATGAAAAAAAATAGCAATGAAAATAAAATCTACACATTAAAGATTGAAAGTTAGTTGCACAGTTGTATCCAACTCTTTGTGATCCCAAGGACTGTAGCCTATGAGGCTCCTCTATCCGTGGGATTCTCCAGGCAAGAGTACTGGAGTGGGTGGCCATTTCCTCCTCCAGGGGATCTTCCTGACCCGAGGATCAAAGGATCTTCCTGACCCTGATCCCCTGCATTTCAGGAAGATTCTTTACCAACTGAACTACTAGGGAAGCCCCTACTGAAGATGGGATGTTCTTGTTCTTTTCTCTCAATTCAAATCCAGAATGAAAACTTATTGTTTTCTTTTTTAAAAATTTAATATAAATTAATTATTATTTCTTTGATATTTAAAATGTGTGTTTTTTTTTTAATTTTCTTCTGGTACACTAAACACATATATGTATTACAACTGCAATCATATATCAATCAAAAAATTTAAAAAGTAAAGAGCAATAATATATATATATATATGCTTGCTCTATACTTGCTCTTCACTTGTTGATTGTCCCATAAGCCACTATTACTCTTCCTACCAGATGACTCTGAGGTTAGAGTTTCTTCAGGTTAACTAAGGAGGAAGGACATTCATTTATGGAGAAGTTCTCACCTACAACCTGTTTTGGGACTGTGGCTTCTTTGATCTGTTCCCAGTATTGTTTTGAAATCACTCTTTGAAAATAGAAATTCCCCCACATTTCTAATCAGCTAAAGGAATTCTCCTATTTTCCAGGGCTGTCATACATTAATTGTTCAAAACATTATTCCTATCACTTCAATGGCCATGGGGACGGATGGGTGAAAGACATATGCATTTATCACTGGAAATAGAAATTCCTTCTATAATTCTCAATAGTTCCTTATTCAGTTGAATTTTTTAAGTTTACTGAGTGTGCATCAAGATCAAAGCACAGTGATGGTTGTTAAAGCATACATGCAGATGACTAATACATCCTCTTTGACAGAAGCTGAGTCTAAAGAAGTGTTCAGGAAGAAATGTCTCATGTACTATTTGTAGCACTATTAAAGCAACTATTTATAGAACCCTAAAGGTAGAGAGGAAAATCTCAAGTGGTCAAAAGTCTCAATCTGAGAAAATATATTCTAAAATATATTGTGTAAAATATATTGTGTAAAATAAGTGTAAAATATATTGTGTAAAATATATAGTGTAAAATAAGGTAGGTAACAAAGTCAATAACTGCTAAGAATTAGGCAGAAAAATGGTGCTTTCTGGCAACAAAGTCCAATATGTATAACTGTTACGTGGGTTATAACAGATTTTCTATGTGAATGCAGAAGTCACTAAGAAAGAATTTATGTTTTCAAAAAGAGGTGTTAATATTGGAAACAGATCAGAGAAGCCACAATCCCCAAACAGGTGTAGGTGAGAACTTCTCCATAGATGAGAAAGATGAGAAGAGGAAGGTGAGAGTAAAATTTTAATCAGGAAGAAGAGGTGAATTTGGGGTTGCAGTAGGCCACAGTAAATAGTGATTGAACAGAAACAAGAGTGTAAACTTCAAAACATAAAAGCAGGAGACAAGGAGGAAAAGAATTGGTGCAGAGTTGGTTATCAAGTCTGCGGGAAGAAATGAGGTCCATGACTGTTTTCCTAGATGGCCAAGTGTCATTACACCAAATCAATCTTTATCTCTTTCAAGCATAATCCCCAACATGTAAATGTAATTTAGTAACATCAATTAGTAGCATCAATCTCAGGTAAATTATCTTAACTACTTTCCAAGTTCTAAAATTCAAGCATTTAAATAATTTACCTAAAGCTGCACATCATGTGAGCAACAAATCCAAGGTTAAAATTCACCTGTAGTTCTATTAAAGTCATGTGAAATATACATGTGTGTTGTGAATATACATGTGTGTGTATGCATGTAATTGGTATTTTTTTCTTAATTTGGAATAATATGTTTTACTTAATTACAATACATTGAAAAATATGATTATGCTAATTAATGATGAATATATGCAAACATATTGATGAATATAGGCAAACAGGCTGTATATTGTCACCTTGCTTATTTAACTTATATGAAGAGTACATCATATGAAATGCTGGGCTGGATGAAGCACAATCTGGAATCAAGATTGCTGGGAGAAATATCAATAATCTTGGATGTGCAGATGACACCACCCTTATGGCAGAAAGTGAAGAGGAACTAAAAAGCCTCTTGATGAAAGTGAAAGAGGAGAGTGAAAAAGTTGGCTTAAAACTCAATGCTCAGAAAACTAAGATCATGGCATCCACTCTCATCACTTCATGGCAAATAGATGGGGAAACAATGGAAACAGTGAAAGACTTTATTTTTGGAGGCTCCAAAATCACTGCAGATGGTGACTGTAGCCATGAAATTAAAAGGCACTTGCTCCTTGGAAGAAAAGCTATGGCCAACCTAGACAGCATACTAAAAACAGAGACATTATTTTGTCAACAAAGTTCTGTCTAGTCAAAGCTATGGTTTTTCCAGAAATCATGTATGGATGTAACAGTTAGACTATAAAAAAAGTTGAGCACTGAAGAATTGATACTTTTGAATTGTGATGTTCAAGAAGACTCTTTAGAGTCCCTTGGACTGCAATGTGATCCAACCAGTCCATCCTAAAGGAAATCAGTCCTGAATATTCACTGGAAGGATTGATACTGAAGCTGAAACTCCAATTCTTTGGCTACCTGATGAAAAGAACTGACTCATTGGAAAAGACCCTGATGCTAGGAAAGATTGAAAGTGGGAGGAGAAGGGGATGACAGAGGATGAGATGGTTGGATGGCATCACTGACTCAATGGGACATGAGTTTGAGTAAGCTTAGGGAGTTGGTGATAGACAGGGAAGCATGGCATTCTCCTGTCCATGGGGTCACAAAGAGTTAGACGCAACCAAGCAACTGAACTGAACTGAACTGATATGTAAACAAAATAGGAGCAATGGCAAAAGGAGTCTGTTTCCATTGCTGAAAATACATTTCATCATTTGAGATTCAGTTTTAATTGATCCCTTAGGGAGAATATGATAAGCAGTTATTTACCTGGCTGACATGAATACTATGGCAAATCATAGTTTTCACTATTCCTTCCACAGCTAACACTTCCTTTGTGTTCATTAATGGCTCCCAATTTCATTTACTTATTAGATTTGGTTGTTGATGCACAGAAAGCAATAATTCCTACACTGATGAATACTGAATTAAAATTGCTCAATTATCAAAGTTTTATTTTTTGTGATGTTTGTAAATGTCTGACTAGCCATGGCTGTAAGTAAAATGACTTTTGGATTTTGCACAGGTGAAGAGCTTTAGTGGGATATTGCTGTATTGAAATACTTTGTGGTGTCATGTGGAAAATATTGAAATGTCTATCTGCAAGCAGAATAAGGACAGCAGCAGAAATTAGCAATCATGGGGTAAGTGATACTGATCAGTCCCACCTCTCTCACTCCTTTTCTTTTCCCACCTCACAGCTCAGACTATGAGATTTCTAGTGATAAAGCTGTTAAATGTTTTGAGATCTTCAGAGAAAGATAATTTATTGAATTAGTCCTATATGCGTAAATTAATAGAAATATTTAATCTGAATTTAGTCTTTCTCAGTCCAGTTCAGTTCAGTCGCTCAGTCATGTCCAACTCTTTGCGACCCCATGAATCGCAGCACGCCAGGCCTCCCTGTCCATCACCAACTCCCAGAGCTCACCCAGACTCACATCCATTGAGTCAGTGATGCCATCCAGCCATCTCATCCTCTGTCGTCCCCTTCTCCTCCTGCCCCCAATCCCTCCCAGCATCAGAGTCTTTTCCAATGAGTCAACTCTTCGCATGAGGTGGCCAAATTACTGGAGTTTCAGCTTTAGCATCATTCCTTCCAAAGAAATCCCAGGCTGATTTCCTTTAGAATGGACTGGTTGGATCTCCTTGCAGTCCAAGGGACTCTCAAGCGTCTTCTCCAACACCACTGTTCAAAAGCATTAATTTTTCGGCGCTCAGCCTTCTTCACAGTCTCTCACATCCATACATGACCACTGGAAAAACCATAGCCTTGACTAGACAAACTTCTGTTGGCAAAGTAATGTCTCTGCTTTTGAATATGCTATCTAGGTTGGACATAACTTTCCTTCCAGGGAGTAAGCGTCTTTTAATTTCATGGCTGCAGTCACCATCTGCAGTGATTTTGGAGCCCCCCCAAAATAAAGTCTGACACTGTTTCCACTGTTTCCCCATCTATTTCCCATGAAGTGATGGGACTGGATGCCATGATCTTCGTTTTCTGAATGTTGAGCTTTAAGCCAACTTTTTCACTCTTCACTTTCACTTTCATCAAGAGGCCTTTTAGTTCCTCTTCACTTTCATTAATCAGTGGAATTTCAAAAATGATATGAGACTCTGTATAGAAGCTTCTTTTTAGTTAGTCCCATGGGCTTCCCTTATAGCTCAGCTGGTAAAAAATCTACCTGCAAATTGGGAGACCTGAACTCTATCCCTGAGTTGGGAAGATTCCTTGGAGAAGGGAACACCTATCGACTCCAGTATTCTGGCCTGGAGAATTCCATGGACTGTTTAGTCCATGGGGTAGCAGAATGAGACAGGACTGAGCGACTTTCACTTATGGGCTTCCTAGGTGGCACTAGTAAAGAACCCTCCTGCCAATGCAGGAGACTTCAGAGACATGGGTTTGATCCCTGGGTTAAAAAGATCCCCTGGAGGAGGGCATAGAAACCTACTCCAGTATTCACGCCTGGAGAATCCTATGGACAGAGGAGCCTGGCAGGCTATAGTCCATAGGGTCACAAAGAGGTGGACACAACTGAAGTGACTTAGCAGGGTACTTCCTTATACAAGGAAGCCCAAACCATTTCTATCTCATTGTTTCAACAGAGTGTGCAGCTAAGCAAACAATTGATAAGATCAGGAATTTCATGTACTTACAGAAAAGAATAAGATTTCTTATTAATAATAATAGCCTTTAATTTTTTAAGCAATAGTTTTTACAAAAACTCAGTTCAACACCTGAGTAAAGAGGAAAAAAATAGATGTTCATATGTCAAGAAAAGAAAGTATGAGGTCTTTTTCAGAATCAATATGTACAAAGTGTCTAGTTAATAGTGATATACAAATTTTTATGAACATCAAAAATGTGTGGTATTTATCAAAAATACCAAGTATTTGCAAAAAATAGACTGCTTGGCAAATATGTGTTAGGAGTGCACAGATAGAATGAGAAAAAAAAGAGAAGTTCATTGATGTAAACTATAAATAAGAAGGTTTGACAAAGGATATTTCATGAAAGACTCCAAGCCAATAAAAAGTATTTCTTTGTTATCTAGTGAAGAAATCCAGCTGGTGTATCATCACTGGGATCTTTGGGCAACTCTGTGACAAATAATATACTACAGGATAAAAATGTGAGGTATGAGAGACAGAGGGCTTCCCTGGTGGCTCAGATGGTAAAGAATCTGCCTGCAATGCAGGAGACCCAGGTTCGATCCCTGTAGGGAAGATCCCCTAGTGAAGGGAATGGCTACCCACTCCAGGATTCTTGCCTGGAGAATCCCATGGACAGAGGAGCTTGGCAGGCTACAGTCCATGGGGTCACATAAAGTTGGACACGACTGAGCAGCTAACACTTTCATGATAGACAGAAGTAAATCTTTGCCATATACTTTAGTTAGGAAGATATTACTATTAGGGAGATTCCCAAATCGGCTTTGTTCTAGGAAATGAGCACATTGGATATACAAGATCAAATAGTGGTCCACAGTCAGGGTGCTTTCACAAAGTTCATAAAGCAAATGTAAATTAATCACCAGGACCAGATGGTATCCACTTGAGGGTTTTAAGGAACTCTAGGATGCAACGGAGAAACAACTGGCCATGTGAAACCAATCATTACTAAGAAACACTGTGCCAGAAAACTATTTGTAAATTAAACTTTTTTAGAGGGTGTTTCAGGAACTATAGTCTGTGAATTTATTTTAGTAAGAGATAAAATAGCGCATCTAAAAAAGAACAGTCATTACCTACTTTCAAAATGTCTATTCTTTTTATTTAAAAGAGAGGTTCCAAAAGTGACTCATCTTTAAAATTGCTCTCCATGAATTTTATATTGTTATATAAAATTTATCTTTGCTTTTAAATTGATTTATAATACTAAATATATGTACTTGTGCATGTGTGTGTATGCATTTCTTTCTCTCAACAAACATACATATATATATATAAATATATACTGGGTCCTCAGCTATGCTTGGCAACTCCGTATATTTTCCTTATTAGTGCGCTTTCTAAATCTTCATAACCTCTTACTCTGCCTAATCTCAGTTGATGTAATTCCTTCTTACTTTATGGAACAAAGAAAAGCAGTGAAAAAAGAATTTATATATTTTCTCATTAAATATTTATGAGTATATATAATGTTATAATAAAAATATATGTAAATTTATACATAAGTTTATAAAAGTAACATCAAATATATGTAATATACTAAAATAATCAATGATAATTTATAGATAAAAGATAATTTACAAATAAACTGCAATTTCTTGATATTGATATCTGTGAATCTGGAGGAACAGAGTAAAATGTGGGGGTCCAACAGTGAGCAAGAGCCAGCTTGGAAGAGATAAATGTGAGACTTAAGTTTCATTCTAAATGTAGTAACTGCCAAATACCATTCATTGGTCCACAAGCTAATCATTAAGACAAACAAATGCTACCCTAAAGGCAAAAGGTGAATCCAAGAACAAAGACTTATTTTTAGAATGGCATAGAAGTAAGTAAAACTTATATGATGAACATAAATGTAAAAGGGAACCTGGAAACTATTTCTATTGCAAGTATTTTTTTATCAATATTACCTTCCCAATTGTTTGAACCCTAATTCTCATTGCACATTTAACTAGCTTCTGCTTTTATTAATATGAATCTGATAGGCCATTCAGAATGAGTCTTTTATTGGAGATATTTTTACTAAATCTCTCCATGTTGATTAATCTTTGTACCAAGAGACCAGGGAATTGAGGTACAGAGTCTACTGGTACTCCACCAGGCATATTCAGCTAGATGATTATTATTCACTTGAAACATACAATACAGCTGAGAATCTTTAATAAATATATTCAAGAGTGTGTGTAAACTGCACACAGCATTTCAAGGCAGTAGTTACTATAAAAGCACGGCACCAGATGAGGGAGATTCAGAGGTGGTCTTTCTAGAAGAGATGATATTTGAATTAAGTCTTAAAGAATGAGCTGGATTCAGCTAAGGCCACACTTTGGAGAAGGTGGTTGGCAGATGGAAGACAATCACAGAGGCATGAAGCATAAAACTCCATCACCTTGGTAGGAAATTATAAGCAATTCAGCATTATTAGTGGAAGAAAATGAAGACAGGGAAATACGGCAGGTGAAGCTGAGAGGCAATAATTAGACCATCAAGGACATTAAAGGTCAAGTGACAGGCTGTGGGCTTTATCTTGAAGGTCATGTTTGCATTCAAATTTCAGAAACATAGTAGTCAATGTGAAAAATAATGTGATGATAAGGGCAAAACAACAAATGAGAGGTTCACTGCCATAGTCCAAACAAAATATGATAGTACTAGAACTAGGATAATGGCAGATTGGTGGAATGAACATATTCAGATAGTTCTTGCTACCCTAGTCTAAGAGCTGAGATATAAATTACTGACAGAGGAGAGGTTCAAGTGAGATTTTGAATAACTCTAAGTATATATTGAGGGATTGGGGGCAGGAGGAGAAGGGGACGACAGAAGTTGAGATGGCTGGATGGCATCACTGACTTGATGAACGTGAGTTTGAGTGAACTCCGGGAGTTGGTGATGGACAGGGAGGCGTGTTGCGATTCATGGGGTCGCAAAGAGTCAGATAAGACTGAGCAACTGAACTGAACTGAACTGAAGTATATATTGAGCTTGAGTTGCCTCTAGACCATCCAGATTCAGAAGGCACTAGGATTTCACCAGATTTAATCGTGAAAAGTTCAGGATAGAGTGGGCCAACTCACCCTTATGTCTAATCCCTGAACTCGGGGTAAATTTGGAGATTTGGTCAAGATCCAAGGCACAGACAGAAACATACTCTACTATGGGAAGGTTTCAATGAAACTGAGCAGATATTGAGCAGAAAGTAGATAAAGAAATAAATAAAAAGTAAATGCCGGGACTGTTTTAAACTAGAGTGTGTTAATGGAAATTTTGAGGTACAGAAAGGCCAACAGATCAGGGGATGGTTATCACTGAAAAGATAGTTTGTTATTCATGGTTCCTAAGGAGAGGGAACACTCCTTTGATGAAGGATCAAATGGACCCATCACAAGACATAAAGAGAGGGAGAAACATCAACAAGAGCCTTGATGTGGTTTTGTGAGAAGGAATAGACAAGGGCAGGTAAGAAGGCTTAGGACTGGCTAAGTTTGAATAATTTCAGTGGGCTCTGGGGCATAAGGGCTGTCTCTTGTCTGAAATTTGGCCCTGAGTGATTGGGGAAGGTAGATGATAATCCAGAGTGGAAGAGAATCTGATAGGGTTAATTCATGGTGGTGTGGCCTCTGGATTGTTTGGTTTGTATGTGAAAGGTGCGCTCCCAGTTGGAGGACACGTCACAAAGAGGGAGGGTAATGAAGGAGGCAGAGGTCACAGCAAGATGATTCAGGCACATTATCATGTTGTCTGGAACAAGGAGCTTGAATACAGAGGGGATGTTACAGTACGAAACGTAACAGAAACGAGAAACATGCTTAAGACGAGGATCCAAGGCGTGAAGGAGAGGGGGGCTAGTTTCTAGAGAGGACTATACAAGAAGATTCATAGGGCAAAGAAACAAAGTTGCTGAAGGTCTGCTATATGCTAGGCATTGAGCTGGGTACCAAGGAGTAACTTCTGCAAATTGATGAAGAGTACACTGCCAAACATGAGAAGAATGGAGCATGTGTGCTTATTTCAGACTTTTTCTCTTAATCTTTAGAAAAGGAAGTTGAAAAAGAATTCCTTCTACTTCCTTCCTAACCATGGAAATACTTAGCATAGTTTTTAGCCTAGAAGGAGACACAGCAGTTAATTAGAAACATGATGAAGTTGTTAACAAAGGTTGATATGTTAAGAAATGTTTCAGAGAGCTTCAAAAAGAAAAATTAATAGCCCTCGGATAAATTTGTTTATTCAGGTATTTAAATGATGTTAATCATTGCAGCATCTGGGAGTTTCACATCTCAAAAAGCATCATTGCTGAAAAGAGGTAATTTCAACAGCAGAAAGCAAAATAATTGAGCTGAATTGTTGCCTGCAGGGCTGAATGACCCCAAAATAACACAAACTTTGAATAATTACATAAAAGAAGAAGGTAAAAGAAATTAAGCAAAATAGGGAAACACTGAGTTTAATGTTCTTAACTGTTACTAGTTTATAGCCCTGACAGATTATTTTCAAAGATTATTCTTGAATATTTTCATGAAAGTTGGGCTGCTCAACTGAATGAAACAAAAAATTAGAATGTCTGAGTTTATTTGAACTTGGCTGTTGTCCTGTTATATAGTTTCCTTGTATCTGTATTACGGCATAAGATTTTCCTTAAAAGACATTTATTTTTCCTAGAAAACACCTTTTAAGAGTTTGCCATACTAATTGGCCAAGGAATACATCCCCATTAATGGGAAATAAATTTGTTCAACTTTCCTTAAAGAACCAAGATTAGAGGTTGCAACCAGATGACCTCCTAATTCTATATCTATTTTTTTTTTAGCTTGGTCAGTATTAATTTTTTTCTTTAACTGAAAGTCTTTAGTTTGCCAGTTGCTAAAAAAACTTTCTCTTTATTGTCTCACAATAACACTTTTTTATGTACTTAAATATTATTGCTTTACAATAACACTTTTTTATGTACTTAAATATTACTGCCTCCACTTCTCCCCCTCCTGTGTCCCAATCACCCCTCCATCTCTACACATAGTCTAACTTAAACCGCAAAAGCAAACATTCAGGATTCTTCATAAACATCCCTAGCACATATGCATGTGCGTGTGTGTGTGTGTGTGTGTGCACGTGCACACACACACACACTTCCACATATTGGTCTTTATGAGCACCTTCTCTTGGCTACTACAAATCTTACTTTTACTACAAAGTCAAGTTTAAGATACAATTCTCCAAGGTTCTTGTCCAATAATTTTGTCCCTAACTGAATTCATATTGTACTTACTTGTGCCATGCCATTTACTTTTCATTTTTCATTATACTTTATTCCTTCTCATTGACTCTGTAGAAGGTAGTATTTAAAAAACAAACGAGTCGCCAATCCAGGATCGATGCACCATACTGGATGCTTGGGGCTGGTGCACTGGGATGACCCAGAGGGAGGGTATGGGGAGAGAGGAGGGAGGAGGGTTCAGGATGGGGAACACATGTATACCTGTGGTGGACTCATTTTGATATTTGGCAAAACTAATACAATTATGTAAAATTTAAAAATAAAATAAAATTAAAAAATAAAAATAAAAAAAATAAAAACAAACAAACGAAAAACCTTTAGACGTCAAAGGGCTTCCCTAGTGGCTCAGGCAAGAGTCTGCCCACAATGCGGGAGACCCAGGTTCAGTCCCTGGGTCTGGAAGGTCCCCTGGAGAAGGAAATGGCAACCTACTCCAGTATTCTTGCCTGGAAAATCACATGAGCAGAGGTCCATGGGGTCACAAAGAGTCAGACATGACTGAGCCACTTCACTTTCACTTTCTTAGGCTTCAAGGTCAAGAAACACATCTTTTATACTTCTAATAAGATTTATTTATGGCTGCACAGGGTCTTTGTTGCTGCCGGTAGCCTTTCTCTTCTAGCTGCAGAGACTGGGGCCTACTCTCTAGTTGCAGTGCACGGGCTTCTCATTACAGTGGTTTCTCTTGTTGTGGAGCACGGACTTTAGGCACTCGGCCTTAAAGTAGTTGCAGCTCATGGGCTCTAGAATGTAGGCTTAGGAGTTGTGGGGCACGGGCTTAGCTGCCCTGAGGCATGTGGGATTATCCCAGACCAGGGATTGAACCTGTGTCCCCTGCATTGGCAGGCAGATTCTCTACCACTGAGCCACCAGGAAGCCTTCCTTTATGCTTTTTGATTTGGCAAAGTACAACAAATTTGATGATATCCTATGTTCTCAAATATTTGCTAAATGATGAACGAATGCAGTTTCTACATATGATTACTTTTTATTTTTCAAAAATAAATATACTTCTAATAAGTTCCCTGGATAACTGCTAATGCAACAATTTTTGTCAATTACTTTCTACATATTGTATTTCCTAAGTCTATAATATAGACCCTAAATGCAGCCATGTAAAATGGTTAAGTGCTTGATTATCACCTACTTATGTTCATACTTATATTTTGCTTCACATTTTTACTTGCAGCTGCATAGACATGGGGATATCCAATAAAACGGCACTGTGCTGTGTGTTTAGTCCCTCAGTCTTGTCTGACTCTTTGAAACTCCATGGACTGTAGCCCTCCAGGCTCCCATGTTCATGTGGATTCTCCAGGCAAGAAATAGAACTGCCATACGACCCAGCAATCGCACTGTTGGACATACACACCAAGGAAACCAGAATTGAAAGAGACATGTGTACCCCAATATTCATCACAGCACTGTTTACAATAGCCAGGACATGGAAGCAACCTAGATGTCCATCGGCAGATGAATGGAAAAGAAAGCTGTGGTATATACACACAATGGAATATTACTCAGCTATTAAAAAGAGGTGGATGAAACTGGAGCCTATTATACAAGTGAAGTAAACCAGAAAGAAAAACACCAATACAGTATATTAATGTATATATATGGAATTTAGAAAGATGGTAATGATGACCCTGTATGCGAGACAGCAAAAGAGACACAGATGTAAAGAACAGACTTTTGGGCTTTGAGGGAGAAAGCAAGGGTGGGATGATTTGAGAGAATAGCACTGAAACATGTATATTATCATATATGAAATAGATTGCCAGTCCATGTTCGATGCATGAGACAGGGCACTCAGGGCTGGTTCACTGGGATGACCCTGAGAGATGGGATGGGGAGGAAGGTGGTTCAGTATGGGGAACACATGTACACCCATGGCTGATTCATGTCAATGTATGGCAAAACCACTACAATACTGTAAAGTAATTAGCCTCCAATTAAAATAAATTAATTTAAAAAAGAAAAAGAAAACTGGAGTGGGTTGTCATGCCCTTCTCCAGGGAATCTTCCTAATGCAGGGATTGAACCTGGGTCTCCCACATTACAGGCAGATTCTTTACCATCTGAGCCTCCAAGGAAGCCCAAGAATACTGGAGTGAGTAACCTATCCCTTTTCCAGGGGATCTTCCTAACCCAGGAATTGAACTGGTGTCTCCTGCATTACTGGTGGGTTCTTTACCATCTGAGCTACCAGGGAAGCCCAGTAAAATGGTATCTAACCTTAAATGACTGAAGAAGTAACTTTTACCAGTTGTGAAATTAGGACTACTCAGTGAAAGCTCCTTGAAAATCAAAATGCCTGAGTAGAGGCAAAAATCATTCTGGTTGACTTCCAAGAAGCAAGAATAGAGTGTGTATTTCAGAAAACCCCAAAATCAAGACAATAAAATATATGTCAAAATGATCTCAGGAAGCAGAAGTGCCTTCATTTTCAGATGATTCTCTCATTTCAAAGAAAGATTAGGATCATATATAAAAGTATTTGCTTCACCAACAGGCTCATTATTTATAACTTATACCTAGAAAATAGTCAAAGGAAAGGGTATAGTACACTCACATGACCTCAGCCTTGAAACTTTTTTTTTAAATGCTGTAGGTTAAAAATTTTATGTTCCACCAAAAGCCAATTGATTCCCCTTTCTTTTTGTAAGTGGTAATAGCTAAGCACATTTCTGAGTGTGAAAACAGAACAAACTTTCTTCACTTGTCTTTCATAATCTCTGCTTGGTGCCAGATAATGCCTGCTGTTATTTCATAACTGTGGATTTGTAGATTCAGATGTTTAAAATGGTGTATTCCTTTATCGAAAAATCAGTCATTGAATTTACTTGCTACCAGCAGGTTGCAATTAGGTCTCATTCACTACCACTTGGTTGAAGTAGTCAATACTTAGGTGTGTTAGAGTTTTCAACCAAGGTGAAAGATACCAATTCATCATTAAAACACTGAGACTCAAACTGAATTAAACAAATACCCTTAAACAAAGAAGCTAAAAAAATCGATTTTGCTTTACAATTCTTAAAAAAAATAAATTCTAAAAATATGAAAGGCTCTTGTCAGCTATGTTGTGAAAACACCAGTATTTCGGATCAGTGGTAGAGAAAAAATAAAATGGTGTCACTCGGTGATCACCATTCATCACTATGCTCTAGTCTATAAAACCTTGTTGGCCCATGGAAATAAGTTGCATATGAAAAGGTAAGTGATCTGGTGGTTTTGATAGAAAAAGAAATTGAGAACCACAATAATAAAGTATACTTTAAATATTTTTCAGTGTCAACCCTTACTTTACTTATAACCTCATCCAAACTATAATCTCAGGAGTTTTAAGATGATTTTACCATTTTTCCTCATTAAAAACGCAGAAACAACAGCAATAATAAAACTCTGAAATAATCACTAAATTTCAGTTCTATTGGTGGTTAATGCTCTCTCGGTGGTAGAATGATTTATATTTCTTCTTTGTGCTTCTATTTGCCACACTTTATCATATTTGTTCTAGGTCTATTTTAATGAAATAAAATCATAAATAAAGCTAAAGCCACTTTTGTCCCTCATCCAAATTCTACCCCTTTGTGCCTTCCCTGTACTAAAGCAGTGATTAATACACATTGCTTACATTTCCAGTCTTTTGATTGTATGTGAGAGAGCAACATGTAATAGTACTTTATATGAGTTTTATTTAATTGTTGATCATACTACTGCAATTTCTTTTCTTCATAGTTGTTTTTCTCTCTATTATATCAATATGAAAATGAGATGGTTAGATAACATCACCAACTCAATGGACATGAGCTTGAGCAAACTCTGGGAGACAGTGGAGGACAGGGGAACCTAGCATGCAGCCTGCTGCAGTCCAGGGAGTCACAAAGAGTCAGACATGACTCAGCAACTGAACAACAACAACAAATCAGTATATGCTAATGTAGTTAATTCCTTTTCTTCTATATATAGTATCTCATTGTACTTTTAATAACACTTTCCATTTATCTGTTAGTCTGTTGATGGACATACAAAGTTATCTGCAATTATTTCTCGCTACAAAAGGAGTTAAAATGCAAATTATCATATGTATATTTTTGTGTACCTGTGCACCAATTTTTTAAAATAGGTAGACTAGAATGATTGGTTTAAAAGGAATTAATCCTAATCAATTTTTGCCAATTTTTCTCTTAAATTATTGTAACATTTTATACTCCCATATAGGCTTCCCTGGTGGCTCAGTGGTGAGAAATCCACCAGCAATGCAGGAGAGGCAGATTTGATCCCTGAGTCAGGAAGCTCTCCTGGAGGAGGGCATGGCAAACCACTCCAGTATTCTTGCCAGGAAAATCCCATGGACAGAGAAATCTGGCAGGCTACAGTCCATGAGGTCACAAAGAGTCGTACACAGACCGAGGCATCTGAGCACCCACACACATACTCCCTTAGGTAACCTATGACAGTTTCCCCAAGACCCTTTTTAGTATATGATATCAAACTTTAAAATTTTTTTGCCCATATGACTAAGAAATTTTATTTTCTTTTTAAGCTTGTACTTCTCCTATTGTTGAAAATATTTTGGATAATTCTGTTATATTGGACTCAGGTTACTCTTCAGTGAATTGCTCATTATTGCATCTTATAATTTTTCCTACTAGGATGTATGTGTTCTTTCTTAGTGAATTAAGAAATGCTATTGGATAATAATTATTTATCTGTTACAAAGTAGCATATATTGTTTTCTAGTCAATCCTAGCTTATCTTTTAACTTGGTTTCTGGCAATGTTAGTCATGTAGCAGTTCACAGTTTTGATAGAGTCACATTCATCAACCTTTATTTTATAAGATGTGCTTATGTATTCGATTTAAAAATTAATTCACTATTTTATATCAGACATGTTCTCCTACAACTTTCTTGTAATATTTTAAAATTTCAGTGTTCCTATTGAGTTGTTTATTCCATCTGGAAATACTTCATATAATGTAAGATATGTTGTTCATTCACTCAATCGTGTCCGACTCTGCGACCCCAAGGACTGCAGCATGCCAGGCCTCCCTGTCCTTCACCATCTCCCAGAGTTTGCACAAAATCATGTCCACTGAGTCAGTGATGCCGTCCAACCATCTCACCTCTGTCACCCCTTCTCCTCCTGCCTTCAGTCTGTCCCAGAATCAGAGTCTTTTCTAATGAGTCTGCTTTTTGCATCAGGTGGCCGAAGTATTGGAGCTTCAGCTTCAGCGTCAATCCTTCCAACGAATTTCAGGGTTGATCTCCTTTAGGATTAACTGGTTGTTAAGAAAAGAACCAATTTTTTTTTCCTTTATGCAAAGACTATTATTGTAACATCACTTACTTACAGTTCTACTTTAGCCTGATGATTTGTAATGTCCCTCTACCAAGAGAACATGTTTTTCTGGGTCTAAGTTCTCCATTCTATGTATTGTCCATTTCTGATCTTGAATCACTATGAATCACGCCGGGTAGGATCACCCAAGATGGACGGGTTATGATGGAGAGTTCTGACAAAACTCTGGAGAAGAGACTGGCAAACCACTTCAGCATTCTTGCTTTGAGAATCCCATGAACAGTATGAAAAGGCAAAAGGATATGACACAAAGATGAATCACAGTTATCATAAGTTGTGACATTGGTAAGAAGGCTTCTGTTGTTATTTTTAATTTTGCCCTAGAAATATTTTAGATATTTTTGTTGTATCCTCATTAAAGTTAGGATCAGTTTGTTTAAGATCTAGAAAAAAAAATTTTTTTGAGATTTTCATTTTATTTGTATTGCACTGATTGATATTTTTGGGACAGAATTAACTTAAGATATAAAATTTTTCACTGATGAACTTATTATGCACTTTTATTTATTCAGAGCTTCTTTTATGCTTTTCAATAATTCATAATCTTTTATTTCATAAAGAACTTACATATATATATATATATACACACACACATACATATATATATAGCGCAGCAATTTCCTGCCTTAATGTATTAGTTTATGATGATATTGTAAATGGGGTATTTTTAAATATTGATATATATTTTCAGTTATTGCAGATTGTGATCTGAATACAATTTGCTGCACGTTCTTATTGCTTCTAATGATTTACAGATTGTCTTAGGTTATCCTATAGACAACCAGAGTCAGCAAATAAGTATGAGTTTGTTTTCCTTTAAAATATTTTTGCCTCTATTTCTGTTTTTCTGTCTTATTTAATTGGCTAGCCACAAGAATTTTCAGTTCACTGTGAAATAATTGGAATATAGAGGTCATCTTTGTTTCTGTTCAGTCTTTTATTGAAATTTTTTAAAAGTGTGACTCATCTCTGGGATGTTTAAAGTGAAGTTTTAGTATATAAAATTCATCAGGTTAAAGGAATTTCTTTGCATGTGTAGTTTGACGAGAATTTAAAAGATGAATTAACTATTAATTCTATCAAAAGTCAGTTACTTCTCAAGATTTTTCATCAACAATCTGACAAAAGAGAACTTATATTGATAGTATTTTCTAATGCTAGAATATTATTGTTCTCCTTCAGTAAACTTAGTAATATATTAACTTGATGAAGATGAATTCAGTTTTAAAATTGTATTTAGTATCTCAGTCTATACATTCAAATGTAACATTGCTCTTTGTCTCTTTTCTTCTTGCCTCCTTTTTGTGCAGCCCATGAAAGCCATAAAAAATAATTTGCATGGCCTACCTCATATTTTTACATCTAAAAAAAAACATTTTTACAAAATGGGCAGTCTTTGTTCTTTAAAATTTAATAAATCTGCAAATTGTGCAGCCTAGCTATATTTTAGTAACATTATTTTATTAAGATTTAATTGCATGTGCAAGTTTCCTTTTATTTTCAATACTGCTTTATTGATTTGTTTTTCTGAATATATTACATTTTTAGTTGACCTTTGCTTCTTAATGTCTCCTGCACTGGCAGGTGGATTCTCTACCACAATAGGGCGACTTGGGAAGGCCCTATTGACTTATAGTGACCCTTTAAAAATGAAATGGCAACCCACTCCAGTATTCCTGCCTGAAGAATCCCATGGACAGAGGAGCCTGGTGGGCTACAGTCCATAGGATCACGGAGAATCCTACATGACTGAGCACATATGCACTCCTTGTGGCGTGTGGGATCTTAGTTCCCCTACCAGGGATCAAACCCTGGGCCCTCTGTAGTAGAAGCTCAGAGTTTTATCCACTGTATCACCAGGAAGTCCTGCTGGCCCAGTGTTTGCCTGTGGGTAGCACAGACAATTGGCACAGACCTGCTGCCGTCCTTTCTGTGGGGACTCCAGTTCTGGAGCTGCCACTTCTGCAGCAACACAGCAGCCAGTTTCTTCTCTTAATCACTATGGTGTCAACTTTAAGAAAGATGATGTGGTGCCCTACAACTGGTTTTTATTAGTGGAAGGCAGAGCATCCTGGCAGCTGGTAAAGAATCTGCCTGCAATGCAGGAGACCTCAATTCAATTCCTGGGTTGGGAAGATCCCCTGCAGAAAGGATAGGCTATCCACTCCAGTATTCTTGGCTTTCCCTGGTGGCTCAGATGGTAAAGAATCTGCCCACAATGCAGGAGACCTGGGTTTGATCCCTGGTTTGGGCTAGTAAAGTAATGCTCAAAATTCTCCAAGCCAGGCTTCAGCAGTATGTAAACTGTGAACCTTCAGTTGGTCAAGCTGGTTTTAGAAAAGGCAGAGGAACAAGAGATCAAATTGCCAACATCCGCTGGATCATGGAAAAAGCAAGAGAGCTCCAGAAAAACATCTATTTCTGCTTTATGGACTATTTCAAAACTTTGCCTGTGTGGATCACAATAAACTGTGTAAAATTCTTCAAGAGATGGGAATACTAGACCACCTGACCTGCCTCTTGAGAAATTTGTATGCAGGTCAGGAAGCAACAGCAAAACTAATACAATTATGTAAAGTTTAAAAATAAAATAAAATTAAAAAAATAAAAATAAAAAATAAAATATTAAAATTTTTTTTAATAAATTATCTTTGATCAATAAAAAAAATAAAAAAAAATAAGAACTGGACATGGAACAACAGACTGGTTCCAAATAGGAAAAGGAGTACGTCAAGGCTATATATTGTCACCCTGCTTATTTAACTTACATGCAGAGTACATCATGAGAAATGCTGGGCTGGAAGAAGCACAAGCTGGAATCAAGATTTCCGGGAGAAATAACAATAACCTCAGATATGCAGATGACACCACCCTTATGGCAGAAAGTGAAGAGAAAGTAAAAGCTTCTTGATGAAAGTGAAAGAGGAGAGTGAAAAAGTTGGCTTAAAGCTCAACATTCAGAAAGCTAAGATCATGGCATCTGGTCCATTCACTTCATGGCAAATAGATGGAGAAACAGTGGAAACAGTGTCAGACTTTATTTTTGGGGGCTCCAAAAATCACCGCAGATGGTGATTGCAGCCATGCAATTAAAAGATGCTTACTCCTTGGAAGGAAAGTTATGACCAACCTAGATAGCATATTGAAAAGCAGAGACATTACTTTGCCAACAAAGGTCCATTTAGTCAAGGCTATGATTTTTCCAGTAGTCATGTATGGATGTGAGATTTGGACTGTGAAGCAAGCAGAGTGCCGAAGAATTGATGCTTTTGAACTGTGGTGTTGGAGAAGACTCTTGAGAGTCCCTTGGACTGCAAGGAGATCTAACCAGTCCATTCTAAAGGAGATTGGTCCTGGGTGTTCTTTTGAAGGAATGATGCTAAAGCTGAAACTCCAGTACTTTGGCCACCTCATGAGAAGAGCTGACTCATTGGAAAAGACCCTGATGCTAGGAGGGATTGGGGGCAGGAGGAGAAGGGGACGACAGAGGACGAGATGGCTGGATGGCATCACCGATTCGATGGATGTGAGTTTGAGTGAACTCCGGGAGTAGGTGATGGACAGGGAAGCCTGGAGTGCTGCAATTCATGGGGTTGCAAAGAGTCAGACATGACTGAGCAACTGAACTGAACTGAACTGAACTTGGGAAGAACCCCTGGATGAGGGCAAGGCAACCCACTCCAGTGTTCTTGCCTGGAGAATTCCCGTGGACAGAGTACCCTGCAGGCTGCAGTCCATGGGGTCGCAAAGAGTCAGACATGACAGAGTGACTAAGCACACAATATGTTAACAGATACTCCATCTATCACCTTCTTTTTCTGGCAAGCTTTAATGAATCATCTGAACATTTCCACCTAGTTTAATTGCCTGAAGGTTTTCTTTCTCCCTTTTATTTTTGTTTCCTTTTTTTTTTTTTCCCCTCTGAATAATCCTGATCTTTTCCCCTTTAGTTAATCTCATCTGTGGGACTTGAGCTGGTAGAGTCCCCAAATCCTGCTTTAAATCATTGTGCTCATAGTACCAACTGCTGTAATAAGAGTGAATGGATCATTGACGAGCCCATGAGACTTCACTGAACACAGTCACATAGGCTTTTAATGAATGTAACAGTATAGCAGGTAAACACAGAGGTGCAACAAATTCCAGACACAACTCCCAGGGTCCTTTCTCAGTTGCCCAGGATGCTTTATCTTAAAATCGTTAACCAACAAGATACATGAAAACATACCTTTTTCTCAAGGAAGTCAAGGTACAAATTATAAAAGGTCTTTTGGGCCCCACTGGTCATAAAACCAAACTAGGAAACTGTTTAAACCAGATTCGAGTGATCAGTTTATATATTTTCAGTAAATAACATAGACAGATTAGCACAGAGTGCCTTTAAGGGAGTTTTTGACTTTATACAACACATTTAAAATCATGAGCTACTACATTTTATCCCTGCTTTGGACAACAGTTGGTAGCAGACTTCTGGAGTTCCTAGGAATAACACAGTTCCATATCAGAGAAACCACAAGTTAGCCCTATCTTTATACAGATTTGTGATTTCAGTTATCTCTTTTTTATTCCATTTAAAAATACTTGTTGCTCATTTGCTAAGTCATGTCCAAGTCTTTGGGATCTCATGGACTGTAGCACGCCAGGCTTCTCTGTCTCCACTGTCTCCTTGAGTGGAATAAAACTCCTGGCCTATATGACTGATTTTTGGAATGATTTTTAGACTCACTTTAAGAACTAGAAATTATTCTACTTTATCATAAATGTTCCTTGTATGCTTGAGAAAGATATTAACTCTATAATTTCTAGAATTAGCTATTATATATAAGACACAAGTTTTTTAAACCAATCTGTCAATTGAGTTTATCAGATCTTTCAAAATTATTATTCTGTGTCATTATTTGTTCACTTTACTGTCAATTAGTGGAAGAAGAATGTTAGAGGAATGCTTGATTTGTCTATCTATAGATGTAACACTGTCATTTATTTCCCATATAAATTTGAGAATAGGTTATTATCGTCAAGCAGGTTATAGAGTTTTATATAATCCTGGTGAATTTAAGGATTCTTTTCCTACGCCATTACCATTTTCCCCTAATGTATATTTTATACGATGTCACCATCAGCAAACTTTAGATCATTTCTCTCCTAATGTATTTATTCTATAAATAACATTTATTTTCAACATTTTTATGGTTTTACATTTTTTAATTTTGTAAAATTATAAGCTATACCATTTAAGAGTCAATATTAGAATATCTGTCTTTTAATTGGCAACTTAGGTGACTTTATACATTTATTTGAATTCTTTCCCTATCTTATATTCTATTTTTTATTTATTCTGTTTTTTTTCTCTGCTTCCTTTAAATTTCTTTCATCCTAGCCCTTTTAACTAGCAAATGTTTTTCCTTTATTGTTTGGAAGCTATCTTTTAGTGCTTATTCACTTAAAAATTTTTTTTGTATTTAAAATTTAAAAAATTTTATAATGTTGTATTGATTTTTGCCCTACAACAACACAAATTAGCCAAATTATACACACATTATAATTATACATCTTCTCTCTCCCTAGTTTCCCTCACCTTCTCCCATCCCATTCCTCCAAGTCATCAGAGAGCACCAGTCTGGGCTCCCTGTGCTACACCAGCTATCAATCTTACTCGATAGTATACATATGTTGATGCTACTTTCTCTATTCATCCCAATCATTCTCTCCCTCACTGTGTCCACAAATCCATTTTTTAACTCTGCATCTCCATTCCTTCCCTGCAAATATTTCATCAATATCATTTGTCTAGATTCCATACATATACATGAACATACTGCATCTGTTTTCTTAAGTGTAAATTTTTTAAAAAGTCAAAATATATACCTTCCACAGACCACTTAAGTTTGAGCATCCCATCTCGTTTTAAAAGCTGACTTAGGGAGCTATTTCCCAAAGAGAAGTATGTGCCTTCAGCTGGACGGATCTCTCCTCTTAGTGGTTGTATCAGTCAGTTCAGTCACTCAGTCATGTCTGACTCTTTGCAACCCCATGGACCACAGCACGCCAGGCCTCCTTGTCCATCACCAACTCCCAGAGTTTGCTTAAACTCATGTCCATTGAGTCGGTGATGTCATCCAACCATCTCATCCTCTGTCATCCCCTTCTCCTCCTGCCTACAATCTTTCCCAGCATCAGGGTCTTTTCCAGTGAGTCAGTTCTTCACGTCAGGTGGTCAAAGTATTGGAATTTCAGCTTCAGCATCGGTCCTTCCAATGAACACTCAAGACTGATCTCTTTTAGGAAGGATGGTTGGATCTCCTTGCAGTCCAAGGGACTCTCAAGAGTCTTCTCCAACACCACAGTTCAAAAGCATCAATTGTTTGGCCCTCAGCTTTCTTTATAGTCCAACTCTCACATCCATACATGACCACTGGAAAAACCATAGCCTTGACTAGATGGACCTTTGTTGGTAAAGTAATGTCTCTGCTTTTTAATATGCTGTCTAGGTTGTTCATAACTTTCCTTCCAAGGAATAAGCGTCTTTTAATTACATGGCTGAAGTCACCATCTTCAGTGATTTTGGAGCCCCCCAAAATAAAAAGTCAGCCACTGTTTCCACTGTTTCCCCATCTATTTGACATGAAATGATGGGACCAGATGCATGGTCTTAGTTTTCTGAATGTTGAGCTTTAAGCTAAAACTTTTTCACTCTCCTCTTTTACTTTCATCAAGAGACTCTTTAGTTCCTCTTCACTTTCTGCCATAAGGGTGGTGTCATCAGCATATCTGAGGTTATTGATATTTCTCCTGGTTCCAGCTTGTGCATCATCCAGCCCAGCATTTCTCATGATGTATTCTGCATGTAAGTTAAATAAGCAGGGTGACAATATACAGCCTGAAGTACTCCTTTTCCTATTTGGAACCAGTCTATTGTTCCATGTCCAGTTCTAACTGTTGCTTCCTGACCTGCATACAAATTTCTCAAGAGGCAGGTCAGGTGGTCTAGTATTCCCATCTCTTTCAGAATTTTCCACAGTTTATTGTGATCCACACAGTCAAAGGCTTTGGCATAGTCCAGAAAGCAGAAATAGATGTTTTTCTGGAACTCTCTTGCTTTTTCCATGATCCAGAGGATGTTGGCAATTTGATCTCTGGTTCCTCTGCCTTTTCTAAATTCAGCTTGAACATCTGGAAATTCATGGTTCACATATTGGTGAAGCCTGGCTTGGAGAATTTTGAGCATTACTTTGCTAATGTGTGAGATGAGTGCAGTTGTGAGGCAGTTTGAGCATTCTTTGGCATTGCCTTTATTTGGGATTGGAATGAAAACTGCTTTTTCCTGTCCCGTGGCCATGGCTGAGTTTTCCAAATTTGATGACAATTTGAGTGCAGCTCTTTCACAGCATCATCTTTCAGGATTTGAAATAGCTCAACTGGAATTCCATCACCTCCACTAGCTTTGTTTGTAGTGATGCTTCGTAAGGCCCACTTGACTTCATATTCCAGGATGTCTGGCTCTAGGTGAGTGATCACACCATCGTGGTTATCTGGGTCATGAAGATCTTTTTTGTACAGTTCTTCAGCGTATTTTTGCCACCTCTTCTTACTATCTTCTGCTTCTGTTAGGTCCATACCATTTCTGTCCTTTAATGAGCCCATCTTGGCATGAAATGTTCCTTTGGTATCTCTAATTTTCTTGAAGACATCTTGAGTTTCCCATTTGTTGTTTTCCTCTATTTCTTTGCACTGATCACTGAGGAAAGATTTCTTATTTCTCCTTGATATTCTTTGGAACTCTGCATTCAAATGGGTACATCTTTCCTTTTCTCCTTTGGTTTTCACTTCTCTTCTTTTCACAGTGGTTGTATGATCCAACACTATTCCCATTTAATCTTCAGTGGATATTTCATAAGATCACTCGTGTGTTAGATGTGAAGATAAAATCTCATATTAATAACTTAACTGCTCTTTGTTATATAGCCAGCCTTTGAAGTCACTGTGTCTTTACCTGCTGAATACTTTGATGTGTGTGTCTTATATCATTGCACTTGTGCCTTCATTTTACAAAAGAATGTACCTTCCTTTTCTCCTCTATCAGCCCTCTTATAGTTACTGAGATGATATATAACTTCCAATGCAATAGAAGTTCTTTTCAAATTGTTCTTTTCAAATTTTTCCACTTTCAGACATTGCTGTCTATAATAGGTGAAAATGTATTTTTTTAAATGTGGAAATAAACTCTTTATGCTAAGATGCTAACATTACCTTCTAGGCAGTGGCCATATTGCCTTCATTTCATTGGTTTGTTTATTCCTTGTAACATACTGAATTATGATACATACAGTGATGGGACTACAGCAGTGTTTTAACAGCCAAATTATTCAATATAGGCCATTTAGGGGACAAAACGAACATGAGAACCTATAGGCAAAAACTTGTGCTTTAATAATCAAAATGTGAATGGATAATATCTGAAGATAGATTCTAATCAACGAAAAAATACACAATGCTAACAGTTATAATGGGATGGTTAAAATCTCAGTTTTGAAACTAGAACTTTTAAAATAATTATATTTGTCAGTAATGCACTCAGAATCATTTTTATTTTAAAAGGATGAATTTTCTTTTGCACTGTTGTGTTTCATTCAATAAACGGTTACTATTTTCACTTGAATACATTTTCTAAGAAAAATCAGAATTGAATTTTTTAACTAAAATGTAACTCAAAGGCTTAACTTATCTTTTTTTTAAACAAATGCATTCAAGTATTACTATAATTTATTTTGGGACACATTCTATTTATTTTTGCTCTTGAGGATTACTTAGTAATAACTCAGTAATCTATAAACCTGAAATTTTGCAAACATCCTCTCTACCTGGTGTTTTTAAATCAGAATTTCTCACTTTTTTTTTTCAATATTTGGGAGATTTTATGTCTCTTCCATTGTTGCAGGAGGGTGTTGACACATTGCATTCTGTTCATTATACTGCCTGAGAATCTAATTTTCATACTCGTTTCTAAGTGTGTATTTGGGATCTCAATTTTATTATTGAATAATCTCACCAGCCGAATTTTTGAATTACAGGTTTACTCAGGAGAGGGTCAATTGATTTTACTATTCTCAACTGGGAATTTTTTAACTTGGTGCGTGCTAAGTCACTTCAGTCATGTCCAACTCTGCGATCCTATGGACTTTAGCCGGCCATGCTCCTCTGTCTGTGAGATTTCCCAGGCAAGAATACTGGAGTAGGTTGCCATTTCCTTCTCCAGTAGATCTTCCTGACCCAGGGATCGAAACCGTGTCTCTTAAGTCTCCTGCACTGGCATTGGCAGGCAGGTTCTTTACAAACTGCACCACCTGGGAAGCCCCCAGGAATTTTTTACTTAATTTATTTATTGCTTCTATAAACTAAAACCTGATTAACCACATTGGGGCATGTTTTACAAGTTGAAGACTTACAGCTCAACTAATTGTGACCAGTTATAAGTAAAATACAAGTAAAGATTTTTGGAAAATATAATTTTATAGTGTACAGCATTATAATCAAGAAAATATAAAAATCTGCCTTTGTCATCAATGAGTTTGCAACTTTGTCTGGAAGTAGAAATTAAATATTTGGAAAGTAAATTGAAAGTTCACTTTTCTCTCCTCTCCTTTAAGTTGGCTTAAAACTCAACATTCAGAAAACTAAGATTATGGCATCTGGTCCCATCATTTCATGGCAAATAGATGGGGAAACAATGGAAACAGTAAAAGATTCTATTTTGGGGGGCTTCAAAATCATTGAAGGTGGTGACTGCAGCCATGAAATCAAAAGACGCTTACTGCTTGGAAGGAAAGTTATGACCAACTTAGACAGCATATTAAAAAGCAGAGACATTACTTTGCCAACAAAGGTCCATCTAGTCAAAGCTATGGTTTTTCCAGTAGTCATGTGTGGGTGTGAGAGCTGAACTATAAAGAAAGCTAAGCACTGAAGAATTGATGCTTTTGAACTGTGTTGTTGGAGAAGACTCTTGAGAGGCCCTTGGACTGCAAGGAGATGCAACCAGTCCATCCTAAAGAAAATCAGTCCTGAATATTCATTGGAAGGACTGATGCTGAAGCTGAAACTCCAATACTTTGGCCACCTGATGAAAAGAACTGACTCATTGGAAAAGACCCTGATGCTGGGAAAGATTGAAGTTGGGAGGAGAAGAGGACTACAGAAGATGAGATGGTTGGATGGCATCACCAACTCAATGGACATGAGTTTGAGTAAGCTCTGGGAGTTGATGATGGACAGGGAGGCCTGGCATGATGCAGTCCACAAAGTCGCAAAGAATCGGACACGACTGAGCGATTGAACTGAACTGAACTGAAACTGAAAGTTATCTGCATGTCTAGGTACTTTGAGGATAATGAAAGCCAATTCAGTCTAGCTAAAAGATATTAGCCTTTGTCTGGTTACTGGTAATGAAACAACTTAGCAAAATGTAGACTCATCAATAACTGACATGAATATTTTAACTTGTGTAACTGAATTACTTTTGGTTCATTAACACTGCCCAAAGTCATTTATTTTAATATGCATTTGGATGACAGTATTTGAATTGTAAATACGTCTAGTCATTTTTTTTTCTTTTCTATTTTAGCTTATGTGTAAATCAATTTACTGACACGATAGAGAAAAATTTCCTCTGCACTGGATTTTTACCACACTGTCATGAAGAAAGAAGGCTCAAGGCATAGCCAGTTTAGATGAAATCTTTAAAAATATTACAACAGTGTATCTCCTGAGAAGTATAAACAGTTAAATGCTCACATATTGTGTATGTGCAAATGTATTTAAAGTGTATTTAAACAAGATTGTAAGTATATATACAATCTTGTTTAAATATCTTTGCATATTATCTATATCTATATCTATATATATACACACACACACATACATGAACAGTATGAAAAGGCAATATGATAGGATACTGAAAGAGAAACTCCCCAGGTCAGTAGGTGCCCAATATGCTACTGGAGATCAGTGGAGAAATAACTCCAGAAAGAATGAAGAGATGGAGCCAAAGCAAAAACAATACCCACCTGTGATGTGACTGGTGATAGAAGCAAGGTCCGATGCTGTAAAGAGCAATATTGCATAGGAACCTGGAATGTCAGGTCCATGAATCAAGACAAATTGGAAGTGGTCAAACAAGAGATGGCAAGAGTGAATGTTGACATTCTAGGGATCAGCGAACTGAAATGGACTGGAATGGGTGAATTTAACTCAGATGCCCATTATATCTACTACTGCGGGCAGGAATCCCTCAGAAGAAATGGAGTGGCCATCATGGTCAACAAAAGAGTCCGAAATGCAGTACTTGGATGCAATCTCAAAAATGACAGAATGATCTCTGTTCGTTTCCAAGGCAAACCATTCAATATCACAGTAATCCAAGTCTATGCCCCAACCAGTAATGCTGAAGAAGCTGAAGTTGAATGGTTGTATGAAGACCTACAAGACCTTTTAGAACTAACACCCAAAAAAGATGCCCTTTTCATTATAGGGGACTGGAATGCAAAAGTAGGAAGTCAAGAAACACCTGGAGTAACAGGCAAATTTGGCCTTGGAATACGGAATGAAGCAGGGCAAAGACTAATAGAGTTTTGCCAAGAAAATGCACTGGTCATAACAAACACCCTCTTCCAACAACACAAGAGAAGACTCTATACATGGACATCACCAGATGGTCAACACCAAAATCAGATTGATTATATTCTTTGCAGCCAAAGATGGAGAAGCTCTATACAGTCAGCAAAAACAAGACCAGGAGCTGACTGTGGCTCAGACCATGAACTCCTTATTGCCAAATTCAGACTTAAATTGAAGAAAGTAGGGAAAACCACAAGACCATTCAGGTATGACCTAAATCAAAGCCCTTATGATTATACAGTGGAAGTGAGAAATAGATTTAAGGGCCTAGATCTGATAGATAGAGTGCCTGATGAACTATGGACTGAGGTTCGTGACATTGTACAGGAGACAGGGATCAAGACCATTCCCATAGAAAAGAAATGCAAAAAAGCAAAATGGCTGTCTGGGGAGGTCTTACAAATAGCTGTGAAAAGAAGAGAAGTGAAAAGCAAAGGAGAAAAGGAAATATATAAACATATGAATGTAGAGTTCCAAAGAATAGCAAGAAGAGATAAGAAAGCCTTCTTCAGCGATCAATGCAAAGAAATGGAAAACAACAGAATGGGAAAGACTAGGGATCTCTTCAAGAAAATCAGAGATACCAAAGGAAAATTTCATGCAAAGATGAGCTCGATAAAGGACAGAAATGATATGGACCTCACAGATAAAGCAGACAATATTAAGAAGAGATGGCAAGAATACACAGAAGAACTGTACAAAAAAGATCTTCACGAACCAGATAATCATGATGGTGTGATCACTGACCTAGAGCCAGACATCCTGGAATGTGAAGTCAAGTGGGCCTTAGAAAGCATCACTACGAACAAAGCTAGTGGAGGTGATGGAATTCCAGTTGAGCTATTCCAAATCCTGACGGATGATGCTGTGAAAGTGCTGCACTCAATATGCCAGCAAATTTGGAAAACTCAGCAGTGGCCACAGGACTGGAAAAGGTCAGTTTTCATTCCAATCCCAAAGAAAGGCAATGCCAAAAGAATGCTCAAACTACTGCACAATTGCACTCATCTCACACGCTAGTAAAGTAATGCTCAAAATTCTCCAAGCCAGCCTTCAGCAATATGTGAACCATGAACTTCCTGATGTTCAAGCTGGTTTTAGAAAAGGCAGAGGAACTAGAGATCAAATTGCCAACATCCGCTGGATCATGGAAAAAGCAAGAGAGTTCCAGAAAAACATCTATTTCTGCTTTATTGACTATGCCAAAGCCTTTGACTGTGTGGATCACAATAAACTGTGGAAAATTCTTCAAGAGATGGGAATACCAGACCACCTGTTCTGCCTCTTGAGAAATTTGTATGCAGGTCAGGAAGCAACAGTTAGAACTGGACATGGAACAACAGACTGGTTCCAAATAGGAAAAGGAGTTTGTCAAGGCTGTATATTGTCACCCTGTTTATTTAACTTATATGCAGAGTACACCATGAGAAACGCTGGACTGGAAGAAACACAAGCTGGAATCAAGATTGCTGGGAGAAATATCAATAACCTCAGATATGCAGATGACACCACCCTTATGGCAGAAAGTGAAGAGGAACTCAAAAGCCTCTTGATGAAAGTGAAAGAAGAGAGTGAAAAAGTTGGCTTAAAGCTCAACATTCAGAAAATGAAGATCATGGCATCCGGTCCCACCACTTCATGGGAAATAGATGGGGAAACAGTGGAAACAGTGTCAGACTTTATTTTTCTGGGCTCCAAAATCACTGCATATGGTGACTGCAGCCATGAAATTAAAACAGCCATGGAAGGAAAGTTATGACCAACCTAGATAGCATATTGAAAAGCAGAGACATTACTTTGCCAGCGAAGTTTCGTCTAGTCAAGGCTATGGTTTTTCCTGTGGTCATGTATGGATGTAAGAGTTGGACTGTGAGGAAGGCTGTGCGCCGAAGAATTGATGCTTTTGAACTGTGGTGTTGGAGAAGACTCTTGAGAGTCCCTTGGACTGCAAGGAGATCCAACCAGTCCATTCTAAAGGAGATCAGCCCTGGGATTTCTTTGGAGGGAATGATGCTAAAGCTGAAACTCCAGTACTTTGGCCACCTCATGCAAAGAGTTGACTCATTGGAAAAGACCCTGATGCTGGGAGGGATTGGGGGCAGGAGGAGAAGGGGACAACAGAGGATGAGATGGCTGGATGGCATCACTGACTCGATGGACGTGAGTTTGAGTGAACTCCGGGAGTTGGTGATGGACAGGGAGGCCTGGCGTGCTGCGTGCAATTCATGAGGTCACATAGAGTCGGACACGACTGAGCGACTGATCTGATCTGATCTGATACATACATATATTTGAACATAAGTGCAATACTTGAGATTTAATCCAAAATTTGATATAACCCAGATAATTCCTGCTATACTACAATACCCTGCCAGGCTCCTCTGTTCATGGGATTTCCCAGGGAAGAACACTGGAGTGTGTTGCCATTCCCTTCTCCAGGGGATCTTCCCAATCCAGGGATCAAACCTGGGTCTCCCATATTGCAGGAGGCCTGAGCCACCAGGGAAGACCACAGTGCAGAGAATAAAGCTGCTGTTTTGTTTCAGGAAAAACTGTATGGTAGAGAGGGTTATATGTGGAAACCAGGGTAGAAGTGTTAAATAACTTGTTCACCATATGGAGCTGGTGAATTGCAAATGCAGTTCTATAGGTCTTCAGATTATTTGATCTTTCCATTATATCATTGCAGTATATTGGTATCCTGAAAGCAGATTCTTAGATGGAGTTTAGTTTTTAAGGTTTATTAAGGAGTGCCTTTGGGGTCAACATTTGTGAAAAGAATGGGAAAAAAGCAGGAGTACATGTAGAACCTATAATGCAAACCCAACAATAATTTTGGCCATGATCTTGGGGAACTCTGGAGCTAAAATGGACTACTAGAATTGCCCCATTTTAGGTAGAAATAGCTGAATCTTTATAACCACATCTATCATATCTGGTCCCTCAGAGTGTGAAGAGATAGAGGATTTGGTGTTTTTAACTGTGGGGTAATGAAGAAAGTTGTTTCCTGCAAATGAAATAATTCCTGAAGTTTTTGATAGGATCCCATGCATTCAGGGTGATAAATCCCTTCTTGAAAGATAAACCGGATGAAGTATTTCTGCATCCACTGTAATTCATGACTTGTGCTACCCAGCTCCATTTCTTTACAGGGACCTTCACTGGTCTTTGTTGGTGGACCTTTGCTGTCCATGGTAGCTACATCAGCCTTGGTAAGTAAGACTCCATGGCTACAGGTCCATGCAAAATCTCCATCTCTGGCACTGTGATCCCTCTGTTCATATGTCCATTTACACAACAATAGGGTGACCAATGACAGAGGCTGAGTGACTTCAAATGATTGAATTGTTCGCCTGTTTTAGTGACCCTTCCATGAAAAATTACTTCTGGTAGGCTGGCATTAACTTCTGGTAGGCTGGTACGAAGATCTTCACACTCTTCTCCCATTTCCATATGTCCTTCTGTGTTTCTCTACCGGAGACCTTCTTGTCTTTATTTTTCCAATTTGTTTCCTACTCAGCTTCTGATCAGGCATTCCTCACTGCCTATCTCTTGCCACACAAAATGGCTATCAGTTACTACTGTTGGAGAGGATTTTTCTTCACAACTTAATTTTAAGGCCACCCATGTGTTATAGGGCAGCTAGTGTCCACTTTTTTGCTTGAATCCACATAGTAAGCTAATTGTTCTGAGACGCTGGAGCTGGTATATTGACTTAAGAATATTCAGATAATGACCTGCAGAATGAATGAGGGGGCAGAAGGCACTTGCTTAGAGTCCACAGGTAGCTCCCTCAGCATTTAAGCTCCCACTTTAGGAAAATAAACCCATGGGGTTGATTTGAATGAAGGTGCGGTTTCAATACATCCACACAAAGGAAGCTGAGTCACAATGTGTATTATTTATAGATCTTGGAAGCAGGGAAAGGAGGGGGTTCAGTAAACCAGAGTAAGGGGAGTCCTCCAGCCCAGGTCTCAGTTGATCAGATTTTACCCAGGAGTTCCTGAAGAGGTTGCTAAGCAACAGCCGAACACAGTCTCTAACCAGTGTCTTCTCTAAGGCCTATTTAAAGCTGGTAGTCTTACTGATGAGTGCAGTATTTCCAGGTGTGGCATATATCAACTCTGGAACCCAAAGATGCATATGCTTCTTTCATCATGGTGTGAGGTACAAGATTCAATCGACTGTATGTTGCTCCAAATGGGATTCTGGCAAGACCTTAACGAATAAAATTTTTGCTGATGTGGCACACATATGAAAATTTGTGCTTACAAAGAACAGACAATATTAAACATTTTCTCTCCCAACTCTGTCATAGTATATTCTGAACTGTAATATAGTCTTGAGACATCCAGACTGGCACTGGTAGTAGCTTACTCTGCTCCTCCCCTGGAGGTTATGCTACCAAGAAGGTCCTAGAGATTTCATACCTGGCTTCCACTGCCTGCTAAACACTTAGCTTTTTGTTATCTTTGTTTTACTTTTCTTAAGCCAGCATATATCAATGGAGTTTAGCTCCAGCCATACAATTCCATTATTTTTATAATTACTATTTCCTTCATACTTTTCAAAATAGATATATCACACTCAGAGTGTAATTAACCATCAGGATTTGATGCCAATTCACCATCAGTAAAAGTTTTAAAACTTATGTCACAATTACCATTAAATTATTTCACAATTACCAGTGATGGTTTTTTCACTGAGAACTGGGTAGGGCATGCTTCAGTTAGTTCTAAGGCTCCATCTTTATGGCCTACTGTTTGGATTACCTAGCAGTCCAGTGCTTGCCAACTGAACTCGCTTGCCAAAGCAGAATACATAAGAGACTTGGGTTTGATCCCTGGGTTGGGAAGAGGCCCCAGAGGAGGGCCTGGCAACCGGAGCCTGGTGCACTACAAAGAGGCAGACACAACTGAAGTGACTTAGCACATGCACATTTGGACTGCAAACCAAACATACTTTCATTAGCAACTATGTGTCAACACAGAAGTGAGTTCAGTTCAGTTCAGTTCAGTCGCTCAGTCGTGTCTGACTCTTTGCGACCCCATGAATTGCAGCACGCCAGGCCTCCCTGTCCATCACCAACTCCCGGAGTTCACTCAGACTCATGTCCATCGAGTCAGTGATGCCATCCAGCCATCTCATCCTCTGTCGTCCCCTTTTCCTCCTGCCCCCAATCCCTCCCAGCATCAGAGTCTTTTTCAGTGAGTCAACTCTTCGCATGAGGTGGCCAAAGTACTGGAGTTTCAGCTTTAGCATCATTCCTTCCAAAGAACACCCAGGGCTGATCTCCTTTAGAATGGACTGGTTGGATCTCCTTGCAGTCCAAGGGACTCTCAAGAGTCTTCTCCAACACCACGGTTCAAAAGCATCAATTCAGAAGTGAGTGGGAAGTGCTAATTAAGGAGTACTTTTGAGGCTAATGGAGAAGGCAATGGCACCCCACTCCAGTACTCCTGGAAAATACCATGGATGGAGGAGCCTGGTAGGCTGCAGTCCATGGGGTTGCTAAGAGTTGGACACGACGAGCGACTTCACTTTCACTTTTCACTTTCATGCATTGGAGAAGGAAATGGCAACCCACTGGAGAATCCAAAAACGATATTTTGATTATATACTATAGCTAAGTTAAGCTCAATAAAGAAATTGCCCTCTGTTAGTTTTAAGTACATTAGTTTCCCTATAAAGGGAAGCTTAAGTAATTAAAAAAAAATCACTTTCCTAATTATGAAAACTACAGTAATTACTCTGTAATCCCACTTTAGTCTGCAGTGGGCTTTTTACTTGATAAGTTCCATGTGTAACTCTTGATAAAGAATTGTTAACATGGTTTATAATTCTTTTCTGAATTATGCAGATACTTGTCTTAATTCCCTTAAACCCTTTGAATGTGTGGAGATGCAAGTAAAGTATATGTGGACAATATCCAAGATATTTGAAACCACAGTTTATTTCTGAATCGATTTGTGTGGGGAATTGCATTAACAATTTGCACCCTTGTTGTATTTGAAAGGATTTCAAATAATAGTTTTATTGTCTTTGCTTATTTGTTTTTAACTTGAATTATGCAAATGATTGTTTCAATTTTTCCTCTCACCTTTAAAAGACACGGGAGAGTTTAGTATAATTAATCACTTATTAAATATCTGTTTACTGTTGAAACTGAAGTCTTAGACTCAAAGTATGTCATAAATTATAATAGCTAATATAAAAATAATATAAAACTACATTTTCTAAACTATTTTCATAAGCATGGTGAACACATTTTCCTTTCACTAAGGTGCTATTTGTGCTATTATAGCACTGATAAAGATTTGGAAAATTATAAAGGAAGTTATAATTTGCCATGGCACAGAGTCACTATAAATATAAAATACAGGGTCAATGTAGGAAAAGATTTATCTCGATTTATTCTTTGTTGAGGAAAACAAGTTAGAATCCAGAAAACTCTCTTAAATATAAAAATAAAGTACAAGATATTTTACTAAAATTAAAACACAAAATATATGCCCACAATAAGTATATGCTTTATCTTGAATTGTTTCCTTTTCACACAACAGTGCTGTGCATGCTAAGTAACTTCAGATTTGTCCGACTCTTTGGGACACTATAGACTATAGCCCACCAGGTTCCTCTCTTCATGGGATTCTCCAGGCAAGAATGCTGGACTGGGTAACCATTCCCTTCTCCAGGAGATCTTATGGACCCAGGGATGGAACCCTGGTCTCCTGCATTGCAGGTGGATTCTTTACCACTAGTGCCATCTGGGAAGCCCCACAACAATGCTACATCTTCTCAAATAAATTGCTCAATTTATTCTAATATGAAGACTTAAAGTTGGCCTCTCAAAGAATTCAACTTCTATACAACATGGAGTAATAAGGATTCATTTACTTCTTTGCATGAAGAAACTAAAAAACAAGGCAATTCTCTCTTTCTCTCTCTCTCTCTATATAAAAGGCTCTCAGGATATTTACATCATACAACAAAGGAGAGTAATCTTTAAAATATGAAAAACAAATGGGGTGAGACCTATGTCTTATACCGGAGGAATTTTCCAGGCTGTGGTCCTAGGAATACCCAATCAAAGGACAATGTCTTTCTGAGTTAAGATTCAGAGGAAATCAAAGTGAATAGAATTTGCAGCAGAGAGTAACTACAAAGAGAGGACTGTAATAGAGGAAGAGAAACCCAGAGATCTTCAGAGGATCCACCTGAGGTATTCAGTTGAGTATAGACCAACTTATACATATAAGGAAAATACTCAGGAAAAGAAAGAAAGAATTAAATGAAAAGTACTGCTGCTAAGTCACTTAAGTCGTGTCCGACTCTTAGCGACCCCATGGACTGCAGCCTACTAGGCTCCTCCGTCCATGGGATTTTTCAGGCAAGAGTACTGGAGTGGGATGCCATTGACATTGGGACATCAAAAGTACAGGAGATATTGCCTGTTCCAAACAGAGTAGAAAGTTTGATCATTTATGAACCATCATTTAGTATATCAGTTCAGTTCAGTTCAATTCAGTCACTCAGTTGTGTCCGACTCTTTGCGACCCCATGAATCGCAGCATGCCAGGCCTCCCTGTCCATCACCAACTCCCGGAGTTCACTCAGACTCACATCCATCGAGTCAGTGATGCCATCCAGCCATCTCATCCTCTGTCGTCCCCTTCTCCTCCTGCCCCCAATCCCTCCCAGCATCAGGGTCTTTTCCAATGAGTCAACTCTTTGCATGAGGTGGCCAAAGTACTAGAGTTTCAGCTTTAGCATCATTCCTTCCAAAGAAATCCCAGGGCTGATCTCCTTCAGAATGGACTGGTTGGATCTCCTTGCAGTCCAAGGGACTCTCAAGAATCTTCTCCAACTCCACAGTTCAAAAGCATCAATTCTTTGGCGCTCAGCTTTCTTCACAGTCCAACTCTAGTATATCAACGAAGGTCTAAATATTTCTTTGATTCTACATAACAAAACTTATAGGCAAAATCTGAAAGGAGCAGACTTCAAGTAACTTAACTTTTTCCTAGAACATTTTAATGATATTTTTAATAATACAAAAAGTTCTCATATCTAACATTCACAATGTTATTCAGTCAAACAAATATTACCAAGCATGCAAAGAAATAGGAAAATGCTATCCATAATAAGGGGAAATATTCATCTAAACTGAATCAACAATGGTTAAGATGATATAATCAGTACAAAAATATATTAAAATAGTGAATATGTCTATCTTCTGTATGTTTGAGAATGTAATGAAAAAATTGACTGTATAAAGTAGAGAAATGTGTGCTGTGCTAAGTCATTTCAGTTAGTTGTGTCCGATTCTGTGACCCTGTGGACTATAGTCTGCCAGGCTCCTCTGTCTATGGGATTCTTCAGGCAAAAATACTGGAGTGGGTTGCCACTTCCTTCTCCAGGAAATCTTCCTGTCCCAGGGATCAAACTCCCATCTCTTACAACTCCTGCATTAGCAGGTGGGTTCTTTACCATTGGGGCTTTCCTGATAGCTCAGTTGGTAAGGAATCCCCCTGCATTGCAGGAGACCCCGGTTCAATTCCTGGGTCGGGAAGATCTTCTGGAGAAGGGATAGGATACCTACTCCAGTATTCTTGAGCTTCCCTTTTGGCTTAGCTGGTAAAGAATCCTCCTGCAACACAGAAGACCTGGGTTTGATCCCTGGGTTGGGAAGATCCCTTGGAGAAGAGAAAGGCTACCCACTCTAATATTCTGACCTGGAGAATTCCATGGACTGTATAGTCTGTGGGGTTGCAAAGAGTCTGACACGACTGACCGACTTTCACTTCACTTTCTTTACCACTAACGCCACCTGGGAATCCCATAAATTAGAGACATGGAAGGTATACAGAAGAGTCAAATTTAACTTCTAAAAATGCGAATATAATATTTAAAATGAAAGAGCCCTGGATATAATTAGTACTAAATTAAACCCTGCAGAAACATGTGTAGCGAACTTGGAGCTACAGTAATAGAGTTTACTCAAAATAAAACAGAGATTAAAAAAAAAGAACAGCACTTTAGTGAACTATGGGACAAATTCAAGAGTTAAATATAGATTAGATTGAAGTACCTGAAGGAGAAATGAAAAAATTACTTGAAGAAGTAAGGATTGACGTTTTTTCCTGAACTTGATGACAACTATTAGTTCAAAGATTCAGAAATTTAAAATGACCCCAGAACAAAGAATACATCAGAGCACATCAAAATAAAACTACTTACCTCCAGAGAGAAAGAGAAAGTATTAAACTCCAAGAAAAATGAGAAATATGGCATACGAATGAACAAGGATAAAGGTGAAACTAGTTTTTTTGTTGTTGTTATTAGAAACAACACAAGCTAGAACATAGATGAAAAGATTTTTAAATTTTAAGCAAAATAATTTACAATCTTGATATATTTGTCTCCCAAAAACACCTATCAAAAATAAAGACTTTTTTGAAATACACATAATTGAAATAATTGAGTATTATCAGTAGACCTGTACTTTAAGAGAAATTCTTCAGGTAAAAAGGAAATGATTGCAGGTGGAAACCTGGGCTTACACAATAGGAAAAACAGAACTGGAAATGGCAAATATAAAGAACTTTTCTTGTTTTTAAAAGTATTTAAAAAGAGTCAATTGTTTAAAGCAAAAGTAATAGCAATATATTTTGGAGTTTATAGTACAGATAGAAATAAAATGTAGAAAAATAACAGCACAAAGTCTGAGAAGAAATACACTGTTATGTTTTGTTTACTATACATGAAACAGTATGGTATAAGGTGAAGATATGTTGTGATATGTTAAAAATGTGTACCATAAATCCTAAAGAAACCACTAATAAAGCTCAAAAAAGAGCTGTAGCTCATGAATGAAGAAAATAAATAAAATAAAATAGTAACTATACAATTCATACCCAGGTGGTGCCAGTGGTAAAGAATCTACCGGCCAATGCAGGAGATGTTAGAGATGTGAGTTCCATCACTGGGTTGGAAAGATCCCCTGAAGGAGGGCATGGCAACTCACTCTAGTATTCTTGCCTAGAGAATCCCATGGACAGAGGAGCCTGGTGGGCTACAGTCCATAGGGCTGGAGAGTCGGACACAACTGAGTGATAACAGTAATCTATGATCTAGTCACTTCATTCTTATGTACTCGTCCAAGAAAACTGAAAATAGTGATCATTAAAAAGTAAAGTCGCTCAGTCATGTCCGACTCTTTGCAACCCCATGGACTGTAGCCCACCAGGCTCCTCCACCCATAGGATTCTCTACGCAAGAGTACTGGAGTGGTTGCCATTTCCTTTTCCAGGGGATCTTCCCGACCCAGGGATTGAACCTGGGTCTCCTGCATTGTAGGCAGACGCTCTACCGTCTGAGCCACCTGAGATCTAAACACAAAGTGAAAGTGAGGTCGCTCAGTCGCGTCCGACTCTTTGTGACCCCACGGACTGTAGCTACCAGGCTCCTCCGTCCATGGGATTCTCCAGGCAAGAATACTGGAGTGAGTTGCCATTTCCTTCTCCAGGAGATCTTCCCGACCCAGGGAATGAACCCGTGTCTCCCGCATCGTAGGCAGACGCTTTACCATCTGAGCCACTAGGGAAGTCCCAATTAAAAGACATACTCAAATGTTCTTAGCCGTTTATTTGTAATAGCCATCAAACCGGAAATAATACAAATACATAGTAACTGATTCTGGGTAAACATTTGTGGTATATTGATATGGTGCAATACAGCTTAGCAATATGAAGCAAAAATCATCGATAAGAACAATTATGTCTTAAAATATAATGGATATATCTTAAAATAATTCTTCTGAGTGAAAGAAGCCAGAAAAAGATATTGCATATTTTGTATGATTCCATTTTTATGAAATTCTAGCAAATGCAAATTAATCTCTAGTAACATGAAACAAATCAGCAATTTCCTGGGGACAAGAAGAGTGACTAGAAAGGGTGGAGGAGTAGATTAAAAGGGGCAAAAGGAAATGTTCAAGGATGATGAATATGTACATTATCTTGATTGCAGTGATTTTTTCCCATGGGTATATACATTTGTCAAAAGTTAATTGTACCCTTTAAAGATGGAAAGCTTATTGTATGTCATTATACTCAATGGTAAAAAAAAATGTATGTCCAAATACTTGCTTTACAACTATACAGATGAGTGACTTTCAGCCACTTACTAATACACTATAAGATCAACCTTTCTTCATAAATTAAGGGTGATATCTTCCTTTGAGGTATATTGGAAGATAAAAATGAAATTTTTGTTAGCCATCTATTACAATGCTGAACATAAATTTTGCATAAAAAATTAACTATAGGATGATAGATTACTAGACAATACAAATTATTACAAAAACAAAATGCTATATCACATTTAAAAAAGTCACTATGGCACAGTATCCAATAAGATGTTTCACATGATGGTTCTCAATCACTTTTATGTTCTAGAAATATTACTTAAGACCAAATGTTTAAAACTACTACTCTATTGGGCTTCCCCAATGGCTCAGCTGTAAAGAATCTGCCTGCAATGCAGGAGACACAGGAAATATGGATTCATTCCCTGGGTTGGGAAGATCCCTGGGTAAGAAAATGGCAACCCACTTCAGTATTCAACATATACTATAACCTGTATCACTAAAATTAAAAGACCAACAAGTGGAAAAGTACTGTAACATTATAACTTTTGCCTCACTTTTCTCCTTCAGTTCATTAATACAGAGTTGTCAGAATAGTCTGCTTAATTTCCTCTAGATTTTGCCAAGGTGAATACATTTAATTAAAATCCTTTCATTCAATGAACAAAGTCAATATAGCAACTCACCTAAAAGTGAAGCCCCAGTACAACTTTACTCAGTAGTCAGAAGCTTTGGGCTTTGAATTAATCTGGATTATGTTTCAACTTCATTGTACCTGCCCTACTTAGAAAGGTACTACTTTCACAGTAAGAATATGTCTAAGGAGAGAAATATATTAAATGGATCTCTGTGATTTTTTTCCTTCTTCCCCATTCTCAGTATCTACATGGGAAAATACTTAAGTCACTAAAGATCAAGTAAGACGATGCATGTGAAAGCATTATACAAAGAGTAATATTATTAGTACTGCTAGTACCATTACTGCCACCAGTACTCCCATCACTATTACTACGACTAATATTACCACTATTAGTGCTCCTTAAGAGAGATGGAAAGTGGAAGGAAAAGGAGGAAGAGAAAAAGTAAACAGCAGAAAGAAGAAAAGGTACAAAAAGGATAATTGGCTATCTCCACTATTCTAATTTTTATGTTGTATTCTTTTCCAGAAATCAGGGTAACGATATGAGCCCTCTAACCACCTTCCTCATTTTGGGGGTTGCCAGACTCAGGATGGGGAACACATGTATACCTGTGGCGGATTCATTTTGATATTTGGCAAAACTAATACAATTATGTAAAATTTAAAAATAAAATAAAATTAAAAAAAAATACAGAGCACTAGGTTAAATTTGAAGTCAAGATAAACAAAAAAATTATTTTTTACATAAATATGCCCCATGTAATATTCAGAATTTGCACTAAAAAAATTTTTGTTATTTATCAACAACTAAGGTTAACTATGCATTCTACATTTTATCTGTCAATTATATCCTTTACTTCTGTATTTTTCATCTTTCTTATAATATGTGCCCATCCCCAATAAAGCATGCAGGAGTAACTTTCAAGAGTCATATAATCCAATTAGTTCATAGGAGCAGAACCTTCCTATCACCAGCAAAGTGTGGAAGTGAAACCTTCTACCTTCTTTGGCGAAAAACCAATTGTAAAGAATGAAAGATAAGAGGAAAGGAAACATGAGGAGATGAGAAGGTGAACATTTTCAGACAGATCATAATAGTAACAAATTAAGTTGCATGAAAATTAAAGAAATATGCCTTGGGATATAGGAAGGCAGAACCTTGGAGCAAGTAGCTGTAGACATAGCCAAGACTGGTACTACCACACAGGAGGCAGCATGTGAGTAAATAAGTGTTATTGATGAATTAATTTGGTGGAAAAACTACCTTTGCTTAATCAAATATTCTATTGCATCATAAAGTATGTTCATTACCCTTATCATGGGAGAATGCAATCTTCTTTTAGAGTGGCTCATGTGGTTAAATCTTTGTCAATCTTCTAATGTTAACATATAAAAAAACTCTAAAAATAAAGAAAAGTACTGATATTTCTGCTCATTTTACCAAATATAATTGATGCAACTAGGTGAGAACTCTTTTTTCTTTTCTCTTTAAGAGTAGCTTTCCCTGTAAATCTGCATAATGCCTATTCATTGAGTCAATTATATACAAACGTTATATTTGCTGCTTGATCTTTAGTAGAAAGAGCAATGAACCAAAAATCAGAAAATGAGATTTTAGTTTTTCTATTTTCTGTCTTGAACTAGGGCAACAGTCACTCAGTTAATCGGTCACTCATTTTTTAACCTGGATAATGGAAACTAATAAAACCTGCTGACCTATCTTATAAAATATTTGAAGAACTTAACTATTTCTTAATGTATTGAAACATATAATTAAAATCTATTACTTCAGATTTATTTCATGTAGCAAGAGGAAGCTGCTTAAATCTATGTAAAGAACACAGAATAAACGAGCAATTTCACTTTAGTGAAACAGTAAGTTTGCCACCAGAAAATTAGTAAGAAGGAGAAATGGGGAAGGTAACCTTATAATTATATTATTCTAACTGGGAGATTCGATAGTAGTTAGACTATTAGTAATAACCCCTGGACAACAGATATAAATGGGGAATATTCCAGGCAAAATGAGTTATGTGGTCACTCTAGATCTGGAAAACTAGTCTTGAAATTGCATTTACATAGAGTATACAGAATTTTTACTGGTTACATGTTTGTTTTGTGTGACAGAGAAGATGTGGAGTGATGCAGACTTGAGGCAAATAAGAATTCCCAAAGACAGGAAAACTGTTCAGAGTTGGATATGTTAAATCATTTGTAGAAAAATAGATTTCAAAGACAGAAATGATTTGAAAATTTGTATATCTGGAGACTCCAAGGAGAAAAATATTTTAAAGCATTTGATTTTCATATTCTACCAACATTGTAAAGTACTGAAAATGTAAAAGTGTGGTTAATTTTGCAGTCATTTGAAAAATTATATTTCAATGGAAATAAGTGGGTATTATATTACATTACAGATTGCTTTATGCATCAAACCTTATAGCAACATATGCATTTTAAAAGTCAAATTATAAAGGAGAAAATATTCCAGAATTCTTCAAAAGATTATATACTTAAACAGTGAGTATGTAAAGGAGGACAGTACATTATAATAATGAAAAGGAAGACTATTTTACATTATGAGTACCTTATTTAATCAATATGAGCTATGAAATAGGTGTTGCTTTCCATATTTTATGGAGCAATTTAGAGAAAATTTAAGTGAGCAGTTAAACCATGAGTAAGTGAGAAAATTCTCCAGAAGAGAAGGAAATGGCAAACTACTTCAGTATTCTTGCCTTGAGAACCCCACGAACAGCATGAAAAGGCAAAAAGATAGGACACTGAACCCCCCAGGTCAGTAGGTGCCCAGTATACTACTGGAGATCAGTTGAGAAATAACTCAAGAAAGAATGAAGAGACGGAGCCAAAGCAAGAACACCCAGTTGTGTATGTGACTGGTGATGGAAGTAAAGTCCAATGTTGTAAAGAACAATATTGCATAGGAACCTGGAATGTTTGGTCCATGAATCAAAGCAATTTGAAAGTGGTTAAACAAGAGATGGCACCCCATTTTAGGAATCAGTGAACTAAAATGGACTGGAATGGGTGAATTTAAATCAGATGACCATTATATCCACTAATGTGGGTGAGAATCCCTTAGAAGAAATGGAGTAGTCATTGAAGTCAACAAAAGAGTCCAAAATGCAGTACTTGGATGCAATCTCAAAAACGACAGAATGATCTCTGTTCGTTTCCAAGGCAAACTGTTCAATATCAGAGTAATCCAAGTCTATGGCTGGACTAGTACTGCTGAAGAAGCTGAAGTTGAACGATCCTATGAAGACCTACAAGACCTTCTAGAACTAACACACCAAAAAGATGTCCTTTTCATCATATGGGACTGGAATGCAAAAGTAGGAAGTCAAGAAACACCTGGAGTAACAGGCAAATTTGACCTTGGAGTACAGAATGAAGCAGGGCAAAGGCTAATAGAGTTTTGCCAAGAGAACACACTGGTCATAGCAAACACCCTCTTCCAGCAACACAAGAGAACTCTACACAGGGACATCACCAGATGGCCAACACTGAAATCAGATTGATTATATTCTTTGCAGCCAAAGTTGGAGAAGCTCTATACAGTCAGCAAAAACAAGACCGGGAGCAGACTGTGGCTGAGATCATGAACTCCTTAATGTCAAATTCAGACCTAAATTGAAGAAAGTAGGGAAAACCACTAGACTATTCAGATCTAGCTAAATTAAATTCCTTACGAGTATAAAGTGGAAGTGAGAAATAGAGTCAAGGGATTAGATCTGATAGACAGGGTGCCTGAAGAACTATGGATGGAGGTTCATGACATTGTACAGGAGATCAAGACCATCCCCAAGAAAAAGAAATGCAAAAATGCAAAATGGCTGTCTGAGGAGGCCTTACAAATAGCTGTGAAAAGAAGAGAAGTGAAAAGCAAAAGAGAAAAGGAAAGATATACACGGTTGAATGCACAGTTCCAAAGAATAGCAAATAGAGATATGAAAGCCTTCCTCAGTGATCAGTGCAAAGAAATAGAGGAAAGCAATAGAATGGGAAAGACTAGAGATCTCTTCAAGAAAATTAGAGATACCAAGGGAATATTTCATGCAAAGATGGGCACAATAAAGGACAGAAGTGGTATGGGCCTAACAGAAGCAGAAGATATTAAGAGGTGGCATGAATGCAAAGAAGTACTACAAAAAAAGATCTTCACGTACCAGATAATCACAATGGTGTGATCACTCTCCTAGAGCCAGACATCCTGGAATGTGAAGTCAAGTGGGCCTTAGAAACATCACTATGCACAAAGCTAGTGGAGGTGATGGAATTCCAGTTGAGCTATTTCAAATCCTAAAAAGATGATTCTGTGAAAGTGCTGCACTCAATATGACAGCAAACTTGAAAAACTTAGCAGTGGCCACAGGACTGGAAAAGGTCAGTTTTCATTCCCATCCCAAAGAAAGGCAATGCCAAAGAATGCTCAAACTACCGCACAATTGCACTCATTTCACATGCTAGCAAAGTAACGCTCAAAATCCTTTAAGCAGTCTTCAATAGTACGTGAACTGTGAACTTCCAGATGTTCAAGCTGGATTTATAAAAGACAGAGGAACCAGAGATCAAGTTGCCAACATCCGTTGGATCATTGAAAAAGCAAGTGAGTTCCAGGAAAACATCTATTTCTGCTTTCTTGACTATACCAAAGCCTTTGACTGTATGGGTCACAACAAACTGTGGAAAATTCAGAAAGAGATGGGAATACCATACCACCTGACCTGCCTCCTGAGAAATCTGTATGCAGGTCAGGAAGAAACATTTAAAACTGGACATGGAACAACAGACTGGTTCCAAATCAGAAAAGGAGTACATCAGGGCTGTATATTGTCACCCTGCTTATTTAACTTATATGTAGAACACATCATGAGAAACACTGGGATGGATGAAGCACAAACTAGAACCAAGATTGCCAGGAGAGAAATATCAATAATCGTAGATATGCAGGTGACATCACCCTTATGGCAGAAAGCAAAGAAGAACTAAAGAGCCTCTTGATGAAAGTGAAAGAGGAGAGTGAAAAAGCTGGCTTAAAGCTCAACATTCAGAAAACTAAGATTATGGCATCTGGTCCCATCAGATCAAATCAGATCAGTTGCTCAGTTGTGTCCAACTCTTTGCGACCCCATGAATCAGAGCACGCCAGGCCTCCCTGTCCGTCACCAACTCCTGGAGTTCACTCAGACTCACTTCCATTGAGTCAGTAATGCTATCCAGCCATCTCATCCTCTGCCATCCCCTTCTCCTCTTGCCCCCAATCCCTCCCAACATCAGAGTCTTTTCCAATAAGTCAACTCTTCGCATGAGGTGGCCAAAGTACTGGAGTTTCAGCTTTAGCATCATTCCTTCCAAAGAAATCCCAGGCCTGATCTCCTTCAGAATAGACTGATTGGATCTCCTTGCAGTCCAAGGGACTCTCAAGAGTCTTCTCCAACACCACAGTTCAAAAGCATCAATTCTTCGGTGCTCAGCCTTCTTCACGGTCCAACTCTCACATCCATACATGACCACAGGAAAAACCATAGCCTTGACTAGATGAACCTTTGTTGGCAAAGTCATGTCTCTGCTTTTCAATATGCTATCTAGGTTGGTCATAACTTTCCTTCCAAGGAGTAAGCATCTTTTAATTTCATGGCTGCAGTCACCATCTGTAGTGATTTTGGAGCCCAGAAAAATAAAGTCTGACACTGTTTCCACTGTTTCCCCATCTATTCCCATGAAGTGATGGGACCGGATGCCATGATCTTTGTTTTCTGAATGTTGAGCTTTAAGCCAACTTTTTCACTCTCTTCTTTCACTTTCATCAAGAGGCCTTTGAGTTCCTCTTCACTTTCTGCCATAAGGGTGGTGTCATCTGCATATCTGAGGTTATTGATATTTCTCCCGGCAATCTTGATTCCAGCTTGTGTTTCTTCCAGTCCAGCGTTTCTCATGATGTACTCTGCATGTAAGTTAAATAAGCAGGGTGACAATATACAGCCTTGACGAACTCCTTTTCCTATTTGGAACCAGTCTGTTGTTCCATGTCCAGTTCTAACTGTTGCTTCCTGACCTGCATACAAATTTCTCAAGAGGCAGATCAGGTGGTCTGGTATTCCCATCTCTTGAAGAATTTTCCACAGTTTATTGTGATACACACAGTCAAAGGTTTAGCATAGTCAAGAAAGCAGAAATAGATGTTTTTCTGGAACTCTCTTGCTTTTACCATGATCCAGCGGATGTTGGCAATTTGATCTCTAGTTCCTCTGCCTTTTCTAAAGCCAGCTTGAACATCAGGAAGTTCATGGTTTACATATTGCTGAAGCCTGGCTTGGAGAATTTTGAGCATTACTTTAGTAGCGTGTGAGATGAGTGCAATTGTGCAGTAGTTTGAGCATTCTTTGGCATTGCCTTTCTTTGGGATTGGAATGAAAACTGACCTTTTCCAGTCCTGTGGCCACTGCTGAGTTTTCCAAATTTGCTGGCATATTGAGTGCAGCACTTTCACAGCATCATCCGTCAGGATTTGGAATAGCTCAACTGGAATTCCATCACCTCCACTAGCTTTGTTCGTAGTGATGCTTTCTAAGGCCCACTTGACTTCACATTCCAGGATGTCTGGCTCTAGGTCAGTGATCACACCATCATGATTATCTGGGTCGTGAAGATCTTTTTTGTACAGTTCTTCTGTGTATTCTTGCCATCTCTTCTTAATATCTTCTGCTTCTGTTAGGTCCATACCATTTCTGTCCTTTATTGAGCCCATCTTTGCATGAAATGTTCCTTTGGTATCTCTGATTTTCTTGAAGAGATCCCTAGTCTTTCCTATTCTATTGTTTTCCTCTATTTCTTTGCATTGATCACTGAAGAAGGCTTTCTTATCGCTTCTTGCTATTCTTTGGAACTCTGCATTCAGATGTTTATATCTTTCTTTTTCTCCTTTGCTTTTCACTTCTCTTCTTTTCACAGCTATTTGTAAGGCCTCCCCAGACAGCCATTTTGCTTTTTTGCATTTCTTTTCTATGGAGATGGTCTTGATCCCTGTCTCCTGTACAATGTCACGAACCTCATTCCGTAGTTCATCAGGCACTCTATCTATCAGATCTAGGCCCTTAAATCTATTTCTCACTTCCATTGTATTATCATAAGGGATTTGATTTAGGTCATACCTGAATGGTCTAGTGTTACTGGTTAATCTAGCATTACTGGTTGGGGCATAGACTTGGATTACTGTGATATTGAATGGTTTGCCTTGGAAACGAACAGAGATCATTCTAGTCCCATCACTTCTTGACAAAAAGATGGGTAAGCAATGGAAACAGTGGCAGACCTTATTATTTTAGGCTCCAAAATCACTGCAGATGGTGACTTCAGCCATGAAATTAAAAGATGCTTGCTCCTTGGAAGAAAAGTTATGACCAATCTAGACAGCATATTAGAAAGCAGAGACATTACTTTGCCAACAAAGGTCTGTGTAGTCAAAGGTATGGTTTTTCCAGTAGTCATGTATGGATGTGAGAGTTGGACTATGAAAAAAGCTGAGTGTTGAAGAATTGATGCTTTTGAACTGTGGTGTTGAAGAAGACTCTTGAGAGTCTCTTGGACTGCAAGGAGATCCAACCAGTCCATCCTAAAGGAAATCAGTCCTGAATAGTCATTGGAAGGACTGATGTTGAAGCTGAAACTGCAATAGTTTGGCCACCTGATGCAAAGAACTGAGTCATTGGAAAAGACCCTGAATCTGGGAAAGATTGAAGTTGGGAGAAGAGGACAATAGAAGATGAAATTGTTGGATGGCATCACCGACTCAATGGACATGAATTTGAGTAAACTCCAGGAGTTGGTAATGGACAAGGAGGCCTGGCATGCTGTAATCCATGGGGTTGTAAAGAGTCGGACATGACTAAACAACTGAACTGAACTGACTGAAGTGATAAAATTAGGAGTTACTTAATTCTTTCTTGACATAGCCAATCACTGTGGAAAACAAAACAAAACAAACTTTAAACTGTGATCAATATTTGAACAGATAAATAAATTTTCCAAATTCATAAAATGAAATCCTATATATAATTGAATATGAATCAATTTTTGCAATATAATTCAATTTTTCAAAAGTAATCTTGAACAAAAGAAGTCAGAGACAAACAATACTGTTTATTCTCATATATATAAAGGTTAAAAATAGGCATCCATAAACTATAATATTTGAAAGTGTTAAGGGTCAGAATTCTCAATTAGTTAATTAGGAGCATAAGAGAAAAAGTGATTATCACAAAATTTGGAGTACTATACTTTTCTAGGAAAGAGGGTTTATCATTGTTAAACTAAATATATATATTGGGTTCTCAGGTGCTAGAAATGGTATTGATTTTCATGTGGGTTCTGAATATCAATGTATTTGCCTGTTGAGAAATCATTAAGCTATACTCATGCTTTATATACTTTTCTGTATGTGTGTTATATCAAAATACAAAGTTTTATTGCTAATAAGAGAAATTTATGGATATTTTGGAACCAATAAATTTTGAAAATTATTTGGAGAATTATACCTGTAGAAATATGTAATATATCAGAATTGACTCTGAAAGAAATAGAAAACCCAAAAGATTCATAACCATTAAGGAAAGTACATCTAAATTTAATGTTCCCAAAATGGTTTTATAAAGTAATTCTATTAAGTATTTAATAAACATAAGCTCAATGTATGCAAATGCATTTAGAGTAGAGAAAATTAGAAAGCACTTGCAAAGTACTCTTTGAGAATAATAAAACTTTAATTTCAAAACCAAGTAAGGACTAATAAAAAAAGAAAAATAACCTGTACTTCTCTGGAACAGAAATAATATTCTACTCGGAGTGTTAGCAAATGCAGCAAGTTATAAAAAAGATAACATACTATGATGAAGTTGTATCTATTCCATGATTCTGTTTATACAATATTCTTGAAATGAAAAAATTATTAAGAATACAGAACATATTCGTAGTCGACAGAGGGTAGAGTGTGTGTTATGTGAGTTGGATGTGGCGATGAAAGTGACACAGGAATTGTTAAGGTGATGTACTATTCTTATCTTGACTTTTTCAATGTCAGTATCCTGGTTATGCAATGGCACCCCACTCCAGTACTCTTGCCTGGAAAATCCCATGGATGGAGGAGCCTGGTGGGCTGCGGTCCATGGGGTCGCGAAGAGTCAGAAATGACTGAGTGACTTCACTTTCACTTTTCACTTTTATGCATTGGAGAAGGAAATGGCAACCCACTGCAGTGTTCTTGCCTGGAGAATCCCAGGGACAGGGGAGCCTGGTGGGCTGCCGTCTATGGCGTTGCACAGAGTTGGACATGACTGAAGCAACTTAGCATCCTGGTTATGATCAGTATCAGTTCAGTCATTCAATTTTGTCCAACTCTTTGTGACCCCATAGACTGCAGCACACCAGGCTTCCCTGTCCATTACCAACTGGAGCTTGCTCAGACTCTTGTCCATCGAGTCGGTGATGCCATCCAACCATCTCATCCTCTGTCATCCCCTTCTCCTCTTGCCTTTTATCTTTCCCAGCATCAGGGTCTTTTCCAATGAGTCAGTTCTTTGCATCAGGTGGCCAAGGTATTGGAGTTTCAGCTTCAGCATCAGTCCTTCCAATGAATATTCAGGACTGATTTTCTTTATTTTTTTTTTCTCTTTATTTTATTTTTTTTAAATTTTATTTTATTTTTAAACTTTACATAATTGTATTAGTTTTGCCAAATATCAAAATGAATCCACCACAGGTATACATGTGTTCCCCATCCTGAACCCTCCTCCCTCCTCCCTCCCCATACCATCCCTCTGGGTCGTCCCAGTGCACCAGCCCCAAGCATCCAGTATCCTGCATCGAACCTGGACAGGCAACTCGTTTCATACATGATATTTTACATGTTTCAATGCCATTCTCCCAAATCTTCCCACCCTCTCCCTCTCCCACAGAGTCCATAAGACTGTTCTATAGGATGGACTAGTTGGATCTCCTTGCAGTTCAAGGGACTCTCAAGAGTCTTCTCCGACACCACACTTCAAAAGCATCAGTTCTTTAGCACTCAGCTTTCTTATAGTCCAGCTCACACATCTACATATGACTACTGGAAAAACCATAGCTTTGACTAGATGGATCTTTATTATGATATCATACTATAGTTTGTTACATGTTCTCACTAGGGATAATTCAATAAAGTTTATGTGAGGTTCTTGTATTATTCCATACAACTGCACGTGAGTTAATAATCATCTCAATGTAAATACTTAATTAAAAGAAGTCTACAATAGCTAAAAATAATAAATCTTAAAAGATGTTCAAAATTTTCCCAAACAAATACAAATCAAAATTTCAAAGTGGAAAAAAAATGGACAGATATATCACAATATATACAGGAAAACTCAATATTATAAAGATAACAATGCTATAAAAATTTCATTCCAAATAGTTAGAATTATCTGTATTGACTTCAACAGAAATACTAAATTCTCTGCTTTGACTCTTTGTGACCCTATGGATTGTAGCCCACCAGGCTCCTCTGTCCATGGAGTTTTCTAGGCAAGAATACTGGAATTCGTAGTTGTTCCCTTCTCCAGGTGATCTTCCCAACCCAGAGATCAAACCAGCGTCTCCTGCATTGCAGGCAGATTTTTTTTACTGCTGAGCTACTGGGGAAGCCCCAGGCTGAGGAGTGTAATTTCATCTTTGAAAAATGTCTTTAGTTTTCTGCTAGTAAGCTTTAGACTTCTCTTAGCAGGGTCATTGGATGATGAATTTGTGGGATTAGAATTTTGTAGCTGCTGCTTACTACTTGTTACTGGACAAGATTGCCTGTGGATTTGGGGTTTTCCTTGCCTAAATGCACACAACAAATACAATAAATATGTATTTTAATAAGAATTAAACCCCAGTCCTTTTGATTTAACATAATCTTTTCTCATAAAGCACCACTGCCTTTTACAAATAAGCTGTATGTTTGGGATGAATCTAAACTCCCCACTAGGCCTAAAAGAACTCTTCATGATCCAATTTCCTATTGTGAAGTGCTATTCAGCTGATAGAGGTGTCTGTGCTCTTCATCCTAAATCAAGAAACGTTCCCAACCCTGCACTTGCCTGGAATTTGGTTATATGCCCTTCTTCAAGTGGATTTAGGATGCTCCCATGAAACATCTTCTAAGTTTTTCCCCATGAATTAATTTTCTGATGATTATTACTGACATAGAGCAAAGATTTATTAGTGGAGTAATATCCTCATTGCTCTTTTGAATATAACACTGCATTTATCCCCTATCTCTGCATTTAGGAGCTCTTTTTTCACCTCTCACCCATCCTGTCATCCCCTTACCCATCTACCCACATGATCACTGAATTCAATTGCATCCTTTTATTTGAAGGGCAGGAGATAATTATCCAAATGTAATGATGCTTTTAAAAAAGAAAAATCTAACTGCTTAGTTTATTCTTTTTTTCTTTTTATTAAATTTAGGTTAAATGTAGTAAGATATAGTGTGGTCTTAGAATCTGAATAATTATTGTGATGCAGTGGTTCGTTATAATTTTCTACTTCAAATACTTAGTATCTTGCTTGGATTTCTGGTTTTAAAGGATGGTGATTGATATTAATTTAAATAAAGGCATCTTTAAAAAACATTTTTATACTACTATATATTTAATTTTTTTTCTTTACTTAGTATAGTAATTCATATTGCTTTTTATTAGGAACATCTGTTACTGTTTTGAATATGTTTTCATGATACAACCTTTTCTTTCTTCTTTTATAAAAGTTGCCAATATAATTTAGTAACTAGTAATTCATAAATTAATATAGTTCTGAAATATACTGAGAAACTGTCTATTGTTTTTCACTTTATTCTTGAGTACTATCTTAGCTTGCCTGGGGGAAAATAAGATTCTAGTTCCAATCACTAGAAGCAGTCCAAAATTGTGAACAAACAATAAAATTGGCATTTCTGATTCTCATTGACATCATGCAGCTGTGGAGATAAATAAATCATATGGGGTAAATGTTTCTGTTTCATCTAATTGGACTATACCCTTATAGACTAGCCTTACTATGCAAAAATAGTTATTGCTCTCATATCTTCATTTTCATCATCATCATCATCATCACCATCATATCTTATTCAGATGAGTTGATTAGAAAAACTATAATGAGTTGTAGGATTTCGTATCATGCAAATGTACTTTTTCACTAGCTGATGAGTTTATTCTCATCTTTTGCTTAAGAATACAAACTCGGAACAAGGGTGAATCAAGCCTATGCATATGTAATGATGTAGAAATAGTTCCACTCTATGTATTTGTATATATGTGTCTGCAGTTCTTGTACCTATTTTTTCTACAGCCCTCTTTTCAATAAAATTTGTTGTAAGCTTTTTCTACTCTTAGGCAGAAAAGCTATACCCATGATTATTGAAAAAGCTTGATATTGTTTGAATTTTGAATTAAAATGACCCTTGAAATGGATTCTGAAGGAATAATTTAAGAAACACATTTTATGCCTAAGTAATCATCAAATTCTGTAAAAATTTCCATTGGCAATGTTAAAGTATTAATATAATATCAACATAAACAGACTGCAGTGTATCTCATACCTTGATGTATTAAGAATAATCAAAAACCCCTTGACTACAAAGGCATACTTACTAAAAGCATTAATATTACATATACTGCATACAGATACAGTTTACATCAAAGCACTTCACAGCTGAAATGGTAGAAAGTGTGAATTAAATATATGGAGGAAGTTATCTTAAATAGTAATCATCTCAAAGTAATAACCTGTCTAAAAATGATGGTTACTGCTTCTGCATTTGGTATTCAGCTAATAGTTGGTCTGTCAAAACTGCCAATTCTGACTGATAAGTGTTCAAAAGACTATACTAGAATATTGACAAACCCTCAACTTGCATGTATTATAAAGATAAGAAGACTAAATTTATATTTACTCCAGTTCATAGCCTAGCCCTGAACTTTACAAAACAGGAAAGCTTTGATAATAATTTTTCAGATGATGAGCATTATGTATGAATACAAATACACAAACACACACATGCACACAGCTTCATCATTTTTAATACAAAAGCATACGGCATTGTATCAATCAGAGTTCTACCAGACAAATAGAAGCAGTAGGATGTTTGTATTAAGAGATTTATTGCAAGGAATAGACTTAAGAGATTGTCAGGGCTGGTGAAGCAATTCTGAAATTTAAGGAATGCCTCCAGGAAGGGGAGGCTGAAACTCCTGAGCACAAGGGAATGGAAGCTGTTATTCACAGGTAAAATTTCTTAAGGAAAGCCTAGTTTAGTCTCACAGTTTGTCAACTGATTGAATTAGGCCCACGGAGTTTATCTAGGATATTCTTCTTTCCTTAAAGTCAACTGGTAATTTAATCATATCTACAAAATCTCTACATCAGTATTTGATTGGATATTGGAACTTAAAACTAACCATCAGGTGCAACGTTTAATGATGTGGGTGATTTACTGCCTTTGACACTGTCATGAAGTCAAATATTTAAGGTAATCTTGCTATAAATACAGTCCTTATGCCTTGTGTTGGTATGAAATGCTAAATATGTGAGTAGGTTGGCCATTTAAAATTTTATTAGAGTGTCCAATAAACACTGCATCCTCTGCATCAAAAGCATGGTCAAAACTCTTGAATTTTCTTGCTGTATAATGAGGAATCTCTAATATTATTTATAATATTATTTGCACACTCTTCTTATGCCTGCAAGTAGTTCACACCATGGTATCTTTTCACTTTCTCTCTTCTGATCTGCAAATTTCATCACCATGCTTTGCATACTGCTCTGCCCTGATGTATTTAAAGCAATAAACATAATAATTAATTATTGACTAGCAATGGTTTATGTCTTATTTGTTTTATAGAATCAGACTATGCATTCTTAGAATGACATATAGGTCTTTGTTCATTTCTTCATTTATCCTATAAACATTAATTAGACAAGGAGAAATGAAAGATTTCAAAGAAAGAATAATTAAAGTAATAACATCATGTTTAAACAGAGAAGGAAATGTAGGTTAAAGTGGGCTTATTAACTTAGAAAACAGATGAAAAGATGAGGGAAATATAATAGTATTTAAGCATGCAATATGGAATCAGATATACTTTGCTTTGAATCACAGATTTCTCACTTAGTAACCACCTTTAAGCAAATTATATAAAATATGTGTGCCTATTTCTTCATCTGCAAATGGGCTTAATAACTATTAATTATTTGTTAAATAAATATCTAAAGGAATAAAATACACGAGCCAGGTACTACACTCTTCACTGAATACATAATAGTGAATGAGATGGATATACTCCACTTTTCCATAGATCCTCTGTTTAAACTACAGGGCTAGTACCTATGGAGACACTGTCTGTAAAGCACTTAATAGCATGCTTGATTCACAGAACCAACAAAGAGAAATTTTCATCATTATTATAATTACTTTTTGTAGCCATGGCATCATGTATGTAATAATCAGTGTTTTCTAGAGAGACACAATCAATAGGGGATACATATTTGTGTGTGTGTGTATAGTATTAACTCACATGGTTATGGAGGCTGAATGTCTCATGCTCTCCTGTCTGCAAGCCGGAGATCCAGGAAAGCCAATGAGTTTGAAGGCCTGAGAATCAGAGACAGTGGTGTAGATTCCAGTCCAAGTCGGAAGGCCTGAGGACCAGGAGTTTTAAGGGCAGGAGAAAATGGGTATTTCAGTTCAACAGTTAGGCAGAGAGTGAATTCAACTTTTCTTCACCATTTTGTTCTATGCCAATCTTCAATGAGGGCTTCCCAGTTGGCTCAAGTGATAAAGAATAAGAATCCACCTGCCAATGCAGGAAGCACAGGCAGGAGATACGGGTTTAATCCCTTGCTCAGAAAGATCCTCTGGAGGAGGAAGTGGAAACCCACTCCAGCATTCTTGCCTGGAGCATCACGTGGACAGAGGAGCATCACGTGGACAGAGGCGCCTGGTACAGGCTTCAGTCCTTGGGGTTGTAAAGAGTTAGACATGACTGAGCACACACACACACATGTTCACATACACATAAAATCTTCAGTGGATTATATGAGGCCTGCTAACATTGGGGGCAGTCAACTGCTTATTCAGTCTACCATTTCAAATGATAATCTCCTCCAGAAACATTTTCACATATACATTCAGAAATAATGCTCAACCAGGTATCTGAGCATCCCTTTGATTAGTCAAGCTGACACATAAAACTAGCTGTCACAAGTATATATGAAAGAGCCTCTTGATGAAGGTGAAAGAGGAGAGAGAAAAGTTGGCTTGAAACTGAACATTGAGAAAACTAAGATCATGGCATCTGGTCCCATTACTTCATGGCAAATAGAAGGGTGAAAAGTAGAAGCAATGATAGATTTTATTTTCTTAGGCTCCAAAATCACTGCAGACAGTGACTGCAGCCATGAAATTAACAGACACTTGCTCCTTGGAAGGCAAGTTATAACAAACCTAGACAATATATTAAAAAGCAGAGACATCATTTTGCTGACAAAGGTCCATATAGTAAAAGTTCTGGTTTTTCTGGTAGTTGTGTACACATGTGAGAGTTGGACCATAAAAGAAGGTTGAGCACCAAAGACTTGATGTTTTCAAACTGTGGTGCTGGAGAAGACTCTTGAGAGTCCCTTGGATTGTAAGGAGATCAAATTAGTCAATCCTAAAAAAACATCAACCCTGAATATTCATTGGAAGGACTGATGCTGAAGCTGAAGCTCCAATACTTTGGCTACCTGATGTGAAAAGCCAGCTTACTGGAAAAGACCCTGATACTGGTAAAGACTGAAGGCAAAAGGAGAAGGAGGTGGCAGAGGATGAGATGGTAAGATAGCATCACTGACTCAGTTCACTTCCGTTCAGTTGCTCAGTTGTGTCTGACTCTATGTGACTCCATGTGCAGCACACCAGGCTTCCCTGTCCATCACCAATTTCTGGAGACTACTCAAACTCATGTCCACTGTGTTGGTGATGCCATTCAACCATCTCATCCTCTGTTGTCCCCTTCTCTCCTGCCTTCATTCTTTCCCAGCATCAGGGTCTTTTCAAATGAGTTGGTTCTTCACATCAGGTGCCCAAATTATTGGAGTTTCAGCTTCAGCATCAGTCCTTCCAATGAATATTCAGAACTGATTTCCTTTAAGATGGACTGGATGCATCTCCTTGCAGTCCAAGGGACTCTCAAGAGTCTTTTCCAACACCACAGTTCAAAAGCATCAATTCTTCAGTGCTCAGCTTTCTTTACAGATCAACTGTCACATCCATACATGACTACGGGAAAAACCATACCTTTGACTAGATGGACCTTTGTTGGTAAAGTAATGTTTCTGCTTTTAAATATGTTGTCTAGGTTGGTCATAGCTTTTCTTCCAAGGAGCAAGAGTCTTTTAATTTCATGGCTGTAGTTACCATCTGCAGTGATTTTGGAGCCTCAAAACATAAAGTCTCTTAAATGGATATGAATTTGAGCAAACTCTGGGAGATAGTGGAGGACTGAGCAGTCTGGCTTGCTAGGGATCGCAGATACTTGGATACAACTTAGTGACTGAACAACAACAACGAAAAGGTATGCATGAAATTACTGCATGAGATAGCTGGAAATCTGTGGTCAGAGCAGAACACTGAGAATAGCAATAAATATTTGAAATATTGTGGAGGCATCACTTTATTAGAGTATTTCAAAGACTGTGAGATTAAACTACCAGAAACGTCATATATTGTATATTTGTCAAGAACTGTAATAGTGAAAAACAATGGAGTCCACTGGAAGATTTTGGAAAAATATCTAGTTAAAAACAATGACAAGTATACACAGAAAATAAATAGTAGGGACAGTCAAATCACAACTAGGAACAAGAACAAACCAATAGTATTCTTACTATTCTAGGCTCTGTAAAAGGATAGAACAAAATCAATTTACATATTGGAAAGTGAGAACCAATTTATCATTATTTACAGGTCATTGGAAGGACTGATGCTGAAGCTGAAACTCCAATACTTTGGCCACCTTATGTGAAGAACTGACTCATTGGAAGAGATCCTGATGCTGGGAAAGATTGAAGGCAGGAGAAGGGGACAACATAGGATGAGATGGTTGGATGGCATCACCGACTCAATGAACATGAGTTTGAGTAAACTCCAGGAGTTGGCCATGGACAGGGAGGCCCGGAGTGCTGCAGTCCATGGGGTCGCAAAGAGTCAGACACGACTGAACTGAAGAGGTCATTCATGTATGCAGAAACAAATATTTCATCTGGATATACCATGTATTTAGGAGCTAAATATTTCCCTAGGAAATGAAATTCATGAATGGAATTAGAAATGAATTAAAATTTTCCATTGGAAGAGAAAGACAAAGTGTGTTCCAACAAAGAGAAAAAGTAAGAGACAGAGAAAGCAGAATGTGTAGGTACACAAAAATATTTAAAATCTAGGTGGAGGTCAGTGGTTAATGGCATATGTATGGATGAAGCTGGAAAGAGAAGTCGGGGAATTATCAATAAGGGTCTTGCAAATCCTTTTATTTTTTTTTTTTCCAAATTGGGAAAATGGAAAGCCTTTCCAGAGAATACACATTGGCAATTATTGATAAATCAATACTCAAATTCTTTACTTCCAAAGTCAATTTACAAAATTGATCTATTTGAGAAGAAGGCTGACTCATAACAAGCACTATCTAAATGTTACTGATCATTGTGTTCTATTGAGCTAAGGCACACAAGGCTCACTGCTTTTTTTTTCCTTTTTTTTTTAAATTAAATATGGGGGGTTTTACTCAAGTAAATATATTTTCAAGAGCTAGTTGAGGACTTGGATCCATCTTGGTATGCATAGAGTAAGTCAAAATGAGGATTTCACAACCATTCAGTTAATATAGACAAACTTACTGCATCACCAGAAAGGCACCTTAAATGCTTGAATTGTCTTTATCTGGTCCTACACACAGCAGCAGCAAAATTCTTCTCAAGTAAGTCTTGCTGCAGATTTTGGCTGAAGAATTCAAGCTCTGACCAGATATGGCTAAAACTGGAAAGGCTTATTGTTTTGCGTCACTCCACTCACAGTGGCATACTGGCAGGCTGCAAGGAACCAGCTCTGCATATTTCTCCATGTTCCTCTGATTTGACTGATGGAACTGGCACTGCTTAACACTGTGCCTCATCTGGGATTGTGCAGGCTCACTTTTCACATAAGCCACAAATGAGATATGCTGAACCAATCTTTCCCAGAGTATTAGGTTCTGTTGTTTTCTTTCTCTGAAAAAAAAAGTCATCACCCAAGTTACTCATTTAAATTATATTTGCTTTTACATTGAGGACTTGCTGTAACTTTGTTATATTAACTTGTTTTAGGTGGAACCCCCAAAGTGGCAGATGATGAAGTTCAACAAAAGGCCACATGGGAACTGAAATAGAACAGTGAATTAGTCACATGTCCTGGAGGAGGAACATAGCATTTCTTGAGGGGTCATGCGCGAAGGTCAGGGTAGGGTACAGGGGAGTGAGCCGCAGCAACTTAGGCACATGACTTTATTAAGGCCCACATGTGGCATGCCTAAGGCCAGACTGGTCAGTTCAAACCAGAAAGAGTGGTGTTTTGGTAATCTCCAAGATATTCTTGTCTAAGGGGCACACAGGAAAAGGAGTTAGAAGGCAGGGAAGACTATCACAAGGGGTGTTGGGGGAATCATATCAGGAACCTCCATTTAGTTATGACTCTGTGGGTTGTTTTTAGGGCAGGTAGATTTGGGGGAGGCCACTGTCAGTTCAAGTAATTAGCCACACAAAACAGATGCTGAAGCAGTAATATTATGGAGTAGGTTAACTCTTAATAAGACTATATTAAGCTTTGCTATTTTGGGGGTACTTGTGGTTTTAAAATTGTTAATTAAGGGCACAGATGTTTATCTCCTGATTCAAACTCATGAAGTGTGGGAAGCAGATTCATAAATAGAGATATGGTGACTGGGAGTTATAATAGATGTCCTGCTGCAGGGAAAGATGGAGGCGAAAGGAAGATTCCCTCTGTAGCTACTGCCCTTCCCTTTTTAAAAAAACTTCCTGCTCTACCTATTCTTGATCCAAGATGGCAGTTTTAGACTGGACTGGAAGAACATGCCTATTGGTCATTGCTGGATGTTGTGTAAATGTAGCTATCCCCAAAAGGTAAGGTATCATTCTGTTCTCTACACTGTGTGCCTTGCTTGAGTTTAAGAGAAAGATCTCTTATAGAAGTCAGGGCCACCGTGAGATCTTTGCTCTACTTCATTCTTTGTTGTTGTTTTACTATTATTTTGGACATTAGGATAAAAGAACACATCATAGACCTACAAGGAAATATGTATGTCCCTTTACTTTGTCACAAACAATGTAGTCCTAACCATTTTATACTAAAGGATAATCCTTCGCTAGGGAATGAGTTCCTCGACAACTGGGAGCATACTAAGATTGTTTTAAAATATCCATGAAGTGAATAAGTGATACATAAATGACTCATTTTGTCTTTTAGCAAAGTGAAAGTCATTCAGTCATGTCCAAGTCTTTGTGACCCTGTGGAGTAGTCCATGGAATTCTCCAGGCCAGAATACTGGAGTGGGTAGCTGTTCCTTTCTCCAGGGGATCTCCCCAACTCAGGGATCAAACCAGGTCTCCTGCATTGCAGGTGGATTTTTTACCATCTGAGCCACCAGGGAAGCCCCATCATCCAGGGGACTATCATAAAGATGATTTTCAACAGATGTTACTAAACACTAATTTAGTTGAACAGATCCTGGTAATTTTATACATTAGATAAGCTTGTGATGCTTTTAAAAATATATATATCAGACTGACCCTCGATATTCTAAAATAAGACTTTAAAGTAGAACCTTGGTTTCCATGACTTGCAAATCTTCTTAAAATAATCTCTTAAAAAACTCCTTAAAATATCTATATATATTCTGATATATAAACTCTGTCAGGAACTTTGCTAATGTAAGATAACTCGATCTTAATCAAACAAATGATATGTGTTCCAAAATGCAATGGCTTTTCTTAAACAAATTATGAAATGCTCACATTTCTGCACACTGGTTTTTCTCTGTCTAGAAAGCCCTGATATACTAATTAACTCATAATCATTTTTCATGAAATTAAATTTTTTTCTTATCATTCCTCTCACTTCCATCAGCAGACAGAGTCAAGCACTTACTGTAATGGAAAGATCAGAAGCTTATTAAACAGTGATTTGAACTCACATATTAACATCTGTTCTTTCCTAAAATCTCACTGAAAGAACTATCAAGATATTTTTATAGACATAGATACTTAAGAACAAAGAGAAATTGAGAGAAATGAATGCTGGAAAGAAGACAATAAAATTTTGAATGCTGGAATGTAGATTGATGAGTGATGGCTGACTTGGAAGAATGCACAAGGTTGACCCTCAGGGATTTTCAAGGAGGGTAGGCACAGGAACCTCAGAGCATGCCTATGGTTCCTACAGGACACTGAATAGCCCAGGATTGGGAAATAGTGAAAACCTTCACAATTGTCTAGAGGTGAGCAAGGGGCAGAAAACAAGTGCATTGGTTAAGAATCGGATTTAGCAAGCTATTAGGTACCTAAAACCTCTCTTAGCTCCCCTCAGTCAGGTAACTATATCTCCTTTTCCTTGGTAGCTGGAGGTTTAATGTCTGAAAAGTTTAACTGAAGTTTCTTTGAACCTGGGAATGCTGGCTACTGAAGCAAAAACAGATAACTAAAATTCATATATTGAAAGGTGAAACTGCAGTTTGCAGCCTGCAAACACTCAGGCTGATAACACCCAGCAGTTTGGAGGATTCGTCTGCAGATTTTGAAGGTTATTGGAAAAGACTGAAAAGATTGGATATTGGGTAACCATCCCACCTAACCAGGCAACCACTACAAAATACAACTGAAGTCCATTTGACACTCATTTATTGAATTCCTTCTACATGCACAGCACTGTTCGGGTTGTTGGGAATGCAGCAGCAAATATCTATACTGAGAAGGATGGGTAGATAGATAAGTAGATAGGTAGATAATGTGTATGTGTGCATAATGTATATTCAAAAATCCCTGCCATGGAGCTTATATTCCAGTAATGAGAGAAAGAAGAGAAAAAAGTAAGCAGTGTTTGACAATAATGGCTAATATTAGCAGATATTTAGGTAGCATTTACTATGTTTATCCACACTCCTTTAAGCACTTCACAGACATACACTAACTTGTTTATTCCTCATATCAATTTTATGAGGTAGGGACTATTATTATCCATATTTACAGATCAAGTAGTTGATGCACAGAGAAAATTAATTTGTCCAATATTTCACAGCTTTTAAGTGGCAGAGTGGCATTTGAATCCAGATAATCTGATGCCAGAGTTTGTGCTGTTTACACTATGCTATACTACCATAATTTACAAGCTAATTAGTGCTGCCAAGAGAAAGTTAGGGATAAAGTATTGTGACATTGGTTCCAGGAGCCTCAGTATATACCAAAGACACTCAAGATCCAGAGATGCTCACGTCCCATAGTTGACCTTCTATATTCTTGGTTCCACATTTGCAGATTCAGCCAAACTTAATTTGTATAGTACTATATGTATTGAAAAAATCTACATGTAGATGGACCTCTGCAGTTCATACCTGTGCTGTTCAAGGGTTAACTTTATAAGAAATATATATTTGGTCTTCATCCGGGATTTCTGATTTATAGCTCCCCAAAGCCCTTGGGAATTCCTAAGTTATGTTAATAAGGTGACTTCTGGAAAGCACTTATTTGGGGGCTGGTTAACAGGAGAACTAACCTTATGATTAGAGGATTGCAACCATCAGTCCCAGCCCCAATTGCCAATGACCAATGAGTTAATCAATTATGCCTATGTAATGAAGCCTCCATACATGTGTGCTAAATTGCTTCAGTTGTGTCCGACTCTTTGCAACCCTAGGGACTGTAGCCCGCCAGGCTTCTCTGTCCACAGGATTTTCCAGGCAAGTATACTGGAGTGGGTTGCTATGCCCTTCTCCAGGGGATCTTCCCAACACAGGGATCAAACCCATGTTTCCTGCAGGCTCCTGCATTGCAGGTGCTCCCACTAGGTGAGACCAATGAAGCCTCCATAAAAATCCAAAAGGACAGGTTCAAAGAGCTGCTGAGTTAGTGAACATATGGAGGCCCTGGGAGGAAGGGTGGGAGGGTGGAGAGAGCACAGAAGCTCTGCATCTTTCCCCATCCCTTCCACATGCGCTTCTACCATCTGGTTGTTCCTGACTCACCTTCTGTTATAATACACCAGTAGTCTCATACCTAGGATATTTCTCAGAGCTCTGTGAGCCACTCTAGCAAATTAGTTGTACTAAGGAAGAGGTCTTGGTAACCTCTGGTTTATATCCATCTGGTCAGAAGCACAGGCTACAGCTGGGCTTGTTATTGGCACCTGAAGTGGGCGGCATGGGGTGATGGCTTATAGGAATGAACTCTCAACTTATAGGATCAAATGCTATCTCCAAGTAGATGGAACCCCCACACACAATTGGAAACTAAATCTCAGAACACCAAGGAGACAGAGAGTCCTGTGCCTGGTGGGGTCCTGGGCTGTGAGGAATAGTAAAAGCTTATGATTTTAATTAGGGTTGTCAGGGAAGACAGACTGAAAGAAGGACATCTGAACAATGTTTGGAAGGAGAAAGGGAGCTAGCCATGAAACCCTTTGATATAAAAATTATGCAGACAAAGGGAACATGTGAAAACTGAAGTCAGAACGAGCCTGGAATGTGCAAGGAACCAATGTAGCTGTAGCAGGATAGAAGAGATCCAGCGTCAGGAGAAACTGGGTCCAGAACCCAGACCACGCAGGGTCTTGTGCAATGATGATGACTCTGACTTTCAGTCCAGTAGAGATAATCATGGCTCTTTGTTGAGAATAGACTTAAGGTCAAGAATAAAAGTGGGGAGAATTTTACCATAATCCAGAGAGAAATGATAAAGCTTGGATGATGAAGAGAACGATGAAGGTAGTTATATGTTTACCACTCAATCAACCCTACATGTGATAAAATGCTTTTAATCAAAATCAAGATTTTCATGACAAATAATTTCTAAAGTAGAATTTTATACCCAGACCCATTAACAGTATGAGTGTTGATTAGCAACATATTCAGGAATATCAGCCAAGAATCTTACTAACAAAATCCACTTGGGTTAGTTTCAATAAGTGGGAAGGTATTACAGTCCATCATTTAGCTCTCAGAACTTCTAGGTGGACAAGAAAACTGAGCTCAGAATACACACAGCAGAAGTATATACACACGGAGGAGATTAGTTTTGTGAGAATCACACTGATGCTTTAGGTACTACTAATATCACATCCTACAGAAATGCCACAGCTCCAACACTGGAACTCCTAAAGAGCTGGATACCTCCACAATGATGCTGGCCAAAAGACAGACTCTATGTATACCTGTGTCTTCTTCCTTAAGTAACAATCTCCTATAGCTGCATACATGAACTTCGGTTGAAATCAAGGTCATGTGTCTCCATGGTAGCATAAGGAAGGCTAAGGAATGAGCTGTGCCATTTGTATCAGGGACGTGGAAGTTAAATATGAAGTACTCCCAACTTAGGAAGTGATTTCCAAACATGTTGAGTGCAAACACAGACTACAAACATGACAGATTTTCACTTTCATTCCACATTTTCTACTTAAAATCAAAACACACTCTTCATATGCATACATTTCCCTAAACAACACAAATAATGTGTTCCTTTTAACATAACGCAATTCTCATTGAATAAAAGTAAGTATATCCTCTCATTAAAAAGGAAACCAAATAAGACATATCAATTACTTTCTCTAGGTTTAAATGCAGGTCTTTGGATAATCCTCAGGTAAAGTATAGAACCTATTGGTTAATCATAAAATAAATATAAAGTTACATTTTAAATTTACTGTCTACATGTTTTACTTAAGTAGAGGAATTGTGGGTTAAAAATAAAGGAAAATATTACACAAAAGGGAACAAAATATGAGTGGATACTTTAAATTATGCAACTTGTCACAAATCTATATATATTTGTATTTATAAAGTTCTCCTTTTCTGACCAGTTTCCTCTTCCCTTTACCCCTAACCAGTGTATCAACTCCTCAGGACTTTCACCTGAGAGTAAATTTTGTTTTGTATTTGTTTATTTTACTCATGTTTTTATTACTGAGTTCATGGTAATCTTATTCATAGATATTATATTATTTTTTATCACTACATACAGCAGAGTTAGGATGAATTCTGCTGAATACTTCTCCTTGGTTTTCAACATCCTCTTTACCATTTCAACACAAGTTGGAATGGTGGCAGCTCCATTTTTCTTAATAATATATATCAGTTGTGCAAACAATATCAAAATCAATTCTTAACCTTTAGGTAAGGTCAGGCTTTTTGAAAAGCCTGAAATGACCAGCATGTAGTATTCTCCAATATATTATTCTCCAATATATTATATATATATATGTATTCTCCAATATAATATATGATTTTTTTATGTTCACTAGATTTGAGAGATAATTTGCTTGGAGACATTTTTGTACATCTGCTAGGGAAGGCACTATGAGATTTTGTTCTGGACTGTTTCTTCCAGTGTTTTTGTGTAGCAAAAATGGTTGGAAGTTGACAGCAATACTCCAACAGAGGGCAGGTTTATGCGCTGCCCAGTGTAATAATGATAGCATCTCTAGGTGGGGCAGATTTCAGATAGATTTGCTTATAGTCCATTAAAAAAAAATTGTGTTTTTTTAAGATTCAGTTTTATTGACGGTTGTCTTAGCCTGTTCAGACTATCATAACAAAATAACACAGACTGGGTAGCTTAAGAAACAGAAATTTATTTTCTTATAGTTCTGGAGTCTGGGAATATCAAGATCAAGGTACTGGCAAAGTAGATTTCATTCTAAGTCTTCTTTTCTCAGCTTGTAGGTGGTCACCTCTTGCTGTGAATACATACAACCTTTCTGTCACCGAGAGAGAGAGTGTTCTCTGGTGTCTTTTCCTTTAAGGACTAATCCTGTTAGACCAGGGCCCCATCCCTAAGACATCATTTAACTTCAGTTACTTTCTTAGAGGCCCCATGTCCGAATATAGCTAAATGGAGGGTTAAGGCTTCAACTCATGAATCTAAGGGGACACAAGCATTCAGTTTATAATAGCTGTGATGCAAACTCATACATGCAGCACCTAACTACGTGGGCAAATCCATCAGTTTGCATTGGGAGTTAAACTCATTTCACTTGCTATTCTGTAAATAATAAAGTTCTTTTCTCTTACCTAGTCATCTCACACACTAAACTGACCAGCCAACTTGTCAGTGTGTAAGGAGGGTAAAATATTAGAGCATTCACAATTCTGGACTCCTGGCACAAGTAACTTCCTGCTACACCAAGAGTAAACCAACCGAGTCAAATTTATACATATAGAAGGAACAAGTTTAATCTAAACTAATTAGAGTTCATTCATATAATTGCCAGCATTTCCACTCCTGAGGTAAATTTCTAACATTTCTAACCATTTCTAACAGTTCTGAACCTATATAAACTTTCTCTTAGGGTAGCAGCTATACATATCGACTGCTTTTTCAGAGCATAAACTATACAGCTTTGAAAACATACTAATATTACAATATAACGTGACTTGCTGGGTTCTAGATTTTACTATCTATAAGGCCAGCTGCCTCTGAGTGGTTGAGTTCCCTCTTATGACCAGGGAATATCACGAGCATCATTCAATTGTCTTAGTTTTCTGCTCTAAAATATGCTTCTTTTGAATAAGAAAAGGGCATATATGTGTAAATACATATATACTACAATGTATATTTATATGTATATGTAAATATGTGCTGGGCTGCTCTTAGTAGCTCAGATGTGTCTGACTCTTTGCAACCCCATGGACTATAGCCCACCAGGCTCTTTTGTCCATGGGGATTCTCCAGGCAAGAATATTGGAATGGGTTGCCATGCCCTCCTCCAGGGAATCTTCCCAACCCAGGGATCGAGCCCAGGTCTCCCACATTGCAGGCAGATTCTTCACCATCTGAGCCACCAGGAAAGCCATATGTAAATATAATTACATATTATATATATTTAAATAATATATATAAACATAAAATAGATGCATGTATAATAAACATATGTATGGTACCCAGTTATATATAGGTCCTCCAGAATACGGTCATGAATTGGGCTCAGAGTTAATCCCTGATTTGGCCTACTGAATAGTAATGCTATAGTCAGTGAAGACTTAGTGAGGAAAATCTAACTGAGGATTCCATGCAATTTCTCCATTCCTGCAAAAATGGAGACTTCATTCACGAGCTAATTGAGCATGTAATGGTGTGACTTAGGAAAAAAACGGATAGCCACATGACAGTTAATTTCTTTTTTCATTTGTTTATTGAAAGCCTCCTTTGCATTAGACTTAGGTTAATTTTTTTTTTCATGAAACAGAATTATCACTTTCTAGTTCCATTTTGAAAGATCTGTCCAGCTCTTTCCCAGGACTCCTTGACTTCAGTCTTTCTGTTTTGTTCAAGTCCCCGAAAACCTACCAAATGATTAGTCACTACTCATGAATAAAATTGTATCTCCTTCCAGGCATCTCCACCAGGAATATCCTTTCTGGGAAGAGAGATGCTTCTTCTAGGAACAAATGAACCACAGAACATACTTCCTGACATTCTCTCCCTTTGAAAGCTTTCTTTCTCCGTTTATACTTTAGGGTCACATACGAGTGGAGCTGTAATGCTACAGTAGTCTCCGTCCAGCATATCATCTGTTATCCAGTCTTGCTAGTTTCTTGCCAGTCTTCCTCCTCAGTCCATCAGTCATAGGGAAACTCCTAGGAGAACAGAGGTGGGGGTTGGGACTGGAGTGACAAGAGCAGGTACACTGCATGTAAGCCACATGCTCATGAAGCTTGCTTTGCCTTAGTTCCCTACAGGCTTCCCAGGTGGTACTAGTGATAAAGAATCTGCCTGCCATTGCAGGAGACTCAAGAGATGCACATTTGATCTCTGGGTGTGGAAGATCTCCTGGAGGAGGTATGGCAACCTACTCCAATATTCTTCCCTGGAGAATCCCCATGGACAGAGAAACCTGATGGGCTACAGTCTATGGGGCTGCAAGGAGTTGGATCTGACTGAATAACTGAGTGCACACACACACAGTTTCCTGCTGAAAACAAGTCCTTTTCATTTGACTTGTACTTGATGAAAGTGGGCTGCTGCTTATTTTTGAATTAAGGCCAGTGTTTCTAACAACATCCAAGTGATCATTTGCAGGGCTTCCCTGGTGGCTCAGTAAACAATCTGCCTGCCAATGCAGTAGATGTAAGAGACATCTTCCCTGGGTTGGGAAGATAGCCTGCGGTAGGACATGGCAACACTCCAGTATTCTGGCCTGGAGAATCCCGTGAACAGAGGAGCCTGGCCAGCCACAGTCCATAGGATCGCAAAGAGTTGGACATGGCTGAAATGACTTAACATGCACCCAGGATCATTGGCAGTTTAGGTCACGTGGTCACATGATTGAGTCACTTCGTTTCTACGAGGGACCAAGAGTAAACCAAAGGCTTTTTCTTCAAAGGAGAGTAGCATCTGACAGGTAAATTTCTCCAAATATTAAGGAAATCCTCTGTAAACCACTTATTTGGGGGTTAGCATTTTTTTTTTTTCTTAAAGGGCTGGTTAGTAGAGACTTTGGGCATATGGCCCATTTGGTCTCAGTCACAACAGTTCAATCTGGCCACTGTAGAACACACGAAAGTAGTCCAAAACAATGAGGTTGTGAATGCACATGGCTGTGCTCCAATAAGACAGTAAAATCAGGCAGATGCCCTGTAGTCTGCATTTTACTGAGCCCTGTTGTTATTGGAGCCTGTCACTAATTTCATAGAGCATTTCAGTCTTCCCCCAAAACTTGAGTAACCTTTGGTTTAGAGGAGCAAGTACAGAGCTGGTAGGCAGCGCTGTGCTTGGAGGATGGAGACACTTCTCTTGCTTTGGACCCTTGTCAAAGCTGGTAGTCAGTGAGTTCATTTAACAAATGGATTAGACCTAAGCATTTTTATTCCCAAACCCAAAGGGTGTTCCATAAAGCACTGTGCATTTTTCTTATTTCTAGTGAGTCTATTGTACTTTACAGTGGATTTTCGAAGTATCTGAAAACACCAGAAGCACTGAAGTGACACAGATTTGGCAGACTCAGTTATTCATGAGATTTATCTTATACCTCATGGCATACATTTGTATTATAAGTATCTACAAAACAGCATGGTATTGGCATGAAAGCAGACATATGGTTCAATGGAAGAGAATAGAGAGCCCAAAAATAAACTCACACTCCTATGGTCAATTAATCTTCAACAAAGGAGGCAACAATATACAATGGGAAAAAGACAATCTCTTCAGCAAGTGGTATTGGGAAAGTTGGTCAGCCAGGCTCAAATCAGTGAAGTTAAACAATTCTCACCACATACAAAAATAAACTCTAAATGACTTAAAGACTTAAACACAGGACATGACACCAAAGAACTCTTAGAAGAGTTTATAGGCAAAACATTCTCTGCCATATATTGTACCAATGTTTTCTTAGGTCAGTCTCTCAAGGCAATAGAAATAAACACAAAATTAAACAAAGGGAAATTAGTCAAACTCAAAAGCTTTTGCATAATTGAGGGAAACCAAAAACAAAACTATAAGACAACCAACAGAATGGGAGAAAACATTTACAAATGATATGAGTGTGCTAAGTGCTAAGTCGCTTCAGTCGGGTCCGACTCTTTTTGACCCCATGAACTGTAGCCTGCCAGGCTCCTCTGTCCATGGGATTATCCAGGCAAAAATACTGGAGTAGGTTGTCATGCCCTCCTCCAGGGGATTTTCCTGACGCAGAGATTGAACCCGTGTCTCCTGTGGCTCCTGCATTGCAGGCGGATTCTTTACAACTGAGCCACTGGGGAAGCCCCATAAATGATATAATGACCAACAAAGGCTTAATTTCCAAAATGTACAATTAGCTTATACAGCTTAACAACAAAATACCAAATAACTCAACTGAAAAATGGACAGAATACCTAAACAGAGATTTCTCCAAAGAAGACAGAGAGATGGCCGATAGACCCATGAAAAGATGCTCAACATCACTAATTATTCAAGAAATGCAAATGAGATAACTACTTCTCATCATTTGGAATGCCATCATTAAAAAATTTAAAAGTAACAAATACTGGAGAGGGCATGGAGAAAAGTCAACTCTCCTACACAATTGGTGGGAGTGTAAGTTGCTGGGGCACTATGGGAAAGAGTATGCAGTTTCCCCAGAAAACTGAAAATAGAGCTACCATTTGATCTAGCAGTCCCACTCCTGGGCAAATATCCAGACAAAACTTTAATTCAAAAATATACCGGCACCCCTATGTTCACAGCAGCAGTATTCGCAATGTCCATGACCTGGAAGCAACCTAAATGACTATTGACAGATGAATGAATAAAGAAGATGTGGTACATATACACAACAAAATACTACTCAGCCACAAAGATAACAAAACAATGTCATTTGCAGCAACATGCATGAAACTAGAGATTATCATACTAAGCAAGTCAGAAAGAGAAAGCCATGGTATCACTTTTATGTGGAATCTAAGTTAGTCCTGTCTCTCAGTTGTGTCTGACTCTTTGCAACCCCATGAATTGTAGCACACCAGGCATCCCTGTCTATCACCAACTCCTGGAGTTCACTCACACTCATGTCCAATGAGTTGGTGATGCCATCCAGCCATCTCAACCTCTGTTGTCCCCTTCTCCTCCTGCCCCCAATCCCTCCCAGCATCAGGGTCTTTTCCAATAAGTCAACTCTTCACATGAGGTGGCCAAAGTATTGGAGTTTCAGCCTCAGCATCAGCATCAATCCTTCCAATGAACACCCAGGACTGATCTCCTTTAGGATGGACTGGTTGAATCTCCTTGCAGTCCAAGGGACTCTCAAGAGTCTTCTCCAATACCACAGTTCAAAAGCATCAATTCTTCAGTGCTCGGCTTTCTTCACAGTCCAATTCTCACATCCATACATGACCACTGGAAAAACCATAGCCTTGACTAGACAGACCTTTGTTGGCAAAGTCATGTCTCTGCTTTTTAATATGCTATCTAGGTTGGTCATAACTTTCCTTCCAAAGAGTAAGTGTCTTTTAATTTCATGGCTGCAGTCACCATCTGCAGTGATTTTGGAGCCCAGAAAAATAATGTCTGACACTGTTTCCACTGTTTCCTCATCTATTTCCCATGAAGTGATGGGACCAGATGCCATGATCTTCGTTTTCTGAATGTTGAGCTTTAAGCCAACTTTTTTACTCTCCTCTTTCACTTTCATCAAGAGGCTTTTTAGTTCCTCTTCACTTTCTGCCATAAGGGTGGTGTCACCTGTATATGTGATGTTACTGCTATTTCTCCCAACAATCTTGATTCCAGCTTGTGCTTCTTCCAGCCCAGCGTTTCTCATGATGTACTCTGCATGTAAGTTAAATAAGCAGGGTGACAATATACAGCCTTGACGTGCTCCTTTTACTATTTAGAATCAGTCTGTTGTTCCATGTCCAGTTCTAACTGTTGTTTCCTGACCTGCATATAGGTTTCTCAAGAGGCAGGTCAGGTGGTCTGGTATTCCCATCTCCTGAAGAATTTTCCACGGTTTATTGTGATCCACACAGGCAAAGGCTTTGGCATAGTCCATAAAGCAGAAATAGATGTTTTTCTGGAACTCCCTTGCTTTTCCATGATCCAGCGGATGTTGGCAATTTGATCTCTGGTTCCTCTGCCTTTTCTAAAACCAGCTTGAACATCTGGAAGTTCACGGTTCACGTATTGCTGAAGCCTAGCTTGCAGAATTTTGAGCATTACTTTACTAGCATGTGAGATGAGTGTAGCTGTGTGGTAGTTTGAGCATTCTTTGGCATTGCCTTTCTTTGGGATGGGAATGAAAACTGACCTTTTCCAGTCCTGTGGCCACTGCTGAGTTTCCCAAATTTGCTGGCATATTGAGTGCAGCACTTTCACAGCATCATCTTCCAGGATTTGAAATAGCTCAACTGGAATTCCATCACCTCCACTAGCTTTGTTCGTAGTGATGCTTTCTAAGGCCCACTTGACTTCACATTCCAGGATGTTTGGCTCTAGGTGAATGATTACACCATCGTGATTATCTGGGTCATGAAGCTCTTTTTTGTACAGTTCTTCTGTGTATTCTTGCCACCTCTTCTTAATATCTTCTGCTTCTGTTAGGCCCATACCATTTCTGTCCTTTATTGAGCCCATCTTTGCATGAAATGTTCCCTTGGTATCTCTAATTTTCTTGAAGAGATCTCTAGTCTTTCCCATTCTGTTGTTTTCCTCTATTTCTTTGCACTGATTGCTGAGGAAGGCTTTCTTATCTCTTCTTGCTCTTCTTTGGAACTCTGCATTCAGATGCTTATATCTTTCCTTTTCTCCTTTGCTTTTTGCTTCTCTTTTCACAGCTATTTGTAAGGCCTCCTCAGACAGCCATTTTGCTTTTAGTGGAATCTAAAATATTACACAAATGAACCTATCTATGTAACAGAAACAGACATGGATGCAGATAAGAGACTTTTGCTAGCTAAAGGGGAGGACGATGGGGAGGGGTGGAGTGGGAAGTTGGGATTAGCAGATGTAAGCTATTATAGATAGAGTGCATAAACAATAAAGTCCTACTGCAGAGGACAGGAAACATTTAATATCCTATTTAAAACCATATTGGAAAATAATTAAAAAATAATGTATATATATGTGTGTGTGTGTATAACTGAATCAATTCGCTGTACAGCAAGAATTAACATGACATTGTAAGTCAACTAGACTTCAATAAAAAAAAAATTATCATACACTACTCTCACTTCCTGCTTACTAGATTCTATTAATAGGATTTTATTGATATTGTAGAACATGGGTTGATAAGATTTTTGTTTTTTCTCAGAGTAGAAAAGTTTTCTACAGCAAAGTTTTTCTCTAAAGCACCAGAACATAAATATCTCAGGGTTTGTGGGCCGTATTTAGTTCCCGTCATATATTAGTGGGTGTACATGTGTATGTGTGTGTTTTAGCCCACAAGACTCATAAAAACAGATCGTGGACTGAATTTGGCTAATGGACCATAGTTTGACAATCACTTGAGTGGCCCAATTTCATTTACTTTGAAATTCTGAGATTATCAAGGCTCTGTTGCATTGAATTATGGCACAGATTTCAATAATTATTCAACTCTAAAGCATAAGAATAAAGATAAAATAATGTCAATATCTTTGTTGACTGAATGCAAATTGCCTCTGTTGTTCTTTACATTGTGGAAGTAGAAACGATGGGCTTCCCCAGTGGCTCAAGTAGTAAAGAATCCCCCTGCCAATACAGGAGATGCAGGAGACTCAGGTTTGATCCCTGGTTTGCAAAGATCCCCTGAGAAGGAAATGCTAAGCCACTTCAGTATTCTTGCCTGGGAAATCCCATGGATGGAGGAACCTGGCTGGCTACAATCTACAGGGTCGCGAAGAGTCGGACATGAATGAATTGATGGAGCAGCAGCAGCAGCAACAGAAACAAATGTAACAAAGACAAAGCCCTTTGCTAATTTCCTACAGCAAAGGGACAACAGGAAGAATAGACATTACTTTGATCATCTTTTGTTTACATTCACAATAAATGCTGTCATTATCCAGGACACATCTGTCTGTGCACAAACTAAACAGGTGAGTGAGGTGAGGAAGTGATATGACACATACACACTGCTATATATAAAACAGAAAGCTAATAAAGATCTACTGATTAGCACAGGGGATGCTACTCAACAGGTCTGTAATGACCTACATGGGAAAGGCATCTAAAAAAGAGCAGATATATGTATAACTGAGCTTCCCTGGTGGCTCAGACATAAAGAATCCACCTGTAATGCAGCAGACTCAGGTTCAGTCCCTGGGATGGGAAGATCCCCTGGAAAATGGAATGGCTACCTAGTCCAGTATTCTTGCCTGGCAAATCCACGGACCGAAGACCCTGGAGGGCCATATTTCATGGGGTTGCAAAGAGTCAGACATGATTGAGTGACTAAGCACACACACGCATGTTTAACTGATTCACTTTGTTATGAAGCAGAAACACAACATTGTATATCAACTTCATTAAAAAATTTTTTAAAAAGAATCAATATTCAATCACCCTCAAGCAGTATAGATATTTTACTTTACTCAGCACACAGTAAGCCTGAAAAGTAGCTGTAAGAAAAAGTTAAGAAAGTTTAAAATATATTTTTTATTATATTATCAGAGTTTCCTTACACAAATGTACCCAGAGAACTTCAGAAGTCTTGAATTCTGTGATTTGATACAGCTCTGTGAATCGGGTACCAGGATATGGTTATTGCAATGGGTCAAATCAGATCTTTGATTGGTGCACATAAAATATTTCCAGTACCTGATTTATGTAGGAACTTTCTGAGTAGCCACTAAAAGTATTGCTAGGACTCCATGATCAATAAGTAACTACTAATGGTTTATCTAGTTGAGTAGAGTATCTATATCTTCATCCTATAACTTAGAGGAACTTCTTGATTGCTTCCAGGATTGATACTGAAAACAAATATCCATTCCATTAGCAATATCTTTCGTTACTCCTTGGACTATGGAAATCAGTCATTACAACACTTACCAAAGATTATATTTCTACTTGCATCAGAATATTTCTGAAAATCGTGATGAAGAGACGTTGCCATAGACTTTATCATAGGATCTAGATAGGTCGTGAGCCTGGGGTTATCTTGACTCACAACAGTATTTTTGAAATTGTTTCCTTTTCTGCTTTAACATCATAAAAATACATTCCCACACCTGTTTTCCAGATTTGTGTTCATAAAATCTAGCAAAATCTTTTAATACATTTGAATTGTAATCTTCTTTCTGTAACTTTAACTTTTTTTTTTAAATAATTTATGTATTTGCTGCTTTGGGTTTTAGTTGTGGCATGTAGGCTCTTAGCTGGGGCATGTGGGATCTAGTTCCTTGACCAGGGATCAAACCCAGATCCCCCGGAGAAGGAAATGGCAACCCACTCCAGTATTCTTGCCAGGAAAATCCCATGGACAGAGAACCCCATGCTGTCACAAAGAGTGGGACACGACTAGGAGACTGAGTATGGTCACGCACGCGCATGCACGCGCACACACACACACACACACACGCACAACTTATAGGAATACCCAGTTTAACAGTTCTTTATATCTCTTTCTGAGCTAACCATCTGAGCCACCAGAGAAGCCCCTTACAAGTAGACGCAATACATGCTTGTTTTATCTTTGCATTCCTTAGGGCTCAAGACCTGTATAGAAGAGTAACAATTCTATAGAATTTTGGGGCTACTAGAATTTCATCTCTCCAGGGGACACTGTTAACTTGAGGAGTGCAAGCGGAGTCGGGGTGAGGGTTCCACTGGGAAGGTAATAAAGTAGGTTATAGATTACACAGATTTTCGAATCGAAGTATTAAAATATTAGCTAGCATCTGAAAATAATTCATTTGTTTTTCAGTGGTGACTATTTCCCAAGCTTTTTGCAAAATTCAAAAGACTGCAAATTCACCATTTAAAAATGATTTGTGGTGGGGAAGAAAAAAATCAGACAAAAGAAGATAATAGCATGTGTGTTAAGGTCTAAAAGTTTGGAAATTAACCACTAGAATCTCTTTCTTCAATCTGTTAATTATATTTTTAACTTCAACTCCATTGTCATTGTAGAGTAGCTTTCAAGAAGTTCTATGAGTTTTAGGCTTCAGATTAATAACATTTCAGATAATTAGCAGAAGAATAGAGTAGCTTAATAGCTTTGGAAGCATGAGGCTTATAGAAAGGAATAATAAAAAAAATTTTAGTTGAAATTGCCTTGGGGTCACACTAGTATTTAATCAATGTGTGAGGGTTAATGGTAATACGGTGAGGCTGGCTGGTTCAACAGACACAGAGAGTCTTCTTTGGAAGTACATATTTCAGTAGCAGATAATGCTTTCAAAGTTTGATAGCAATTTCCAGGAGTTTCCATTATTTTGAAATTAGAGACATAGATTATAACAGAGTGAAAATTAGTCCTACTTTAATGAACCTAGAGTAACAGTCCATTAAATTCAGAATCCTGGGGTCTGTAATTGATAATTTAAAAAACTTTAACCATCTACATGTTTAATACCATAAATGCTGGTTTCACTCAAAAAATAAAACAATGCTCTTATTTAAAGTGACAAAGCAACTGTGCTGGGCTGCTCCTGAGGAGAGGGAGTTGGATTCATTCTCACATTCTTGCATCAGTACATTTACTGCTTCAGAAATGACAGAGAGGTGGCATGCTGAGAAGCAAATAATTCACTTGCTGCTCCGCAAGTGACTTGGTGACAATGTGGGTTGTTTGGGAACCTTTAAAGACCTTTCCTTCCATTCAGCCTTGGTGCCAAACAGTCAGGAATCATATACTCTCTTCTGTCCTTCCTTCCTTACATGTGCATTTGGGCTCAGAATTATACCAAGGAGACATGTCACTGGAATTTTATAATTGCATTTCAAAGCACTTACAGCTGACATGTTATGTGTTTACTAGTTCCGTGTATTTGTTGTCTGTCTTCCTCACCAGAAGGTAAGCTTCAAGAGGGAGGAATATTTATTTTTCATCATTGGTTTGTCAACTTTGCATTCTTTTATCCCCAGTACCTAGAACAATTTCCAGCATCTAGTAGGTGCTCAATGCATCTTTATAGAATGAATAAATGAATTGATTTAGATCCTTGCTTTGTCCCAGTATCTCTTACACATATCATGGTCACTTACTGTGTCAGTCCTTCCTGGCATAAGAGTAAATATGCTCTCATGCGATCCCTAGGTCTAGAAATGTCCTGTATGGACATGGAGCAATTTCTTAGTGTTTTATAAACAACCTCTTAAGTTTGTTTAGGGCACCAGGTAATGAACGTCTTATCCTTTCTCCTTTTGTGGTGGTGGGGGGGGGGTGTTCCTCTCTGACTTCTCTAGTCAGTTCCTACTGCTCAATATTTTCTCATGCCTCTGCCGGCTTCCCCTCACCCTTCCTAGCTACCTCATGTGCACATCCAAAGTAGTCAGAGCCTGAAGTTGCCCTTGATGCCAGCCAGTATCTTGGGACATCTGACGCCCTTGCCTGGTTCCTGAAATTGTTGGTCTCCCAAGGATTATCTCCATTTTTGCCTTACGGTTAATAAATGTCCTTGTTCATGAGTTAATCTTTCACCTACCATCAAATGTTACCACTACCCACAACTCTTACCCTCAAGCTTTGTCGTCATGGTTATCTTATTCAATTAGATTAAATTTTCACACCCTGTTTTGTATTTGGTTGATGGGCAATTCATCCTTATGGCCAGGCTTAGGCCCTCTGGGAACGGACAGCAGTTGACATTGTGGGCATTTTGTTGTTTATAAACAGTGACGACATTAGTAAATACTGTATCTGAAGGTTGTGAAAAGTCTGTCTTGGTGAAGATAAAATACACAATATCTTATATAATGTTAATTAAATGATGCAAAAGGAAATTAACCAGACCCCAAATCTACCTCATATAAAATACATTAACCAAAATAGTAAATATTACTTATTCTGTGGTTAACATATAATGTATATGTGTGTGTGTGAATATATATATATATATATATATATAATATCTTACCACAAAAATATAAGAAGTTGACCTATTAAAACTCAGCTCTGACCATGTTATGCTCTTAGTTTAAAATCTTCAGCAACACTCCATTGCCCATGAGTTGATATCAAACCGCCATAGACCCAAGCAGAGCATCAGCCAGTCTACATCATCCTTCTGCTCTTCATTCATCAAATGATGCCCCAGCCAAACTCTCCACTCCTTTTCCCTGTACACACTCAGAGTTCCCCTGCTCTATTTTTCTCCCTACTCTCCACTTGGTCTGGTGAACTTTCCTCTCAATCTCTAGCCAGAATAAAATTGAGTAAAATATCAGGTTTTTGGAGTAAAAGACCTGGGGTCAAACCCACGTCTTGTCATTGTGTGAGCCTGAGCAAATTTTACCTCATTTGATTTTTTTTTTTTAATTTGTCAGTGGTTGACATGATATCTACTCTGTAGGATTATGGCAAGAATGAATAATATAGGTAAATACTTCAATCTTTGATAAAAATGGTATCTTTTACCTAATTTCCTAAATATGTTTTAAATTTTAAGCATTCTTTGCTGCTCTTATTTGAAGTAATGTAGAGGAAAGAGAATGGGTTTTGGATGCAAAAAAAAAAAAAAAAAGAGTACTTTCAAGGAAAAAAAAAAAAAGAATGCTTTCAATCCTGGCTTTTGCATTCACCTGTGATGTGCCTCAGTCAAGTATTAGGTTGGCCAAAGAGTTTGTTCATGTTTTTTTCATAATATCTTAACTTATTTGAGCTCACTGACTTGTCTGTAGAAAGTACGAGCCTGTACTTCATATTATTTAGCTTAATATTCTGAACGAAGTGACATGCAAAAAAATGCCTGCCAGAGTTTCTTTCCTTTCCTTCTTTGAACACTTTTATGGCACTTGAAAAGTTCTAGTTTAACTGTGGACTTACACTAAGAAGATTTTACCTTTCTTTAGGATAAGAACTGAGTTGTTTTCATGGTTTTATCTTAATGCTTTGTTTTGAATATATATGCTAGAGGTCATTTTGTATATAAATATAAGAAGTAAGCATTCACTCAATCATGTCTGACTCTTTGCGACCCCATGGACTGTAGCCCTTTAGGCTTCTCTGTCTATGAAATTCTCCAGGCAAGAGTACTGGAGTGGGTTGCCATAAGAAGTAAGTAACATATAACAATTATGACTAAATTTTGCTAAACTTACTTTATCAAATTAGAGGACAGTGTTCAAAATTCTGAGACCCAAGAAGTGTGAGCAAATATGTTTTAATGGAAAGAGAGCAAGGACTGAAATTAATGATGGTTTTCCCACAAGGAAATTCTAAGGGGAGTTTAAAGTCACAGCACAATTGAAGATGGACAAAAAAGGTGCAAGAGAAAGGGTGGTGAAGAATAAGATACATGGTACTAAAGGCTACCAGGACCCTTGTTTTCCTTTAGCTACTGAAGCCCCATCTACTCCTCTGTTCTGTACTGCACTTAGTCGCTCAATTGTGTCCGACTCTTTGCAACCCCATGGACTGTAGCCCCGTCAGGTTTCTCTGTCCATGGGGATTCCCCAGGCAGAAATACTGGAGTGGGTTGCCATGACCTCCTCCAGGGGATATTCCTGACCCAGGAATCAAATCAAGGTCTCCTGCATTGCAGGCCGATTCTTTATCAGCTGAGCTACCAGGGAAGCCCCTTCTAATCCTCTAAACTTCACCAAAATGTCTTTGCTCTTTTTATGAGGGTGGCCTAATCCCATGGTGCCAGGCTAGGACAGGGGTTGAGATTGCCAGAAGCAGACTGAGGTGTGGATTGACAGGTGAGAGATTCATTAAGAAAATGCTTCGTGGGAAATTGGAAGAGAATAGGGAAAGCAGGGCTGGGGAGGGTTATGACATGGAAAATCTAAGCAAGATCCCATCTCAGGTAAATTTCTGAGGAAAAAAAAAAAAAGGCTTCATTCTGATCTTGCAAGGGCTTTTGGAAATGTTGTTATGCCTCGGTGTTGTTTTGACTTGAGGTGAGGGAGATATAAATTTCCAGGTGCTTCCTGATCCCTGTACAAGGCAGGCAAAGAAAGCTCTGGTAACCTGAGGGCAGTCGTCCGAAAAAAATTGCACAGGCTGAGTTTTGGACACAAAAACACAAAATGTGACAACTTCCTGCCCCTACTCTCACCCCCATATACACATCCAAGTTCTCTGGGCAGAGCATCAGCATTTTCTAAAACACCAGCTATGGTGAGTGAGAACTGTGATATCATTACCATTTATTACTACTACTGTGGGAATGAAGAACTCTTAGGTGCTTATCTTTTGCTGAGCCTGGTAGGCTGCACTCCATGGGGTCGCTAGAGTCGGACACGACTGAGCGACTTCACTTTCACTTTTCACTTTCATGCATTGCAGAAGGAAATGGCAACCTACTCCAGTGTTCTTGCCTGGAGAATCCCAGGGACGGGGAAGCCTGGTGGGCTGCCGTCTCTGGAGTCACACAGAGTCGGACACAACTGAAGTGACTTAGCAGCAGCAGCATGATTACTGTGAAGCTTGAATGTATGGCATCCATGATCAAAAACACCAAAGAGAAGACTGAGCACTCTTGGGAGGAATGCTTTAGAAATTGAAGAAAAGGATGTCTTTAGGCTGAGAGAATTCAAATGATTGCTATTCGAAATCTGGCATTTTAAGAATCAGTTCTGAAACACTAGGCCATTTAATATAGGCTTTGAATGTAGGCTTCAGAACCTTAAGATTCTATTCAACTTGTGATTCCCTTCAAGGCATGAATCGTCCATGGGGCTTGGTCTGAAGTATCAATGCAAACTCCACAGTTGTTTAATTTACTTCAAGGGTACCTGCCCATTTTATTCACCCATTTTTTTATAGGCTTACTCCAATTATTTACAGAAAGGATGTACTGTGAGCAGACGTAGGAGCAAATTGTGTTAGTGGCCTCATAGCTGAAGGAGCCCTTGTGAGTTAGTACTGGCAGGAATGCTTCAGAGACACCAAAGAAGTTCGGACTTGTTTTGCAGCCTTTTTCTCTGTGCTTTAATTTTGAAGTAGAGCATTAGCGTTGACATTTTTCAGTTGATAGGCATTTTTCTGAATATTCTTTGGGGATTTCAAAGTAGGCTCAGAAGGCTTTCTGAAGGATGGGGAAATGAAACTTTTATATTTTTTATTTCTATTGTAGCTATTCTTGAGGAAATTAGCTCTATGTCAAGACAACAGGACAAACAATGCACGATTATGTTCCTGAATCTCAAAGCACCCTTCTGACAAAGTGTGTTCTGTATCATTCATCCATGTGCCCCCCAAATGCTTCATTTTTTAAAAATGGTACTACCCAAGATTAGCTAGAATAAATCAATAATATTAGCCTTCATGAAAATCTATAATGTTAAAGACATATTTCTTCTTCTAGGGAAGCAGTAAAACGGAATAGCTTATAACTCTCCAAAGGTGGAATTTTCATGCTGACAAGTTGACAAGCTCCTTAAAGAATCAGTAGAGTTGGACTTCCCTGGTGGTATACAGTGGATAAGAATCTACCTGCCAATGCAGGGGACATGGGTTCAATCCCTGGTCTTGGAAGATTCCACATCCTGCAGGGCAACTAAGCCCATGCTTCAGAACTTCTGAGCCTGAGCTCTATAGCCCATGAGTCACAACTGCTGAAGCCCATGCACCCAGAGCCTGTGCTCAGCAACAAGAGAAGTCACCGTGAGGAAAAGCCCACACACGATAACCAAGAGTAGCCTTTGCTCTCCACAACTAGAGAAAGCCCATGTGCAGCAACAAAGACCCAGCATAACCAAAATTTTAAAAATAGATAAATTATATTAGAAAAATCAGTGGAGTATATTGTAAAAACCCAACCTGTACAAGGTTCTTGGTATTGTTAAGGCTCAGGCTTAGCACCTAACACCTAGAAAATGAAAGATTTAGACATGCATGAACCAAAATAAAAAGTGTACCCTTTAGCCGTGGACTCAGACTCCACATAACAAGCATATAAATTCATTCCCATGTGAGACAATCATTCCCAAAAGAGCTAAGCCCAAATGATTTCTTTCTTTATGCTCATGACTTTGGGATATGGTTTCAACATTTAGTTACTTCTATCTTTTTCCTTAGCAAATTGTTTACAAAATCATATTTGTCAGAAGGAAAATAATTTCCATAACTGCAAAGAGCTCATGGCAAGAAATCAGGTGGATATAAACATTGAAGAACTCATCCTACTCCCTCTTCAGGCGAAGAATATTTAGGTGTGAAGACATTTGTAATTCTCATATTATTGGGGGTACCCGAGAAGCAAAGGAGAAAAGGAAAGATATAAGCATCTGAATGCAGAGTTTCAACAAATAGCAAAGATATAAGAAAGACTTCCTCAGCGATCAATGCAAAGAAATAGAGGAAAACAACAGAATGGGAAAGACTAGAGATCTCTTCAAGAAAATTAGAGATACCAAGGGAACATTTCATGCAAAGATGGGCTCGATAAAGGACAGAAATGGTATGGGCCTAACAGAAGCAGAAGATATTAAGAAGAGGTGGCAAGAATACACAGAAGAACTGTACAAAAAAGACCTTCACATCCCAGATAATCACGATGGTGTGATCACTGACCTAGAGCCAGACATCCTGGAATGTGAAGTCAAGCGGGCCTTAGAAAGTATCACTATGAACAAAGCTAGTGGAGGTGATGGAATTCCAGTGGAGCTATTTCAAATCCTGAAAGATGATGCTGTGAAAGTGCTGCACTCAATATGCCAGCAAATATGGAAAACTCAGCAGTGGCCACAGGACTGGAAAAGGTCAGTTTTCATTCCAATCCCAAAGAAAGGCAATGCCAAAGAATGCTCAAACTACCACACAATTGCACTCATCTCACATGCTAGTAAAGTAATGCTCAAAATTCTCCAAGCCAGGCTTCAGCAATATGTGAACCGGGAACTTCCAGATGTTCAAGCTGGTTTTAGAAAAGGCAAAGGAACCAGAGATCAAATTGTCAACATCTGCTGGATCATGGAAAAAGCAAGAGAGTTCCAGAAAAACATCTATTTCTGCTTTATGGATATTTCAAAACCTTTGCCTGTGTGGATCACAATAAACTGTGGAAAATTCTTCAGGAGATGGGAATACCAGACCACCTGACCTGCCTTTTGAGAAACCTATATGCAGGTCAGGAAGCAACAGTTAGAACTGGACATGGAACAACAGACTGGTTCCAAACAGGGAAAGGGGTTCGTCAAGGGTGTATATTGTCACCCTGCTTATTTAACGTCTATGCAGAGTACATCATGAGAAACACTGGGCTGGAAGAAGCACAAGCTGGAATCAAGATTGCCAGGAGAAATATCAATAACATCACATATGCAGATGACACCAGCCTCATGGCAGAAAGTGAAAAGGAACTAAAAAGCCTCTTGATGAAAGTGAAAGAGGAGAGTGAAAAAGTTGGCTTAAAGCTCAACATTCAGAACACTAAGATCATGGCATCTGGTCCCATCACTTCATGGCAAATAGATGGAGAAACAGTGGAAACATTATCAGACTTTATTTTTCTGCGCTCCCAAATCACTGCAGATGGTGATTGCAGCCATGAAATTAGAAGACACTTACTCCTTGGAAGGAAAGTTATGACCAACCTAGATAGCATATTCAAAAGCAGAGACATTACTTTGCTAACAAAGGTCCGTCTAGTCAAGGCTATGATTTTTCCAGTGGTCATGTATGGATGTGAGAGTTGGACTGTGAAGAAAGCTGAGCACCGAAGAATTGATGCTTTTGAACTGTGGTGTTGGAGAAGACTCTTGAGAGTCCCTTGGACTGCAAGGAGATCCAACCAGTCCACCCTAAAGAAGATCAGTCCTGAGTGTTCATTGGAAGGACTGATGCTGAAGCTGAAACTCCAATACTTTGGCCACCTCTTGCAAAAAGTTGATTTATTGAAAAAGACCCTGATTCTGGGAGGGATTGGGGGCAGGAGGAGAAGGGGACAACAGAGGATGTCATGGCTGGATGGCATCACTTACTCGATGGACACGAGTCTCAGTGAACTCCGGGAGTTGGTGATGGACAGGGAGGCCTGGCGTGCTGCGATTCATGGGGTCACAAAGAGTTGGACACGACTGAGTGACTGAATTGAACTGAACTGATACATTTGTAATTGTCATATCTTCTTGATATATTGATTCTTTCACATTTATGGCATGTCTCTCTTTGTCTCTAGAAATAATTCTTACAAGAAATACAAGTCATTTTCTGTAATATTCATATAGCCACTTCAGGTAGTTTATGGAGACACTTTGTAGGGTATACATTTTTTCCTATCATTTCAGTCTATTTGTGTCTTTGAATATAAAATGTATCTTTATAGATAGTATGTAGGAAAGTCAGGTTTTTTTATATCAAGTCTAAGAATCTTGGCCTTATTATTGAAGTGATTAGTCCATTCACATTTAATGTAGTTATTTATATGGCTGGGTTTACATCTATTTCGGTGTTTATTTTCTATATTTTTTATTTTTTTTCTTTTATTGTTGTTGTTCTCTGTTTTCCCATACTGCCTCATTTGCTGTTAGACAAATACTTCTAAATGCACCTGGTTAATTCCTCTGTTAGTTTTTACAACTATAATTTGAAATTATTAGTTCCATAACGGCTGTTCTCCAGATCACATATTTGATTTTTATGTTTTTGTCATTGTTGTTTCTGTATCAGTTCCTCCTGTATTTTATTATTTTACATTAAACACATATTTTAAGTATCATTTTAACTTCTCTATTGATTTAAAGAATTTCTGAATTATTTGATAATAGAGAAATAAAAACTAGTTAAAAAAAAAGAATTGAATGGAAACTGTAGAGTTTAAAAGTACAAAAGCCAAAAAGAGAGAAACAGAGAACCTTTTAGTAGTGCTGATTACCAAATGTAAAACAGCTGACAAAAAGCAAACAGTGAGTATGAAGTGTGATCAATATCAGATGTTATCTAACCTGAACCAAAATGAACAGAACAACATCAAACACAGTAAGGTACATGTAACGTGAATCACATAAGGAAGGAGAAAGGAAAAATGTTTGAAGAAATAATAGATGACAATTTTAAAATTTAATAAGAAAATTAATATATAGATCAAGAGTCTTAACAATCTGTAAGCAGTGTATATTCAAAGAAAATCACACTTAGGCTCATAATTGGGGAGGTTGCTTTAGAGTTTTGCATTTATTTTGTTAAATTTATTCATAAGTAAGTTACTTTGGGGGATATTCTAAATGGAATTATTTTCTTAGTTTTATACTGTTCCTTGCTAGTGTACAAGAATAAAATTTTGTATGTTTATATATTAAAAACATACATAATGGAACCCCACTTCAGTACTCTTGCCTGGGAAATCCCATGGATGGAGAAGCCTGGTAGGCAGCAGTCCATGGGGTTGCTAGGAGTCGGACACGACTGAGCGACTTCACTTTCACTTTCACTTTTCACTTTCATGCATTGGAGAAGGAAATGGCAACCCACTCCAGTGTTCTTGCCTGGAGAATCCCAGGGACGGGGAAGCCTGGTGGGCTGCCGTCTGTGGGGTCACACAGAGTCGGACACAACTGAAGTGACTTAGCAGCAGCAGCATATATTACTCACAAGTTTACTGAACAAACTTATTAGTTCTAATGGTTTTTAGTGGATTCCTTAGGACTTTTTAATATACTGCTACTGCTAAGTCACTTCAGTCGTGTCCAACTCTGTGCGACTCCATAGACAACAGCCTACCAGGTTTCCCCGTCCCTGGGATTCTCCAGGCAAGAACACTGGAGTGGGTTGCCATTTCCTTCTCCAATGCATGAAAGTGAAAAGTGAAAGTGAAGTCGCTCAGTCGTGTCCGACTCCCAGCAATCCCATGGACTGCAGCCTATCAGGCTCCTCTCTCCATGGGATTTTCCAGGCAAGAGTACTGGAGTGGGGTGCCATTGCCTTCTCCATTTTAATATACAGGATCCTGTAATCTACACATATAATTTTAGTTCTTCTGTTCAAATATGGAGACTTTTATTTGTTTTTCTTGCCTAATGGCCACATCATTTTACTTTTTTGATTTCTATGTCTCATATTTTTCTTGCTTCTTCTTTATTGCTTTCTTTAAAGTTTAGTGATTGTTTTCTAGTGTAACTTCTCAATTTCTTTAATGACTTTTATTATATTTGTTGAGTTATCTTCTTAATGGTTGTTCTAGGACTTACCACATATAACAACATCAGAATCTACTACAGATTTATACTAAGTTGATACTCCAGTTAATAGTGTTTTATATATATATAATTTATCTATTTTATAAACCCAACAATACATTGTTATAATTATTACTTAATATAATTTTATATCTTTTACAGAAGATGAGGGAAGAAATCCCAAGTACATATATAGAGAGCTTGTTGTATTAAACATGCTAATTATAATTTCTACCTCTCCTCATTTGTTCTTCTCGATTCAGTTTAATCTCTGAGGCCTTTTTCTTACTCCATTACAACTTACTCCCTTTCTCATCTTTCATTCTTTTATTTTGTATTCTGGCTAAATTCTAACACAAAAATATATTACTGTACCAATGAATAGGTGAAGTTATTTCACGTAGAAAAAGTATAAGATATGAAGTTATTTCACTTATCTATGGAAAATATCTTTAAATAATTATGAAATAATTGTATGTCTGTATTCATACACATATAATTACAAAGTAGCAATGGTGGCTGTATATAAAACCAACATCCAAAATGATTTAGTTTCTATTCAAAGGGGATAAGAGGACTACAGGAGAGACTTAAGGCATGAATAGTAATAGTCCCACTTTTTGCTATATTCAATTGAGCACATGAAGACATTATAGGTAATTTTGTTCATTTGAATTTAAAGTAGTAAGATTAATTAGTGATTAATTAAAAAAGGATAGCAACAATCATGCAAGCTAAGAAAGTATTCTAGGAACTAATGTGAAACTAATACAGAAAAGATAATGAGTTCAATAATTTGAAAGAATGGCACTATGAAAGAAGATTTAATCTCCTTTTATAGCCCTAAGGAAATAGAAGAACAAATGGAGGAAGTTATAGGACTCAAGTTTCAGCTTGAGAAGAGCGAGAGTATTTTTAACATATGAAGATAGTTACATATCACAGTATTACATTAATCCGGGTCTATGCTGGATGGCATCACTGACTCGATGGACATGGGTCTGAGTGAACTCTGGGAGTTGGTGATGGACAGGGAGGCCTGGTGTGCTGCAATTCATGGGGTCGCAAAGAGTTGGACACGACTGAGTGACTGAACTGAACTGAACTGATGCCCCAACCACTAATGCTGAAGAAGCTGAATGGTTCTATGAAGATGTAGAAGACCTTCTAGGACTAACACGAAAAAAAAGACATGTTTTTCATCAGAGAGGATGGGAATGCAAAAGTAGGAAGTCAAGAGATACCTGTAGTAACAGGCAAGTTCGGCCTTGGAGTATAAAATGAAGCGGGATAAAGGCTAATAGAGTTTTGCCAAGAGAATGCACTGGTCGTAGCAAACAGCCTCTTCCAACAACACAAGAGACAACTCTAAACATGGACATAATTAGATGATCAATACCAAAATTATATTGATCATATTATTTGCAGTCAAAATGGAGAAGCTGTATACAGTCAGCAAAAACAAGACTGGGAGCTGACTTGTGGCTCAGATCATGAACTCCTTATTGCAAAATTCAGACTTAAATTGAAGAGAGTAGGGAAAACCACTAGACAGTTCAGGTCTGATCTATATCAAATCCTGTACAATTATACAGTGGAAGTGACAAATAGATTCAAGGGATTAGATCTGATAGACAGAGTGCCTGAAGAACTACGGATGGAGGTTCATGATACTGTACAGGAAGCTGTGATCAAAACTGTTCCCAAGAAGAAGAAATGCAAAAAGACACAATGATTGTCTGAGGAGGCCTTACAAATAGTTGAGAAAAGAAGAGAAGTGAAAAGCAAAGGAGAAAAGGAAAGATATACCCATTTGAATGCAGAGTTCCAAAAAAAAGCAAGGAGATATAAAAAAAGCCTTCCTAAGCGAACAATGCAATGAAATAAAGGAAAACAATAGAATGGGAAAGATCTCTTTCAGAAAATTAGAGATATCAAGGAAATATTTCATGCAAAGATAGGCACAATAAAGGACAGAAATAGTATGGACCTATCAGAAGCAGAAGATATTAAGAAGAAGTGGCAAGAATACACAGAAGAACTATACCAAAAAGATCTTCATGACCCAGATAACCAGGATGGTATGATCACTCACCTACAGCCAGTCATCTTGGAATGAGAAGTCAAGTTGGCCTTAGGAAGCATCATTGCAAACAAAGCTAGTGGAGATGATGGAATTCCAGTTGAGCTGTTTCAGATCCTAAAAGATGAAGCTCCTGAAGTTCTGCACCCAATATGTCATCAAATTTGGAAAACTCAGCAGTGGCAACAAGACTGGAAAATGTTAATTTTCATTCCAATCCCAAAGAGAAGCAATGCCAAAGAATGTTCAAACTACCACACAATTATACTTGTCTCACATGCTAGAAAAGTAATGCTCAAAATCCTCTAAGCCAGTTTTCAACAGTATGTGAACTGAGAACTTCCAGATGTTCAAGCTGTATTTAAAAAGTCAAATTGCCAACATCTGCTGGGTCATTGAAAAAAAAAACAAAGAGAATTCTAGAAAAAACATCTACTTCTGCTTCATTGGCTACACTAAAGACTTTGTGTGGATCACAACAAATTGGAAAATTCTTAAAGAGAAGGGACTACCACCTGAGAGCAGGACAAGAAGCCAGAGTTAGAATTGTACATGGAACAACAGACTGGTTCAAAATTGGAAAAGGAATATGTTAAGGCTGTATATTGGCACCCTGTTTATTTAACTTATATGCAGAGTACATCATGCGAAATGCCAGGCTGGATGAAGAACAAGCTGGAATCAAGATTGCCAGGAGAAATATCAATAACCTCAGATATGTGGATGACACCACCCTTATGGCAGAAAGCGAAGAAAAACTAAAGAGCCTCTTGATGAAGGTGGAAGAGGAGAGTGAGAAACCTGGCTTAAAATGCAACATTCAGAAAGCAAAGATCATGGCATTTGGTCCCATCACTTCATGGCAAATAGATGGGGAAACAATGGAAACAGTGACAGACTATTTTATTGTGCTACAAAATCACTGTAGATGGTAACTGCAGCCATGAAATTAAAAGATGCTTGCTCCTTGTAAGAAAAGCTATGACAAACCTAGACAGTGTATTAAAAAGCAGAGATTACTTGCCAACAAAGGTCCATCTAGTCAAGGCTATGGTTTTTCCAGGAGTCATGTATGGATGTGAGAGTTGGGCTATAAAGAAAGCTGAACACTGAAGAATTGATGCTTTTGAACTGTGGTGTTGGAGAAGACTCTTGAGAGGCCCTTGGACTGCAAGGAGATCCAACCAGTCAATCCTAAAGGAAATCAGTCCTGAATATTCATTGAAAGAACTGATGCTGAAGCTGAAACTCCAGTTCTTTGGCCACCTGATGCGAAGAACTGACTCACTGGAAAAGACCCTGATGCTGGGAATGATTGAAGGCAGGAGGAGAAGGGGACAACAGAGGATGAGATGGTTGGATGGCATCACCAACTTGATGGACTTGAGTTTGAGCAAGCTCTGGGAGTTGGTGATGGACAGGGAAGCCTGGCATCTGCAGTCCATGGGGTCACAAAATATTGGACATGACCAAGCAACTGAACTGAACTGTACTAAAGGTTGCTGTTATTGTTATTTAGCCACTAATTCGTATCCAGCTCTTTTGCAAACCCATGGACTGTAGCCCACCAGGTTCCTCTGTCCATGGAATTCTCCAGGTAAGAAAACTGGAGTGCGTAGCCATTTCCTTCTTCAGGGGATCTTCCCAAATCAAGGATCAAACCCATATCTCCTGTGTCTCCTGCACTGGCAGGAAGATTCTTTACTATTGAGCCATGAGGGAAGCCCAGGTGGTGGGATTATGGAGCGAATTTTGTGCCCCTCAATTCTTAAATTCACATATGGAAGCTATAACCCCTAGTGTGGCTATGTTTGAGATGGCGCCTCTGACAAAGTAATTAAGAGTAAATGAGATCATAAAGGTGAGGTCATGATTTAATATGATTGGTGAGCTTGTAAAAAGAGGCTCTCTCTTCATCTCTCCCCCTCTCTCTTTTCTTCACATGTCTACCATGCACACACATTAGGAACAGGTCAAATGAGGATGTAGACAGAAGCGAATATCTAAAGCCAGGAAGAGAGTCCTCACCAGAAACCAGCCATGCCAAACCTTGATTTGGGAGTTCTAGCCTACAGAAATGTAAGGAAAATTAATTTCTTTTGTTTAAGCCACCCATTCTTTGGTATTTTGTTTTGGTTGCCCAAGTAGCTAACACAGACCTCAGGCCACTAGGGGACAGGCTGCAAATCTCTCACCCATAGGACTCTAAGGGGGTTATCAGAGGTTTCAGGGAGAGAGGTAGGGAATGACTCACTTGATTAGTTGAATCTTATAGAATCTTTTCAAATGTGATGCCCCTTTAAAATTCTGTTATGTTTCCTGCATTCTCCAAAAAAATTTCAAAAACCAAAATCTTCTAACCACTAGCTTTCACTGCATAGGAAGTGTTTGAAATGTTTTCTTCCTCATTTTAGTGCTTAGAGACTTAGATTATGAAAAGGACAAGGATAAAGATAAAAGTTCTGTAACCACATAACAAATGCTAGGAAGTGAGGACCAAAATTAATTACAAAGAACTTTAGAGAATCTAAAGTTAGAAAGTCAGGATGGTTTTCCATCATACTTTATTTCCTTTTAGCTCTATATTTGTGTGTGTGTGTGTGTGTGTGTGTGTGTGTGTGTGTGTGAATGTTGACCTGAAGTTGAGATATGGATTACAATTGACATCCTCTTATAATCACTTTGGGGTAGGTGGCAGTTGTGACATAGTTTCATTGTTTTTGGACATATTTAGATACACCTATATATTTTTCTGCCTTTTAATGGAGTAATATAACCTGTTGTCACAAACCATGTTAAGTGTAATTGCCATTGAAAATGTCTGTAAAGAATTACCCCATGATTTGGCATTAAATGAAAAAGTTACTATCTACTCAGGAAGGCATGAAAAATGATCAATGGGGGTAAATTTGATATTTGTGAAACAAATGTTCATAACTAGAAAAAGGACTATAATTCATCATTTTCTTGCAAAGCAGCAGCCAAATGTTCATAGCATCTCAGGGTAAAAGATATCTGCAAGAAGCTGTTAAATTTTTGTTTTTAAGATCAGTAGTAGAATATTGCTCACCGCAGTGTAGCAAAAGTCAGAAGCTTTTCCCAAAACTCCAGAGTAGAGGAAGAGTTAGTGTGACTATTTCCTGCATTAATTAGGACAGTTGTTAAAACACTGAGTTTTCCTTTTATTGGCACTATTTTTTCCTTATTGTTGTTATAGATATAAAACAATGGTGTAGCTTACAGTGAATGGCTTAAGGTAAATGAAATACAATAAAATAAACCCAACTAAAGAATTGTGCAGTTCAAAAGTTAATCTCTTTGGTTTTTGTAGTGTTATTTTATGATATATAGTGTAGTGAGTAGAAAGTTTTTGATTCTTTTGAGGAATAATATTCTTCTTGTGAAAAGCCATGACAAGGCTTTTTGCTTGTTGAATTTAACACCGGTTTGACCACATATATTTCTCATATGTGAAAAAAAAAATCTATGAACAGCCAGTACACTTCTGCAAGATTAAACCAAGTTTGAAGATGTTCAATTTCTTCATTCAAAAAGATATCCTGGATTTCCCATTTGAATTGGTTTCATAAATATAACTGCCATAAAATAGGGTCATATATACAATTGTTTGAGGCAGTTAAACCTGCAATTTATTGTTGTGCAAAGTTCAATATCTAAACTATTTCTGTTGTAGAACTTATTCAGCCATATGTTCATTTAGGAGCAGCCTTGAAATTTCATTTCAGTAAACTTCAGAAGGGTGACGGCAAGCAGAGTTCTGCTCGTCGTTGGCGGGTGATCAAGAGATAGCCGACAGTTTGTCACACCCTGGGGAGGATTTTGGAGGATTTTGGATCATCTAGAGGGGTCTTCTATCTTTACAAGCACAGCTTAAAGAACAGACCTATTTCACTTCAAAAGGTGCCAAGAGGGCAAGTAGCATGGTAACTGTTCTTAACACAACACACATCAGAACAAACACACCAATAAAAACAGGACACAAAGAAAATCTGGGAAGTGTTAAATCTATTCATGACCTTGACTGTGGTGCTTGTATATGTTCAAATTCATTACACTGTACACATTAAAATATTTGCAGTTTTTGTATATCAATGATACAACAGTTAAGCTAATAAAACCAGATCTATTATCATCTCTCTCTCTCTTTTTTTTTTTACCATACATAGAACCCAAGCTGATAATTCACTGTTATTTTGTTTCAGTTATAAGGAATATTTCTTCATCCTTCCACTTGAATTAATCTATGAAACTACAATTTTAGTTGAGATTTGAAACATCAGTGACTTAAGAGTGTACTAAGAAACAGAAATCTATTTTTGGATGCCTTTTCTCTTGTAAAACATAAAAAGGGAAGTTGGCAGTCCACTCAGGCCTTGATTAAATACAGCTCTGATTCAATAAGGAAAGAAAACCTTTACTTCTATAAAGGTATTTCCTTTCTTATATTACTAAGGAATTTTGATTTTATTTTTCAGCCATGTTGTTAGGATGTAGTTTGATTCCTTTGAGAACTATTGAGATCTTTTTGGAAAATTCTATATTATGTTCAGAAATTTTACTTTCTTTTAGAAACCAAAGGTGATACAAAAGAATTAATCAATAGATTATAACTCACTGTTGATTATATTTTCAGGGGTAAATTTTACTTTTTGTTTCTATTTTTTTCTTAAATTCCAATGGGCCAAGTACTTGTATGTAAGCACACATATTCATATAGTCACACAATGCTTTGCATATAATTGTTCCTACATAGTTAATAACTGATTAAAAGAATTTATGGATTCACTTTATGTATAGGAATGTAAGTAGATGTCACACATATCAGTATGACCTTGGCACATAACAAATTGTAATAAAACTATATTCTTATCTGAGAGTTAACTGAAAGTAGGCCTGAAGACTGAGCCTCCAGGCCAGAACCAAAAAAATTCTATGCATCTAGAAGGATAGATGGAGAAGGCAATGGCACCCAACTCCAGTACTCTTGCCTGGAAAATCCCATGGATAGAGGAGCCTGGTAGGCTGTAGTCCATGGGGTTGCTAAGAGTTGGGCACGACTGAGCGACTTCACTTTCACCTCTCACTTTCATGCATTGGAGAAGGCAATGGCAACCCACTCCTGTGTTCTTGCCTGGAGAATCCCAGGGACAGGGGAGCCTGGTGGGCTGCCGTCTATGGGGTCGCACAGAGTCGGACATGACTGAAGGGACTTGGCAGCAGCAGCAGCAGATGGATAGAACTTCAAATCAGAGACACACATCTCCATAGAATATCAACTTTATCAGATTAATACCTTTTGTTGTTAGTTTGCTGTTTTCCAGGCCTCAGAGGAGGGCAATTCATTCATGATGGTTCCCTTTCTGCCACATCTAAAGTATTTCAACCTATGTTATGTTCCCCTAACCTGCTACATTCCACCTATAACAATACTTATCATACCTAATTATGAATACTTGTCTATTTTTATGTATCATCTTTAGTCTGTAATCTCCATCAAGGCAGGAACTATGCCTATATTTGTTGTCATTTTATCTAAGCCCCACAATATATGGAAACATGAAGAAACAGAATATGTATTTATTGAATGCATGACTAAGTGAGTAAATACTTTCTTAATATTTCTTCCCTTAAAAGCAAAGAATCAATCATGTCTTTAACATCTTTGTACTGCTTTCTACAACAAGGTGTTTTTTAATGAAGTGAATGTTCTATGAGGGGATCAAGATGATAAGCCTCTTGCCCTTTCAAAATCCTATGAAATGACAGAATAAACCCATACCACGATAAAACAAGAAAGAAAGCCATGTTGAGGAGTTCCTGAAAGCTAGAAAGCAGGTACGGTTAGATATAATGAGACACAGACCTGGAAGCAGCCACAAGCAATAGGGGAACATGCTTAAGTAGGAGAGTTGAGTGGAGAGGGAGTCACTTGGAGCCACTTTGCCTGGGGAGTTTCACAGGCTGCCTGTCCTTGGACTGAGTGGACCAGGGCATTTGGCCAAAGACTAAAACACTGAGTGGGATGCTTGGACTAAGTTGTAGGGGATGCTGCAAGGTTACTGCTAAGTACCTTGAGTCAGGGCAGGGGGGTCCTGCCAATACCCCAAAGACCAGACTTATCTGCATTTCCCACAGAGCCTGTTGAAAAAGCATTTTCAAAACCAAAAATAAACTGTCAGTAAGTCTTTGAATTATAGCAAAGTAGTAATACAATGAAAGTGAGATATCAAACTAAAAAAAAAACAAAACAGGAAGACAACACCTGAGAAAATGGAATTTGTGATATCCATAGGATAATAATACATAGCAAAATCAGATAAATGTGAAAATATTACATTTAGGAGATCTTGAAAAATTTTAAATTCTTTTACAAAAGTAACAAATGATCCATGTGGTAGGTAGATTTCTAGAGTGACCATCTTGCCCTAGTTTCTCTGTAATCTCGGGAACTGGTGATTATGCTGTTGATGGCAAAGAGGATTTTGCAGATTCAATTAAGGTTACTAAGCAGTTACTTTTGAATTAATCAAAAGGAAGATTATCCGAGTGGTTGCAGTTCAATCACATGAGCCCTTTAAAAGTAGAGCTTTTCCCCCAGCTGGAGGCAGAAGAATAAGCCAGGACTCAGTGGAGCATGAATAGAACTCGGTCCACCATCAGTGGCTTAAGCATGTGGGTAGGAAGCTTTGTGGAAAGGACTAGAGAGGTGATCCTGGGGTGCCAGACAGGCTGCTAGCTGACATTCTTAAAGGAAATAGGGACTTTAAACTTATAGCCATGAGGAACCGGATTCTGCCAAGTTGGATGACCTTTAAAGCAGATTATTTCTCAGTGCCTCCAAAGGCAGAAAATTCCATTTTCTCAAGTGTTGTCTAACAAGAGCTTTTACCCTGGCTGATACTTTTATTTCAGCCTTATGAGATCCTAAGAAGAAAAGCTGAAGTGTATGTCAGCTGATATTTTTCTAGATTTTCATGACTTAAGGCAAAGCCATTTAGGATGTACTATTATTGCCACCAGCGTTCCCTACAGTTTAACATACTCTTAATGGATTTACTCTGAACACTGAAGACTTGAGTTTTGGCTGTAGAATTGACCCAAATCAGCCGACATACACTTCAGATCACAAAGTGCCTACTAACTAACCTACAAGTCATTTTGCCAAAGCTGAATGGTATTCTATGTCCTTAATAATTGAAAAGAAAATATATGTTCCATAAGATGCTGCAACTTATACATATATATATATATATATAGTTTATTTTATCCAAATTAACACCCACGTTTACGTATAAGATATTCTACATATTATCCTTTGTTCCTAAAATGACTGGAAACACATCTTAAATTTAACCTGAGACTTGGAAGCCATATGTTTTTTCAAGAAAATCTGTATTCTTATTGCCTACTATTTTGGTTTGGACACTTTTCATCTTTCAAACTTCAATACTGTCATATAATGAGTTTTTTTGCTCCAAGTTTTCCTACTCTAATCTTTATCTTACATGGATATAGAAGACTTTTTCTAAAAGGCCAATCTTGTTATTTTACTCCCTATTGAATGGCTACCATTTGACTGGAGGAAAGTTAAACTTTATACCTTGGCTAGAAGTGGCTTTTGCATTCCTTTCACGCCTCACTCCTCATCCTGTTCAGAACTGTATCCCAGGCTACACTATAAAGCTCTCCAATGTCACCATGCTTCTCCTTATTATTGCCTCCTTCTGTGAAATATTCAAGTTCCACTCTGGTCCCATGACTTTCTTGCTCTTCCTGACCTGTATGTCTGGCAAGATCCTATTAGTCTTTTAAGTTTCAGTTCATGCACCATACTCTAGAAAAATATATGGTGAAATAGCTTATTTCTGAAAGAATCTTAGCCATAACTTTCTCTATAGATTTGATATACACTGTATTTATAACATTGTATAATTTATAATTTCATTTATAATTTTATAATATACTCCCCATTCCACATGGCTGCTGTAACTACATGATTTATCATGATATCATACAGTTACCATCACAAAAAGTTAGTCAAACATGACCAACTAATGAATATACTTATTCATGTGAGAGCATTTACATGTGGGAATAATTGTTACTGCAATGGGATCCTATAGATGTCTTGATGACTAGGATGTATCTATCAAATATCAGCAAAATAATAGAATGAATATTCATTATGATAAAAAAAGAAATACTAATATCAAGCAATTACATAGAACTTTCAACATGCTTAGGCACAATCTAAGCACTTTATGTGTATTGACTCTTTGAAGTCTCTACTTTCCATTCTCTTACTTGAAGATACAATTCTGTGGCATTCATCAGTTTAAATGTAGTACTTTGAATAGTACTAGGGCTTTCCTGATAGCTCAGTTGGTAAAGAATCCACCTGTAATGCAGGAGACCCCAGTTTGAGGTTTGATTCCTGGGTCGGGAATATCCCCTGGAGAAGGGAAAGACTACCCACTCAAGTATTCTTGGGCTTCCCTTGTGGCTCAGATGGTAAAGGATCCGCCTGCAATATGGGAGACCTGGGTTTGATACCTGGGTTGGGAGGATCCCCTGTAGAAGGGAAAGGCTACCCACTTCAGTATTCTGGCCTGGAGAATTCCATGGACTGTATAGTCCCATGGGGTCACAAAGAGTCAGACATGACTGAGAGACTCTCACTTTCACTTTGAATACTACTTGACTATAGTAGATGTTGGTCATATAAACAAACTCTAGAAAGGCATGCTGCTAATTAAGTCTTTGACACATTACTATAAATTAAATTTTGTCTTAGTTTAGTGCCTACATTTCTAGTCCAGTGTAGCCCAATTTAGAGTAATTTGCGCTCAATGTAATGTGGCAGCCTTGAAAGGAGGGGAGTTTGGGGGAAGAATGGATACATGTATATGTGTGACTTGAGTCTCTTTGCTGTCCACCTGAAACTATCACATTATTAATTGGCTATACTCCAATACAAAATAAAAATTAAGATAAAATTTAAAAATACTTATTCAAACTGGAAAAATAATTTGTAATATTCTAGAGAACAGGGTTTTTTTGTTTATTTTTAAAATTGGGATTACTATAATCTTACTACAAAGATATACTTAATTCAATAGACATGTCAGGTATAAAACATTCTATTTTTTACACATGGGGATGCATTGCTTTTTCTTTGTTTCAACATTATATAAACTCATTTATTTTATTATGCTTTGATTTATCCTTAATTATTTGTATGCATGTTTTCTTAGTATATTGTTGGTTCCAGTACGTAACAATCTAGGTGTAAGTCTATGCCTTGCCCACCTTTTCATCCCTACACAGAACCTATATATAACATGATAAGAAGAGAGACTATAAAGTAGGACTGTGCTGTGCTGTGCTGTGCTTAGTCGCTCAGGTGTGTCTAACTCTTTGTGACCCCATGGACTGTAGCCCCTCAGACTTCTCTGTCCATAGGGATTTCTCAGGCAAAAATACTGGAGTGAGTTGCCATGCCCTCCTTCAGGACATCTTCCCAACCCAGGAATTGAACCCAGGTCTCCCTCATTGCAGGCAGATTCTTTACTGACTTACCCACCAGAGAAGATCTGAGATGCAATCCCAGGTCTACCAGTAAGTAACTCTGCTACTTTAATTAATTGTTTTTCTGGGATTCAGTTTATTCTAAAGTGAATAAATGCTTAGGGTTAAATCATCTCAAAATTTCTCTCTAGTTCTAATATTCTATTATTCAATGACACAATTGTTTCTGTTAAAGTTAGTCATATTTATGACTGAGTCATAGTTATTTGTGAAGAAGGCAATGGCAACCCACTCCAGTACTTTTGCCTGGAAAATCCCATGGATGGAGGAGCCTGGTAGGCTGGAGTCTATGGGGTCGCTAAGAGTCGGACATGACTGAGTGACTTCACTTTCACTTTTCATGCATTGGAGAACAAAAC